>NC_046184.1:41040843-41665843 GCF_011004875.1 Balearica regulorum gibbericeps | reverse complement strand
TGCCAAAGTCTATTGGGGAAATGACAAACAAGCTCATAACAAAATGTGGAAAAAAACCCCAAGCCATCCATTCTTGACTGACTGAGGGAGTAAACTAAGGCAGTAGCTGGGTCCAATGATACTTCTGTTTTAACTGTGACCATATCTCCTGAGCTATGTAAGTCTCTCAGCCAGGCTTAATTTGCTGCATTTCCCCTTCAGCTCATCCTGGTACTCCAACACCAGAGAAGGGTTTCCAGGCCCTGTGGGACCTGCTTGCTGCTTCACACAGGACAAGCTCTGGCTAGTGGGACAGAAGGATGTCAGTATGCCAGAGCTGGAGGCTGGTATCTGGTATGGATCTGCAGACATTCACTAAGACAGCCTGCTACTTGCTCCCAGATGGTGAGCTACTCAGGCTCTCAGGTGGCCATCTCACCACATCTTGCACAGCCTGTCTGTCAAGAGATTCTGGATCACTGAGGGCAGCTGAGGTGATCAAATGCTTCCCAACAGCATACTTGCCCTGGTCTGCCCCTTAGGAACAACACACTTTTGGGTAGCTATTCACCATTTAGCAGACAACCACTACTCCTGGATACCCACACCAGTTTCCAGGGTGGTCTTGAAGAGGTAGGAAGCTACTCGCAACTCAGAGGGGGCGACATAAGCTGATGACGTAGCTTGCTCAGCAGAAACAGAATAATTCTTCCCCTCCCTCTGAGAGCTGAGGGCCCCTTCAGGGGCAAGGTTCTGCTGCACGCTGGGTGCTTATTCTTGACACAGGGTGTCAGAGATTAATATCTCACATCTTCGGGTTCGACAGCTCATTACTCTTGCCCTGAGTCTGGAGAATTATGAGCTTTTGGACTCCACCATCCATGCTTTATGAAATGAATGTCAGGGCTGAAGCAATAGCAACACCCCAGTGCTCCCTAGGAAAGGTCCTGGTGAGCTGGAGAGGATCAGACAGTGGGAATTCACAAAAACGTGGGGAATTGAGAATAGGGTAAAAAATTACTCATTGCACCAGTTTCCAGTTTTTTGTGCCTTTCGATAATGAGCATGAATAGCTCCAGCTAGTTTTCTGGCAGCAGGTGCAAACATCACAGCTGGAAGTCCACTCAAGATTAAAACACATAAATTAAAGTTTTGTTATGAACTAAATTTCTAAGATCCCATTATAGCCAGTGGAGATCTAGCCAACAGAGTTTGTGAAGGTTAGGGAGCAGTTTGCTATCTGGTATCTCAGGCTGAGAAGAATCACTCCTAGGTGTGACGGACTGTATTGACTAGATCTTTGCTTATAGTGAGAGCCTCAGGATCTCACTCACAGGTAGGTGCAGATGCACGCTTGAACGCAGATGTCTTTAAGGGGGGGAAATTTCTTCCCAGGTCTCAAGTTCAGAGGAGAGTTGGAGGTGCACCGGCAGACAGGGGTGCTCAAAGGGTTCACGTGACAAGGAAGTGGGGAGATGCTCCAAAGGGACCGTGGTGGCAAACCTGTCCACAATGAGGTGAGTTGTTTAGCGTGTCATTCTGCATTCAGTATGCACACATATGCACACATACATACACATGCACAAATAAATTGTCTCTATGGAGCCATGTGTGTATTCCCATTAAAAGAATGCAACCTGTGCAGACAATAAATCATGAAATATGAAACCCACTTTTAAAAACTGGTCTACAGAATATGGCAAGAGCTGAGTCCAGAGTGAATATTTATGACTGAGATTATAACCTAGTGAAAGTAGAGGCTTGTAATACAAACACTGTCAGATGTTTTAACTGTGGCTTTGCCAGGCGATGCCTGGGAGCCTGATCTGAAGCCCATTTAAAGCAATGGAAAGCTTCCCGCAGACTTCAGTGGGTTTTAGGATCAGGCTTCCAATGTGACTTGCAATGCCTGTGTGTTAAACATCCATTTATCTCTCTGTTGTTCTGAATCAGTCAAAAGTCTACAATAGCAAATTCCTTTCAACTGCTAGACCTGGGGGAGCAAAGTACTTTCAGCATGGCATGCAGGGAGTGATATGAACAGCTTCCATTAACACTAAGGGGCAAATAGTGTGTAATTCTGTATATGTTACAAAAACTTTCCCTCATAAAATGTACTGCATTACACATAAAAAATGTTCTTGCTATTTTCAGTTCCTAGATATTTATTGAACATTTCTACCACCAGCCATTTCTTTGTGCGGAATGCTCTTCTATCTGTTTTGGGGAATAGTATATTGACACATAAATTTTCTCCAAAATATGCAAGAGCCATATTTTAAACACAAGGCCTATTTAAGTGATAGTCCATAGATTTAAATCTTCGACTTTCTCAGTGAAGTGAAAACGAATTGTACTTTTTCCTTTTCATTCTATAATGCAAGTGTTTAATTGTTTCAGCAGAGCTGATAGACAAGTAAAGGCAACACATTTTATATAGTTCTTTCCAGAATGAACAAAAGATGTCTAAATAGAATTTCAGATGGAAAATTGTACACATAAATTCACAAGCTTTCCCTTTTGACATCAAATCTTTTACCAGACTTTTTAATAACATTCCCTGAGATGCCGTTTTTCTATTCTCTCCAGTACAACAAAATGCTAAAGGCTTGCAGGAGAAGAGTGAATAGGAGTTTTATTAAAATACTTATGAACTTTATTTTTTTCTCTATTATGTGGAGTAGCCAGAGTACCCCACTTTTTGATTACAAGTAATTCTAGATTTCTGTTATGACTTTTGGTATGTCAATAAATAACTGTGCGGTCAATAGTCTATTAATTACTTACAAAAAAACAGCATATAAATTCTTAAAATGGAAGCATCTGGTGCATTTGGAGGCTAATATGTTTCAAATGCTCTCAGCACAACCCTATGATAAACAGGGCTGATGACATATTTTGATCCTGTTTTTCTGCATGACATCCACTCACAAGTAATAGCTCAGCAAGCAGATCTGAACACTTTCAGACCAAGTAATATTAGCCAGGCCATTCATCCATGTTCATCATCTCTGTCAAGGGGAAGAAGATACTTCATTATCTGAGATCTTTTTAATGGTCACTTCCGACACGCCTGCTGCGTCCAGGCAGCATTTCTTCTTACTCACCTCCAACCTCAAGCTGACAGACATTCACAGAGAGAGGCTTCTGTGATTCTTTTTTCTCTATTGTAGCAACTGTAGGTTTCAGTTTGGGTTTGGATTTTTTTTTTAATTTTTTTTTTTATTTCTAAACAACAGATTATCTCTTTTCATAGGATGTAAGACTTTATTTTTGAACATAACTCTGTACAACTCCTCTGTCTATACTAATGGATATTTTTGCAGGTTCCAGTTGAGCAATTTTTCATAAAATAGATCATCAAGAGCAGAAATTCTGCTGGGCTTTCTTCATTCTTTGGAATTTCTTTCTTATAGAATAAATAGAAAAACCTATTTATGGTACGGCCTTGTCTAGTGGGAAGCAAGTAGCAGATTTTTATATATGGCCTTCTAAACTGACAAATCCCTAACAAGCTCTATACTGAAAAATCCTCAGCTAAACATGTTTAGATTCGTGATATGTTCGGTTTTGTCCAGAAATTAATTACACTAGTAGATCTTGTCAGCTGCAAGTTGTTTTATCTGCACCTCCTACACTTTTGCTCTGGGCTCCATGGTCTGCATTGTCTCACAGGGTTGAACATCCCCTCTGGATCAATAGATATTAGTGCAGTCTCCTCTTACATAGTTCCACTGATAACTTTGAACTTTGGTGCAATAAGTGGTCATGGCACTGGCATCATTACTTGATAATTATGAGGGACAGAAACTCTGCTAATTGAAGGATTAATACCTACCTGGGGTTAAGATAAAATGCACCCTTTATGCAGCTTATTTTCCAGCTGCATGTGTATGAAATTTCTTGCATCTGCTTCTGAAACTTCAGTTCCTGTCAGTGCTGAATTTCATGAGTCTTATTTTACCCCATTACTGTTTGTCTCTCATTTGGGCTGGCTGAGTTCTTCCAAATCTCTTTTTCAGTATGCTGTTTTGAGATCACTGGCAAAATTCTTCAGGAAGTGGTATCACCCTCTCCAGCTCTCAAATGCAACATTTTCCATTAATTGTATGCCTTTAAGAGGTAGGTTTAGTGACTAGGGAATTGCCCCTGTCCTGAGGGGATTTCTCCAGCCTAAGAGCTGAAATAGGGTGTGTAAGATGTTAATTATGAAGCTCATGATCTGGGACTGTCCCACCAACAAGGTGCAGATACAGTGGAAAAGGAAAAGGAAAAGGAAAAGGAAAAGGAAAAGGAAAAGGAAAAGGAAAAGGAAAAGGAAAACCACAGAAGCAAAGTGTAATATTTTTCCAGCAACAGGATGATGCAGAAACAATGTTCCAATTGCTGTGCATCTCAGATGGGACCCACCTTCTGCCCTAACAAGGGAAGCAGTCATGTCTGTCAACCCATATATCCCTATATAAAGGGTAGAGTAACCAGGACCCTGTGGGGGACCCTATGTCAGAGTGGCTGGCCCTAGGAAGCTATGGCACTGCAGCTCACTCTTCCTCAGAGCACCAACCCCCATTGCTGGATGATTGCTGCTGCCATGCTGCAGGGAAGACACGAAGGAAACCACGACTCAAACTCAGCCATGCTCATCAGGACTAGGCGAATATCCAGATGAAAGGTATGTCCAGTTACAAGATCTGCAAGAGATCTATACTTGGCCAGGGAGCTTGAGAGCAGTCTGTGTTGTATATTTGTGATATATGAATGTGGTTAGCAACCATCCTTTTCCTTGCCCTAAGCTTTTCCCCATGCAAACAATGACAGAAAAGTTGCCTGTGAATTGCTGTGCCTCACAGCCTCCGATCTGTTCCTCACGACAGTCCCTTGCTGTTTTTTAATTTCCACTTTGTCAGTCCCTACCAGAATCATTCCACCTCTGATGCCTCCTGAAGAACTCTTACCCTGCCTACATGCAAGATCAGCCAATGAGGAAACATACTAAATATTGCTGAAGCACTTTGAATTGTATCTGGTTTGGGATTGCATCTATAAAATATAACCCTCCCTATAACAATTTATTTCAGAATTATATTATTTTTAATTTGCTCTCAAACGAGCACAGCTGACCATTTACTTGTCTGTTATTCACCACAGTCTACTGGGTACCACCTCAATAAAATGCCAAAATACTCACAGTGGTTAAAGTGCTCATTCTGTTCAGGGTGTTGAACTCCGTCACATTAGCTGAATGCTTGAGCATATGTTCACATCCTCTTGAATCACACTGTTATTTAAATAACATCTGTAATTTCACTAAGTCTCTTCTACTACCTTTAAAAATCACTGAGATTTGAAATACTGACATGGGGTCCAGCTATATTCCTACCATGACTCCTCTCTAATCATTGAAACTACCCCAGGGATGAATTTGGGTCAAGGTCTTTTCTTCACATCATTTTCTTTAATAGCTCTATTACTTCTGTATATGCATGATATTAGAAATAGCTCAGAATTAATTGTTTCTGAAATAACCGTAGTTCTTTCACAGAAGAAATGTCCTGGAACCCTACCTTTACCAACAGATTATGTGTAGCTAACTAGCCATTGCTTCTGGTTGTCTGACGAATTAATCAAGTAAATCACTCATTGCTGTGCTTTTCTGAAACTCATAAAAGATAATGGACAGAAAAACGGACAAGACGTTTGATTTCATTTAGCTTCTAGTTTATTGCCTATTTCATAAGAGAATGTAAATAAGAAGCCGATCTCAGGGCTATCATATTTCTCTTAAACTGGTCAGCCACAAGTTGCTGATGCGGGTGCGATTCTCCACAGGGCCTTGCATAGACATTTTATCAAGTGGTGTGAACCAAACAAGCATTACTAAGATCAGCCAAAGTAAATTATAGTGCCAGGAATTTAAAACAGTCAGAATGCCTTGAGCACAAAGAACAGGTTATTTCCTTTTTATGAGGAAAATGAGTAGACACAGACACACATTACAGATTTGCTTAAAATACGTGTAGTTCTTGCTAAGTATAATCTTGAACAGCATCATATTGAACAACCAAATCAACACAGCCTGAGTACTGGAGTTAAACCTTAGCTTGGAAATTGAATAGACTCATAGACCACTTAAGTAATTTAGCTGGGAAGAAATCTTGTTAAAACCTAAGACCAATTAACATTCATATAGTATTTTGAGCTTTACCACCAGTTATAATGAAGCAGTTTCTTTTCACAGAGGAATACAGTTATAAGTATTTTGATTAGGTACTTAGAACAAGAGCAATTCTGGGACTGGCAGGAGCACGTGGGCTCTCTTCTGCAAGGTTCAGCATGGGCTGGCAATCAGCTTTGGTCTGCTGTTTCCCTTTCTGCCCTTGTTTCAATGTTCTACTTCACTTGCAATCACCCTCGAAGGTCCCTGCCTTTATTAAGGCTGACTAAACCTCCTTTAGTGAATCTACTCCTTGTAGAGCTACTTCTTGTAAACACCTGTTAATTAGTCAGGGATTTTGAAACCTTTTGGCTAGCCTATACATTAAGAAATCCACTTGCTAAAGTGGTCTACATTACTTTTTTATTCCAAAACAAAACTCAAGGCTTAAACTTTTATTCCCTTTTATATTTATGTGTTTGCAGGATGAAAATGTTACCACACAGTATTTGCTAAGTAATAAGTTATTTTAAACTGTAGACAAAAATTCATTGTACTAATACATTTTCAAATCAAAATGCTTATTTCCATTCTTATTGTGATAAGAATACACCAAATATCAGTTTTTAGAAAGGATGCAAGTCCATAGAGCTTCTTTTTTTTTTCTCAGACAAGATGGATTTTTTAGTGTTGAAGAAATTATGGCAACATCTCCCCTGAATTATAAACAAGTGCTTTGGGTTCTTGGCCACTAAGCACAGAAGATCAGAATTCTCAGACTTTTCAGAAAAGCATATGCTCTGATTTTTCTATGATGTCACCAAAACTGCACTTTATAATGACTTTATACCTAAATGTTATGTAGCTATAAGTCTTCAAATTCAAGGAAGTTTGGAGTTACTCTTTTTTTCGTTATCTGAATGAAACTGCTGGCTTTTTGATTGGTTGGAGTTTTTGTTTTCTGTTATTGAACTCATTTAAGTATAGGGTGAACGTAACTTTGTCAGTAATGATTCAGTTTTGCTATTGTATGTTTTACCCAGGAAAATTAAAGTATTCTTGAATTTCTGATAACATACTCAGAAACAAAAAAAAGTTTTTTTTCTCACTAATAGTAGAAATGAGGAGGCTCTTGTTTCTTACTGATAGAGTCTGCAGGTGAAAGTAGACTCAGAGAAGAATTAAAGATAAAAATTCCCTCAGAATCAGGCTTGTGGATGATGGTTCAGATTCTGACAAATTTGGCATAATGTGTTGAAGATACTCTGGCATAAGTAAGAGCAGCAAAAATGTATAAACTGGATGTAGTAGAAATTTTACTGTGAAGATTTTCCAGTGAAGAAGATAACCTTATTCGAATCAACATTCATCTTAGGAAAATACAACTTCTCATTATAATCAAGGGAAATACTTATGTAAAGAATCCTTTATCTAAAAACCCCCAAACAATCAAACAAAAAAACCCCACAATGTATTTCCATGTCAGTTTGGAGAGGTGGGAGAAGAGAGAAGGTGATCAGATTTTCTATCTGAAACTTCTTCTCAGTAGAAAAATAATCTGGTTTAGCATCAGCTCCACTATGAACATTAATGCTGTGTTACAGCAGTAGCATTTTGTACTGCTTGAAGCTCTGAGCTGGTGAGGCAGCAGCTTCAAAGGTTTTAAGATCCAGAAAGAGTTGCAGGAAAGGATTAAAAGAAAGGTCATTGACTCCAGAGAGAAAATAGAGAACAACATCTGTTTTCAGGAGCATTGTGCACAAGGATAAAACTGAGAATAGATTGTTACTTTACATTTTCCAATCCATATGCTGAAATCTTTATTTCGGCATACAATCTAAAGAATCTGCAGACATCAAATACAGGAGTGTTTGGTGCCTTCTGATAGTCGCAGTTCAAACTGAGATAAATCAGCTGTGACATACCTGATCTTTGGTGAGAGAAGCAAAAATAGACATAGATTTTACTGGCTCCTAACAGCAGAAAGAAGCAATCTCACAATAAAAGAAGTTGATATCCAATTGATAGGAAATGTTCCATTCCTATGTTACGAGGGGCACTTCATCGAAACCAGACACACCTGTATGGAAAAAAAGCAAAAGAGAGATTGAAGAAGGAACGAAGTAATGCTGATAAGGAGAGCCATAGGTAAGGGTGATGAGAAGAGTTTGTGCCCTTTATTGATTTTCAACAAACAAACTCAGAGGTTGCTTTCTAATATAACATTATAAACTGGATTAAGTACAGAAATAAGTTTCAGTTAGTGACTATTTCTACTTTCTCAGTGTTGCAGCTGGGAAAAGTTCTGATTCCAGAATTAGAAAACTTGAAGAAATTCCACCAGGAAAAAATTCAACTTTCCTTCCTTTTAACTTCCTTTGTAACCATATAAACCTGTAATATGGCCTTGCCATTGCTAGTAACAGGCGATAAACTCTGTACAGAGTTTGCAAGGCTTTGGAACAAATGCTGTCAGGTCCACTCTGCCTAAGATTTTCTTGACCTGCCTGCAGATTTGTTTTACTTGGTTTAGCTCTAACACCACTTTTTCTAACTGGCAAGGTGTCAGAGTTGATTTTTTTTTAGTTCTGTTTATCTTTGTATGGTATCACTTTTAACATAATGAAGTAGTGTGGACATAGCAGAAGCTTTGGTATAATAGCAGAAGCTTTGAGAAGTGAGGCCACAGGATGTGAGTACAGGCAGGGGATGGTAAGAGATGGGGTACAGGCTTGACACAGGAAACCCCACACTTGTAAACAACTCACCAATAGTCAGTTGAAGAAATGCATACCTGGAGCTGGACAAAATTGATTTTACAAGTAACAAAGAACAGAAAAAAAGAAGAAAGAACATATAGTACATAAAAGTTACCACATGTAGTAAATTTGGATGCAACGTGCTGCTGCAAATTGATGAAGAACAAGGGTGTAAAAGCATGTTGCCAAATGTATAAAAATTAACCGAAGTGAATCCTAGAGTGAGGGCAAAGAAGAAACTATCAACACCATACGCCTCCTGATGAAAGACACCAGAGGCTGACATCTCATCATAACACCCTCTCCAGCACTATGTAGCTACCGAATTTGTGGCCCAGTGGAGCAGTAGAGGGATGAGCATAACATCAGGAAAGGGAGAAAAACTAAATGTGTATATTTCGATTTTAACTGCATTATTACAATTATTGAGATTTTTTTTTCTGTGTAGAAGTATTTTTATTATGTATTATTATCTCTTTTTTTTTGGTAACAACTAGATCTAGATTAATAATGATTATTGAGTAAGATTTCAAGTATACTAATAGGAGACTCTTGGCTTTATATGCAATGGGTGTCCTGCCTAATGCCTTGAACATAAGAGACTATGAGGAGCTATATTAACTCTGACCCGTAAGTCCACCTAGCCCAGCTCCCTTTCTCTAACTGTAGACATACAGGGAAGTGGTGGGTGCTCTTAAGGATGCTCTGCTGAGTGTTAGAAGTAATTACAAGATTTGCTTATTGCAGAGAATCCTGAATTACTGGAATCACTTTCAAAGCTTTCTGGATTTTACTCCTGATTTATGATTGTAAATGCTGACACCAAAACTCTCAAACTTGGCTACCTGAAGTTAGGTAATAACAGCGATAATGAGGCACTGTGGCCAATATCCCTAAGAGAAAACAACCTGTCTCTTGACAGTTTCTTCAGGCACGTGTGATAGCTCAAGCAAGCACTTCTCTGCTGAATTCTTCCCTTTGTTTCCACTTACCTCCCAAAATTCTTCTATTCTGTATAGTTCCTCCTATTTGCAATGAATATATATCCCAAAAATGTTTCTGTCGACCAGTTGTCATCTACCAACCCTGTACCTTTTCAAACATTTCTAAACACAAAATCAATCAAAAGCTCTCTATTTCTGTTGGTTTTGAAACTTGCCATTGCAATTTCCTTTTTGTGTTTCATCCTACTGGCAGGAGCCTGACTTACAGGATTACCCCTGAGTCCTGCCTCACCTTTAGGTTCTGACTGCAGGACAGAACCTTTGTTCTTACCACTCAGTCACCTCCTTTTTCTCAAATCTATAGGGTTTTTTTTTCCTTTCCATTCCCTTCCCAACGATCCTACATCATTCATGTCCACACCTGGATGTAGTCTTTCCAGAACGGGTCAAGACTGCCTCTTGGATTATCCTAGCTGCTTCCTCTTCAGTTCCTTTCTCTCCGTTTTCAGGCGTGCCTTCTTCAGATAACATCTTTAGAATCGCTGATGCTCTCCAGGTAATCATAAAACCTTTTGTCAGGCCTGATTTCACAGACATTTTTTTACTCTGACAGCTTGTCCTATACTTAGACAAACTCCCCTTGTAAACAAGCCCTGTCTTGCCATGGCAATGTAGAAAACCTGTCTAGATATAAAAATGTGTGTTGGGAAAATATTAGTTCATACATTTGACTCTGCAGATTCTGTCTATTTTTCCCTCAAGCTGGTAAAAACAGGGGCAGGGGTATTTTCAAGCAAAATAGTGAGCTCCCTTTCTAAAATGTGACCGCTGGTGTCTGTGCTAATCATCACGTGTACACATGGCAGGGGACTAGCATCAACATCTTTGTTAAACTGAAATTTCTCTTCCTTTCCAGTAATACTCCCCTTCCTCACAGTGCTGGTTTTGGCTGAGATACAAATAATTTTCATCATAGTAGCTTGTATGGGGCTGTATTTTGGATTTGTGCTGAAAACAGTGTTGATAACACAGGGATGCTGAGCAGTGCTGACACAGAGCCAAAGCCTCTTCTGTTTCTCACCCCACCCCACTGGCCAGGAGGCTGGGGGTGCACAAGGAGTTGGGAGGGGACACAGACAGGGACAGCTGACCCAAACTGGCCAAAGGGATATTCCACACCATATGATGTCATGCTTGGCATATAAAGCTGGGGGAAGAAGAAGGAAGGGGGGGAATGTTCAGAGTGATGGCATTTGTCTTCCCAAGTAACCGCTAGGCGTGATGGAGCCCTGCTTTCCTGGTGATGGCTGAACACCTGCCTGTGATGGGAAGTGGGGAATGAATTCTTTGTTTTGCTTCGCTTGCGTGAGCAGCTTTTACTTTACTTATTAAACTGTCTTTATCTCAACCCACGAGTTTTCTCACTTTCATCCTACTGATTCTCTCCCCCATCCTGCCGGGGGGAGAGAGCAAGTGGCTGCGTGGTGCTTTGTTGCCAGCTGGAGTTAAACCACAACACTCTCCCCAGCCCAACACCAAATAGCAATTGCACAGTCAGACTCATGTTGTTTACTGGCCTGGATATTAGCTTATGCTATCAAAGATAATGTTCACCATAAAAGGTTTACGCAACTCTACAAAATTCTACTTTCCTTCTGAAATATGCACTTTCTTCATCCCTTTTTCTCCTCAGCAGGGTCTTTGTCATCCTCTCCTGGGGGATTCTTCACAGAAAGCTCAGAATTGTCAGTTCTACCTACGAGATGACAGGGACTCCTTTCCCTTTAAAAGTATACACACATGCCTGCATCTACAGATATGCACACATAAAGGTTTCAATGTTTTTGTTTCTATAGCAATAATCAAAAGAGACACCATTTGTGGAGTGACCACTGTATTTTTATGTTTTGGGAAAGTGAACCTTTAAGATGCTGTGGTAATGGCTTGCATGCCTCAAAATGAAAACAGGAATGACAGCACCCTCTCCTTGGAATAATTATATAAAACCAAAAGAGCTGCTCAAATGCACTACCTTTCAAATGACTGTGGCTGGCCTTTGTATCTGAATAAATAACCCTAAATTACTGTGGACTACAGATTCACAACTGTTCAAGGCAAGTAGTTCATGAAACATTTTAAAATTAAAGAAAAATAAACCCTCCACCTCTGTGGAAAGCTCAGAGGCTTTATGAGGTGATAAAGGAAGACCGAAGAAAGGAATGCCAACAGGTCATGAGAGCAAGTAGGATTATCTTCTGGGATGTGCCCTTTAAACTGTGATAATGTTTAACTTCTCGCAAGCAGGTGTGATGTTTGACACCTCTTTTCACGCAAAGCTTGGCCCTGGGTCACCCACAGGCACATGGTACTAATAGATTTCAGCAGGTTCTACAGAACAGCATTGTAAAGGGAAAAAAAAGGATCTAAATTATGCAGCTGATAAAGCCGACACATTTTGCAATGGAAATGGCATTATTTGCAAATAGCTTTTTTTGTTGCCCCTCCCTGCTCTGCAAACTGACATCCCATTATCAAGGATTTAAAAGTTTATGTCAAAGAAAAAGTATTGACCTTCAAGTTAATGCTATTAAAAATGTAATTTGATTCAAATGAATGGAGTTGAAAAGAATCTCTGCATAAAGTGCAATACTGTCTTAATTAACAGTGCATTAATGTGCAGAAGCAGAAGGTCAGAGGCATTAATGTATTTGCAGGAAAAGACTGACCAGAAGTCACAAATCCTTAAAATACTAAATTATTTTAAAACTCTTATTTTATGCAAAAGTCAGATACTTTATGTATCAATCTACTTCAGCAAACAGGAGCAAAATCCAGCCACTCCAAATCATATCAAATCACATAAATATATCTTTTTTGAATACTAGAAATAATCCCTCCTTTTCTCCTCCCTTTGATCAGGTTTTGTTGGTGTAGTCAGCACTGTACTGGGTTGGGCAAAGGATATTCCGCCAAAAACTGAGTTCAGCAAACTGAGGTTTTAAGGAAAAATATCATTTGTTTTTTACTTTTTTAAGGAAATGAGGTAAAACAGAATTAGGAATAGCAGGAGGGCAAACACATTCTCTTACACTCTTCTGTAAAATAATATTTATTTGGGGAAAAAATATTAATAAGATCCCCTTATGCAGGTATTGTAAATTTTGCCTGTGGAAAATGCTTTTACTTTCCTTTTCTTTTTTTTTTTTTTTTTTTTTTTTTTTTTTTGACAGAGGATTTTCCTTTTTCATCCTATTTTATTTAACATTCCTATGGTTTAATCCCAGATTGAATAACTCAGTCTTCTCAACTGTATTCTCTCCTATTTTTCTTTCATTCCGGTATTGCCATAACAAGTTAGTTTTAAGCTAAAGCTCTTAGTCAAAATCTGCCTTTCTGAATGGCATGGTTTTTGATAAGACTACAAGAAGGCGCAAAGTATCTATTATCCTCTTTTGATTACCTGTTCCAGAGATTGATTACTAATGGTGTAAATTTATGCTTAATTTTGAATTTGAACTTGTCTGGCTTTGGGTTCTAGCTGTTCATGCTTATTATATTGCTGTCCATTGTATTATTTTCAGTCCACAAGAATATTTAGGCACTTCAATATATCACTATATCTTTATGATGAACTAAAGCAGATTCAGTTCTTTTAGATGGCCACTCTAGGGATTTTTGTCTAGTCCTCAAACCATGCTGCTCCTCCTATGATACTAAAAATTTAAGAAAGTTGCTCATGTTCTCCTGGCCTGTGTTGCTGAGCTGCATCTAAAGCTTACTAGCTTATGAAACTTACTCTGTGTATTAGAATTATGTAATATTATAGTCACAAGTAACCTTTTCCACACACTTTTCCACACACTTTGGTCACCTTTGTGTCACCACAAAGCTGATAGCAGTTCAGATCAGATTCCTACATATGTGAATTATTTCTTAGCTTGACTCAGTCTTTCAGAACAATAATGAGCAGCATTTCCTACCCAGAGTTCTGTACAAGAGCCCTAACAACAGAGGGTTTGTTATATAAAGTAATTGTTTTCTGTCCATTTTCAACTTTGAAGACAAGCAAATAGTATAACTTCCTGTAATGCATTTCTGAATAGATAAATTCAGAACAGTCCAAGACCTGTCATGCTGCAACTTGTGCAAAATCACCTTTAAAACAAATGTACCAGAACTGTACACAGTATTCCATCAAATTTTTATATAAGTCAAATCACCTCCTTGCGCTTACTTATTTTTTAAAGATCCAAAGATTGCATTAGCCTGTTTTTGTCACAAAAATACACTGGGCAGTGTATTTGAATTATTTGTCCATGAAGACATTTAAAATCTATACAGACTCTTTGGTGCAGAATACATTTTTTTTTCTTTTCTTTTCTGTGCACAGGCTGCATCAGCATTTGGCTGTATTAACAATTATTTTTTCCTGATTCCTCCCAATTTACAAAGTGAAGAAGGAACTGCCACCTTGATATCAATGGGAAGGGAGCAACTCTCTGCATCAAGGCATATTCTCCAGTTGTGTCACAAGATAGAGGAAACCATCCTTGGAAACCACTCTCCTGCTTCCTGTGAATGTCTTTTAGCAAGGGTTCATCCTGACACATACGTCTGGTTTAAATTTTGTGAGCCAAATCTGGGACTTCAGTGTATCAACAAGCAAGACTGAACCAAGAACATAAACTAGAGGAGTGTTTAGTTCCATGCTTTGTTAAGACAAAGGGGAAGCTAACAGCAGGATCAGGACTCCAAGTTACTGGCAATTTGGTTTCTATTCTGCTCTGGCAGTAGCTGCAGTTCTGTGGTTCTTCATCCTGAAAATGATGTGACCAAGCTAAAATTGAATCCTAGGTTGGTAGTGAAAATGTATATTCATAAATGCACACATTCAGTAGTGTTAAATTGCCAATAGGTGTTTTAGATTTCTGCTTGGAATTCCATGTGTGTTATAGAAATAGTACATTCGTAGCAGATAAAAGCACTATTGATGCACAAAGCTGTAATGATAATAGTGAAACAAAAAAGTGTCTGTGAGGCACGACTGATAAAGGTGCTGAAAAGCAAAATCACTAGAAGTTACAGAAAAAGCTGGAAGCATCATAATACCTATGGTGGTATTTTTTCCTTAGAATTGAGAATGTGGAGCAGAATATTCCTTAGACCCCAAAGACCTGCTATGCACACGTGTTTCACTATTCAGCTCTGCAGAAAATAAGGGTATATTTTACTCTGCAAACAATCTGCAATCAGCAGACTCCTCAGTTAATACTTCTCGTCAGCATCCAAAATGACAGTCAGTCAAAGGGGAATATCTGTGGGGCAGAGGGGAAGTGAGGGCAGGAGTCAGAATATGCAATAAATTTATTATTCCAAGGATGTCAGACAGTCTCACAATATTTAGCACTAAACCTGGTTTTGATAGCCTGTCATTTTTTAAAGGAAACTTTCCAGGGAATTAAAATGTCCCCTTGCTTCCCACTAAGTGAAGATACTGATTTAGTCAGGCTTTCCTTATTTTGATGTAATCTCCCTTTTCCTTCTTCACCTGTTCAATGTGGGATTTATTAGACTTCAGGAGTGACTGGTATCACCTGAACGATTGATGTATTCTACAGAATAGGCTCCTGGTGCTTCATGTCCCAGGCTTAAAGAAGTTACTAAACCTTCGTGTACACTAAACAACCAGCAAATTAAACCTTTGATCAAAACCAAGTTCCCTGTGGTAGAAAAGTTAGACACCAATTATTTAGATATTTGTAGCTAATTCTGTAAGTCAAGCTTTGTTTTGACAACAAATTAGATAGTTAATATATTTAATAAATAGAATTTTCCTTGCTATTTTTTTTTTTTTTTGGCATTACTTAAAATCCTCTAGATTATTTAATTATATGTGTATGTATGCAGAACTAATTAGCAATGACCCAGGTGTGCCTTAAGGCACACTTTCAAAAGACACCAGTACCCGTAACTGGGTTCTGATGTAGATGTGGATAAATTGTGGTAATAAAAACCAGCAAAAGGAGGGCAATGAAGAGCAGAAGGCAGTGGAGGAAGAGGAAAAAAAGGAAGAAAGCATATGAGATCCATACAGAAGATTTTACAAAATAATCAGCATAATATTTACAAAAGCACTCTAAAAAAATATTTTATATCAATATAGTTAAAAACCTTTGTTTAATATACAAATTGAATTACAATAAGGGAAGTTAAGCTTACTTTCTTCTCCACTCTCTTCACCACATGTGGATATAAAATATCAGACTTTAAACTGTTTAAAATTAGCAAGGACAATTGAAACATATATGTATGTGTGTGTGTGTCTGCAGAGATAGACAAGAATGTTAATGTGCACATTTAGCACTGAATCTTATCTTTCCCAGGTCTCAGATTTAATGTATGCCTGCAAACCATGCCCACAAACTCAGTTTATTAGGGGGAAAATTGTATATGAAGAGAGAACACAGTATTTTTGTGACTGAATGCAGTAACTAGATTTGGAGTCCTTGAAATCATCACACTGAAGATGGAGAAAGTGAATTAATTTCTCAGTAAGGAAAGTTTAAAAAATATTAGAAAACATATTTAAAGAATCTTCAGTATGGTGCCTGAAAACACACGGGAACAATTTTTAAGGTCCTAAAGTACTCTTTGTCTCAGTTTTAAAGCTCAACTAAAATAAAAAAAAATATTTATTTAAAGATTATACTACTAAAATGGAAAGTCATCTGACAGAGAATCAAATATTTAATTTAATTAATCCTAACTCCACTTATCAGGCTTTATGCTAAAATTAGAGCCTATTTTTAAAGAAGATTTTTAAAGAACGTTAGAACATAATCCTTCCACTGATATACTATTTAGCAAATAATTGTAGGATTGAGTAGCTGAAACAAAGCATTAGACTAGTCCTTATTGTTTTGCTTACTGCATTGGAATTTGCTAGTATGTTTTCTTACTAAACCACTATTATTAGCATAAACAAGTTGAGTCTTTTTAAAAAAATATTAGTCATTATTTTTACTAAATTTCAATCTTCCTATTCCAGTCAAATCCTTTAAGACTTACAAGGAAAATATTAATCAGGTTAACCATTGCTCCTTCATAGAAGCAAATATAAGACATCTTAAAATTTTATTTGGCTTAAAAATCTATTTGTGCAGAAGTGGTCTTTGGTGATCAAGAAACAAATGAATATTTGCCAAATTAGCCCAGGAAATCTGTTAGAATTAATGATTGAGATAAACTATACACTAACAGTTAATATAGGGATGAAGACTCTTCCAAAACACTGAGAAAATTATTGAATATCCTTCTATATAATAATCTTCATTTTAACCCCATTAAGACATCTTGTAACAGAGATCTAGTTTATTCATGGACCACCACTTGCTTTATTCAGGCTTGTCATTTTGTCCAACATTACCACAGATTTCAATGTAATGCAGAATCCCAGAGAGGAAACTATCCTAGTGGCGTCCAGTACAAAGAGACAAACTGATACTTGTCTGGGTTTGTACTACTAGAGTACACTGCAGAACGGTGAAATTGCTGTAATGTTGGCAGAGTGAGGGAAAAATGTTCACTACCTGGTCTGGTCAATAATGTAACGGAGGGATGCAGCAGCTGGTATCTCAGTGTGGTTCAGCTCTCAGATGTTCAGCGTTAAAGAAGGAGTAGGGTACGGGGGTATCGCCAGTTACTCTGCAAAACCCAGTGCAGAACTAAAACTGAGTGGTGAAAGGAAGATATCCTGTGGATAGACATTAAACTCATGCTTTTGTCTGGCTTCTTCTATACATTGGAACTTTATACATTGAAATGACACTGAAAACAAATGATCTGGGTGAACTTTCCACTGTTACTCACTTATTTTAGGCATCTTAGGCAAGAATCAATTTGTCTAACTTTAGATTTCTACAACATAGACATCTAATCAGGCTAGGCTCAGTGGAGAGAAAAAAAACACATTTAGGGAGCACCTCATCTGTTTTAGGCATTAGGATGAGATGAATGATACACAGAAAATGCTTATTTTTCTCCAGTGATTACAAAAGGGAGAGATCTCAGATGTAGACACCTACATTGTGGACATACACATTCGATTAGATGAATTCTACTCTTTCTGTCTTTTACAAGGAATAGGAAGACAACAGCAAAACCTTCTTATTTTGTGTCACTGATGAGCATGTATGAGGCACTATATCATTAAGTAATTAGTCTTTTAGCAAAAGCAAAACTTGACATTAGCTCTCCATGTAAATCAAGCTTCAATAAAAAGGGTGGCTTACTGCACTTGCAGTAATATATTGAAGAGTGATCATGAGGACATACCACACATACACAGCAAGGACCTTGCTTTAGTTGAATTACAGAAAAACAATGATATTTCTGAAAGTGGGCTTCTCTGACCATGTTTTTCTTCTATAGAGAATTGCACAAGAAGACTTTTGGCCCAACAGTGATCTGGTACAGGGGGAAGAACAGCTTTTTTCTTTGTTGGCATGGAATCTCAGGTCATCGTCAGTATTATTCAGCCTCCCGAGTGCTTCTCTAGTGAAAATGACAAAGCATTACAGTCCTTTCTCCAGTCTTCTGATTTACTGTTTGACTGTTAACACCACTACCTGCAACGTCAGCATAAGGATTAAGTCAGATCAAATTTCTGTATATTCTGTGTTCTGGATTGTATTGTTCAAAAACCTAATCAGACTGCTCAGGGATTTTCAATCCAGGTCAGAAATTAAGCGTTCTGAGTTTCTTAGGTGCAATAGAATTAATCCAAGGTCATTCGCTAAAAAAATACAACTTCTGGTTTTTTAAAGTTCCCCAACCTCAACTTTCTGGAAGAGTATTCTGGGGAGGTAACAATCTGTAGGACTCCGGTATTGTCTTGTGTCAAAAATAACGCAAAGGGGAGAGGGAGTGCTAGATGCCTAGACCTTAGGCAATCCAAGGTAGCTCAGAGACCTTCACACACCAGCAGTCTCACATGCTCACACTGATCACCTCTACCGGGACTGCGCAAAGGCAGATTAGGGCTGCTTGTGTCGACCCTGTGCTGTGTTAAATGAATATCTCAGGGACATGCATAAAAGGAGTTTCTCATGGAGTTGTTCTGGGGACCCTGCCTTATTCATATCTCAGAAGCACGGCAACGGAGCACCAGAATTTGGCTTGCTATTTTTAAAGTGCCTATAAATATAAGCTAAATACTGTCATTTTTTGTTGTAAACTGATAACTGTGAACCTGAACCACAAAAACTCGGCCAGACTTTAAATCATCTGTGTTTCTATCAATTTCAAGTCATGCTGCCAAGTCACAGTATTTGATGAAGTGTTCTGAGTTAATTAAAAGTGATGCAAAAGAAAGATTTTTTTTCTCTGATAATGTTGTTCTCTCTTTCAGCCAACCAAACTCTAAATGCTTGACCATGTTATTCGACCTCCTACAACCTGTCACTCAGCTTGAAAGAAATGCCATTTTTTCCCAACAATCACTCAAGATTCTTGGACATATGGTGTCTCCTCCTGTAATTTCATTTGATCTTGATAAAAGTAAAACCATTAAAGCTTTTTTTTTTCCCCAGTAAAAAATAGCCCCAAAGAAATGTAATATTTGCTGGAATGGTACACCAGTATCATCAGGTTATCAAAGACTTAAATACTTGAGACAAAATGGTGTCAGGTGGGGCTGGCTAGAAGATTTTCAATTTACTCTTTTGATTTAAAACAAGTTTGACTCTTTTTTTTTCTTTTTTTCTTTTTTCTTTTTTTCTTTTTTTTTCTTTTTTTTTTCTTTTTTTTTTCATTGGCTTTTTCATTGGCTTCGCAAATATGTTTGTCAGTGTTTCAAGACCAGATGTTTTTTTCCCTCATAAATGGGGCTAGAACATGGTGCTGCCTTTGCCTTAGGAACAAATTCTGCAGTTGATAAGATTATCTTCAAAGTTCCTGATGTAAGAGATTGTGATTTGACCTCAATCACACTGACATACTGGATTTAATTTCCAACTAAAAATATTCTTCCAGAACTATCTGTGAAATTCCATGTGTAGATGATTCCAAAGTGAGTAACAGAGCAGGGCTTTTAAAACAAAAGCATACATTGCTGATATGTCTTGGTGATACTATAAACACAAATACTATGGATTCACTTGTTTTGACTTAGCATACTAGTTCTCATGTATGCCCTTAATTTTCTTGCTGCAGCACCCATTTAAATCATTAGGTAGCACTAGTGTGACAGAACACTTCTTGGCTTTGACGGATTTGTTAGTCAATTTAAATTACACCCCAATGTGGGATTCTTCTGGATGATTGATTTCACAACATTTCAACTTGCAGTAAAAAAACCCCAACACCCAAAGACAATGTTCTGACTGTCCTCAATTAATCTTCAAATCCTTCAATGGAGTTGACCTAAATTACAAAGTCACTTGCTTGCTATGTGGTTGTGATATCCCATGGCTATAACAATGCAATTGTTAATCTCAAAAGTGAAGTTTACGTAAAGAAAACCAGTAACTGGGCCATGATTTTAGAACTTGCTTCCATGATAGATCAGAATGACCTCAAACTTCACCATCACTGTTAAATGTTAAATCCATTTTTTATCCTAACTTTAGAGTAATAATGTCATAAAAATACTCTATAAATCACTTTTCTGAGAATAAAGGATGTAGGAAAAGCTGCAGAGATTTTCCTATATGTGTTTAATATGCAAAGTATGATATGATATGATATGATATAATATGAAATTACGGTATGATATGACATGAAGTTTGGCTCAAGAAATTTGAATTTTGAACAGCAGAGACAATGGATTATGTAATTAAACTGAATACTGTGTATGTTTTGATGGAAAAGCAAGGCAGAGTCTCTGAAGAAATGCTGTAGTGTCCCTCAGTTCTTTGGGGGAGCTAAGGAGGAGACCTGGAGAATCCACACATTTAATCCACATGCTTTAATCATTCTACCTGGCATCTGTTCTTGGTGTTAAATCGTTTCATAAGAAATGTGCATTAATGTAGACAGAGTTCCTTCTAAGAGCAGATTGCCTCCATGTTGTTCTGAACCATCTCTGTCTGGGGCTTGGTATCTGTAACAGGAAAAAAAAAAAAAAAGAATTGTAGGATTTAAAAAAAAACAACAACAAAAAACTCCCAATAAAATGAACATGCCATTTATTGTTTTTCTGGTAAGATAGAAATGTACATGGCCTTTGCAGTGTGCTACCATCTAACAGCATAAATTGTTATGGGAAGGTTTGGTCTGTTTTACAAAGATAGCATCTCCAAATACGAGTCTGTATCTTCAGTAGATTCCATTTGTCATATTGCATCTGCATGTTCACTGGAAGCACTTTGTACTCCTGCTCTGAAACTTTTCTGTGTTACCACTTGTCACTATGAAAGAGTTATTTAGCATCACAAAAAATCCTGAGTTATTGTGCAGAAAAACAGTAAGGAAGCAGCTGTCTGTCTTCCTAAAGCCAAAGGACAGATCCTGCAAGAGCCAATTCTTTCCCTGAAATGAGGCCAGGAATATTATGAAAATGAATCATTTTTGATTTGCACAAAAAAGCTTGCTTCAGGGTGAAAGGTTACAGGAGATGTCTTGGTGTGGTATCTTGAAGAGTCAGCCTTGGGAATATGGGTGGGAAGTCTCAGGTGGAAGGCTGAGCGAGGCCAGCAGGCACGGGGCTCGGCAGTCGGACGTGAGAGCCAGCGGTGGCTGCCGTCGTGCCAGGACAGCAGCATGTGAAGCTTGCCAAAGAGGCAGACGTAGCTTCTCAGAGAAGACCTTCCCCAGCTTGGCATCTGTGGCCTGTACTCTCTGTTCAGAAGGGAAAAAGGAATACTGTTTTACGATGGGCTGGAGTTTTCGTGTGACTCATTCTTTTAGATCCATTGGGGGAATTCCTCATGCAAGGGTCAGGGAGCCAGCTGATGCTCTGTTAGTCAGATGGAGAATAGCTCCTGAGAAGGATTGTCGACGGAACTTGGCTGCATCTCAAAGCCTCTGGGAAAAGCAGATTCAGCCAGCAGAAAAATAAAGGACTGAGAACTGTGAAAGATTTAAGGGAACAGTGGATCTATTGTCATGTAATGCTGAATTGTCAGAATAAAACTTGATTTTCATCATACTTTACAATGCACTGATTGTATGGAATCTATCAGTGCAACAATAAGTCATGCCTTCACCATGATTATAGCACATCTTGTATAAGTGACTACATGAGAAGCTAAAATTGCTGTGGCATAGGGATTTATATTGCAATAGATATTTTTGCATAATGCTATGGTGATGCTTCAGCTTTCTCTGACAGACGCACCTTTAGAACACCCTGTCAAAGGACTCTGAATTAATACTGCCACTAGGGGAGGATAGCATCGACAAGATGGGAGTAAAAGAGATGCAAAAATAGACAAGCCCTTAGCTCCTCAAAGGATGTAAAAGGAAAATAGAGAAACAACTTAGTGCCATTAAAATTTAGGATTTTATTTGTACAAGACATGTGTAGAAAGGATAAAGATTAGAATCAAAGTTCACATTTTCAGTGTCAGAGCACAGACACGCCTCCTCTCAGGAATGCATTTGCTTTGCTTGTTACTGTTTGTTTTCAAACCAGCAAGGCTTTTAAAGACTCAGAATTCATGAGTTTAAAGCCAATGCTTCTCCAAAGAGTTTCCAGTAGAAAAGACAGATTTCTGCTCCACATAGATGGAAGGACAGTCTGGGATACTGCAATTTGGGAATCTTTATCATATTGCCTGAACTGTATCTAAACTCCCTACTACTGAGTTATTAGTGCTGTAGTGAACATTTAGATGCAATTTAGGAAATGGGAAATGTGTCAGGATTATTAGTGCAGCATCTTGCAAATACAGGCACGCTTGCAGGTAGTGAGGATGGCTGCCAAGCCAAAAATATCGATGATGTCTGAACGAAAATGAGTTTGATTTCACTCTTTTCTCACTCTCACTCTTTCCTTGTAAAAAGAATGTGACAATTCTGGGTTAACACTCTAATGTTTGAGCCCTAGGAGGAGAACAGAGAGGAGGGCAGGGCAGGGCAGGTTTGTTCTTATAGTGCAGTGGTTAGAGCAATCAAGTGGGATGTTGAATCACTACATTCAGTTCCATACTCCCTATGAGAAAATTTTAACACTCACTTCCTATGATTGGTAGTTATGTCCAGCAGAAATTTGCTTTATGTATTTAAGGAAGTGTTTCAGGTACCTAGATACAGAAGTCTTGTGCCATCACAGATTTCTGAGAGATACCCCCAATATCTGTACAGGTGGCTGATACATACAAGGTAGGAATATGAGACACACACCACTGTCTAATGTGGAAGCTGCTCCAGGAGTGGATCCTGTGGTGTTCTATCTTTGGGGGGCATGTACCAACTGGCAGCTGTAGTGTTTGCAATACGCACCTTTCTATCTGGAGCTTTTGCAGTTTTAAAATAATTAAATATTCGTTGATCTAGAAAGTAAGAAACAGAGAAGCTTCCAGACTAGTGATTAGGGACTCACTTGTGAGACAGGATTCCTGGATTTCAGGCACTGCCAGATGTTGATTTACCAGAAAGGAGGCATTAAAAGGGGAGGGAGACAAGCAGCACAGTGTCTGCTCTTCTCAAGCAGCGAGGAAACGCAAGCTCCTGGTGTCCTGGAGGATGGTCACGGATGTGGTGTGGCAGCTGTTGTCACCTTCCCAAACCAGATGCAAATGGAACTTGCATTTACTGATAGTTAAAGATCTGGCTAAACTGTCACAAACTTGGTTTTCACAAAAATAAACCACTACATCTACTAATAAATCATTTTAAATTTCTGTCTTGGGGTGTTAAAAATGAGAAAGTAAACAAAGGAAAGACTAAAGGTATGTGGCTTTATGGAAAACAGAAAATATTAGAGTATATGAAACCTACCAGAGGTTTGGGGTTTGGTTGTTTGGGGTTTTTTAAGGATAAATATATATCCTATTGTTTTTCTTTTAACTCCCTTTTGCCCATTCTTGGAAGTGTGATAATCATACATAGACTTGAGGTCAGCCACATATGCTCAGCAGGAAAGGCAGACGTTTTCAGCTTTTGCAGATGAACAGCGACATTTCTCAGATCTCTTTCTTTGACTTTGTACTGAAATGAGAAATACGTGGTGTCGCATAAAAGGGTACAAGTCTAATGTGTGGCTGAGGGAGGCCCTCCCATTGAGTCACGAGGTTCAGAAAGGACCCCCTTGCTTTCTAAACTCCTTCTCAGAGAGGAGCCTAGGTGCAGCTAGGTCCAGTCTTAGTCCCAGACTTGGTCAACGGTTTATGTCTAAAGGATTATGTGTGTAGCCACTTATCAAAGTCAACGTTTGCCTGTCAGAGCCCCACTAAGGACTTTCACTGAAACAGTTTTGCAAAGTTGAAAAGAAAAATAGGTAATTTATTGAAGCGACAGATATAAAAGTTCGGAATTGCCGTTGATAAATGCACTAACTGCA
Organism: Balearica regulorum gibbericeps; assembly: GCF_011004875.1. NCBI lineage: Eukaryota > Metazoa > Chordata > Aves > Gruiformes > Gruidae > Balearica > Balearica regulorum. The sequence goes on along the minus strand of NC_046184.1, from coordinate 41,641,504 downwards.
ACAATTTTGAGCTCAAGTTAATAGTTCAGTGCTTTTGTTAATGATAGTTTTCCCAGGGTAACATCCGACATAATCGGAGGCGCAAGTCTTACCAAAGAGGCATCCCTGCTTGGGGAGGAGAGAGGTCCAGGCCCATCAACCCGTCTGGATAGTTGGAGTTCGCGTCCTCAAAAAAGAGGATTCAAAATGCCAGATTTATATTTTTGGCGAGGTGAGACTAAGTCAGGCATTGTGTGTCGATTGGCCCTTAACAAGGCTTGTTGTGCAGTTGATCGGGGCTGGGCGGGGGGAGTGGTGGAGAACAAAGGCGTTCAGTGTAGAGGTGCGGTGGTCTGTTTAGTTTTACCAAAGTAACGTCAAGCTGTGAAGGCTCCCCCTCACCCCAGGGGTCACTTAGTTGATTAAGGAGTAGACCCATCAGGTGCCGCATCTTGTTAAGATGAACAAATTGCTCATCTCCTGCCCCTGTTCAGGTCCAGTGCTTATCAGTGCAAGATAAGCAAGTTGCTCAATTCCTGCTCTCGCCCAAGCTGGACTCCCCCAGGGCCCCTTCTGCTGGCTCATAATGGCCCTGTATTCGGCACCAACAAGCCTGGACAAGTCTGGCATCCCACACGTGGGTACAACTAATCCAAGCTACAGCCATACAGCTAGCAGAGGTCACTTGAGCATAGCTGATCAACTACTTCAAAGCCTCATACCATTTCTTTCCTCCCCAAAGTTGGCTGTTGACAATAGTAATAGCTGGCAGGATCTGACTGTTCAGAATTACTGGCACCTCACCAAGTAACGGAAAATCTGTTTAGAGTGGATTTGGATGTATTGTAAATGAAGCAGAATATATCATGCTTTAAAGTCAAGGACAACTGTTGGTTCTGCAGAGGGGCTAGATGAGGCAAGAAGGACTTACTTACACAATCACTTGAAATTGTAAACATTCACAGCTAACAAGAGGCCCAGCAGCAATGAAACGTGAGATTAGCCAGCCAGCAATTATCCCAGTAATAATACGGTATATGTTTCTTCTTTACTGCTCTTGTGTGGATTACAAATGGATTCTAAAGCAGAGCTAGATAAGCCTGGGAATATTGTACTGGCTCAGTTTAGGAGCCAGCAGGAAAATCTACAGAGATTTCAAGTCTCACTGAGGCCCTTGCTTGGCCTTATAGACAGGAAACAGTAGCAACAAAACATTTAAGGCTTAAGAATGAAGAAATAAAACCTGAAAAAAATCATGCTGGATTTTCCCTATCGAGCTTACTTGTTAAGTGGACCAGATCCTACATTTCTGTGTCCACACTTAAATGACCTAACAGCCTCCACTTTATTTTATGATATCTATCTAATTACTCAAAAACCTGAAAGCTGAGGATTGTCTCCTCTGACAGAATATTCACCAGAAAAAAAAAAATTAATAGGAAAAAAAAAAAAGATGTAATTCCTTTTGTGTGTGTGTGTGATCTTCATCTAAAATCTTTTATTTCTTTCTGAAACTTTGGTTAATGTTGGAGCAAATTGCTATACAGCGTAGTCTGTGATTACTGTCTTCTCTTCACCTTTTCCTTTCTTTTGTCCTCAAAGTGCTCCAATGGTCACAGCAATCCATGCACCACATATTAATTTATTTTCATCCTGCCTGTCTTTACCTGTGAAGAAGCTTTTCCCTTGTCATTTAGTTGGTGTGTTGCTAAAGAACAATTTATCTCCCCTCCAAGCTAGAAAAAAAATAAAAAATTCATTGATCACTTTGGAAAATTTGACAAGACACTTTTTAAAATGGTTAAAAGTGCTTGTATACCAGTATCGACCAGCCAAAAAGTTTTGATCTAAAAGTCATCATCTTGCACTGCCAAATGCACCATATTTTTCCTGAGAAAATTATGAATCTAAACAATATTTCTTTTTTTTTTTTTCCTCCCCACAAGCTTTGGAGTTTAAAGGCAGTGGAATTTTGAGCGGGTTTGCCTTTTGCTGCAAATATTTTGACAACCTTCTGGTATCATAGTTGGTAGAAATTACAGCATCTAAATCTGTAATCAATGAAAAGTGCTGAAAACACACACCGAAATGTGCAAAAGTCAACAGATGCAGAATACAGATGGAGAGCAATTGGCGCATTGCCTAACACCTTGTACCTATTATTGAGAAGCTATTTTGTCTTTATTTCCTTCTTTTCCTCTTAACGAGATTGTTCTTCCAGCTTTGTAAATCACGTATAACCAAACGGGCAACAAGGTCCCTTGCAGGTGAGTGCTCAGCTGCTTCCCCGGGGCTCGGCGTGGGGACCTGGTGCCTGCCCGGGGCCGTGCAGCGGCTGCCTGCAGCCCTCCGCGCTGCCGTGAGATGCTTGGCCATACCTGCTGTGTTGGTTCTTCCCTCGCTGCACCTCGCTGCTTAGCATATCACCGTAAACTACCACGATTTTTAGTTTTGCATTAATACACCAGCCTACAAGGGGTGGTAACTGAGGACTCCAACACGTGGATATTAGCTGTTGTAGTTAAAGAGATTACCACCCATGGAGTTAAACCCAAGAGACATGTCTCTCTTCTCTTACTTACATACATGTGATTAATACTTTTCTGCCCTTTAGAGAGCTTGTTCCTTGCCACTCTGACACAGACTAAAAATCGGTTAATTTGTCGGTATTTACTAAAGCCACTAGGAGGCTTGATGGCCGGAAAGCTTAATAGCAGCAAGGGGCTGACTCAGGGCTCTGAGATTCTTCCCAGAAAAAAGAATAATAATCTACTTTTACTTGTGAAGACTTACTTAGAAACGTTATACAACTATCAGAGTGAGATTGTCTTAAATACTGGATCCTGCCTGCGTAAGATCTACCTCCATGCTCTAACCTTGGTTATCAATAATGTTTCTCTTTTGCTTTCAAAATACTAATGATAATAATATTCATAATATAAAAATCAGCTTTGTGGTCCTTTGATTCCCTCATTCAAGGAACGCTGCACAGGTTGGAAGTCTGTGGGAGGAGAAACACTTCAGAATGGTATATGAGCTAAAAACAAAAACAAAAATCAGGAAAATGCCGAAGGACGTTCAGAAGGACAATATCCCTGACACTCAGATGAGCATTTGGGACCCAGCTTTCTATATTCTGCAGCCAGATCACTCCAGTCTTGGCAGTTTGCTTTCCTTTCAAACTGATGTTTAGTGAATTATTAAATGTATAATGATTTCAGGTGTTCTCTGATTGCCTCTACTTTCCTTTCCACCCTGATAGACAGGCTCATAAGTTCCAAAATTTGTTTTTCTGTAACTCAAAAGTAGCATTTCTAGAGAAAAACAGAAATGAGGTTCATAAACTAATCTCTGAAATCTAATTGCCAGTGTCAGTTATAATAAAAATGTCCCCATTACTGCCCAAAACCAGAATGGGGAAGAGGCTCTTAAGCAATTGAATTATATTGACATAAGAAGCCACTGAAAGCAGCAACTAATTAGCTTAGTGGTATTGCTGTAATGTATTACAGTGCTCTCCCATAATTTAGACAGCTCTGGGTCTTTAAAAGATACTTGGACATTTGCTATTTTGTTTCTTGTAGATTTGAAGTCAATGGGATGACCACTGACTTATAGAAAAGAGCATTTTGCCAATGCTGATGCTTTTGAAAAATCTCATCTTCAAAGCACTGTGGAAGTAATTGGGTAAGCATGTTGGCATGGACTGGGGAAAGGAAACCAAATTGCTTTTTAATACCACCTAATGGGCTGTAATGGACTAGATTTAATTAGAATCTCTAAGGAATTGCTGACCAGAACAAAAGGGACCATTTGGTTTTTAAGAAAACAGGTATTTACAGAAAAATAAATGTAAAAAAATCAAACCCAAAATAACATCTTTAATTCTTCAGCAGAGACCTCTAGGTACTTAAGAAAACCTAAACTTCTACGGGAAAATATTTGTTGCACAATGTCACCTTTCTGACAATATCCAGTACAGAACAGGGATGAAACTTATGATTTATAAGACATAAAGACACCGCTCTCTATATTTTCAGGTAGTAAAGCTGTTATGATCAGCAACTGCAACACCACAATGCCTGGAAATATGGTCAGAATGCATACTTTTGCTTTGCAGTTGGAATTGGAGCATCCTTGAAAGATTTCATAAAGTCTGGATATTCATTTTTGTTGGTAGAAGCTAAGGATCTTCTGGTAGTGCAATTTTTTCTATGGTTTGGACCAAAGCAAAATAGGACCTCAAAACTCACATTACCTTCCTTTTGTAACCAGAATTAAAGCATTTGTATTTTTTAAATTAGTTTCCTCATTGGTTTGGATGGTTTTGTACAATGATTAGAGACAATAAATGTTTTATTTAAGATGTTTTTATTTTCTCTAAAATCATTGCCAACTTGAGCACAAGATAACATACAAAAACCAAAATTCCTTTCTGAAAATGTTATGCTATGCCATTTACCAAATCAAGCACTTCCAGTTCTCATCAGTCTTAGAATAAAATATTCTGGGGTTAGGGCAAAATGTATCTATCCTATTATGGATATGCCATTTTCTGTAAAATTGTTTTTCAACCAGTACCTGGATTATGGTGAACCTACCAGCCTTTGTCTCAATTTTACCATTGTACCTTCCCTAATTTATGCCATATAAATATGGTTTCTCTTGTTGAAAAGTAGTCCTATTTAACTAACTTAGTAAGTAACCAGAGCAACAAGAAATACGTTAACTGTTTTCCCCCTAGAGTTCTCACTGCCCTTCCAGCCACTCAGCCTGACTTGTTCTTGGCAATTCTGCGATTGCCAAGGTTTAAGTCAAATATATAAAATGTCTAGCCCCTTCCATCTCGTGTCTTGCTCCAGCATGCCCTCAGTTTACATTTCTTCTTTCCATTTACTGAGAATATTACACTTCTTTACACATTTGGAGGTGAAATAAAGGAAATGAAGATTCAAGAAGAAAAAGCTAGTGCTATAGCTCCCTACAATAGCTAGCTAGTCTTTATTGCTTGTTCATTTCTTTATTGCTCCACCATGGTTTATTTTATTTCCCATTTTAAATAAATGTCCAACTGAATGAAAGAAAGTGTTAAAATAGTAGTGGGGAAAGAGACAGACCAAAGAAAATGGAGTTAATCCTACTGGAATATGAAATATAAGCTTTAACTTCTTATATTTTGTGAGGAGAAGGCAAGAGGGTGAGTGCATTAATTCTTTCTTGGGCTTCTCATTGTAATATAACAACACACGATATCTTTGATTTTTTTTGTACTTTCAGTGTGGCTATTTCCAGAAGAATAATTTTTAACTGGGATCTACAAAGCCTGACTATCCGTGCTGCACAGTCCTGACACAGCCCATCATTGTGCATGTCTTTGTCCCTTATTCCAGCAGGGACACAGATGAATTATTCTAGTCTGGGTGCAGAATTCTCTTTGAGCAGGTTCAAAGTGGGATTTTGATCCACAGAATGGCTTTACAGACTCCTTCTCTGGTCACTTTCGGAAAGCAGTAATAATACACAGTTTCTCCTCAATGAAATGCTTTCACATTATCTGTGCCTGAACACTTCTATTTAAAGCTCATATTCTTCCTGTACAGTTAAAGTTGTTTACTGGCTATTCTCATCTAACAAATCTGTAAATGTTTGTATAAAGTCGTGCTTACCATGTAGGCTAGGGGGTTTTTTCAGTGCTTTAAGATGTCATATTACTCATGAACCTATGACGTGTAAGTGTTCTTTCTGCACACCACCCACATAACACATTTTAATTACATTATATACATCCCCTCTTTTGTTCATATTTTGACTATTTCTTCATTTAGTTATTATGGAAATAGTTGTGTTACTGGCATATTACTGACACAACCAAAAAGCAGAATTCAATTTATTTGTCTCATGTTTTGAAATGCAGCAAGCTCACTAACTATCATCCTTTTCTTCCTTCTATAAATGCAGTCAGTCTCATTGAAGTGCTCTATATGTTCACACCTACTTTGCAGCGAGACTGAATAAAAGAAAACTCAAAGAAAAATGCTACTTCTCAAAATTATGTTCAAGTTTATTTGCTGGAAACTCAGAGAAAATAGTTAAAAGCTATTCAATATAAATGTTTAAGGTACAAACTTTTATTTTTGTTGTTTGTTCTCTATTCTGCATTTCTTTTTAAATGGTTAGTGGTTAGCAGTGGTTGAGACCACTATTTGGGGTGATGGTAGTAAATGATATTGTGTCATCATTCTGACAAAACATTTAATATCTCTCCTTATTAATCATCTTCCACCTTTGAAATATTTCATTACTGCATTTTTCATTTATTGAATGAGTTTTTTCACCAAATAAGGGACAATACTTGGTTGTTTCTCCAATGGCCTAGAGGCAATTGGAGGCAATATTTCTATTTCTCATTCAAATGTGAAATGTGCAGTGTAACTAGTGGAATCGATAAAAATATTCAATATATGAATCAAAAATCAAGTTGTTGCAGATAAGAGAATGAATCCCCAAAAGCTGCATAGTCATATCACAAACGGTATTTATAGAGGTATTACATTGCAAAATGCATTCTATAAGAGCAAGGCATTTAAAATGGAGTTACATATTGATCCAAAAAGAATGAATCTTGTTCTAAATGGTTCTGGCTTTCATTTTGAATTTCTTGCTCTGTATTCCCTAATGTGTCAGAGACAAGCCCAGCAGTACTTATTCCCTGCCCAACTGGTTGATAGGTTTACCCTTAAAATTTATGACAATGATTTAAAAATTTAAAGGATTGCAGCCTAACATCTTCTACATTTATCATTCCATAATCCCACCAAAGAGACCTGCAAGGAATGAGCAAAATTCCATTCCAGAAAATGTTTCTGGAAGCTCTAAGAACAGAGCTTTTCTGCCTTGCATTTTTAGCCAGAATTTAAGGATAGAAAGAACAGTCAGGTGATCTAGCTTGAGCTCTATCAAGAGCATTGTATTTCACCCAAGAGTGAAGCTGCTGTACCACGTACTTTTGATAGACTGTGAAATCCTTTATGGATGTGGCCTCAGTCATATCTTCTCTCTCTACATTTATGCTGGATTAGAAATCTAAAGTACAGTGACAGACACGCCTCCTCTGGCAACTCTGAAACCAGTGATTCTGATGCATCTCACATCATAAGAGCTTCTGATGTGTCTCACATAACACTTTAAAAAGAACTTGGATGTCTGCAGGAAGTCTGTACAATTGGCAGCTCCATCACAGGATAGAGATAGTAATGGAGAATGGGTGAGTTTAATAAATGAATCCCTGGCTGCAGAACAAAAAGTAAACTCCCTGCCAGTCTGATCCAGGGAAATTATTTTCTGGATCATAATCTGCATTTTCATCTGAGCATTTGACCCAGATGATGTTAAATATTATGTTATCTTCTACCGTACAAGTAGTCCTCCTACCTCTGTGAGTACTCACCTTGAAGAAGCTAGAATGAAACAAAGTAGAAAATATTTACCTAGCTGTATATTCTCAGGAAAAAAAAAAAATGCATCTTCCCACATGGAAATATCTATCTAAAGACCTGAAAAAGGACTGTGGAACAGGTATAAGCTTGCTAAGGGAATGCAGTTCCTTCCGGGTCCTATAAAAGAGCACAAAAGTTCAGGACCCACCCCACAGAATCTATGGTTAGAAGCAACAGGGTTGTCTTATAGTTTGACACAGATCACAGGATTTCTCCCAGATTTGACTAAAGAATACCTTTATATAGATTATTCTTGTTTTAGTACTTCAAATTGTGGTAAATCTTATTGTCTGTCCTAACAAATTACTCCATGCTTGCCTGAGAGACATGCCTCAAAACTAAGAAATATCAATGTTACAGGTTTTTTTTGAATTTTGACTTCCAGTGACAGAAGCTGCTAAGTCCTAGTCAATGAGGCTAGAAGTTCTACATCTACCAATTTTCAATTATCTTCCTCACATACAGCCACAAACCTTATCAAATTTACCTTCTTTTTCAGTAAGCTAAATCACTCACCATGCTTCCAGTGTCACATGGGGGCTGCTTTACACTTGTCACTTTTTGAAGCTGTATTTCCATATTCTCTCTGAAGTAGGAAAAACCAGCTCGTGGTCCTGTTGTTACAGTTTTGGTCTTTCCAAAACCACATATATAGACTGTATACACTTCAGGACCTTTTGGTAGAATCAGCAGGATTTAGCACCCTTGTGTACAATAATTATTCTGGTTTCCTTTTCAGTCCCTGGCAGCTTCCAATCAGTATATACAATTTTTGTATGTTGTGTTTGCCCTTCAGAGGTGCCTACCTGTCTCCACTTATTATGAACCAAGCTGACTAGCTTAGGTTTGATCCCTGACTTTTAGATGACTTGGGTTTGATCAGATGACTTCTGTCCTTTTTGATTCTACTTCATTTTCCCCCTTTACAAAAATGAAAAGTCATCATTACCCTTTCTTGCCATAGAAATATACAAAGTAATCATGTTGTGGTGTCTAAGCTCTTCTCTGAGCCCCTGCTTTCCAAAAAAAAATTCATCCTCTTGCTCTAACCCATGTTCTTGGTTTCCCAGGACATTGTCTTGAAGGTTGCTGGATTAAAATATCATTCAAATGGCTGAATTTAACTTGTGACTCAGCTCATTTGAAAAATAAGAATATTATTTCCAGTTGCCAGCCCACCAGCACCTGGGCTTGTCTGTCTATGTACCAGAAACTATTGTATGCTTCTGGAAGACATCACAAATAGACATTTTGAACATCCTTGAGGTAAGGCCTGCTTCCTGGGCACACAGTTTGTATTACGGATTCCAACAGCTAAGGATCTCCAAGACTGATCAGTTCCTGCTTGTTTATCAAGGAAACCAGGATAACTGGAATCCCTGGAAATTCTGAACAATAAGCAGGGTCACCTCAAAGTCGTGGCCTTTAGATGCCTACACCTTATTAGGAAGGTGACAGGAACAGGGACACAGTGCTGCACATCTCTTTCTTTTGTTTACTTCAAAAAAGTAATTCTCAGCACATTCAGATTTTCTCATTTCCAAGCAATAACATCCTTTGCCTTAACATTTCTATGAAGCTCCATTGATGGTAGTCTCATTAGAACTTGCCTCAAATAAAGCCAGATCACTGCACGGAGACATACAATTAGCCTAGAGAGAGACCTAACAAATGAATGTAATACTTCTGTTGTTGTCACATGGTCTAGGTAAACCATTATTTCTTCCCCTTGAAATTTTACGTCTTTAGCCTTTGCAATGTAAATAACAGTTCTGCACTGGCAGAAAGCTCACCTGCATGCCCATATAGGTTTTTTCCAGCTTTAATCCTCCAGTTTGTTGCTGTCTTTGCAGTAGCTTGTGGGTAGCTGAAAGATCTGTTTAACATTTATGATTCATCTTGAGCCTTTCTTAATACCAAGTTGCCAACAATCTGCACTTTAGTGAATAATATACTTGATTCAGTTTTACTCAGCCACTGTGATGTAAGTGACTGATAAAATACCATCTCTCCTTGTTAGTGTTTGACACTTCAGTTTTACTAGGGTTCACCCCACAAGAAGCAAGTAATTCAAAGCATGAATTTTTAAGTGCAGAGAGGGATCTCCTAGAGGGGAAACCACTTGTCTGGCAGTGACAAAACTATGCATTATCTACACCAAAGGTTCACTAGAGGAAGAAAAAGAATATTCACATCTTCAACTCCACTGCCATATATGTTACCCAGTGTAATGGTTGTTTTGAAGAATTACTTCTGCCACCAGCCTATCACTACAGCAATATATTCCAAGAATGAACGAGTGCTGAAAGTTTGAAAGAATTTCAGCTTCCAAATGGTTAGGTCTGAAATCCAGAGCAGGACATTTCAACCTTTTTCAGATTTAAGCGGCTCCCTAAAAGATTGTCAATGAAGATTCAGACCCCTTTACAAATTTCTCAGATTTTTGTAGCTGTAAGTAGCTATCAATCAAATGGATTTTTTTCATTGTCTTTCATGGATCTTTCAGAGTTGGTCTAGAGCTGGCCTAATTGGTCAGACCATGCTTTGAAAGATCCTGGTGTAGAGCAGATCAGTCTGTCCTCTGTAATGGGAACCTCTGGATCCTACGTACCACAGTAGACACACCTACAGCAATGAAACAAATTCCCTAAAAAGCCAAGTTCTTGGCAACCAGATAGTAGGAAAGGCTAACGATGAATCATACATATTAAGCAGATCTTACATCTACTTAGTACAGAAACCACTAACCAGGCTCTCAGAGCAGTGTAGTCACATTCAGATAGCTCTCTGCCAAGTTAATTAGCCTGGACATTTTTCTGCACAGCTAATTAGCCTGACTGAAGCACCACGGTTATACTCTTTGCTTGAAGCCAATGATACCTCCATATTGTATGGATCTGGAATCTCTTATTGAGGACGTAACCTTTTCAGAAAGTCATGTGCTAAAGCCACATATCTGAATACTAAAATAAGATTATTTTTTCAGCATTTACCATGTATGTTCTCTGTTGTAGGCCAAGTTTCGTCCTAAGTCTTAATATTGAGAAACTGTCCTGAAACATGGATAACCATTTGCCTCTTTAACTAACTGAATAAATCTGTGTCTATTTTAAAATACATTGTAGCTGTAGATGTTAATTTTCTCTATAGATGGCTAATTCTTTTGTGAACTTAATCAATCCCTTGCATACAATGATTCAAAGTGGTCATGAGTCCTGCGAGTTAAAGATTTCTCTTATGAAAGGAATTTTATTTGTGCATTTTGAATAACCTTTCACTTTTATGCCTGCTTCATGCATTACAAGAAAGGTTAAGTGGAATCTCATGTGACTATTTTCCCCTTCTCTTCTTGTAGAAATACATTTACTCCTCTAGTTTTTCTATCCCTTGTGATTTTAAAATGATACTTGTGATATTTCCTTCCTTATTTTTAACTTTCATGGATTATAGTATCATGTGAAAAACTTCAGGTTTGTACATTCTGGTTGTGGAAAAATCTTTGTAAATAGGGCTTAGGTGTACTCTAAATAAAACCAATGCTCCTGTGTTCACCTCAGTAAATTTTATGGTTTTTAATTCAATCTTACAGCATTACTTCCTGGGAATGGAGGGACAATGGTGCCTCTGTCTATACTAAACAAACCTGATCTCTTCATGCCTGCGGTATGAAGGAATTTCTTTGTGATTCTCCTCTCTTTGTTATCCCTCTTTGAACACCTTCAGAAACTTCTGTTTCTGCTATAACCACAGCTTAGCCAATGTTCTGAGAAAATGGCTAATGTGAAGATAGCACCGCATTGCTAATTTATCTTTGCGTTGTATCACTGTAATAAATATATATCATCAGTGTCTTGCCATCACTTTATATTTCACTGAGATACTGCCTGAAGGTTTTATGAAAATGCGTATAGTCTCTATTAGAACAAGAAACAGAAAGTATTTGATGTATTCCACCATGGAAGAGAATTAATGAACAAGGTCAGAGACTAGTAAATGTATGACCCTGCTGGAATGAAATGTTGGTGTCAACTGTGTTCCCTCATCTAATCAATGACAAATTTTAGCATGTCAGTGAAATGGGAGAGAAAGAGAGAGGACAGACAAAGCAGCACACCCTAAATGAAACCCTGGACCAAGTCCTGTATAAAGCAACAGGAATGTCTGAGTATGAAATGTGATGGTCAGGTATGTCTAATGAATTAATCTGTGTTATACGTACGAAGTACCTCAGGACCTTAAGTTTTTCTGGACATTCTTCCAAAGCAAAGGGAAACTGAATATACCTTTAACTTAGGGTGGAGAGAAGTAATAGTTCTTTAGGAGAGCAGTTCTATCTTCCAATTGCTTTATGCATGCTCCCATAGAGTAGCCTCAGTGTGTGTCCCACCCCTTAGATGAAGCATGGGGGAATGCTACAAGTTTAGCTCTGGCTACGTCCGTAGAAGCTTTGCAAGTGAGTTTCTTCCGCTGTGATTAGAGGAGATGCACTGCTATAAAATAGAATTTTAGGAAAATAATTTTCTTGCCATATCACATGGATTATTCTACAGGACAATATATTAGATATATGCTAATGAACTTCTGAAAAATATCCAGTTCAATGGTTTCCAAATGTGACTTAGTCATAGTTTAGATGGATAGGAGTTTGCTATAAAGAGTTTAAAAAAAATGGATGATCCTCCATAAAAATATCAAAAATACTTTTCCTCCCCTCTCCCCCCTCCTCCCAATCTCTTTTACCAGTCAACTCACTCCATGGCTTCATGGATAGATTCACAGCTAATGAAAGTTGTAAGTTAGAGCCACCCCATGTTTATGAACCATTAAATCCAGGATTATTTTCCAATTCTTTAGTACAGAGTTTGTATCTACACACAAATATTATTGCCTATTTTTTTTCTGAAGCTGTCAATTTTTAAATTGTTTCCATGAAGCAACATTATTTTCCAAGTTTCTCAAAACTATGCTGCTATATATGCAATACCTTGCATATATTAGGTAAGATCTTAACCAGAAAACTACTGGATAGCCAAATATATGGCCTAAATCTGCATTTTATAATATTTGAAGTTTAGAACTAGTCATCAACATTACCAGAGAATCACAGAGTTAGTAATTGTTACTTGGTCAGAGGAAAGAAAGGAAAAAGTACTAGGAAATCTTGCAAACCTAATTTGAGGCTGATTTGCCAAGACCGGTTATGCAACAACAAGTGTGGTGTTAGACCAAATCATACATTTTGGAAGGTGGCATTTTGGATAATAGTGGGATGATGCTATTCTAGGTAGTTGAGGCTTATGGAAGATTATCACTGTGGATTGTTACATGGTGTTTACTTAAATTCCTTTTTTTAATTGATTAAGGATCTCCTGACTTTAACAAAAATAACTGACAGATTCCAGGTCATGAATCTGCACTTTTCTGAGGTAGGGTCTAAAAGCACAGGAAAGCATCAAATTAGAAGGAAACAGTTGGCCAGGTGAGGATACTTAGCTATCACATTTTTTGCCTTATTTTACATTCCTCAGCCATTTACCACAACTGATTCACTGTATAGCTCCTAAAAAACTATAAGCTTAGTGTTAACTTCTGTAGTAAACCAAAAGAGACCCTGCAAGACTAGAAAACAGTAATAGACTAAATTCTCAAAGAAAAATGTGATTAGGGACATGATCTTAGGTCCTTATTCAAAATCTGTGGAAATCCCTGGAAAAACTCATTCACTTGCAGTGAGTTTTGGATCAAGCCTTTAAACAACATTGTAGAACCGTAAGTCAGAGATTCTCTGATAGCGCTGGAGCATGGGTTCCTTTGAAGTTTTCTCCCAGACACTGAAGATGCTAATTTTGTTGTAGGCATAGAAAGTCTTTTTTTCTCCTTGACTGCTCTCATTCTCAAATAAAACAACTGAATCAATACAAATATTGGCTGCTTTCAGGATTAGTTTTCATGATGCTCTTTGAACAGAAACAATGAGTGCATGAGCATAAAGGAGCTTGTTCAAAAGATATTTGAAAGTCTGCCAAACAGCTCTTTCTACAGCTGTATTGCCCATTTGAGATGGGTTGAGCTCAGGTTGTGGAACTCTCTGCGGACCCTCCTCAAGCCTGCTAGAGACTTGCAAGGCACGATTTGTTCTGACCTGATGTTTAACACTGAATACTGATTTGAAACATGGCAAGAACAATAGAAAACAAAACCTAAAGGCATCTTTCTTTACAGTTGACTTTTCTCTCATCTCACAGCTCTGATCTCCTTGCCAAATAGTAGATATACAGTATTTCTCTGGCATTTTTGACCATCTTTCTAGGAGAAATGGAATTATGTCGTGTTTTAAGAAGAACCCCGTAGCTGGAACCTGATTCATCCTCCTTTATTTTGGATATCTACAATGTAGATTAACTCTTAGCTAAGTTATTCACCCTCAATTGTTTTTTTAGTTGAGTGAGAGAAATGGCCTCTTCTAGGATTCATTTGATCTCATTAAGGGTAGAAGAATCACACCTGTCAGAGTCCATTATTCTTAATTGACGATAAGAAAATGTACATCACCAGCTCTGATTTAGACACCCTTACTGAAGAGATTAAAGTTGGGTGAGACGACTCATTGTGTGAGAGTTGCTGTCAACAGAGCAATTTACTCATAAAATTATTTATTTTATAATACAACAATGGGCCACCTGACTTCTAAAAAAACAGTAAATAAACCAAAGTCCCTGAACTGAGGCTTGCTTGTTCAATGTGTATCATGTACCAACAAAGCAAGCAAAGCTGGTCTAAATAATAAAAGTAATTACCTACCACTACCATACACAATACAGCTGCATGCAGTTGTGGCCTTTCAGCTCCTCCCAGTTACCCTTATATACTCCTGTTTCCTTTCAGTTACATTCCAGACGATCTGGGGATGTGAAGAAGGTGCAAGTGAAGCAAATTGTACCAGGCCAAAACCCACTTGTCCAGTTTCCTTTACTTTTTTTATGCCTGAGTAACCAGAAGCAATTTGGGCACTGGTTTAGGTGCTGACACAGCATTGCTCTTTGTAGGAGAGGGTGTCTTCCTGATCCAGGGAAAAGCAAATTGCTTGCTGAAAGAATAATCCAACCCACTCCATTTCCATGTTACTGGAAGTGCTACTTACAATATCTTCACATACTATGAGGGAATGAAGGGAATTTTTTTTCAAAATAGGTGGAAGCTTCAGGCCTACATGGAGCTATGCAAATGTAGTCTTAACAGCTCCAGAAGACAGGATTATATGAAAAAAAGAATGGTTTTTTCTGTATCTAAATAATCTTCCTGCAAACCCTTTCCTGGCAAAGTGTAATACCCATTGAGGGAAGATAACAGTTCTGAGCTTCTGTTTCATTTAGTTTCCCAGTCTGCAGTGATCAACATGCCCATTAATAACTTAATTATTTCTTGTTTATTTGTGATAAGTTCACTGCTGAAAGGAAATCCCACACAAGCTGTGACTGAAATAGATGACAATTAGCATAAACCAAGAAAAAAATACTGTAGAAAAGTTGAACAATTAATCAGCACCAGGCTTTATAGTACCGTGCATGCACTAATGCATTGCTTTCAGCAACACAACAGCTGTTCTTTTATGCATTTGTAACTTTCTCAAGTAATTCTTTATTCATGATAAATTATAGCACATTTGGCCTGCCTGTATGGCAGCATGAATAAATGCAACTACCTAGAGTTATATCAGATCTTGCAAATGCTTTCTGGGAAAGTGACCTCTAGGCAAGCCTGCACAAGTGAGTGGCCGTATCTCCCAGTAAACAGTGCAGTGTTGGGCCAGTGCTCGGGACACCAATGATCGTAGCAACAGCTACAACGTGATTAAAATTTTACAAAATTTTACAACGTGATTAAAACCTTCAAGACTATGGTGTTTTTTAAGAACGCAAAATGGATATCACTCTCCTCCTTCTTTTCTTTTATTAAGTGAAGATAAGAGTTTATGCAGGGTCCAAACCTGACCAGATATGTCGATGGAACACAAACCGATCAGTGACAAGTTATTGCAAAGGGACCAGCTCTTGTTGGGGAATTCTCTTGGCTATGGACTGGTGGAAGCTAGGAGACTATTCTAGATGTGTATCACTACCTGTAAGAGTTTTCTTCAAGGGCACCTTCCTCAGCTAGTGTCAAGACACTGGACCTTCAGGTTTTCTGATGTAAATAATTTTAATTGAAAAGTCAATCTGTAGGCTGAGATCAAGCAAAGCACTTGGGCATCAACTTAACTTCAGGCACAAAGATATCCTATTTAGTTTGCTGGGATTGTTCAAATATTTGAACACATGTTTAAGTTCATTCTTGTACTGTTACGATAATGTGGCAGCTGTCACAACAAAGGCAGTCTCACATTTTAGAAACCTAATGCTTTTACTAAGTCATGTTGTTGAGGGGGGACAAACATAAGAAAAAAAAAAATAAATCCATGGTACTAATTCATAAAATGGCATTTTTCATGCTTTACTTAACTGAAATAATTAATAGATAATATTTATGCAATTATTTAACAGATTTCAGATTGCAGCTGGCATCTTTTAAATATTACATAACTATTCATTTAGTGTGAAATATGGTAAATGATATAGCAAGATGCTTTAAAATCTAAACCAATCTGCTTAATGTTTATATAATTATCTGTAAAATATCATGTGCTGTACGAATTTCAACATTTTCCCATAAGATATCAATCTGCTGCCATAAGATATCAATCTACTGATGGCATGTGACAAATTAAAATACTGATGTCTTCTATAATTAGTAAAAATCTATACATGTTTACATAGCCTTTTCATAGCAACTGCTGGGCTTATATTTTTTTTAAAATTGGTTTACTGTATATATGAGTACTGAGTTATTAACTAATACAGTATTATCAGGTATTTTTTATTTCTCTCACATGTATAATAAAAGGCTTGCTAAACAATCTGCAGTACAGAGTTTGAGTTCTTTAACACTTCAAGAAGACGAATGGTGGGATTTGAAGACAGTCGACATTGGCTTGACTCTTTTCTCACTGAAATTGACTGTAAAACTCCCATCAATTCTGGAAGCTACAAATTTACATGTGTTCAAAGTGCATTTAGACAAATACCAGGAAGATAAATCTATTTGTGGGCTATTAAACACTATGTCTTTGTCTGAAGTAGTAAACTAAACAGAGAGACGGAGCTCAGGTTTGAGTATCAGCATGAGTCAGCCCACATTGTTGAATTGTTAACTTGGCAATGCCTCGGCATGGTGCAAGAACTGACGTGGAGAAGATGTGTTGCGGACTAGCATGGAAGCTGCCCTCCTGCTCTGGAGGGAGAGAAAGTCCAGCTTTATGGACAAGTGCTGTCACCTGGCATGCAGACGTGACAACTGTTAACAAGTATTGATATAGCCAAAGGTACCACCCCTAATTCAGGCCACCTTTGAGCAGCAAGTCATGGAGACTGGGAGGGTATGTGGGGAGCATAACTCTCACTCTGCTCACTCCCTTCTGCTGGCTGCAATTGTCCCAGCAGGATCCTGGGGCTGGGTGATTGTTATGTATGGCATTTCTAACAAGTCCAACGATGGTGCAGTTTGACAGTGCTGGTCATTGTGAGAAATGCTCACAAGGTATGCCTTTGTTCAGAGTGGGACAGACACAAAGCCTGTACCTGGTCATATCAGACACTTCACAGCCTCTGCAGGAGTGATCCACACTCCTCAGAGCTGTGCTGGTGGGAAGAAGTGAATGGAGATGGGAAGGTCAAAGGTACAATGGGACCATGATCTGCCCATGCAATGTAACTGGTCCTGGAAGTGCTTGAACTGGAAATGGGTCTCCCCAAAGCCTTTGTTAAACTTTAATTCAACTCTGGACTGAGGGTCATAGGCAAGAGATATTCCCTTGAGGGCAGATTCTCTGAGGGTAAAGCTGAGACAGGAGATAGCAAAGTTCTTGTGTAGAGTTAACCCTACATGCATTTCCCAGTTCCTATGCCAGAATAAATAACAGATTCCATGTTTCCCTGACCACTCAGTCCACCCTTATGGAAAAGTCATATTCAAACACAAACAAGTCAGGCATGCTAAGCAAGATACTATTTTGTATCTATTCCCACAGCAGACATAGAGCTTTTTACTCATACGCAGTCTGTGGACATTCTTTAGCTTCCTGAATTAAAGAAAAAAATGTTACTCAAATAACACGAAAGGAAATAATGCATCAGTCATTTTCAAAAGACATAATGAAAACAGTATTTTTTCATTACTTCTTTTCTTTCCAATAAGTAAAATAGATTATTGCCTCGTTTGGCACATATTCATTGTGTGTAAATTCTTAAATTGGTTTATATTAATCTGCACTGTTCAATTTGCACTGCACATGCATTGTGGAACCAAACCTCTTCTGAGTGCTGCCAACAAATTTTGGTTCGTGTTATTGCTCTGTAACTGTTCAGTATGAGAGGTCAGCAGTGGAAAGACAAGCAGACAAATATATTTGTTAATACAAGGTTGAGATCTCTTTGTTGTCATTTAAAGGGTTATATTGTTGTTGAGTTTAGAATACCATTTGAAGCACCATTTTGTTTATCTGAATCTTTTTTTACCAAATGTATGGCATATGCTCATAGATTGTTAATTATTGTTCTTTCAGGATGCCATGGAAAAATGTGCCTTCTACTAATGCCATTGCATGTTCTGTTGCATTTTTCTTTAAGGCTATAATCTCTGTGCTAAAGGTCAGTTCCCCCACTAGAATGGGATGAGTTATACCCTCAGTTCTGTGTGACTTTTCACATAATTTTTAAGCTATCTGTAATGATGTATTAATTCTATAAGAGCACTGACTTTCTTCTTCTGAGATATTTGAAAAGAAACACTAGTCAAATTTATCTGAACATTGATATAATAAATGTACTGTGGTTCAAAGTGTTACTTAATGGCTTGTGTTATAGAATCCTTTCAGCCAGGGACGAGGAATCTTCCACAGCTCTGGCTTAACCCTGTGTAGCATTAATGTCTTGCACCTGATTCAGCAAAGTTGCTAAGCATTTTTGTAACTTTCCATTTGTTGCATTGTATAAAGCCCTGTTGCATTGTGTAAAGTAAAGCATGCAGTCACACATAATCATTGAGAAGAAATGGATTTAAACATGTTCTAAAGATGTGGCATGAGTTACACATTAACCAATTTGTATGGGGAACCCTACATCAGTGAGTACATAAAACAACTTTGCTTTCTACCTCACTTTTGCTGTTTCTAGAGAATATATTAAAAAGGTTCCTAATATTGTCAAAGTTTTTTTTCTTTCGTTGCTTGGTTGGGTTTTTTTGGGTTGCTTTTTT
Organism: Balearica regulorum gibbericeps; assembly: GCF_011004875.1. Taxonomy (NCBI): domain Eukaryota; kingdom Metazoa; phylum Chordata; class Aves; order Gruiformes; family Gruidae; genus Balearica; species Balearica regulorum. The sequence continues at coordinate 41,622,680 of NC_046184.1, read as the reverse complement.
TTTTTTTAAGAATACATTTTTTTGCAAACATTCTGCAATATTATCTCATCTTTGCTCCAGTCCTTCTACAATAGTAACATAAATAGTATGAGCATCACATTTTGAATCAGGATCAAAGATGCACAAAGATAACATTTAGCTCCAGTGGAAGGAGTTTATTTCATCATAGTACTACTATTTCAAGGACTGCACAGTTGACAATGAACAGGGAGCGCCCTATAATCAGATGTTCATATTAGATTGTTCATCATGGAATAAATACAGTGGTTAAAAAATCACAAATCTGTATTTGTTTCAGTAGACTTGAAATCATTACAGTTATCCAACTGATAGTTGTTTGTGCATTTCTTTAAGCCTGTTGAAGGTATCCAAGCAGAATACCATGAAATTGCATATTCTCCCTAATTAATCTGGAGCCCTTTCACATCTGATGTAAATACTAGTAAAAGTAAATAACTTAATTAATTTGCTATTGATGCTTTGTTCATTTTGTCTGAAGAGGTAAGCTAGCCATGAGTGAGGGAGAGTGAGCATATGGGTGTGGAGAAATGTGAGGACATGTGAATAAAATAGTGACCATGTTATTAACAAAATTCAGAGCTGTTCAAGTAAAATGGGCTGTTTGGCAATTGCTATGTAAAGTAGAGTTGGCTGAAAACCAGTACCAATTAGTGAAAGATGAGGAGGAGGATTATAAGGTGCTCTGAGATCCAATGTAGAATGTACTGGTTTATATATTTTTGTGAAAAATTCTGATACAGATTTTGCTTTCTGCCCTCCAGAGCCATCTATATACTATATTAAACATCAGAAACAAAAGTTCAGATTTACAATTTGTCTGATTTAGGGAAAGATTTAATTTTACAATCTCCTGCAAGTTAGATGATATACCTACAGGTATTCCTATTACACAGAGTAATTCTTGCACTCCTTGGACCAATAACTAAATGAAATTGCTTTACTTCATGAAATTAACATTATTGTATTTTCATTCAATTTGTTATTTGTCCAATAAATAACATCAATCATCCTAGAGAGATGTTGCAGTATCTCAGAATTCCAAATGTGTCCTTAGCCATTCCTTTCTATTCTTAGCCACGCATTTTGCCCCCTAGAAAATAAGGACTGAGTTGAGCAGATGTCCAATCCTGTTGTCAAAGGTTTGCATTTTGCTTGTAAATTTTCTAGCCTCGAGCTGGCTTAAACAAACTAATCACAAGATCACCATAGCCCTATATTTGTTTGAGTACTGGCCCAAGGGTGGTATTCTTAACCATTCATTTCTGTAGTTCAACTCAGAAGATTAGAAGAAAGGAAGGAAAAAGTGATATTGTCACCTAGGAATTGTATCTATCCTTTTTGTTAAAAAAACCCCACTCCTTTCTTTCTCTCTCTCTCTTCCCGCCCCCCCCCCCCCCCCTTTTTTTTAGGAGGACTTTGGCTTTATTTCTGAGATTTGTTTAAACTGAAGTTCAACACAATCACAACTTTCCTTAAACATTCATATATCTTTGAGTCTTTTAAAGCAGAGAAGATTATTTAAATGGAGCCTAGTACTAAAATGAAGTTTATAACTCAAGTATCTGATATTAAAATACATCAACTTAAGATGGATAGAACCAGTTAACAAATGTTGAGATATCTTGATTTTGGATCTAATGTCAGGTCAGTCATTTTGGTTACTCTGCACATCATCTTCTTCGAGATTTCTTGAATGTTGTCATTTTTGTAAGTACTCTGCAGCTGTCAATATATACTTCAGAGAAGATACCACAAACTGGCTGCAAGTATAATACTGGTTGCAACTGCCATATTTTACATAGCTGTAAAAACAGAATCTCTCCTGTTCCTGGAATCGTTGCATTTAAAATAGATAGGAGTAGAGGCTGTCAGATATCCATCAAAATTTCCTCAGCACTTTGAAGAGTAAGTTTCAGAGGTCTGTTTTCAAAACTATTTCTAGTTTATCTTCTAAACTCAAAATGTTTGCAAACCCACAGTATTCAACCAGCCCTCTCCTAATAAAATTTCTTGATTTTTTTTTCTTTTTTTAAAAGAGCCATGTTCCTATCTGATTATCACATAGTTTTACTGGATAACTAAAAAACATAGAGGTGGCCAACATTATTTGTGACCCACATCATTTGGAACAGCTTTTGCTCTCTGTAAACACCCAGGTAACAGGGCACAGTCAGTCTCAATGAAAAGCTGTATCAAGGTCCCTGTTGCCCACTGAAAATCCCTTTCTTTTCAGTTAAGGGATCCTAAATGTGCAGTAAGCAGACTCTCAGAAGATGTAACTTGCTGTTGATCCATAACAAGCTACTGATAGAGACACAAGATGTGTCATCTGAAGACCTGCAACAAATGTCAGGGATTCACAGTAGATATGGGACTGAACCTGCCATCTTTGTCCTCCAACTTACTCTGTGTACATCTTCGGACCTGCAGTTCCTTGCTCCATGATTAGACCTCACTTCAGCAAAAACAAAATGCTTGACAGAGTGATTTAAGCATTTTACATATGGGTAAATATAAGGATTGTGCTAAGACAACAAAAATCATTATACGTGTAAATGAGTGGCAGAAAACATCTTTCTCCTAATTTATTTCCAAGGCTTTGGTAAATGAGACATGAAACTCTACAGGAGGTAGTCACCTTGCAGGTCTTCCAATGGAAAAATGTCTCCTGTGCAAAATGTTAACAGAAATATATTCTTTTCTGCTTTTCTGGATTCATACAAGGACTTCTGACTTATTGAAGATATTAAGCTGGAGAGCTAGGAGACAGATAATTTTTTATACTTTGGCTTTTTTATAAATGAATTCCCTTCACGATTTAGCTGATTACAGTTTTAAAATGAAAATGTTTGATTTATTGCAAACATTGTACTGAAAAATGTAAAGACTGACTTGTTTGAGAGTTAAGATTCATTCCAGAATTTTTCTGAGGGAGCTTTTTTCAGCTATCTTTTTAAGTGCAAGATTGAAGTCTCTCGACATTCTCACGCCTCAGAGATTCTCATTAGAAGAAGTTATAGCAGCTGAATATAAGGTAGAAGACTTTGGACTTTGTATATTTCAGCGTGAGCATTTTTCACTAGTTCTTTTTTTCCAAAAGCTGAGTCTAATGTGGAAACTATCAGGCACCCCACTTGTTTTATGCATGAAAAAAGTGGCTCACTGCTTTTTCTCCATTATAACAGGCACCACACCATTAAAACGCTTTAGCTGACACCCTACTACTTGCAATAACCACAATATCCTCCTGTATTTAGAATGTCAAGTGACACTCTAAATGACAAATGCTGAGCTCTTAATATCTCCAACTCTATTAATGTGTGAAGCATATTATTCCCTCTGCAGCAAGACACTGTAGGAACTGCACTAATAAAGTGTTGGTAAGATAGATCTGCTTTACTTCCCACTACCGTGCCATACTTCTGGCAACCCAGATAAAGCCTGTGAGAAGATATCCTCCTTCCTTCTCCACTGCTGCCTGAGTCCCATCTCTGCAAAAGTGCATCTGTGTTTCTGTGGCAAACAGAGAAAGGGAAATAATTGTAGGTGATGGCTGCAGCACCTGAGATTAGGGGCACCGATGGCAGCGTAGCCATGAGTTACCTTTTTGTCAGGTGAAAGTGGAGCTTTAGTGTTTGTCCTGCAGATGCAGAGCTGTCTCCCCACAGAACCTGCAGTGTGCATGAGAAAGCAAGCCACAACCTTTCCTCTCTTTCTACGGTTCTAAATCCTCCCCTACATGGTGGGATTTCATTAGAATTTCTGAGATGGACAAGAAAAGCCTTTTAGTGAGAGCGACCACCTAAGCCTATACTGGCAAGTTGCTGACAAATACTCTGGGATGAGTCAGGACACTTACAGAGACAGAATAAAGGGGACAATGGAAATGTAGCCTCCGGGTCACCCACAGAATGAAAAAGAGGTTCTGCATCTCCTGGGAATAAATGAAATTATAATGTCCTGAATATGAAGGGTTATCTGAGTGAAAATTTGTCACTGGAAGGAAAGAACCCTGAAGTGATGAAGAAAACACCAGAATTGATACTGAGGACATATATGAAAGGAAGAAGGAATAAAGCATAGAATCTCTTTCTTAACTAAAATAGGGAAAACACAGATCTTTAAATTTATAAGACACACAGCAAAGTGAAACTACTTTAAAACTTTTGTGTACGGTGTTTAATGAATCCTAGACTGAGATCCTGGTGTAATGATCAGGACAAGTGAATGGAAGGAAATTAGAGAGAAAAGAAATGTATTCAAATGAGTTCAAATCCTTCAGTTTACTGAGATGCAGACCTTATTGAACTAAAAGGAGAAAAGACTAGAGGATTTGACCCACTTTGAGGACATGAAACAGCTACATGCTATTCTGCCAGCAGAGTCCAGCCTTCATCAGAAATACACAGGTGGATAAAGAGGCATTAGTAGGATTTGTACGATGAGCAGGAGCTAATGGAATTTTTATACAGATATTCCTTAACTTGTGAGCGTGAGCTGCCTGCCCTGAATGCCAAAAGATTGTGGGCTATATGCTTAGCTGGTGTAAGCTATCATACCTCAATAGAGTTACTCTGAACTACACTTGAAACTGCACCTGACCCTCAGTGCTTAAAGAGGTGCTAGCATAAAACAACTCATTTAAAGCCTAAGGCCACTAGTAAACAGCTGAAGCCCAACTTGCTGTCCTTTCTCATGTTCCATCAATTATACTCCTTACTTTATTTAAAAAGAAGACACAAGTCTCCCATCTATTGCGATGCTATATTTCACAAGTTGTCAAATCTTTGAATGAACATAGCATCTTCAGATCTGAGCACAATTCCTCAATCCAAATTATTGCTGCAAGTATAGACACCAGGGAAATTATATTTTATGATTCCTAAGCTCAAATTCATTTTTTCTACTCAAATTGGAAACCTGCACTGTGGCACAGGTGGCTTGATATCTTAATCTCCGCAACCAGCCATCACTTGTATAACCGAAGAAAGAATTAAACAATTGATGTACATCCCTCACCCCAATTACAGAACAGGACAGACCTGATTCTATGCTCTTCATATAGGCAAAACTTCTGTGATTATTATCAGAGGTACATGTCACCTATAGAAGGCTGCAACGTCATTAGTTATGCCAGCTCCGGAGATTTTTCAGAAGTTTCATGTTATTTCATGTATTATACAAAATGTTGCAGTGTTCTACAACAAGCATCTGTTTCCTCTCACCTTTTGTCAGTGATCCTTTCTGAAGGAGCAACGAGCTGGAAGCTACACAGCCTCATTTGTTTCCAAGACCAGGGTTCTAACAAAGTGGGCATCACATTGTATATTTATTGGCCCTCATTTCTGACAAGGCAAAGGGATTTTTGTACCTGTTATTCCCACAGCAAGCACCTTACTGCTTTGTTGGTTAGGTTTAAATTCCCAACCAATTTAGAGATTCTCAGCCCTTCTCCTTCCTCGATGTTTCTCCACTGATGCACTTATAAAAAGATATCATATCTCCTCTCAGCCTTCAGGCTAAAGAAGACTAAGTTTTTCAGTTGCCCTGTATGAGACAGTTTTGTTATTCCTCTTTTATCTTATCAGAGACCTTCTTGACTCTTTGTCTTCTCAAGAACATCTTTACATGATATGAGTGATTAGGAATGCATGCAGCATTCCAGCCACATTTTCTACAGTGGAACTTTTTCCTACCTCCTGCCCTTAACCACCTGGTTCTTCACTACTCCCACCCCTTCCTCAAACTGAGCTCCTTTTCCTTGGCTGACAGCTCAAAAATATGGCTAGCTGATGCAAAATGCCTTGGGCATACATACATGCCTTGCAACTCCCAACTTGGAATCACAGTCCGAGATTCCTTCCCTGCGATGGCAGCTGCCGGGAGGAGGGTCTGCCTCCATGGCTGCGGGAGGCCAGGGGAGGAGGAGGCAGCAGGCTGTTGATACTGGGACTTGGCAGAACCTGCCTCAGGGCCCTCAAAGCTACTCCTCTGCAGGGTGGTTTTTCTGTTCCCTCTTGTTGTTTCAGGACGTGAAAGAGCTCTTCTGCCAGAAGCCATTCAGCGTAAGCCTCTTGCCCTGCTCTCACTGCAGCGGCTGGGGGATGAACACATAATGGCAGAGGTTCAATGTTTCCCCCTCCCTCAGTCAAATGGGAGCACTAGTCTCTGCATCATCTCCCTGCTGCATGTTTGATATGATTAACTCTGTCTCCAACTGAGTGCCAGATACACATGCCATGATCAGTGAGGGAGCTTCTCAGTCTGCCCAGAGGCCTCTGTTCAAGCTGTCCTACTTGGTGCACGAGTGCCAGCTCTTCTCCAAGAGCCCCTGCAAGGAACACTGCATCTGAGGAGGCCACAGCTGTAGAGCGACACACATTCCCACACCAGCACAGCAGCCAGGGTGTTCCCCTGTGTCTGTGAACACCTGCAGGATTACATATGACCCAAATAGTGAGAACGTGTCTCTTCAGGGCCAGGTCTTCCACAGGTGTAAACCAACATAGTCCTGCTGACTGAGCTACACTAAGTGACATTGGCAACAGATCTGGTCACGGGATTGTGCTTGCAGAGATTTTGATTTGGGCAGAGCCCCAGAGGCAGACCTGCCACTGGCTTGCAGGATTTCTGCTTTACAGTTATGACACTAAGTCAGAAATCTTAATGTGCCAATTTAACTGAGGGGGCCTGAATACATAATTATTTCTAGGAGATGAGCAACATATCAACTGCCAAGTAATAGTGTCCCCAGTGGACATGTAAAATTTTAGCGCTCTATTTCCTTCACACCATTTTTTCCCAATCCTTAAGAAACAAACAAACCTGCAACCAACACTCTGCATTTTTGATCTCAATTAACCACCTTCAGCTACTTTTTTAACAGTACAGATATAACCAGATTTCTGTATTTAAAGTGACAATTTAGCTACAGCACAGAGCACAGGACACTGACTTTGACAAGTCATTCCCCTTTCACCACTGGAACTCTGCATTCAGTACCCAGTTTAGCATGTTTAGGACGATTTGCTATCTCATTTGAGTCTTCTCTACTTGCTTATCTGCATCACAGAACCTGTGGCATGTGTCACTGTCATTTCTGCTTTAAAGGTGTAGTGACCAGCTTTGTTCCCACTAGTTAATTCTCATGAGTCACTTCCCCAACACATTTGTCATTACGAATACTCAAGTTGAGCAGAAATCAAATCCTCAGCCAATGCAAAATCAGTGTTGTTTCATGAAATTCAATGAACTATTTTGATTTATGCCACAGAGCATAAATCTGCAGAGGAGGGACTTGTATCAGTTATGGCCTCTAGGCCTGTCAGATGCTAGGATCAAGACCTGGAAATAACAATCAGTTCAGACTCAAAGCCTTTAAATAGACTATCCTTTCCCCTAAACTCATGGCTCATTTACATCAGGTCCATATTGCAGTGAGCTTGGGTGAGGACACTCAATGCAAGATAGCAGTGCATTTTCCCATCTGTCTCATATCAGAAGAGAGTGGAAATGTATTTAAACAGATTAGGGAAAAACACATCAAATGAAGAATAAAAATGTATATAGGTGGAGTTAATTTTGGATATATTTTCCTTCAAATTCACACCTTGCTGAATTCCCACGTAACTGTCCTGCCTAAGAAGTCTGAGTCCATTCACAGCCAATGCCAATGGCTGCAAAGGTACCAAGACTGGACTAGCCCCTTCAAAAGAGGTAAGAAAGCAAATTTAAACCTTCACCTCTCCGACCCCCTTAGCTGTTGTGTAAAAGTATGGAGCTCTGCCAGGCTCAACTCAAGATTTGACTTCCGAGTTGATTTAAACTTGATGTTAGGGCAGAAGCAGAGTGTTTATTCAAGAAGCCAGCATGATGTCATTTGTCCATGCATGAGCTCTAAACAGTTACTGGGCACTGGGATATTGAATTACTAAGTGAAATACTAATTCTATGCCTACATCCATATCAGATCTTGCATGAGTAGACCTTACATGAAATTCTAGCTTATTTGGGGAATGTGTTACCGAACCACTGTAACAGTTCCTTGCAGGTTAACTAGCATGGAGTGCTGGAGGAAAGAAGTCTTTTCTTCCTGCTGGAGTTTACTCTGATGCCCACTGTAGTTCCTGAATTACCTGCTGTCTAACTTCCAGTCTGCAGGAAAACACATTTTATTTTGCCATTGGTATACTAAATGGAAAATACTGTGAATGTTACGGTAGTTATATATATGTGGGTTTATATTTGTATATAAGGTTTAGAGCATTTATCTTCTGATTTTTTTATATTGTTTGTTACAGCTGAGTGCAGACGCTCTTTTAATCTTTCCTTATATAGCAATCCCTCCATCTTCATGATTATTATCCGTTGCTTTTCTCTGAACTCCATCCAGTTTGTCTACATTTTTCAGGAAATGAGGTACCCAAAGCTCTCAGTGTAATATTCCAGGTTCAGTCTCACTATACAGATAGGGTCTATTATCTCCCTGCTCCATGAGAGGCATAAATATCTCTGCTTTACGCAGCTCAAGGTTGAAATGGTCCTTTAACTGCCACGTTACTTTGCAAGTATATCTGATGAATAAGATTTTTAAAAAAGCTTTAGGAAAAAAAAAAAAAACCATAATAAAAAGCACTAGGTGCTGACACAATCGACAAGTAATAATTACCATTCTGACATTAAAAGAAGGTTATCTGCTTTACTTCCCACCATAACAAACATCCTGATATGAGCTGATTTAACTACATCATTACTTTTTCCTAGTGTTAGAGATCTGTGATTTAACTGCTCTGCAAATTATCTAAAAATCTTCATAAAACTTAGAAGCACTGATAATTCTTAAATAATGATAAGTAAATAATATAGTTTAATAATTATTAAAAATCACTGATTCCAGTAAAATAGTGTACACAGCATATGTGAACATTTCTGAGAACGCTGAGCCAGATTACCTCAGATACGAGAACATTTGAGTGTACAATGTCTCAAAGTCCTTTAAGTCTTTTATTATATCACAAAATTAAGGGATTAAAAGAACCTGCTGAAAAAAAAAAATATTCTGAAACTACTACTAATGGTAATAGGATCCCGACCTCTCAGCTGGGATTTGAGACTCCTGTTTTATCTGCTGTCCTGAAGACTCTGTGTTGCAGAAGCAAAGTCCTACCCCAACCCACCAGTGGGCTCAGCGAGGCTACAGAGGACTGGAATTGAGATTCTCTTCGTACAATTTTATGTTCATATTGCAGCCAAATGGTTCATAACGACATATAGTTATTCCAGTTACTGAATTTAGATACCAAACGTAGGTGTGAATATGCCTAGCTTTACATTCCTCACCCTGCAAGGGACGAAACAATCCCTTAAAGCTGGTGCTTAAGTTGCCCATAGGACCAGCACAAGAGTTATACCCTTCACCCTCTCCAGAGGTACAGCAGCCCACATAAAACTAACACTTTTACCCTCTCTCCACCGGGTTCCTAGGGAACAGCAGGCAGTTTTAGACATTTCTGTCCACAGGTGCAAGGCTGACTTCTTGTTAGGGAGATGCCACTTTGGTCAAAACCATACAGACATTCCTCCGCCAAGAAGTGCCTGGCAACGCAGGGCCCTGCCCACTCACCCACGAAATGGGCACGCTGGCTTCTGGACTCGCCACAGCCTCAGGTGCCCTCTGCATGCTCTGACTTCTTGTTTCCCGGTTCTTACGCCAAAACACTGCCCCTGCGCAGCCGGGAACATGAGCACGGCAGGGACCCGAAGGCAGCTGCCAGGAGTCAGATTTGGGTTCCAGAGTTTGGCACATGAAAGGTGTGTGTGTATTTTCCATCTGACCACTGCTGGAGATAAAACCAAAAGCCCTTCTGGAAAAGGAGGCTGAGATGTAGCAACAATTCTGTATCATCAGGCTGCATCATTTATTGAAGAGAATGGAGCTGCTTTGTTCTGCTAGAGTTTAAAATTAAATAATTTCCCATGTCCCTCTCTACCTGCAATGCCTATGTGGAAGAAGCAGCAATAAAAATAAACAATGCTGAAGGACCAGAAGGACTTCTCTCATGCTGAGCACAGGTATCTGGGGCAGGAGCACACTGATTTACATGTTGTATTTCTGCTTTCTGTCGCATGGGCTTTATGAGGAACCATAAAACGGAAGACAGAGTAATTAAGAAGTCATACAAGACCTGAGAAAGAGTTGTTGCTTCTGCTGCTTGGCATCTCTTCATATTCAACTAAAGCATACGTTAGTTCACTGGGGCTCCTACTCATTACATAGGCAATTCTGTAGTTATTCAGAAAGAAGCATAATAGGAAAAAAAAAAAAAAATGAAAAAAAAGAAGACTGGTGAAGCCCAGTCAGCAAAGGCTAAGAGAACAGAAATTTGTTTCCCCTTGGTGGCAGCTGGCATGGTTAAAATGCAATAAAGGGAAACAATTAAAATATTTTCCAGATAAATAAGCTGGTGAAAATTATTCCCTACTAGACCAGAAGAAGGAAAAACAGACTTAGGCTTTTCTGAATCACAGGTAATTCCCTGAAATGCTCCAGGGCTAACACGGCTCCTCTCTGCTCCTTATTCAGAGCACAATCATACAGTTACTATCTTTCCTTAAAAGACTTTTCACTCCTGCAATGCAGACCGTGTTGCAAAATATAGGTAAGCCCTGAAGTGCAGTGAATTTTAGAAGATAATTCAGATGAGCTCAAAGGACAGATTACATGGTCCTGTTAGCACTCACCTACTGCAGAGAAGGGGAAAGGTGAATAAAGGATTATGAGAAGAGACTGCAGCATAGAAGACTTTCTGCTTACTGTCATTATGTTTTATTTTAGTAAAGTTCTTGTTGTCTTGTCCTATCAACAATAAACTATCTATCTTTCAAGGAGTAGAGTCTGGTTTTGGGAAGTGGTGTAATTTATTGCCACATTTTACAGAAGATTTGCACTGGTAGGAAATCACTTTCTCAGAAAAAATTCAATATTTTGAGTACATTATTATTTTAAGTATAGATTCCAAGTTTTTTTTCTACAAAGTTATCATGAATTAAATATGTTCATAAGAGGTATTAAGACAATAGGCACATTTTTGGTTTTTATAATTTGAAAACATTGTGTTTTCATTAAGAGCTTAATGTATTTTATTAGAAAACTGATGAAACTGTTCCAACAGAAAAGTGAACTTTTTCATTTGAAAAGGTGATACTTTTATAACTCTGATTTTAAAAAAAAATCTAAATGGGAAGTTTTTCAAAATCAGTGATTTAATCTTTCCTATTGCTTTTTTTTTTTTAATCACCTCCCTCTCTGTAAACATCCAGTTAAATATTTTTCAAACAGCTTTGTCATTTTTCATGTTTTATCCACGTTTAAAAGTGCTCTTTGGCAAACACCATCCTTGAAAACTAGGTGGAACAAAGCTAAATGTAGAATTCGTTTATATAAATGCTTGCATGAAAATATCAAGGCACCTCACTCATCTCACTGCCATTATCATAATTCAGTATATTTGCATATGCAATTCAAGCAGTCTAGAAAGCAGCTGTACATTTTGTGCAGGAGAAAGGAAACCAGAAAAACAGTGATCAGAGTCACTAAAACATAGAAAAGTAACTTTGGTAACAAAACAGATAGTACTGTCCTTCAGATGAAGGTTGCATTTGACTGCATACCTGTCAAATGAAAAACCTGAATACCTTGAATTTGGGCTGAGCTTTTCTGGCCTTTCTTTTCAAACAGTTTTTCAAACCAGGCCCTATGACAGAGTTGTGTTACAATGTTATTCCAGTATACAATTGAGGTAAAAAACAGAAAAAATATTATTTCCAAAACCATTGGTGGAGGAGAGGCGGAGTTGTTTGGGCATTTTGGTTTTGTTTTTTTGGTCTTTGAAAGGAGATATTCCTCTAGTACAGCTTTGTTTCTGTACTGTAGGTAGTAATGTCATGTCTTCTCCTTGGCAATGTGTCAGCGTGATTATTTTAAGTAAGGTGTATCCAGCCCCACAATATTGCTCAACAATTGCAGGTCACTTATTCAAGTACTCCAAGCCTGAAAATAGGGAGAATGATTTAAAAGTAATGGACAGGATATTTAATTGAAAATTTGTCCAAGGAGTTGCAGGAAGCATGACTTATCATTTATCTCAAGGATACTTCTCGTCATTCTCCTGCTGAAGTTTCCAACTGCTTCCACTTCTGACCAGTACCATCCTTTGACATCACCCTGATTTGTCAATAAATCATCAGCCATGCACAGATGAGTGTCTGTTCCATCCACAGTATCAACCACCTGGGTTTCTCTGCCTCCTGGACCTTTGTTCTTTGTTCAGTCTAGTCATGGGGAGCCCCTGTAAATTGTTACCTGTCAAAAAAACCAGAAGACCTATGGCTTTCATAAATCAAGGCAACCTGGCGGTTATGTCAGAAGGTGGTGATGAATTTACACTGGAATTATGCCAGAAACTCTGAAAAGTAGGTGTGCACAGAGTATTTTACACAGGTTATTTTCACAAGAGAGGGTCAGAAGAGGGACCTGAGGGCAGAAAACTTCATGAACTATAAAGTTATAAAAAGGCTACATCTTTGGGTAGCTAGCTGAATGCTAGCAAGAGCAGGGGATGGTCTTGATATGAAATATCAGGTGTCTAAACTAGCTCTGCTTAAAAACAATTGTGTCCCTGCAGCACAGACAGATAGAGTGAGGTCCTGTGGACAAAGAAAAAGGAAAGAAAGGAAAATGAAGGAAATTTTATGTTAACTAATTTTATTATGAAATCCCTTTCTTTTACAATTATCTTCTTTTGATAGATCTTGTTGACATTTCCAACACCATCCAAGTCCAAAGGCTGCTAAAATGTGTGATTTAATATATGTAAAGTTATAAAATACACTCCCACTGGCAGAGTAATTTTTTTCAGGTAGCAAAAGAGATTGAATATTCAAGTATAAGAAAATTGTACAGGTTATTCCCCATACACAGCCTTAACCCTCTTCTCTGTTTTTGAGGTGCATGTAGAAATCCACCTAACAATGAAATTAGATTTTTGTTTTTCTTCAAGTCCGTTCTGTCACTCAAGTGGCCTGATGTGAGGGAAAGAAGTGTTTTGCTGTTCGTGATGTTTTCCTGAATGGTGAACTGTGCTGAAGTTGGTCAAACGCTTATTGTAGGCCAAAGCAGCACTTCAGGAATATAGTTTATTCACTATAATCCAAAACCTAGCAGGTTTTTAAAGTATTATTTTGGCTAGATTTTAGAGTCTCAAAATGAAGATATTTAGTTTTTTACCATACACTACCTTCAATACTTTCCTCTTCTTCTTCGCTACAAAATGTAACTAACTTGTTATCAGGACAGGAGAAGAGACACCAAGACAGAAAACAATGCTTCTAATTAAGCTTTTTGAATGGACTGCATTGATGGTCTACCAGAATTCTGCACACAGACTACAGACCCTGTTGCAAGAAATTATAACTCATGGTAATCTCACTGTTTTAGAGCAGATGGAGAAAATGAAGAATTCACAGAATCACAGAATGGCTTGGGTTGGAAGGGACCTCAAAGGCCATCTAGTTTCAACCCCCCTGCCATGGGCAGGGACACCCTCCACTAGACCACGTTGCCCCAAGCCTCATCCAACCTGGCCTTCAACACTTCCAGGATGGGGCCTCCACAACCTCTCTGGGCAACCTGTTCCAGTGCCTCACCACTCTAACAGTAAAGAATTTCTTTCCAACGTCTAATCTAAATTGACCCTCCTTCAGTTTAAACCCATTACCCCTTGTCCTGTCACTACACTCCCTCATAAACAGTTCCTCTCCATCTTTCCTGTAGGCCCCCTTCAGGTACTGGAAGGCTGCTGTAACGTCTCCCTGGAGCCTTCTTTTCTCCAGGCTGAACAACCCCACCTCTCTCAGCCCATCCTCATAGGAGAGGTGCTCCTGCCCTCTGATCAACTTTGTGGCCCTCCTCTGGACTTGCTCCAACAGCTTGAATTTTCTCATATGGCACAATTTCTGCTTATTTCTGCAGTGGTTTAAAGTCCTTTTGTTTTCTGAGTACCACAGATATATTGTCTGCCTTTCAATAAAAAATAAACTGATACCACACAAAAGTCAGGGAGGATTATGCCATAATGGGGCTGGTAGATCTGTCACAGGAAACTGGCAAAAAAGTGCTTTTGTTGTGTCCCTGATATTTTTGCTGGAGTTAGCACTGTGTTCTTATTGATTTCTCACCTTCCTGGTTCACTGCAATAAACTTTGAGCCTGAATCAAACTTTCACAAAACAAAAGGACTCATTTTATGTTACATTTCTTCTTATGTAGTTATGTATATGTAAGCATATATTTAACACCACTGATCAGATATGTTAATGTGTTACACCTCATTTGTACTCTGTTTGCAAAGATGCAAAGATGAAGTGAGCACAGAATATACAGGGCAATGGAAAAGGAGATATAAAGGAAAGTGGAAACAGGAAAAAAATTGGGCATTGAGGGCAAATTCTGGCCCAATGTTCATTTATCTCTGTCATCTCTAATGGGATAAATGAGTGGATGTAGCTGGCGGCAAAACCTGCTGTAATTGCTAAAAATAATACAGCTTATATGTTCTAGATAGGGTCTATAATAAAAGAGATACTTGTGTTTCTGAACATATTGCTGATATTTCTATGTCTGACCTCATCACTTAGAGGACAGAAAGGGACTACTATGAGGATCTGGTAAGAAAATAAAGGATATGGTCAACTGACATCAGTTTGTCATGTTTTCCTTCAAACTGAATATATATCACAAAAAAAGTAAGAAGAGCAGGTGTTATAATAAGAAAGTATTGATTTTTATGGTAACCTTTAATGTCTCAATATGAAAGAAAGTATCTTCAATGCACCTAAACAAAATCAGTCCATGACTCTGTATCAGAGAAGGGACAACATCTGGCCTGGCTCTAGCATTAACATATGATAGCACCATTTTAATTCCAGTGAATTTCTTTATTTGTCTAATTTTAGATTTTCCTTTAAGAGACAAGTAACTAGGTTTCTAGCAGGAATATTAAAAGCTCAGACATGTATCTGAGATGTGCATCTAAAATGTTTTCTTGTGATCATCTATCCAGAGAATAAACATTTTTCCTGTTCTGTTTCCTGTTGGGTAAATAATTTTTCTGGTTTAATTTTTTGTCATTGATGTTCTCTATTTTTATCTTCTAATCAAAATATTTTATTTTCTTATATGCCACAAAGGTAAAGACAAGGAAAACACAATACCTAGTACAGACCTAACTAGTTTTGTTACAGAAAATGTTTCAGTGGCTGAGCATAAGGATACAGATGGGCTGATGTACTCGCTCGCTGAAGGTATCTTTGGTTTATCTGTGGTTACTGAGTATTTGAGTTCTAGATTGAGATAATTATTTTTTCCTTCTTCTAAAAAAGCCCCACCACTCTTCGAAGCAGCACTGCTATAGGAAGATTAAAATATTCAAATACAAGGAAATGTGTGCAACCAACCAAATCTTTCTCTGAAATTTCTGATAGAAAGCAACAATTATTAGGACCCTGGTCTATAGATACGTAATTCGAGCTATAATGAGCAAGAGTGAAATCCAACCCTATTTCCACTGACATTAGCAGAGACAAGATTTTTCCCTGATCTTCCAAAGCATTAAGCACATATAATATACGCTGTAAGTCTGAGCCCAAAATAGAAGCGTCACAGATTCAAAAGGAGAACCACTTGGTAGAGACAAGAAACTCATATGTTTCATATTAGAAAGAGCAGGCATGCTTATTCTTTTCACCTGAACTCCATCAAAATTTTCAGCAAAATTTATCAAAAAGGTCAGCTTGTTCATAAGTAGAATATCGTGCATAAGCAAAAGCGGTTGGACAGGGAAACTACAGGAACAATTGCAGTTTTAAAAATCATATACATACAGAAATCTATTAAAAATATTTAAAATGCATAATCTAAACCCAAACACTTAATTCCTGCAGTGATTTTACCAATGATATATAGACCAGCAAAAAACCACCCTTTTGCTAATCATCTCCCTGCAATATTTTTAAATGTGGGCTTTGGGTGTTTTTTTCCTGCTATAAGATTGGCAGAAAAAATGGTTATCTATGCCAACGTTATGGATTTTGTCATTGTTATATCTCTTCAGAATTCATTTACCAGCATCATAAATATGCCCTACATTTTTGTCTTAGATATATGCAAATTTGCATCTGGCTCAAAACTGCTCTCAAAAAGACTACATTAGTCCAGGTTGTTCCCAAAGGAATTACATTTCAGCCTACAATGGTTGCAGATGCATAAATTCATACAAATTTAAAGAGCTAGATCTCAAGTTCTTTCTAAACTTTAAGATATCCCAGTGTTCCAGAAAGCATTGGTTAATTTGTCTTCCTCTTGCTGAACCAAAGTATGAATAATTTAATTTGAAAACATTAATTGTTTTCATAAAGCATTATGCTTTCATCTGTTTTGTGTGAATTACAGTCTCTAGGTACCTGGTAACCAATAATCAGCTATGTAGGTTGTATCATTTATGCCAGAGATATCTTCATGGCAGAAATATATAGTTGTATCGGGTTTGCGTGGCAAGGTTTTGGTAGCGGGGGGGCTACAGGGGTGGCTTCTGTGAGAAGCTGCTAGAAGCTTCCCCTGTGTCTGACAGAGCCAATGCCAGCCGGCTCCAAGATGGACCCGCCGCTGGCCAAGGCCGAGCCCTTCAGCGACAGTGGTAATGCCTCTGGGGTAACGTAGTTAAGCAGAGGGAGGGAAAAATCTGCACTGATGCAACCGCAGCAGTCAGAAGAGAGGAGTGAGAATATGTGAGAGAAACGACTCCGCAGACACCAAGGTCAGTGCAGAAGGAGGGGGAGGAGGTGCTCCAGGCGCCGGAGCAGAGATTCCCCTGTAGCCCACGGGGAAGACCATGCTGAGGCAGGCTGTCCCCCTGCAGCCCATGGAGGTTAATGGTGGAGCAGATATCCACCTGCAGCCTGTGGAAGACCCCACACCAGAGCAGGGGGACACACCCAAAGGAGGCTGTGACCCCATGGGAAGCCCGTGCTGGAGCAAGCTCCTGGCAGGACCTGTGGCCCCATGGAGAGAGGAGCCCACGCCAGAGCAGGTTTGCTGGCAGGACTTGTGACCCCGTGGGGGACCCACACTGGAGCAGTCTGCTCCTGAAGGTCTGCGCCCTGTGGGAGAGACCCATGCTGGAGCAAGGGCAGAGTGTGAGGAGTCCTCCCCCTGAGCAGGAAGGAGTGGCAGAGACAACGCGTGATGAACTGACTGCAACCCCCATTCCCCGTCCCCCCGTGCCGCTGGCGGGGAGGGAGAGAAATTGGGAGTGAAGTTAGGCATGAAAAAAAGGGAGGGGTGGGCAGAAGGTGTTTTATGATTCAGTTTTATTTCTCATTATCCTAATCTGATTTGATAGGTAATAAATTAAACTAATTTTCCCAAACTGAGTCTGTTTTGCCCAAGATGGCAATTGGTGAGTGATCTCCCTGTCCTTATCTCATTATATTTTCTCTCCCCTGCCCAGCTGAGGAGGGGAGTGATGGAGTGGCTTTGGTGGGCACCTGGCCTCCAGCCAGGGTTAACCCACCACAATTGCTAAAGTTTTCTTAAGCATATTACTTACGGGGATTATGTGCCTTTCAAAAGGCACTTTTTCCACAAGGACGTTGAGCACAATAAAGAGATCTTGAACTCTGAGGACTGGGTGTTCTGCTCCTGTAAATCATACTGAACTCTTCTGCAGCGTGCCAGTTTTAGCTAGCCACAAATACAAACATTTCTCACATTTAAGAAAAGATAATTATCCTCATGATAAAAGTTAATGTCTGCTAGGCAATAATCTTTCTCCCATTCTGTTTCTTTTCCGAAAAACACTATTGCTATTGAAAATAAGTATCTTTTTTGAAGTTAAAAAGAAAACAAGAACCCAATAAAACAGAAATCCTCTTCTCAATTCTCTCCTCTTGCACAAAATAAAAGCGAGAATAAGACACAGCAGAACTACCAGCCTCTCTCTACCAAACCTGCTTATAATTCAAAATATAACAGGTTTTTGTCTAGCTGGAATTGTTCATGTAGAGAGGAAAATTGTGTTAGTAATTCCAGGATGATTAAAGACATAAAAGGTTTCTGGTCTAAGCATTTCAAGCAAAGGAAAAAACAGGGTATAATTTGCAAAACTGAAACAATTTTGCTTTATAATATTTTCAGCATGAATACCATGTAACTTATACACTTGAGTGCAATGGTATTTGTCCAGGTGTCCAGAATTAGACTTGTGCTTATACTCTCCATGATTGTTATTAGTTCATATATAATGGTTATTTTTACATCAACAATTACCACTGTTTACTGCTTCATCTCAGAGATGTGATTACAGACCAGGAGCAGTGACTGCTGACTTCCAGGTAGAATGCAACCTCTTCAGCCTGCTTTTTTTTTTTTTTTTTTTTTTTGCAGAAGCAGCAAGGGCAGGAAGGGAAACACCATGCGGAAAAGGACAGAAGCAACATACAGGGCTCAGTTACTCCTGGTTCTAACAATCTCCTCTCAACCACTTCATATTAGTACATGCTGTGCTCTTCAAAGCAAAAATATACTATGCTACCTGAGAGTTACATATGCAATAGTGGGAAGTAAAGCAAAGAACTTGAAAGACCTTAGGTGTAGGTGCCATTTGAGACAACAGCCATGCCCCAGTGTACGTTATATAGGTAATTACTGTCAATCAGCTACTTAAGGCACTGGAAATTTAATACATAGTATTGGTATGAAGAAAGAATATCTAAATACAACAACAAAAAAGTCTTTATCCCTAAAGAATACTCTAGGTAGACCAGGGGGTAGTGCACTAGCTTGTCAGACTTCCCAAGGGTTTTTTCTTTAGATGGAACGGAAGACAAAGAGAGTTTGTGTTAGGAGCAAAAGACCCCACGAGACTACAGAAATCTATAAGCTCTTGAGAGCTGAGGAGAATAAATATTTGTATTTATGTGGGAATGTGAAATAGGGGGTATCTCTTGCTTTAATAAAAAAGTGTTTAAATTGTTTTTAAGGCAAAAGCAATAAAAGAAAAAAGCAAAAAGCCTTTCAGTTAAAAAAATTCCTTTGTGAATACTTCTTCAGCCCAATGGCAATAACAACATTAGAGGAAGTAGGATTTTTCTTTTTCCCTGAAGCCATGTTTTGGAGCAGTGGCCTCCAGAGTCTGTTATGGGGTCTGATCCTGTCATCGTTGCTCTGAGACTGCTCTCACTACTGTTATAATAACAGTCACAATTGTTTCATCTTTCCTGAGATGGTTGGTTGGACGTTTTTTGCACCATGTGTGCATGTATGTGCAAAGTTTTCAGCTAAGGGGACTCAAGGATCATGGTTAAGGTAAATAAGAACTTTGTAAGAAGAAAAAGCAAAACATTTAGGCTAATATTTTACAAAAAGACAAGGAGTAACTTACTTTAAAATATTCCCAGATAAAGCCTCCTTTTCAGTGATAACTAGGACCAAATGTTCATCTTTTCATGAGATGGAAACAAGAGAAAAGCTCTAGCCCATGGATTTATAGGTTCTTGTTCATCCCTCTTGGTAATTCTACGAACATATTTGAAATACTCTCAACTAAAGCTGCAGATGTCCATTGTACTCCAGCCATAGACAACTCCATTTAACTTCATGTGGGATCGCACACAATATTCCCTCACCATACTGTATGGATATCTTGGACAGATGACACATCCTTCAGACCTTTACAGAACAGAATTTGTAAAAGCCCCAAAAGTCTGATGTAATGAAGACAGAGCTTGACCTGAAAGACTGGGAGTGCCAAGGGAACACAATTAACAGCAGGAACTGTTTTACTATATTTACAGTCTTCTGTAATACCATATTGTGAAAACTGTCCTGGGCATCCAAAATCACCCATAAACATGGTGAGGAACAACTTGATACCTTACATACCTTGTACTTCTGAATGCCATGTTGCCATCCCATATTAAATATGGTATGTTGCCACACCATATTAAATAGCAGAAGAAGAAGGCTGAAATACATCATCAAAATCAGAAAAGATTTTACATTAGCACTGCCATTTTCCTCCTTGATTTTCTTTTTTTAAAGCAGAAAGCGTATATTTAATTTGAAATAGACTATCTTTAAGATGATGTGGTAATGTGTGAAACAGACATTTGTAAAATGTAATTCATTGTTGTACCCAGAGTTTTATTTTGTCACTGAATGAGAAGAGAAGGCTGAACTTCAAATCAGCTCATTCAAATCAAGAGTCACCTACTGGGTTTCTGATAAATAGGAGACAGAAATACTTTTGTAACTTTTAGTCTGAGTCTGGTACCATAAAAAGAGGTATAAATAAATTGCTGTTAAATCTCTGAAAATTTTGCAAAACTTGATGTAGTCGTTTTCATTTGCAATACTCATGATAGACTGAATTGTCACTTAGCAGATTTGTGGCCCTCTGTGTTAAATAGTAATGCCTTCTGCCTATGACATTCAATTTGAACATGTTTGCATCAGTAAGACCACTTACAGCTTTATTCTCTGGCTTGCATTCATTGCTATGAAACCACCAAAGAGAGCACATATATGTCAAGCTCTAGTATCTCTGTTGCCACAAAACATATAGATAAAAATATTTAGCAGTTTCCTCCTCAAAATCTAGCTCACGGACACCTTATTGTTACTTCAGCCAATCGGTTTTCAAAATTAAAGGCTGAATACAGAGATAAAAAGTTGTAAGGAGGAGGATAGCCTCCATATATGGAATGTGTAGGTATTTCAATTTCAATTATTTATTTGCACATCCTTTTTTTTTTTTTTAACAAAACATTTGAATAAGTAAAAGTACTTTGTTGAGTGCTTAATAAATGGATTTCTCTAATGCTTTAAAAATACTTTTTTCATCATCAAAAAACATCCATTCAGATTGTTACAGGAATACAATGTAGTGTAATATGGTATACTAGCATTTTGTGTATATAGCATGCTTACATGCTGTTACATTACGGTTTAGGTACAGTGGAGGATAGTTTGTAAATAAATGTGCATATAAAAATATGAAATATAATTGGAATTGTACTAATAAACTATGTAATATTGTTCATCAACTAGTAGATTCAAGTTGCTGGCTTGATACACTGGACTTGATGGCCTCTGTACTGAGATCAACGTTTATTGATATTTATGTAGGATATGAGTTTCTGCAATTGAAGGTGACACACAGAGATCTAAGTCATGTAACCTAAGCCTTGAGTCTGGCATCCACCTTGTAGTTAGTGTAGAGAAGCAGCAGCATCTTAGTGTAGGATGGCTTTCTGGAAGTGTCAGAGGTATTTGGGATGAACTGCTCTGTGGAGCATAAGATTTATCAGAAGAAACAAAAAAGAAAGAAAAAAACAAAACCAAACCCCTCTTGTAAGATTTTACATATTTGACTGTATAAATGAAAATATACCTAGTTGATGGTCATTTCCATAGTCACCACACCAAATTGACTCATGAACTACAATTTGTTTAGAAATTTTCACTAGGTATTGTTCTGACCTGTTCTAGACCCTTGAAAACTCCTTGAAAGAAGAGTAAAAGGTTACGGGACACTAATGCAGCTGGATTCCACTACTGCAATTTTAAGGTTCATGAATCCAAAAGCGAGATGGTATCTTTAAAGCAGAATTGAAAATGTCCCAAAATGTAAAGGGGAAACTTGAGTCCTCAACCACAGATCTCTACAGATCTCTACCATTGCAGGAAGTCCTGTAATAGCTGGCCACCTCAGAAAGTCCACAGAATGTGACAGAAATCACTGGCCACAAAATGCTTTCAAAGATCCAATTTAACTAGCTTCAAGCTCCTGCAGAAAGATCAAAATCTGCAGCCATTGTCTAACATAGGAAAGTATCGCTTGGATTCAAAGGCATGTTCAACCAACATCCAATGTCCTAGGTCTCTGCAATACCAAGGAATTTTTTAAATAAAATTCCCAGATGATTCTTGAATACAAATCAAGTCCTACACTAGGGAAGAATAATCCCAGTTCTCCCTTCTAAATGTATCTATCTCCACTATTCCTTTTTAACACTTTTGCTTTTTTTTTTTTCCCTGTTCGGTGTAGTCATGACTCCATGAACAGCCCATGTAAACATCAGACAGCTGAGAAAATATAGTGTGCATAGGAGAATAAGTTTCCTTTACCTATTTCCTACACTCAGCTATAGCCTCACTCCTGTCTTTCCCAGGAAAGCAAAGCAAAGTGGTGCTCCAGGGTCAGAAGGGCCTTGCAGCTCCACAGAGGTGACCATCAGAAGCTCTGAAACATTAAATTCTTACAAGCACAAAATGATAATGAATTGACCTTCTTTCAGATCCCCTTAGAGATACCAACACATCAGATGCCTGTAGTTTCATGTCAGGAGTTGGATTTACTGAATCCAATGCATATTATTTAGGTGACGTTTAGTTACATATGCTTTTCCATAAGCTTGCAAACTAAACTTGAAACAAAAAGAAAAATTAGAAATTGCTTCTTGCCACTACTAGCTTTTCAAAATTTTACTCTTTGGAAATTTAGGAGTAGTATTCAACCTTTCATTCAAAGTTAATCCTCAACTATACATAAACATTTGATCTTCTACAACATTAAGTTGTATAATTGTTTTTTCCACTGATATTTGCCCCAAATATGAAGAGTCATCATACAGTTTCTTGGGCTTAGTTCGGTTAAACTGGGCTGAATAAACCAACCTCTCTGAATATTTCTTCACAATACAGTTATTTCAGTGTTCTGATCATTTTACTAACCTCTTCTAGAATGTGTTACGAATTACTCTGATACATCGGAGCACAGTGCTCTAGACGAATTTTTTCCAATGTTTCATGAAATGATCATTCCCACTTCTGACCCTAAAAGTATTTCACCTACTTCATCCTTGAGTTTCATGAGAAGTTTTCAAAGCTGTTTCATATGGGTTGTTCATAGCTATTATATGATCAGTCGAAGCAGGTAGGTCTCTTCCCCCTCCTTTATTTCTAGCTAGTTAATTTCTACTTCAGAATAGAAGTACTTGCACTATGAGATTTTTGCACTTTGTGCCATTAATTTTCTAACCCTTCAGTTGGAAAGGACATTTCACCCTTCTTGTACAACGTTCTGGTCCTGCTTGGCACTGTCAAGGACTTCCAGATCAAAAAAGTCATAGGCATGTGTATTAGTTCATATCCTGAAGTTACTAATGAAGGTATGAAATAAGGACAATTCCAGAACCGACTTCTGAGGGATATTATTCCTGATAATTGGCCTTTACCATAACCTATGATAGCCTCCTTAGCCTGTTCCTCATAGAATTCCTAATTCTTTTATTAATCCCTGTAATTTCCACCTTAAATAATAATTTCATATAGAACATATATGAAAAGAATTATATGTAGCAAAAGAATTACTTAAATCAAGACAGATGAAGCCCACTGAATTAATTCCATCTAAGAAATTAGTCATTTTAGCAGAAAAGACATAAGATTAGTTAGACATGATTCACCTTTGATGATCAATATTGCAATTTATCCCACTTTACCACTTCCAAATTACCTCTGTCCTTGATTGTTCTTTGTTTCAAAACCTGTTCTAAGACTTTGCAGAGTATTGAAGTCAACCTAATAGACACAATGTTGCTTAGATAACTCTTTTTCCCCTTTCAGTACTACTTTTTCAGTTTTCCAGTCATTAGGTAATATCCCCCAAATATACAGATTCATTTAAAATTTTATATACTACAATACTTTGCACATTTAAAAGAGAGAATAGAAAGCAGAGAGCTAAGTACTTTCTGAGTTTGTATTTTCTAACATCTAAAAGGCATGTTTGCAGAATAGTGGTTACTTCTAAATTCTGCATCAATATGCAAGGAGATTTACCTAAGATCTATCTTGTATTTTGTTATTTGAAACATAACACATCAAGCTAAATTTAGTTATGATTAAGTCAACATCATCACTGTAATGATCCTGGAAGGATATAAGACTAAGGTACCACTGGGGGAAGTCTTGCGTGGAGCTTCAGTCATTTTAAGTCATATTATCCTTTGCTGAAGTAAAAATATTTTTCTAAGGGAACTGTTCTTGTTGACTGAAAGACCAGAATTTAAAAATATTTCCATCAAAAAACTTACATTTCCAAAAAGACAGATTATAAGGGTTTTTTCCCACCAAGCAAAATTTGTACTTCAGAAATGTTTGGTTTTGCATAAAATAGTTTTTTACATAAAACATAATAGATACGATAATTTATTTTTTTTCCAGCATATCAATGATTTGGGGTTTTTTTGAGGGGTGTATGTTTGTTTGGTTTTTGTTTATTATAGACTGTCTTGCTTGTTGATTAGCCAAGAAAAAATTAAGGGTTTGAGGAAAAAATATTCCCTAGTAAAAGCAATTGAAGAAAATTTTTAACAAAAGTTTTTTATTTTTAGCACAGAAAAATCCTGGCAAGATCAATAAGTAATACAGGAGGGTTTTGCTTCATTATAGAATTGATCCTTCCAATACAAAGAAATCATTTATTTAATTATTGTTGCTGTTCAAGTAGATATATTAAAATTCATCTTCTACTCCCGATGTCTGTTGTGGCAAAACAGAATCTTGAAGGAGACAGAGGCCATACTTTATTCCTCTTTATTATTAGTTATCATTCACAGAAAACACTGGAAGACACTAAATATGTAATATGCTGACTAATTGTCACTTAGCGGGGACACATAGCTAAATATATCAATTGAAACATTAACTTAACATTCAATAACAATCTATATTGCATTAAAAAATTTTAAGTTTCCATGTCGAGAATAGGCAAGGAAGAAATTGTACATGCTGAATTTAAAAGGAGACTGCAGTGTTTTCTTAAATGGGATGCCAACCAATAGCATGCCATAAGCAAAATGCTCTGCATGGCTTTAGTTCCATCTGGGAGTCATGGCACAGCACAAAACCATAATCTACATGACTAAATTATCTCTTTCCAGGCAGCCTGTTATATCACAGCTGTCTCCTGATCTGAGGTCCCATCTTACAGTGAACACAAGATGTGAGTATTTTAAATAGGTTTCATAATCATGGCAAAGCCTTGGATTTACATATCTTTCACCCTGAAAGATAGAACAGCGTTGGTTTTGTTTTCAATTCATTCTCCCCAAAATGTTTTGGGGTTGTGGGGTGTTTTTTTTTGTTTGGTTGGTTGTTTTTTTTGTGTTTTTTTTTTTTTTTAAATCTGAAATCTGTTTCTGGCATACACTTATAGAAGTCATGCTGGTCAATTTTCTATTATGTGCTGCAGAGGTATCCAAAGTCCTTTCATCATTGCCATCAGGAATGAAACGTAATACAGACACAAGTATTACATCTGGTCTATCTACATTGTTTATAAATAAACCCCTCAGATTTACTGTGTGTCTACAATGAACACTAACTGCTTTAGGAATTTGAAATTAGAATTATTTAAAGGGATCCAAAAGTACATTTAATCAATACAATTTAACAACCTTCCTGACAAAGTGAGCAACATTGTCTCTCAATGTGAATCTTTCCCTTCTCTCACTCTTCAGTACAAGAGATGATTTCACGGACTGCAGCTACCTCACTCGGGTTCCCAGACCACTTCATCCCTGTGATGCCCCTATCCACTTTCAGCTGTGTTCGTCTCTGAAGAAGGCAGTAAAATCTGTTGCCAAAGACCTGTCACACCGCAGGCGATATTAACTGCATCCTGTTTTTACACAGTGGAATATCAGCTCATGGTCCTCTGTTAATCATAACTTTTCATTCGTAGAAGTGTAGAAACTAATCACAGGTGAAGAATACTAACAGGAAACATTGTTCTCCCCTTTTAGAGCAGGTATCTCACAAAGACATGGCATTGTCTTAACTGTACTCTCGTGACAGTAGGTGATCATTCAAAGGGTCAAAACTGCGAGGACATAAAGCAGTTTTGCAATCCCAGTTATAATACAGAATTCCACACTAATTTAATCTAGATGCTCACTGCAATTCTACCCTAATTTGCTAAATTGCTTGCTAATTTAGATAATCTCTTGCTATCAGAAATCTTTTACAACAGATATAATTTCAACAGTGTACTTTATCTTGTTGTTGGAGGACATTCAAGAGTTTTATTTTTCAAGCCACAGAGTTATGATACTTTTCAAAACTGTAATCATATCATTTGATATGGTACAGCATAAAATCAATAAAGTAATATAAAATAAGATAAATGAGTTATCTTTCTTGGGAATCTTTTGGCTTAACATATGACAAGCTTTGTGCAAAAAAGTGACTAGCTGATGAAAATCTCTCTTGAGCATGAGCAAATTGGATTATCAATTAGCCATATGTCTTCAAAAATCTCCTTTTCTTAAGCCTCCTTCAGTTCCACTCTCATTTGTCAAGTGCCAGTGAAAAACGTCTGTGATACACAGCAAAGCCTTGCTTGCAGACTGCCATTTTCTTCTTGAAAACTAAAGCTTGGTAAGCTTCACTAAACCTGTTTAGTAAAATCCCTTGCAGCAAAAACAAAGCATGAAGAATTTCTTAAAATTAATTATTTCAGTGATTTAAGCTAATATTAAAGTCAAGCTGAAAAATTGTCAGCCCCTCTAAGGTCCCAGGGCAAATCCCCATGCTTAGGTAGTAATGAACTGGGACCACAGAACGTAATCCTAGACCTGGGGCCTACAGGTTTGGTTTTGGGGTTTTTTTTGTTTTGGTTTGGGTTTTTTTCTCTCTCCCTTTCAGCTTCTATTAATAGCCAGAAGCAACCTATCCTCTATTCACCTTGCAATGGACTGGGACTGTTCTTTCTTGTTTTCCTCAGTCCTTCTGTATGTATATTAGAAAAACTGGTATGTCTCAACAACAAAAAATATAGTAGCTTTGTATGGGCAAAATTTAATTTTGTATGTCTGAGTTAATAGAAAAGCTTTGACTTAATGATTCTCGTGAATCTGGGCCTTACCATACTGTCTGGTGTTTAGACTGATTTGTTTTTTCCTCAGTGATATTTTTAAGGTATAAAATCACTAAAAAACATAGTGTTTGCTGTACGTAATGCTAATCTGCTTCCTTTAAATTTTCTACTAACATCAAATGTTTCATCAAAATAAGACCACATCCATATGCTCCCTGGAAAAGAAGAAGGCAGAATTAAAAAATGATTAATATTGCTATTAACCAAATCCTTTGGCTCCCACACAAGGAGCAATTTTAATTCCCCATATATTTATTGACATGAATTTTCTCTTTTTTTTTCAAACTTGCTTTTCATAGTGAATTTAATGGCACACCAAGGCTTGTAAAGCAAAGGCAGACTACTGGAGAAATGGCCATAAACCTGTTACAACTTCATCACACTTCAGTGGCATGCTATTTTTAATTTTAACTTCATGGCTTCTTGTGCCTCCTGGATATTTGTATCACCAAGACTACAGTTACCTCCTCATCTCATAAGCAGTTGGAATAACAGCTGATCTCAGCTCTGCATATGCTGTTTTATTTTAAGCACAGTTTAGTATCCATAAAATATGTCAGGTTAACAGCACTAGAAATAGAAAAGTTTTGTTTGTCCCCAAACCAGCAATATCACAGAGGGCGATGACAAAGATTTCCTGACAAGATGTCCAGCAAGTGCTTCTCTGCACTGCTCTGCCTGGACCATAGGTACAAGAATTGAAAAGTTTGCAAATCCCATTCTTTGTTGAGGTGAAAAACTCTGTTCTGTAGTCCTTTGCATAAAGCAGTCAAATTCCATCTAAGAGGTAATGAAATCTTTTACTGCTCCTCCTACTGAAACATTGTTCCACAACCTCAGTGCTATAAAGGCTAGAGTATTTCCAGCCTGAATCTATTTCACTCCAGTGCCCACGTACTCTTGTACCAGTATAATATATTCACTTAAGCCATTTTTCCTCATTCTGCAGTTTAGCCCAGAAAGATATTCAGAGACAGCGGTGATATTGTTTCTCAGCCTTTCTTTTGTTCTTCTGAATAAACCAAACTCTTCAAGCCACCTCTGAAGAGACAAGCTCTCCAGTTGTCTTAATAGCCAGTTCCAGTTTTAAGTCAGACTGTGTAATGTTATTTTCATTTTACTGTTAGAAAAGCACCATTAAGTCATGTTCAGAAGTGAGACACATACCTGGAAGGAGTTGAACCTCAAGTTTCTATGTCTCTGCCCACTTTTTCAAAAGCAAAAGCACCCTTATTCTCTGGCATTAGTATTAAGAATGACTAAGGAGCACTTCTAACCCCATGTCTGTTCAGGCTTTGGTAGCTCAACTGCTGTTTAAAAGGTTTCCTTTCATGCCAATAGTATCTTGAAAATCTGTTTGCCAGGAGCTGTCTTGAGATCATCTTCCTACAGTCTGCAAGACTATGCACCTTTACCAACCTTCAGCCCAGCCCTCCTAAAAAAGTCTTGTTTTGGCCGGTACTCTATTGGACACAGCTTCTGGAGATCTATCTTAATGCTTTACTAAAGCCTCTCTATGCGTAGTAATCAGCACTCCAGCAAGGCTACAGTTACCAAAGGCACAAAAAATATCTGAGCTTGGTACTGCTTACTCAGAAAACAAACATGGGATCTTGTAAAGGCTCAAATCACAGATGATTTTCTAAAGGTTAAAGAAATAATCTGAAATAAAATGATCTAGCTATATCCATAGATACAACTATCTATAGATATGTAGATAAATCTCAGTATCTCAAAATGGCAGATAAATCTGCATTAGACACTAATTTTCTGACATGGTTGTCACTAACATACTCTTGTCACTGCTTCATCACACAGTTTGGACAGGGATATTTAAAACCAAAAAAAAAAAAGGAACAGCAGAAAGCATGAAGACAATTTTCCTCTAGAAATTATAGCATGAGCATTGTTTCAAGCTCAGTTAAGACCATATTTGGTCATGAGTATATCTGAAAGTGATTTCAACCATTATTATTATCAGTCACTGTGCGGTGACAAGGCCAATGTGTCAGCAGCGTGGATGGGAGAGCAAGACATTTTTTTTTCCCAAGAGATGTACATCAGTGTCTCCAAGAGAGGAGAAAAGAGAGAGTGAAATATTTCTCAGACTGTTTTTATTTGATCTATTTCAGACTTTGATATACAGAAGGAATGAGTCAGTGTTTGGCTTCATGGAACTATCACAAGAAAAACCTTTCACTGTTATCTCAGATAATGTTCAAATTGCAGCCAGACAGCAATGAAATGGAAAATCACCACAAATGAAAAAGAATGGTTTGGAAGTGAAGATATGAAAGGGAAAACTGTTAAAAATTCAGAGCTTAATTATGCCTAGTCACTCTCCGCATCAGCTTATTGTCCATTAAAGTCAAACCTGGGGAGAGATCACTGCTCAGGTTAGAAAAATTTCAGTGGAAGAATGAAACATCTTGAGCACTGGGGGACCCTGTTTTGAGCCGTATTTACAGATAAATTTGCAGATGACGTGACTGGAATAGATTGACAAGTTTTTATTTTCTCCAAAATTATTGCATGTTTTCTGTAGAAAGTCTGACTTTATATAAGACAGTTATGCTTATATATATAAATTAGTGCCATGCAACTATTGAATGAATAGTTATAAAACAAGAGTTTACAAAATACTAAGTCTACATTTCTGTGATTAAACGGCTATTTATTTCTGATAAATATCTGAAATGCACTCCTGTGTTCAGATCTAGCTACCTGATTAAGCTCAGAATAAGAACAGCATCACCTGATAGCCTGTAGGTAAGCTATATAGCTGGTGTACAGGTGCATAGCCTGGCAGAATGGGACCAAGACAGAGTTACTAAGCACAGGACAACCCAGTGCCCTGGGAGCAGCGAGGAAATGTGAACATCCACACCAGGATGCAAATGTAATATAATTTATTTGCCTGTTGTAAAAAAGGGGAATTAGAAACCATATGAACTTTATATTAGCAGGGTGAAACAGTTTCGTCCTGTCTCATCTTGGCATTCACATATTAACACTTTGCTGGAATGACCAGCAGTTATGTATAAATTTGTGCCATACAATAGGAGATGCTTTCTATACAATAAATCTGGTCAACTTCTTTTCCACCAAACGTGTGGCAGTATATCATGAAACATGAGGGTTTTTGCCAGAGTGTTCTGAGACTACACAGGCATTATGGTCTCTGGGATTACAAAACTGATGACACAAGTGCACTGCTCTTTGCACACACATGCACAGGGAGCTGACAAGAAATAGCACAGGTCATCCTGACAGCTCACACTGTGAATAAAAGAGAATGGCCACTTTTCCTTCTTCATCTCCTTTAGGGGAATTGGAACATTTTACAAAATCTTCTGTCAGCAAGAAAATCTAGAAGCCATTATGTCCCTCTTTTCTGCCTCCCAAATGCTAGCAAACAGTTACGGAGACAGATGATAGCCTCTCCTTATTGTGAAACATCTCCCAGGGGAAAAGGTTGGTTGAAGGCAGTGGTCACAGTTACTATTTTGTTTTAGTCTGTTAGCTGTCTGAGGCTTTCCCTCAAACAACAGAATAAAGCCTAGCCCAGAATACAGCTGCTTTTCCAAAGCAAATAATTTTTTAATGTTTTAGCTACATGGACTTAGAATTATCCATCACAGTCTAGTTTCCAGTGTTCATTATATTTATGTCAGGATAGATGGCAAATAATAAGTAGGCTGATTTTTTCCATATTAACAAATTAGCATCTAGGAAGTCTCCATTGGACTTCTCTGGCATTTTTTGGAGGTATGAATTATTTTTCAGCAGTGGAAAAGGTAAATTATTTCTGGGTTCCAAATTCACCCAGTCTCATCCATTGTCCAAAATATGTTTTCACAGTCTTGCAATAAGAAATGTAAACTTTTTATGCATGAAAAACAACCTAGCAGATATCTATACCAGTAGCAAAACTTCCATGGGAAATGTCAAATTTCCATTCCAAAGACAAGTATTCTCTTTTCATTTTTAATGATCTTCAAATAAAAAATATTTTAACCATGTGTGTTTACCACTTCTCCTGGAAAAGCTACAGTAATCATGTTTGGTTGCTATTAAAACCCATTGATTTAATTCACAATTAAATTCCATAAGAATTTTCCAAAAAGAAACTTTAAGAATTTGAGGAACCAAATAAATAAACTATTATTAAATATACTTTTTTTTATATCCTTTTGTATAGCAGATAATAAAAATATGTAGCCTCTGTATTATAAATACATTATGATGATGCATTCTTTAAGGTGTTAATTGCATGACTGTTTGTTTTATATAAAGCATTTAAATGTAAATTACAAACAAGTTTGCTCTTTTTCAGTTTTTTACTGGTAAATGTTCTACACAGTGAATACAATTATGATGGTAATCACTGCTACACTTCTTTTTTTTCCAGTATACAGTATTCCTTGTTTCGTATTTCTGAGGACTTATTTTTATGGCACTGTTCCTTATTTTTGTATATCCATGATATGGAGTTATCTATTTCATGTTATATGAATTCTATTTGTATCTGTCACTTTCTGTTGTATGAAAAGACTAAAAAATTCATAAATATGTTTAAGAAAAAAAAGAAAGATTGATTTTCTTTTCCCAGGAGGTCTGGCAGGTCTACATTAAATCTGAAAATAGTTAAAGGAATGTTGTCTGTCACTAGCATTTGATTTTCCTCAGAGCACTTTCAAAAGCAAAACAAGTAAGAGTTCTCCTAGCTATGTGCAGACCATTTTGTATTTAGCAAGCAGGAAGCACATTGTCATTTGTTTCTGTCATATTATTCTACTGGGTGACAAGAACAAATGCTGATGAAGCGCTAAAGAAAATGCACCTAAGATAGGTACCTTAGCTCTCATCAAGGAGCACTGGATTGTTTCTGTGAGCTGCAATAAAGTGGTGCCTGTGTACAACATAAACAAAAAGACTGTCAAAGTAGTCTGCAAAACTGGTAAAAGGTGGAATTTGGCAGTTCCCATATTCCCAGGGAGTTGTGAGTAGTCATTATCAACTTGACTTCGCTTTCTTAATCTTTCCTTCCTTCTGCCTGAGCAAGACATTGAATCAACAAATGGATTCTTAAGGAAAAACTGTGAGGATGATGCAAATATCAATATAAAATCAATACGCCAACTTAGAAGGTAAAAAAAAAAATGTTTACAGACTAATCCTAAATCCCCAGGACCAATGATACTATCACTTATTAGGCCTTTATCCTCATTACAGGAATCAATCCTCATCCATTTGAAGTTACCTACCATTTCATTTTTTAGAAGGGCTTTTCCTTTTACATCCAGGTAGCTTTAAAGTCTCTTGTTTTTTCTTCATCATTCACTGCATAAAGGTGTCACTTACAATTTTTAGAAAGTGAATGACAGTCAAATTTACACATTTTACAACTTGCAATTGTAAAATTGATTTTTATTACAACCCTTTAAGAACTAAAATAAAACTTTTATTCTGCCAAATATAGAGCCAGCATACCTTCTTTTGCAAATTGGAATTCATGAAGTCAATTAAAATATGAATATGTATTGCAAACTGAAATCGGTTTGCATTCTGAGCATGCAAGACTACAGGAATATAGGAATACTGCAATAGTTCTCTTGGAAAGTAAACTAACATTTAAAAAATGTGTAATTTCCCATATGATCAACAGAAGCTAGACTCCAAGAATGCATACCCTTTCACCCTGTCTTAGATTTAGAACAAGTGCTGTGCACAAACAAAAATCCTTCCCCAAAACTGCACGCACTCTAAGCAATATTGTTAGCAATACTGATCTTAAAAAATACATCTACCTGAACAGAATACATCTCAAATGTTCTAAGATTTTGCAGACAGTGAAGCTGGACAGACATGAAGTGATATTGGCAAGTGACTTCATAACCCATGAAGAAAAATCACACACCTGAAGTATGACCCTGGTCATGTTTGTACTGGTAGCACAGGTTGGATTTCCTTAGAGGTGAGGGGAAGAGGCAGGAGAGTATGGGAGTCATTAGATGCTCCCTTGTAAAGGGACAGAAAGTTGTGCAAAGCCCGTTTCAACTTGCTAAAAACTATAAAATATCTTGGTGTGTTACCATGATGGAAGATGGAGAACTGTTCATCTTATGCTTTAAAAAAGCCTGGTCTGCTCATTCTGCTCAATGCTACAGGGGACACATTGGCAGAATGTCATCAATTTTGAAGTAATTTTAACTTTCTCACAGAGCTTTTATTTACCCTCAG
Source organism: Balearica regulorum gibbericeps (assembly GCF_011004875.1). Taxonomy (NCBI): domain Eukaryota; kingdom Metazoa; phylum Chordata; class Aves; order Gruiformes; family Gruidae; genus Balearica; species Balearica regulorum. Next base: position 41,589,358 of record NC_046184.1, on the reverse strand, counting down.
AACAAGAGGACACACTTTGACTCAGGTAAAATACACTTGAAACTATTCAAATAGGACTTCTTTTTCTTGCAACCACATGGACATGGTCATGTAGCCCTAAAGGATGTGCAAAGAAGTAGGTTGTCAAATATCGTTGCACCGGGAAAGGGAAGACTCATTTCCCTCTGCTTGTCAGTAAGAACTTTCAAAGGCCTAATATACAGATCTTGTTTTCATTAGACGGATATAAAATGTGCTATTGTCTCTAGAAAAATAAGAATATATTTTTATATCAGAAGGCCAATTTTTGTTTGTTTTCTTCTGTTACAAGGAATTGCTAAGATACATCAATAAATAAATCTCTGTTGTTACGCATTATAATACAATAGTGCCAGAGAACCTGAGAGATACTGCAGGTCCGTAATACTAGGCATGAAGAGGGCATATACCCACTTCTCCAGCCTCAGAAACTCATTGTTTTAAAATAAATCAGAGAAAAAGGTGGCATGGAAATTCAGGGAGGTGAAATGACTCCTTTTAGGCCCAGCAGCAGGCTGATGACAAAGGCAGGAGTAGTGCATATGTATTAATTTGAACAAGTGAATGAAATTTTTACATTTCTTGAATCAATGTTAATACAAGGAAGTCATACTCATTGATTTATCTATTTGAAAAGAAGGCACGACTGCAATGACACCATAATTTTTTTTTATTTGCTAGATATGTTAGCAAGATGTTTTTTAATGAATGTTCTCATACTGCATTTTCTGTAGTTCTCAAGACTAGAAAATATTTTATTTTAGAATTATCGATCAATATGGTGTCTCACTGCAACTGCTGACATTACTGTATCTGACAAAACTCTTAAAGGATATATGTTTGTGGGATCAAGAAGTTGTACTTTTAGCCTGACATGTATGGATCAGGCCTATTTGTCCTCCACCCTTATTCCACTTTTTCTCTTCTTGTCTCTTCTTATAGAAATGTCTCTTGAAAACTTACAAACAAAAGTGTAGGTGTGAATAATCCTTTCTCCTTGAAATTTCCCATGTGTTAGAGTGAAATGATTATGGTGTGTAATAATCCTCTGTGCATCTAATGTCTCTGTCAAAAAATCTTCCTTAGTAGCAGATTGGGGTTAAAGCAGCACATTTTATTTCATCAGAAGTAGCATTATTAGCAGTACCATCACAGAACTTCTGTGTAATGAGGCCATTTCCTAATGCCTTTCCCTCTGAGGCAAGTATTTTGCGTGCCCCACATCCTGGTCCCTGGTTTCCTGGACTGGGACATTATCTCATAAAGGATCATTCACGGTTGGCAATTTGCAATAAGTCCATAAAAGTTCAAAAGGCCAAACTCAAATTTGAATAGTAGGAAGTTACATATTTTTGATGCACTGTTAGTACATTAAGCTGAAATGTCCATGTAGGATATTTTTCCTACTCCTTTTCCTCTCTCCCAGACAGGACCCTGAAAGCAAAACTTTATGTTAAAAACATTATGTTCTCAAAAGAAATAGAAGCAACCTTTCAAGCCCAGTATCAGGAATGTAATTCTGAGATGGAATCTACTAAGTAACTTCAAACTTGGAAAGCATAAACTATAAGTATCATGTAGAGGACAAAATAAATTTTCTCTCTTAAAAAAAACCCACAAAACCACACAGTATTTTTGTTACTCAGGCATTTAATTAGAATTTCAAAAATAGATTAATTGTAATTGAAAATGTAATAAACTATAGTTTGGGATTTTTTTTTCTAGGGAAATCTAAATTAGCATAGTTAACGAAATTACTTTACTTTTTTTGCTTTGTCAGTAAACTAAATCCCTTCCACAGCTTTCTATTTGAAAAAAACAAATAATCTGCTAAAGCAAATGATCTGCTTTTCCACCCAGGGATTACAAAAGCTATTAAGGCAAATTCCAGTGAACTACATCAACAGTACTTTAAAATGAACTTTTAACACCTTACAAATGTTATTTTGTTGGGAAAAATGACACCAGTTTCTCTAAATACCAGAGAGATTTAAACTGTGGTAAGCTAGAGTCAGTGGTTTTATGAAGTGTATTATCTTCTGGATACTGGTTTGGTGAAGATTTTAAAACCATTATCTCTCACTAAGCTCAGGAGTAATGCTAAGAATGTCTATGAGCTCATTTGAAGTGTAATAAAGAAAAACAATGTATTTTCTCTTAACTGTTAAACTAGCATGAATGAACTAAGGCACTCTGGATATGTTTGAGGAATGTGGAGAAAAGCAGCCCGTAAAGACCAAACAGGAGTTTGCTTCTAATGATGCTGTGCTGGGCAAAGACATATGAACAGGTTTTAGTATGATTCTCTGTTCGACACCAGTAGCTTGGCGAGGAAGATTCTCCCTCCCCATCAGTTCGTCACTGCGTCAAAAGTGAAGTCATCCATTGTTGTGGTTGAACTGGAGCAAAACATTTCTACAGTGGGTGTGGGTGTGGGTGGGTGTGAGACCGTGCAAGGTGTGGAGGGTTCCTCAGTGTTTTACTCAATTCATCAAATGTTCAACAAAATCTAAATTCAAAATATCAAACAGGGTACAGAGAGTACAAAACCCCACGTAAATAGTTGGGAAAGCACAGAATGTGCAGCTAACTAAAACAGAGCTCAGTTGGCATTTCTTTTTCTAAAAGGTTTTGATTTAATTTTCAAAAATCCATAAATTTGTATGTTTCGAAAAATGCAAAGACTGGGTTTGGATCGAAGCATTTTGTTTCAACTGAAATCAATACATAATATTGAACTTAAGAATAATTTCAAAACTAACATCAAAATGTTTCATTCCGTTAATGCCATGATAGGATGAATATTTTGTGTCTATCTCTTTTTTCTTTCTAAGTGACTTCTTTCCAGAAAGCGTATTTATTTTCACATCAATGGGAAAAGGTAATAAAAGACTTTCTGACCAAATCTATGAAACATAATTGAAAATATGATTTTAAAAATGTGAAAATAACATTAATTTCACTATGGATGCCTTTTGTTGTCATTGTTGTTGTTGTGGAGAGATTAGCAATCAATTTTACTCAAATTTCTATCCTTTCCTACTTTTAATAGAGCTTCTGTTGTTTCTTAGCTGACCATGTTATTTATCCTTTTTATCTTACTGTATTCATCCTTGTACATTTTTTTTTCAGGGTAGTCTGAGTGCAAGAAAAAATCATGTGTATGCAAGAGTTTTGATATATCTTTGATCTATAGAAGAGACATTGAGATATTATCAAATCCCTTCTGATAGTTTTATGGATTCAGTAGTTACAGTAAAAGACACTTCTTGTCACCGTTTTAAATGAAAGTACACAGTCTTATCAGTTAATACTTTTGCATTTAAACTATTTGCTAATACAGACAATATGTTAGTGTTAAAATTTGTGGGTTTAAAATAAGCCTTATCATGAAATCTGATATTTTTATGGTAGATCTGTCTATCAAAAGACAAATGGTTGACATGAAAAATGTGTGCTACTATTTGAATTGTAATCATTTAATCTTAATCTTACTTTATTAAAAACAAACAAAAAACTTATTAGGTTAGATGTTGCACATGGAAAATCTATTTCAAATCAAACTGCTGGGAATCTTATTTGAATATTTCCAGCAGAGAACATCATTTTCTAAATTAGTAAGAAACAAAGATTTTTTAATCTACTCTGAACAAACAAAACAAAAACAAAATTCCAACTGAATTTATCATCAGAAACGCAGCTCTGTGACTGAGTAGCTGTGGGGTAGATAACAGCACATTTCTAAATGAATTATCAGGAAACATCACTTTATTTGATGTTTCAAGTAAGCTTTTTTTAAAAGATAGAGTCATTTGCTTTGAATATTTTAAACCTCACATCACTGACATTTTGACATTGTGATTGTTTCAGAAGTTGAAGTGTCTGAAGGCTTTAAAGGCAGAGTTCTAGTTTTGTTTTTTATTTCATAACTCAAATTACTTTTATTAACATAAGCAGTAATATTGTTATTTTACCTGAATATTGCAAAAAGGTCTAGAAGTGCCAAGAGTAAGAGTTATCTAGGGATTAGGCATTGTTTGTTATGGGGGAACTGCTAACAGTTTTACAATGAAAATGTGGGAATCATGCTTATTTTCAGCAGCATATGCCTTGTTTATAAAAAGAACATGATTTGCAGTGAAATAGACACAATTTTATTATTGACTCTTATTTATCTACTTTTATGTCTTCTAGTAGTGTAAAATCATCTCACTTTGCAATCATTATGACTTTAATATCACAACAGAAATGGAAGAATAGGAAACATTAGTATTATAATATTTAATTTATTAATATATTGCAGACTGCAGCAAAGAACTTCAGGTTTTAATTTGTTAAACAACTACCTGCATGATTTTGAAAATCCGCCTACTATTGGCCTTAAACTTACACAGACATTATGTACCAAAAAATAAAATTAACTCAGATCTTCTTCAGCTACCTGACTTAAAAGAAGTCAATTTTCTTTACCTTGTAGTTTCATATGTTCATAAACTAATGTCTCTTTTTTTTAAAAAAAAAAAAAAAAAGCTGAGAATTTAATAAAACTTGGAGAAACTGTTGGAAAAGAAATTAATAAAGAACATGTGTGTATCCTATCCTGTGAATTGAAACCTGTACCCTTTTGTTGGTGATATAAAGTCCATTATTTGTACTCAAACTACAGCCTTACCTGCTCACTCAGTAAAAGCATCATCAGGAGCTTTTTTTAACTGGTTGAGCTGATTTTATGGAAAATCTGAATTTTGACAGTCTCCCCGAACATGCGCACTTACATTTGTTCATATCTGCCATCCTAAATATCTTTAGTGTGCCCTGGTGGTGTGTATGAAGAAGTGAATAATCTGCTTTTTTGATAGACTGCCAATTTTGTTTAGTGCTTTTGAAAAAAGTTAACAGTATAGTGCTATTAAAATCAAACTTTAATTGAGGGACCCAGCTCATTCTCATTCTGATCTCATCAGTTTTCATTCACATGTGACACGTTGCCAGCCTACAGTTCTTGTAATAAGAACTTTTAATAAAAGGTGGCCCAATGGGAAGATAAAAGCCAAGATGAAAAGAGCTTATTGCTTGAAATGAATTCAACACGGGACTGATGGCTTTTAGCAAGATAAGTAGCTGAGACTGCTCAATGACAGCAATCTCTTATTTATTTACAGTAAAATTCTATTTATCTGAAGGTCTCGGTGCACAGCTTAAACTCACAGTTAACTAGAAGGACTTGTCACACAGATCTGATCATCAGGATTGCTCCGTATATTTCAAAGTGTGACAGTTAAAGAATTCATCTTTCCTGCACGACTGGTAAAGAAGAGGACACGAACTCTCACAAAGCTCAACCTGGTAGGTCCCAGAAGCTGCTCCTGCCCAAGGATAGAGTCAGTACTCAGTACAGTCAATTTTCAAATAGTGAAGTGCGTAGATAAATCCTGGCAAAGGCATGCCAACTAATAGCACTATATAACAAACTTAGAAAGGCTAAATAAAAGGATACGTCATTCAAATGAAATTGCAAGGAAAACCTTGTACATAGCACATAAATATCCATGCTTCACTACAAAGTATCAAGCTCTATTAAGACAGTGCCCTGTAAATCTTTCTGCTGCTTTATTTCCCCTCCAGGTAGCCACCTGTTTTAAGTCTCTCAGCCTAGATTTTCCCCTCCGTTGTGACATTCCCACCTTTGTCACCATGATTCATGCCAACTTTGCTACCATTTGGGCATCTAAATGCAGTGCTACAATTAAGATTGTGTCTTTGACATTTCTGTTAAAATACAGTGTTCAAGATCTTCTCTGTTTCTCTGAAGCATCTATACCCTTTTCAGTACTGATAAATAGCTATGACTCACATACCAAGTCATATACCCCTAATGTAAAACAAGCCTGAGACTGTCCTGTTAATGTCCAGGGGTGACTTCAAGCTGATAAACCAAAAATAGTGGTATTTATAAATCAAAATCTGGGTGGAAGGGTTGTCTTCACAAATACAGTTTTGCCAGCTGCCAGGACTAAGGAGGATCATGGCTGTGGCAAACATTCTGTGAGGTGCTGTATATACCTCCTTTGCATCTTCGATGGAGTGATGCAGAGATGTCTGTAATAGGCTGATGCTTTCAGTGATCTTCCCTGTCACAATGGAGGGTCTGAAAATACCACCCTCCACAGAAACAAACTAAAGGTCGTCTGAGACAAGCCATGACTGCAGCAGTCCTTTGCCTTGAGACTGGGTAGCTGTGTCTACCAGCATTGTTTTTACCTTATATGAACACAATATTCCTTATTCTTTAAAATCCTACAATAAATCATGCTGCCTTAAACTCTTTTCTCTCCTGTACTATTTCACTGTTCCTGTCTGTGGTGAGTTTACTACAAGTTTACTTCAAGCTACAAGAACACCACAATCTGAGATGGCAATTTTTCTGTGAACAGCCACCAGATTAACTGAACATATTGTTCAATACAGTATTGAAAGCAATTTATCCTTAATTTCTTGAAAGAATTGACAATCACTACAAAAAAGTTGGAAACTCTTCTGAATAAACTAATTAGCAATGGCCAAGTCAGATCCTGGCCTTACACAGCTTCTGCAGACAATCTGGTACAAACTTCTGCAAAATGTCAAATGCCATTTGAAGCACAATTTTAGCAGTTTCATGGTTTCTTCCCTTAAGAGTTCTATAAAGAAATCTGGCTTACAAGGAAAGAATAGCATCTGTATTAAGACGACAGAAAAATAGTCTTCAAAATCCACGTCTAAAACAGACCTCAAAATCTCCATCATATTTGCTGTCATTGTTTAATAATATGAATAGAAATGTCAGTCTTGATATGTGCTAAAACCAGCAGGTTTATCATTCTTCCTCATTCTCAGGGCTATGTGGATGGATGACTCTTCAATGCCAGTCAAGTAGCACTGAGGGATCCAGAGCCTTCAGGATCAAGTCCACTTACAGGATTGGGATGTAAGGTGTTTCTCTGACACCATTTTGTCATTGGGCCAGTACACAGCATCAACAGACAGAGGGGTTTTTATCTAGTCTGAAGCCTCAATACTTGACATTTTAGATGTACAGAAAATGGAAACCAAGTCAGGCTACTAAGAGGACAGAAAAAAAGAGGTAGGGATAGAAATTAGACACATGAAAACTTAAGAGAGAGGAGAATGGTAAGAGACGTCAGAGATTCTGAAAACTCACTCCAGCGTGTTAGTCATAAAAAGAGGAGCAGAAATGCAAGTCTGTTACTGCGTGGTTGGGAAAGATGTTGCCATATGATACTGAGATGTCTAATGCTGTTTACCAACCTTCTTGCATCTGCCTTTACTGAAAAATCATCCCATGAAAGTAGATTATATCAATCAAATAAATAAAAGGCTATTGCAAAATGTTACTACGTATCGTGGTAGGTATAACGGGTAGTAGTGGGCTTTAACTGCACCAGGAAGGATCCAAGTTAGGAAGCAGAAAAAGCTTTGAAAGACTAGAATGGATAATGAGGGACTGGATTCATTTGCCTGGGGAAATTGTGGAGTCTTCATCTTTAGACCTTTTTTAGGACAGCTCAGGCAATCATTTGTCAAGGATAGTTCATGATAAGAATAATATCCATCACAATCTGACTCTGCCCTGGGGCAGAAGGAAAGTCTAGATGATGCTCTGGAGGCTCCTTAAGTTCTTATTTTTCTGTGACTTTTACAGTTTATTCTTACTCAGAGAGCTAATAAACAAGATTGTAGCTACTGGCTTTTTGTTACATTCATACCTGCAATCTCCAGAATTCCTGATTGCCTTTGGGAAGAATTATATGGCTATTCTAGCTACGTCAATAATTTTTATATCATCTGTGGGACAAGTTAGCATTTGTAAACAAACATATTTTCAGACAAATTGAAATTGGTCTTTGCTTTGACTTCAAGAGGAGCTCAATTGCATCATGTAGATTCAGGCAACTAAGTTGGCAGCTGGTCTCCCAAGGCTCCCTTTGTATTCAGCACATAGACAGACACATTCAGGGAGCAACTGAGAGCATGAGACTAATTTATGTGCTCTGAAGACTAGCCAAATAACTGAGCAGGTTAAGTAAATTAAATTGGAAACCAGTAGTTGGATAGTGTTAATACTCTCCTTCCATACTTTCATAATGCTTAAATTACCAAGCAAGTGACTCTCATAAATAACCAATATTTAAAGAGAAGATATGAAAATATATTGTGGAAAAAATGGCAAGAAATTAATCACATTCACAGAGTTTACAGATTTTGCTGCAATCTCTCCTCCTACTTCTGTGCAATAAATAATACCAGGACAAACTAATTGTTTCTCCTAACAACTCAATGTGAAAAATCTCTAAAATAGGCTGGCTATGTAAATATCTAGTCAAGAGTAAAAGAAAGCAAACCTACTCTATTTTGGCTCCCACTCAGACTGGTAGTAAAAATAAGATAGTGTTAAATAAATACATTTTAGGACTTTTTTAGAAGTGTTTTATAGGAAGAATAGAGTAAACACACTCAGCATAATTTTTGAGGCTTTTTGAGGTACAGATTCCCACTTTTATGTTACAGAGTTAGGGAAAAAAACAACCCACAGAATAAAGGTTTGCCTAGCCTTCAGCTTCCCAGTATGCATCAATTAAAATTATCCTAGGACCAAGAGTTCTTTTTTTTTCTATAAGGTTCAATATTCTCTTTTTATCTAACAAGGTCTAGCTGAGTAACTCCTTGACACTGAGGGAATATTGATGAGTGACTAACATTTTCTTCATACTATCCACTAAAACAGTTGCTCAGAAGACTGTCAGGTAGCATTCTGCACATGGAGAAATTGTGTAAAGAGTAAGGATCAGCACAAGAAAGTAATGATCAACACAAGAAAGAACTCAGGACTGCCTTTGTTTGTTTGTTTGTTTGTTTGTTTGTTTTCTGCAGGATAAGCGTATCATCATTTGATCAAATTTTAAAATGGCTATTTATATTCCATCTCACTATTTCAACTGCATATCACATTTCATTGAAACATTTATTCAGCACAGCCTCACTAAGCCACTGGGTAACCAGTCCCCCACTGAACAGCGAAAATTGACAGAGTTTAATAGAAAAAGAAAATGTTTGCTATGTACAAATAATGGGAAAGCCCACATGATTCTCAGGGACTGCAGCTGGAACTGTGATGTTTAGAACTACTAAGTACAACCATGAGACAGTTTTGACCCATTTAATTAAAACGATATGTGTCAATACCATCATTACTGTGTAAATTAATCTAAACGTCCATATTTATTCTATCACAAATACTCCTTTAAATATACAATTCATATGGATAAAAAAAGATTTTATCTTGCAGTATGAAAGGCAGTAATAAAATTACAATTTTTTTTGTGTCAACCAGACTGTGAAGTCTTTGTCACAGTGGCAAAAGTGTCTTCCATAGGACTTCCCTTCGGGCTCTCCCTTGTCCTGAGGGGGCTCAGAATCACTTCCACAGGCACCAGAATACAAAGTGTTGCATATTGAGGGTTTTATTTCACCCTGCTGCTGCTGCTGCAAGGGAAGGACTGCTTGTCCCCAAGATCTCTCATAAAAGGATATCACCTCTGGACTGCTGACAGGAATGTTTAACACCACCCATGCTAGTGCTCTGCAGAGTTACGGAGGTTAACGACTTCCAAAGCTTAGATAATGCTGCAGGAAGTGGTGCTGAATAAATAATTTATATCTACTTTTTATGACTAAAAAAAAAAAAAAAAGAAAAGAAAAGAAAAAAATTGTGTAGCTTGAGTCAAGCTACTGTTAAAGTATTTGATTTTATCGTAAATGTCATTTTTGCCTATTTATTTCTTCTGGCAGCAGGGCCTCTTCCAGAGACTTGATGGCAGTATAATGGAAAGTTAATAAACAGACCAGTACATTGTTTTCATTCTTTCCAGATGTTTCCTTCATTACGCCAGACACATTACTTCCTAAGCAGAAAGCTGCAAAGAGTGCAAATTTTAGTATCTCTTACAAGATATGTAGTTCAGAAAACAGTGTGCATCCTTGTTTGGCTGGAAGAAAATAGTTTCCATGATGTTTATTCTCGCTAGAATTGGATACGCATCAATAGACACACTTAACAGGAGAAAAAAAAAAAAAAAAGCGCTATGAAGGACTTCAAAGAAATCAGATACAGAAAATCTTATTATATGTGGTTTTTACTGAAGATGGGACAGCTACTATACTGACTACTTCTTCCTGACATCCACAGGTATCCAGCAAATGCATTTGGTTAGTGCTGCTTACTATTGTATTGCTACCTCTAGCTGTTTTAATCACAGCAGGCTAGACAGAAGCAATGTTAATAAGCACTCTGTAAAATCTCATCTTGTCTGAATTTAGAGTGAGGTTGCTCTTTTACAGGGTCTAGATGTGAAACTGTAAATGATGTTCGCTACGGAATGATGGAAAAAAGGATTATACAGGAACATTGAAACCCATAGTAATGAATTGAAAAGCCTGGGGCTCATTTGTCACAAAAATTAATAAAAACAAAGGCAGGAATAAGCTCTATTTCCTGCCTTTATGTTATGTAACCCATTTTCTGTTTAGGAATTAAGCCATGAGAATTCACTATATTTCTAAGTAGTTCAGCTGGCATTTGCATATGAATATAGAAACAGCAGCTATATTAACCTATTAGTACAGAGGTTACATCAAAAGTCCTGTCATTATCTTCTTGTATGGTTGCATTAATTTTTCTTGATATAAATATGTGGGATGAGTAAAGTAATTTTTAGAAGACTTTGAAAGAGTTTGCTTATCCTGAAATGCCCAGCTTTAAGCCAGGTACCTATTTTCTCACTTGAAATCTTTAAACAGTCTATGTTTGTCACCTTCCTATTTTATTGAGACCTTTCTGTGCAGCCCTGGATTTTTGGTTTAACCTCTTAGAGTGAAACCTGCAGCCTTATCATTTCATTTCATTCAAGAATATAGAAGCCATCATTCTACGGAGCTGGCAGCTTTTCTGCTTCAGAGCTCATGTAATTTAGTTGGGTCCTTTAATAGGGTTATATTTCATATATGCTGAATACACCCTTTATGCTTGTGTTACTCCTCAGAGAACTTACAGATTAAAATAAAGTAGTTTATTGCATAAGGAATAGTGACTGTATTGGCCATTAACCTCAATAACTTGCATAGACTATAGTGGGGCATATAAAACATTCTCAGCAGTGAGATCTGAATCAGTACAAGATGTTTATTCAAGACGAGGTATTGCTTATAGAAAGGAGCCCACAGATACCTGTACTATTCTATGCTGCCATCTTCTCCAGCCAGGTAATTTGTGTTCTGCTATATACAATATTTGAATGTCATGCCTCAGGCAGCTTATTTTCTTACAATGGTTTCCTCTTCTATAAAAATAATACTGGAAAAAAAAAAAAGTTATGCAAAATACCTGCTGTGCTATAATTAACTTATAAATGAGTTTTTGTCCATTAGTATTGTACTTACAACTTTAAATGCAATTATAATAAAATAACTACTGGAATATATGTTATGCGGATTATATGAAAAACAATTATCTAAAAATTAAACCAATTTCACATTCATTTTGCATGTAAGAACATACTCAACTTTTATTTTTTAAAACTTTTGAAATCTGTATTAGATTTTCAAAACAGGAAAAAGGAGAATGCTGCCATGATCAACTTCTAAGCCTTTGATTGAATGCAAATATCAGTTTGTCTTTTTTCTGAAATTTTATGTAAATGCGTGAAACTCCATAATGTTTTAGAAAAGTGAATTATCTGCTTAGAACCCAGTGATGCAAATCCTCTGTGCTACTAGGTACCCTTCAAAATCTGGCAGAATTGGGCTGCTTATAGATGATACTTTAAAAAAAAAGTGCTATGTGAAAATATCATTGTGTAGATTATAGATTCAAACATTCAGAAGTTAGGAAATGTCATTTTAAGACAGTTAAATTCAATCTCTCTTTTTTGTATGCTTGCATGACAACACAGGCAACTTTTCTGATAATACACAATTGCTTTCTGCAGGAATCCTGCCTCCTCTGGCAGGTCAGTTTTATTGTGGTGTTTGAGTGTGGTGATGTACGGTTTCTTCCTCCATTAGTAAAACTATCCCCTCATCTACTCTTTGCTTAGCACTGTCTCAGTCTTGAATTAACATCCTTGACAACTTTTATGTGATGTTCTGGAAACAAGGTCTTAAATTTCTATTCCAGAATGGTCTTTGGTCAAGACCTCAGACTTACCCACCACTTTTTGTGACTGCCCCAAACCTCTTCAGTCTTGACAAAGTTCATACGCTTAGTTCTTAATCCACCTGTAAATCAACTCTGTATCTACCAAGATGTTCTTCCATCTGCATTTTTCCAGGGACTCACTTCAATAAGTTTACTTAAAAAATAGCTACTGGACGGAGTTTTGCCCAGAATGTACTGATGGACAAGGCTGGCCATGAAATTGAGATGTCATCCTCTTTAATGGTGTATGGTGTCAGTAATAAAAGTCTCCTGATTGCTAATGAGTTCTAAATTGCTTTGTGCAAAATGAAACAACTCCACATAGAAAGGCACTCACCAGAGAGGGCAGCTGGTGACTGATTTTGTCTCCAACATTCTTGGTGACATCTCTGACTGGTGTAAGTGTGCTTGGATGAAGGTACTCTCCTTTTCTTGTACGGTTTTTCAGTGGAAACAGTTGTTATTACTCAGCTTTGAAATTATCAGCTGTGCATGGTTGATCAGGAGAGGTTTCAAGCCTGGACTGAATGGAGAAGTTTGGATTAGGGTTCTGTCAGGACGTCCATCAGCTTCCTGGCCTAGATGGCTCATCTCCCAAAGTTGCTTAAACCTGGGCCTCATTTTGAAGTACCTAACTTCACCCATATTTGTCTGGGTTTGCAGCTGAGATCGTGGGTGTTCAGCAACTGATTAAATGTTAATTATCACTCTTTTTACGGCCACATGTTCACTCTTTAGACCCAATTTCCAACTACCTACAGAATGTGTTCCCTAGAGAAAAAGGGCATTCCCTAGGTCAACAGAGAAAATGCTGGTCATTTCACAATTTGCAAAGTGACAGGCAAGTATGGTTGAAGCTGAGAACAGGGTGCTATAAAGGGTAGGTGGGAAACGTCACTCACACATAAGAAGCAGTACCGCAAGGAAAACTCACTACAAATCCCTTCATGGGAGAGATAGCCTTTTCTAAGGATGGAAAGATGGGGATATAAAGCTTGTTCCTGAGGTGTGCAGGATCCAGATCCTGGGAAACAAGGAATTTGAAAGCCAGGGCCACAGCCCAGCACTGCAGGAGTTTAAACACAGGTTGGAATGGGGTGTGCACCTTAAATCCTGAACTGGGCATAGTGTACAGTGGGAGGTCCTCATAAAAAATACCTCACCCACCTCCAAGAGTGGTGATGTGTCTCAGAGGCAATTTACAGTTTCATAGGTAAAACAGCAGGGTAAGCAAGCTTTTTGTCAGTTTTGTTGGTCTATTAGTTTTTCCCCATTTTCAGTTTTGTGTCCGAGCTCCATAACATCCAACTCCTTATAGATTTAGATCTCAAATTCTGGACAGACTCAACTGGGATTCTCTGACGAAACTGGTTTTCACAGAAAAAAAAGCTAAATTATAGAAACTTTAATTTTTCAGAGAAATGTGTCAGTGTCTTCTAATGAAATGCCACAGAAGACAGCTTTCTGATAGAAACCTGCTCATTGCTTGCCTGCTGTTGGGGAACTCAGACTCCCCACCTATGGCTCTGATGTAACCCCATCCCACCAGAGCTCTGGATCTCACAGCACACACACCTTGCCACAGAGACTGGCAATCAGCTTTGAATGAGTGCAATGGAGTTTTGGAGCTGAGGGAAAAGAGTTCAAAACCTATTATCCAAATGGAAGAAGCTGTGCAGACATGCAGATGTGTCACATAGTGTGTGAACGTTTGAAACCCAGCGTGCAGCTCTAAGAACCGAAATACTCTTTGATCCTCTTTAAAAGCCTAGATCTAGACTCTTCTCTCTTGTAGGCTTCCTACCATGGAGCAGAGCATTTCAGAGCTGCAGGTCCCCATCCCAGGTCATTCGGTTCCCAGCTGCCAAGCACTGGCTGTCCAGCAGTCTGTATGTGCTCCCATAAAAGAAACAACTAGACTACAGGCTGTTGCTTTCAGTATCCCAGGATCCAGCATATTTTGGAGACTTTCTGTGAAGTACATTGGCTATTGCTAAAATAAAGCATTTTTGTTCCTGTTTACATTTTTCTTTTCTACAATAAAAGTAAAAAAATATGGCTTGTTTTGAATTATAATTTTTGCCCTCCACAGAATTGCCAGGTTTCCCATGAAGTGGATATTTGAGTTGTTTTGAATATATGTGGGTAAGAAGTGGATATTTGGCCTTGTTTGTTTGTTTCCCTTTATATGCAATACATTTTTATTTAGAACAAATCTCTAAGGAGGGAGAAGGTGATACTGTTCAGCTCATTTTATGAATTGGAAACTGGAATAAAGGGAATAGAGGCAAGATTGTAGACTACATTTAAGAGTAAATTTAAACACTTTATAGATAAACGGAGGTCTCATTGACCTGATTTGCAAAGCTTGACCTAAAATCTTCTGAGCATCAAACAGCAGATTTGGGTAGCCAGAAACCAAGGAATAAAGTAGTGAAAATTTCAGTTAATGTGAACTTCTCATTATTTCTTTGAAAGGCACAAGTACAATCCAATTTTAAAAGTAGCAGTGAATCACAATAACCATGAAACCATTTTAACCCAATTTTCTAAGAAAAGTTTGTGTCTGTGTATACGTGTTTGCATCTGTCCATTTGTTGAACTTATGAATTTAAGCAAAGACTTGACAGGAAAGTAGAGATTACAGATATAACCAAGGTAGTTATTAATCTACAGTTACAGTTAATAGTTAACTACAAGTTTTCAAAAAACAGGATGCTAGGAAATGGTACTGGACCTTATGAAGCAAGAGGGAAAACTAAAACATGAGCTTATTTGTTTTTCAATTTCAGAGTATCTGCATGGCAGAGGAATTTCCAGAAGACATGACATAAATGCACTGAAACATGTTAGCATTAATAGTGCTGGTTTTGTTTGTGTGACGTTGTTAAACCACCTATCATCTCACAAATTCTGAGCAGAAGAGATAGAGGTCCCACAAAAGCCTCTTGCAGTGTATGACCTGGTTTATTCTAGCTCCATCTGCACTGTGAACTAAGTGAATGAGGCCTGGGCTATGGAGGAAAAAAGAAAAAAAGTGCTATGCTTATGTATTAAAAATATGGGTAATGAAAATGCATACATCAATAGGTTCTGTTGGTAACTTGTCTTGGTTACTGCATCTCTCCAAGTGTGTATGTTTGTGTGTGTGCATGTGTATGCATGCATTTTTTTTTTT
The DNA here is from genome assembly GCF_011004875.1 of Balearica regulorum gibbericeps. Classification (NCBI taxonomy): domain Eukaryota; kingdom Metazoa; phylum Chordata; class Aves; order Gruiformes; family Gruidae; genus Balearica; species Balearica regulorum. The sequence continues at coordinate 41,573,909 of NC_046184.1, read as the reverse complement.
TCCAGAGAAAGTACAGTAACAGGCAGGGATGACACTTACCTTAGCGATGATGAAGCATCTCCCCAAGAGACGCTTATAGCACCCACTAAATTCTCGGTTTCATTTTACTCCTGCCTTAAATGCAAAGCACACATATGTCAGCACCAAGCCTAACACCGCAGCACACTGGGGCAGGAAGTACACCCTGCCGGTGCTGCAGTCCTCAGTGAAGATCCTCATCAGCTAAAGGCCGTTATGGCTTCCACTACCAATCGGAAAAATATTGATTTCATGCTTTGATGCTGCAGTCTCCTCCCCCAGGCATTACCACTTATGTTGGAATATTGATAGCATCCCTACTGTCACTGATAAAGCCAGCAGGAGCTGTAGGGATGAGCTGCTGGCACTGCTGCGCTGTGGTCCCACGCCTATTTGTTAGTCAGAGAAGATCTTGGAGGCTCAGGAATGATGGTCTCAGTTTCCTGCTATACAAGTGACCTTAGTTGGACACTGTGACCTCTTACTCCCTGTAAGTGAAGCTTCAAATAATGCCCTGCTCTGCCTCTGCAGCCCTCAGATGGAGCATGTCCGTTTGCTGCTGGACATGCAGTCTTCTTGTCAGTGCAGGCTACAAAGCAAAGGAACATGTTCCCTGTCAAGGAAAACTGCAGAGAATTGACTGGCAGACTAACAAGTCCCCTCTGTAGTTATGAGGAGATCATTTTAAGGGCTCATAATGTAACCAAGTGTGAACGAATTCTTAAAGTATGTGGAAAAAAGAATCTCCTGAGATGGAAGCGAATTGTCTTCCAAAGTTCATGTTCCCAGTTCTGAAGTACTGCAGCTTCTCAGCGAAGGGCTACAATGACCAAATTCGGTTTAAACAGTGGGTTTCACACTGAACATACTTAACAGATGTACTTTTGCAAATAAATGGAGTTCAACAAACGTACTGAGCATATCTGTTTTATCCTCTATGGTACTGGCTTGGCAAAGTCGTAAGTCAGTGAAAACAGGGCTTCTTTATAGAACTTTTGGGCAACTTCTATCGCACTAGGTTCACCCTAATGGTAGACAAAGACTATTTCAAAAGGATGTGGGCATAGTCATATAACCCAGACAGACATGTAAGGAATGTAAATTTTGCTTGCGTGGATGCGTTTAATCTATGGTGTTTATGCTAGCAAGGATCATTCCTGAGGCTAAGGATTGCAGGATTTTAGCATTAATCATACCTATCATAGGTAAGGTAAAAATACCTTACCTAAAAATATTTGAATATAAAATCAAGCACTTGGAAAGAAGGGAACAACTACATCATACAATACAACACTTGGCTGAGTCACTGAAAGTGTCAGCACAACTCAGTGGACTCAGAGAAACATTTGGGCAATGTAACTCCAGAAATGGAAAGGAAAAAGGTGTGTCAGGAGCTAGGGCGAGATAGTTCGTGCTGATGTGGTTTGATTGCTTTCAGCATTTGAGATAGATAGTCTTCTGCTCACTCAAAAAGCAGTTTAGTAAGCATTACACTGTGCTCTACTGCCCAGTGTAAGCGTGTGCTCAGAGAGCTAGTGAATTAAAGTAAAAATATAAAGGGCTGCAAGAAGGACATATGTAGCTAACAGCCACCACAAAAGGTATCATCTTTTTTTACATGTGTTACCAGTTGAGACATGAGAAAGAGATGAAGATTGACAACTACAAGGGAAGAAGTGTAATAAAGTCAAAGAAGAAATTAAGTTATGCCTAATTTATATTGGTTGCTTTGGAATGTAATTTGCAGTTATGAATAGTAACATATAATGGATTGGTAGCACTGCCACATATGACAGATTATCTGTTTGATCCTGTTATAAACCACGACCTAAAGAAATTTTGTTTGTCCAACTGGATTCTGCTCCATATAAATATATATCTATTTGTGATTCCTAAGAGACTAAGTTGCCATTTACCATTTGAAATATCATAATTTGAATTTGTAACAGACATTGAAATCCAACTCGCAGAGTTCACCCTTCTGAAATCAGATGAGGCCTTGATTTAAAGCATTTCTTATGAAGTATATATGAGAACAATCGTAGTAGCTTTGCTTTGAAAAGACTTTCCTCAAACAAACAGACCATCATTCTACAACACAGTCAAGATGAGTTCAGTTCAGTTCAGCCTAGGCAAACTTAAACCTTAAATAATGTCTCTCTTCAATTGCAGGGTTTCTGAGGAATTGAGTTATTCTTTAAACTTATATCCATACCAATACTCCACTGATGAGATCGGTACAGGATCTGCTGTGTTCAGGGAATCTGGCATATCTCGTGCTATGAGATCATAGCATAAATGAGAAATTATTTAGCAACTTGACACCTTGGAAATTGAAATAAAAAAATGAGAGGAAAGCAAAACGTTAAAGGAGATGGAGGAATGCAATACGAAGAATCTGCCAGCAAAATGTCAGCATCACACAACTCTGCCCCAGTTTTGGCTTCCTTCAGAACTGAGATCAGTTCTTTGGTTCAGTATTTCACTATGAGAACTCTGGTGTAAACTGCATTAGGTTGCACAAAGCTTTCCTGTATTCAAGCGATGGCATTGTTAGATTCGGTCCTTATCTTTATGAACTTCCTTCTGCATGTGGACCTTTTAATTTCTGTGGAACTGCTCACAAGAATAAGTAGCCTCCAGCATAAAGTAAAGTCTGCATCACCTGGCCTTAAAATTGTGCCCATTAGTCATTTAAATATTTGTAATAGCTCTGTTTGCAAAAACAACAGTAAAACTTCTAGGAAGAAACTTACTTTTATGCAACTGATTGCACAATCATAAGATTTCGTTCTATAGCTTATTACAATAATTTCACGGCATCCAATTTACTGGAACTATATTACTTTACAATTTATGATCTTTTCTAAAATAGTTTTTATAAAATAGTTAGGTCATATAGAGTCCAGAAGACATTTGCTACATTATGAATATCAAAATAGCAATTAATATTAAACAAAAATGTCTCCAATAGCACAACACATAACTGTTTTAATCCACTTATCAGGGAACAAGTCTGTGCAAATGAGACTTTCTTTATATAATCATACACATAGCGAATTGTCTTAGAACTATTAGCGTAGTCTTTAGGAAATCTCAAGTGTATATTTAACATTCGAGATTCATTGTACATTGGCATTTGCACAACTGTTGTCTCTAAAAGCAAGTAATGTGAATCATCACAACAATGATTCCTTAGAGAATGCTTCTTTCTACCATGATGTATTCTATCTTTCTGTGAAATCTTGGAAATTAAACTGTTCTTGTTAATTAGGTTTAAACTCTTTGAAACTTAGAATTTGTTTGTATACGTGCAATTGGAAAACACCTGCACCCAGAACACTACTTTCAATTAATAAAATCAGCTGTTTTCAATAATTACATACCTGATCATAGCATATGTGAGTTCCTGAATCACATTCACTTTTTACAAATAGTACATCTACATGTTAACTTACACCTTTTTTTAACTAATGTAGTATATAAAATTTCCCATATTCATGATTTCTTAAATTAGCTTTCACAGAATTTCTACACTTATTGAGGAGATATGAAACATATGTCATATTGATCCCAACAGATTTTAGGGGCAAACTTGTGGCACTTAATCCAGAAAAGACCAATGCAAATACACACCAACTCAAAATGTACTTCTGGAAGCAAAAGGCTTCATCATAAATACTTTGGAAAGAGAGGCACAATACATGTGAAGGTGTACTTACCTCATTTCTCTAAAGGTGACCAGTTATGCCATCTTCACATATAGCTAAAAAAGATATCGAATAAGGAATGGTCCCACATTCTTCTCCCTTATTCTTTTAATTCTTTTTCAGAGAGGAAAATTTCAAAGGAAGATGAAATTTCTTGTTAACTTGTTTCAGGCTCAGAGTTCCGCTACCAGATCATAAATAAATAGGTAGATAGATAGATAGATAAATAGATATTGTAATTATCATCACTGTTCAGTCTGGCTTCTTTTGATTTCGTGACACATGATCACCAATTCAAATACCTTCCTATTAGGACTAATAGTTAGTTCATCATGGCTGTAACAGCAGTACAAACACACAAAAAAGCAAAATATTTAATTTGTCTAGTTCTGGATGGCTTATATGACTCCAAAAAATAGTCAGTACCAACAAACCTATAAGTACCTGGTCAGTGAAATTTCATACAATAGGTTGTAGAAATTGAATTTAAAATATCTTCATACACCTCTTAAATATACTAGCTCAGTTTTTTAAAACACTGCAATAATCTCAATATGATAGAGAAAAAACCAGCATGGCTTCTAAAGGAGTATAGACTATACTACATTGCACAAAAATGTAGTATAGTCTATAGAATGAGAAAAGAATCACCACTGTATTTTATATTTGATGAATAAGGAGCTGTCTAGTTACCATAAGGGCTCCTCTCTGAGATACTTATAAGTGTGATGCACCACACTTGGACAGTGGCGTGTTACAGGATTTATATATGAATAGCCTTGAAGACCAGAAGTGACTGATGTGATCATCCTGTATGACCCTCTATACCCCAAGTGGCAAACATTCTCAGAAATAGGATTAGTGCCAGAACTTGAAACATATTTCATCTCATTTTGAAAACAGAATTGTCATTTCCCCTGGGAAGTCTGTTTCAATGTTTAATTGCACTTTCTGCTTGGAAATTGCATCTTATTTAATCAAGTTATTGAATCTTGTTATGCCTTTGCCTGTCATTACTGAAAAACCTCTCCTTACACATCTCTTCCGTGTTTAAGTACCAGAGTATCAAGTAAGTTCTTGACATTCTTTATGATAAGATGAAAAGAGGAGTTGATATCAAAAGAGTAGGCCAATGTGCTGCAACATAAGATCAAAAAAAGAAATGGCATAATTACAAAAAAGGCCCATTTCTATGCTATGTAGGAATATCAGTGAGGAATTGAAATAGGCACCAGTGATATGACACCATGAAAAAATCCACAGACACCTGAAGATTTTGGAGACTTGAGAAGCAACAGAGAAAGTACATGGAGGATCTTCTTAGAAATTTCTCTCCAAACAATGGAAAAGAAAAGCATGTTGAAGTTGAATCTTTGGTTAGGTAAAAAGTGTTCCAGGGATATTTTCTTTCATAGAATCATAGAAAAGACAGTAGTTATGGTTCTGGTGCAACACAAAACTCTTTCAAATACATAAGTTAAAAAAAAAATTTTTTTCAAAAGATCGAGAGGCACAAATTCTAAAGTTTCCTTTTGACGCAAAAGTGCATGCCTGCTTTGAACAGTTATTCATCTCAAAACCTTTCATCCTCTTTTTCCCCTTAAAAGACAGAGGGCATAAACTCAACTTAAAGTGGAAAATATATCCTGGAACATGAAGGGTCAACCACATAATCACTGGCATCAACTAGAGTTAGACTGATCCTTTAAATATGGAGACACCATGTTAGCTTCATAATCTAATTTTGAATCCTTCTGGATGAAAGTAATTATCATTATTATTGAATTTTATCCATTTAGAATGTGTCCTCTAGGGTGTTGCACTAATTGACTTTTCTATAACTGCAAGTGTATTTTTATGCATTATCAGTCGCATTAATAAATAAACATTATAATTATAATTGTTCCAGCTGGGACTACTTTAGTTAAAGGTCATGTTTTGTTCAAAAGGTATATAGTTTAAATGTTGTCAGGTTTAGAATTAAGAGGATAAAATGCAATTAAACTTCCTTTTATCTATATCTCAACTGTTTTCCCTGAAATTATTCCAGGATGACTATAATCAAAAGCATAAGCAAACTCACCTGAAGACAGGTTTCATGTATTCTGTGTTGAAGTCTTGTGAAAGACTATTCTTTCATGGCTAAATATGACATTTTAGACAGAAAGGGAAAATTAATTGAAACAAATTTAAACCTTTTCTATCGAACAGACCAAAATCCAGGAGTGATATTCAGTGCAGATTACATGAGCACAGCTGAGTTTCTTGCTCTTTCCCATCTTTATTAAGTTTTAATTGCACGTTTACCTCAAACTAACTTTGAGGCTTCCAGAGAACACATTCTGTTTTCAAGACATTGACACTTCAGCAGTAGCCATTATATATGGAATTTACGATACCAAAAGACTGTTTCAAGCCATTATGTTGGCCCAGAATGGGATTACTTTCATATTCTAATGGCAGTTTAGAAGATGAAGTCACTAGATAAATCACCAAACTGGGAAAGGAAAGCCAAAACAACTTTCCCTGTATAACTCAAATCCACACAATATCATGATAATTGCAGTAAATTGGAATTGTTTTGTAATAGTAATTTCAAAAAAACACCCCACCAAGAACAAGATGAGGCTCTCACAGTTTTTAAGGCATTGACAGGGTTATATAAAGGGTTTATTCTACTTTTTCGAAGACTTTCTTCATCAGTTAGGGCAAATGCCTTAAGGTGTATGGGACACAGCAAAATTTCTGAAAAAAATTGTAGCCTGGAAATGTATGATTAGAAAGCTGCCAGAAAGGACACGGCTACAAGAGAGTGGCAGACCCTCTGTCAGACATCAGCTTTCTGAATATGGATCCAGTTGAGGGAATGAGTTTTAGAGATGCTGGCCAAAAGCCTGTATATCTGTTTAAAACATTTATTTCTGCAAAACCTACAGTTTGAGAATGAAACATGTGAGTTCTGAGAATATGAATGGAAAATTAAGGCTTCCAACTAAAGTTAAAGCCAAGCTGGATATGCTGTGGGAGCACAGAATCTGCTAAAGTGCAGGGAAAATTAATTTTCTTTCCTATTTATAATTGATGTATTGAATTTAATTGTCTTGTGCATTTGGCTAATCATAGAGTGATCTGCTTCATATTGGTTTGTCTGACTGTATAAGTATCTAACATATGAGGCAATGGGATCACATACTTGGCTGCTACCTCTAATGTCGCTTTGATTTTAGACACTAAGCTGTATCCTTTATTTACACAAATGTTTGGTTTCAACCTCATGAGCCCTATTCTCTGACCAGTAGAGGATACACTCTCTCCTTTGAAATCCCCTGCAAAGTCACGCAAAAGGCATGAAAAACTACACTATTCTAGGATCTTTTCCTTTGTAAAGAAAAGACATTTCTATATAGGGTCAGAAAAAGAGGATGGAGAGGGTGACAAAGTAGAGACAAATAGCATGCACTGTTCACTAACAGGCACACCATGGACATTAGAGATCAAATGTTTTCATATTTGTTAGGAAATTCTGAAGAACCGATTCTGGAGACTGCTTTTGCCAATCAACCTCCCCATAAAAGTCACAGCAGAACACCACAAATCACTAAAGCAGTCCATAACATACCTTTGAGAATGCTTGAAGAAGCATATGGTGTGCCTTTTATGCATCCAACTAGGGACATCAATACCTTAAAATAAAATGCTTACTTTTACTGTGATCCCATTAATTGCAGTATCTTCCAGCAATGTTGTACTGGAAACAATGTCATCAAATGGCTTAATCATCTCATCCTCCCATTGGAAGAAGTGCGTGTAATTCATGTAGGTATAAATGAAGCTGCATCCTATTAACTAGAAGAGATACGTGTTTGCATACACTGGGTACTGTACAAAAAATAACTCCAAAATACATGTTCAATCTTACATTATTTATTTTGCTATAAGTTTGCCTTACTTTGAAGAAGAAAAAGTAGCGTTAATGATGGCAGAGTTATCTTGCCTGAATTCCCATAAAGGGTCCCCTCTTTTCTTGATTTTGAAAGAAGAAAGAATCTTTAGGATGCCAAAATGAAAAGTGATTCTAGTGACACACTGATGGCATCCTGACTGCACTGCAAAGCCCTTACCTTTGTTCCCCACTGGATGTGCCCTGCAGTGTGACAAATCCACTGTTCCTGAAGAAAAATCCACCTGCTATTTCTTCTGGGCCATAATAAAGAAAAGCAGACTTGAATTTGTGTGCTGTAATATCACTATTGGATGGAAATATTTGAAAAGCTTTGCACACTGAATGAAACCAAGAAAATGCGTGTCTCGGTCAGCAAGTTTCACTTCTCAGAGGTAAACCTGCAAGGCTAAGCATTTTGGGTCACGGTACATAACTGAAAAAACTGAAATGAGAGATAGTCCTGCTTGAGCATTAGCAAAAGGTAAGAGTGATGTTAAGTGTAATAAGTTTGAAACAACAGGAACATACAATTGTTCTCAAATTCCATTATGGAGATGTATTATTATTAGGTTCTGCTGTTGCCTCAGTAACGGAAAGCATATAAAACACAAATCAGTGGGCACAAAGGATGGGATGAAACCTTAAGACGTCAGTTTTCCAAACAAACTCACAAATCACTCCTTTCCTTGCGAAGGCAGATGCACCATTTTGAAGAGCCCCAAGAAAGAGGATGTGGAACACATGTCTTGCTGTTTTAGACTTCACAATCTAACTGGAGAAACTTACTTTGTGCCAATAGGCATTGCAAACAACTCTCAACTTCTCTGCCAATATGGCAATTTGCATAGCATTACCCATAATGCTTCACATTGTGCCTTTGCTTTGAAAACAGATTTAATTGAGCCTTGCTGAGCTGCATTAATGTGTCTGTTTAAATTGAGCAAATCTAATTAGCTCACATGAAAGTTATGCCACCTCTGGTGCAGCAAAGCTAATGCAATTAAAGTCAGCCAGATGTATTGAGTATTGTAAACATGCTGTCTGACTGGTGGAGAATGGTTCAGTATTCATCAGAGACTGGACAGTTTTGTAACACATTAACAACAGCTGCACTCTACAGTATACAAGTATATATTATGCTGTGTATATGACTATTTTAAAATGCCAAGGATTCTGCATTCTACAGCAGCACACGTTATAAGATCAGAACAATCTCATCTACATCTGTGCAAATGCAAGGCCACTATTTTTTAAAGAGGTCACTACTTGTATATATAGCATTGCTACAAAATCGATATTTACTAAACATTACACAGAGAAAGACTATTTATACTGGAAATAATTTCTAAAGTTCTTGACTATTTATATGCCTTATGAACTGGATTTCTGAAAAGGCTGGAACAGGGCAGTAATTAGAGTAACTCAGGAAACTCCAAGATGCTCTTTGAAAGCAATCAGAAGATGCTTAATAAGGTTAAAATGTATTTTATTGGAATGATTAATAGTTTTCACTAGACTCCTTGGATCAGATACCATGTTCTGGTTAACTGCTATCTATAAGCAGGATAGTGCTTGAGATGCCCGGATGATTTCTTATTCTTATACTAATTTGTTTTTAATACTGACCTTAGTATCTGGTTTTGTAGACGTCATGCAAAAAAAGTATTGATAATTCCCAAAGGTCAAAAATTCTCCTGCCAATAAGGCAATCTGCTATTACCCATAACACTTAAAAGTGTGCTTTTTCTTTGGAAACCTCACGTAGGAGAGGTGTAGAGTTGGCCGTGTCTCTTCTATGCTGTCTTTGTCTTTGTCTCTGTTTCTGCTTTGCATTCCCTTCCTAGAATTCCAAGATGACTGAAAAAAATTGGCTTTTTCCCTGCTAATTGATAATCTTCTTCTTCCTCCTTTATTCAATTAAGCTATAATTGCTACCAATGGTAATCAAGTCTGGTGTTTCACACTGTGGTAAAGGCACTCGGTGGAAAATAAGGTAGATTCTGTTCTCTTTATTCTTCTTAGAACTTGAACATATCACTTTCTAACTTTTCAACTTTCCTATCTGTAAAATGGGCATAGCAGTACCTAAAGAAAGTAGGTACATTTGCTTTCCCTGTCATCTGCCCCAAGACAGTCTCAGGCATAAACCCTACAGAATGAAAGAAACGCATATAATTGAGTTATTCAGAAGTAGTAGAATTAGAAAAATATCTATTCACAAAACATCTTGGGTACATATTTTAAAAATCGTCAGTTTTTGAGAATAGGTATAAAAACTATAAAATAGAACAATTTAATGAGGAATTTTATTTTTAAAAAAATAATAACCTTTACACTTAAGGAAGAAAATAATCTTAAACATGTTCAATAAAAGGTTTCCTGTATTTAGTTGCGTGCCTCAAATTCTAGACCTTGTGGTCTGAGGATTTCTAAAGGTGACAAGGTAACGAAAACCTAATTAAATGATTCTTTACTGGATTTTAGATTTTTCTATAGAAACTTCACTACAGAGAAGGAAAGGGTTTTGTGAAGGGATAGCTTAACATATGCATGCTGGTTTTCCTGTCTGATGTCTCGAGACCCTGAAATAAGTGACTACAGCTTAGAAGCCGCTCTAAATGCTTTGGGAATGATCCACTGTTTTGTTATTCCACACTGATATGTCCTCCCTCAAGATACAGCCACTTTAAGGAAGGTTCGGGGTATCAGTACAATCTTTCCACCATTCCTGTACTGAGGGTGTTGTACAGTTACTCTGTCCCACCTCTCTTCTCCCAGGCCAGGCCATGGCAGTGGGCTTGCAGTGGTGTAAGGGTAACAAGAAGTGGATTCCTTGAATCAAATCATGGAAGGAGCAATGACTTACACATTGTTTAGCTGAAGGAAAAATAGGGGGTGTGGGGGTGGATTTTTTTGGTTTTTTGTTTGTTGTTTGTTTCAGCTGCTGGACACAATCCTCTGCTGTTCTTCGTCTTAATTTTTTAAAAATATCGTTCTGCTGGGCACTAAGAGATGTTCACTACCACAAACTATTAAGTGGTTTGGCCAACTCTTAAAAGTCACCATTTTAAGAAATGTCAAAATGTCTGACATTTTATAGAATCATAGAATAGGTCGGAAGGGACCTTTGAAGATCATCTAGTCCAACCCCCCATGCAATGAGCAGGGACATCTTCAACTAGATCACTAGATTGAGTGATGACAACTAGATTTTTTTTGTCACTGAGAGAAAAGACAATCTCCAAAAGTGGAAGTGTAAAGATCACAGCACGTGGGGCTTGTTCACCCACTACTCTGGCAGCAATGTGATGTACGTTTCACTTATGCAGGAGTGCATGTCACAAAATACTAGTGCCATTTCCCAGCTGCAGTTTGCACCGGGAAATGAACTTTTGTTGAACTACTGGACAAGTTGATTCGGTGTCCTGTCACTGATTGGCCTTTCACTGAAAAACATGTCTGTCTTTTCCAGAATCTATACCTCCATGGTGCTTGTGCCACTGGGATGATGGTGATTTTTTTTAAAGGTATTGGTTTGAGGGGGATACCTGTTATCTGGAAAAATTATCATTGTTTCAGTACTTGAAAGCAGAAATGGAAAAATAAATGCAGGGTGAGAAAGCAAAGTTTTCTGAGTAAAACAAACTAGGCTCTCACCTGTCATAGGGACATGTTTATCCTAAATAAACTCCATCTGAAGGAAATTCAAGCTGGGGGAGAAAAGAGGGAAAATGCTACACACAGAGAAACAGAGTCACTGAACTGAGTGTAAGTTAAATAACAAAACCAATTATTTTGAACTAAGCAGGACACGCCTCTCAAAAATAAGAGAAAAGAACAGTCGCAACTTGACATCTACTACTGCTGGTGCATTAACGCCTTCAGAAATGGTTGTACTCAGACATGAAGGGGTCTTTTTTTTCAGGAGGAAAAAGGAACATTCTGTACCAGCTAAATGAAACCCTATTTCACCTTGTGAACAGGTAGCAAGTAGCAAACAAAAGAGATACTGAAAGATTCGAGATCATTAAAAGAATTATGAAAGCCCCATAAGTGGCCAAAATATAAAGACTTTTCTCACTTAATGTGTCCTTTCTTTTGAAAAGAGGCAGTACCTTAGCTACTTGGTAATTAGCAATCAACATATCATGTTAGCTAGTCATAACTCCAGAGAATTTATTACCTCCAGCCTTTTAAAATATGAAAAGGATTAAGTCCTGTCAAGCCATATAAATTTAAAAAAAAAATAATAAAATAATCCAAAGCCAGATATTTAAGAATAATTTACGAAGCACTCTGTAAATCTTATAGATGACACAACTGAGATGGGGAAAATGATGGGACCATTCAGTTTGTTAGTCTGTATAATCCAATTTACCTGAAAGAGAAACATAAAGGGTTCCCCACTATGTTTCAGCAGTGAGCTCTTGGGTTCGACACATTGATATCCAATTAATGACTAGCTGAAAGTAATGACTGCACTGAAACATCCACATGAAGCCCTAATCCAGAGAGCAGCAACTGCAGGTTTTGTCCCCCGACTGAGTGGGCTCCAGGCTGCAGGAAGTTTGCTGCCCGCCCTCCTTGCCATCTCTTCTTTGGCTTCGTTCACTAAAGCAAAACTGGTGAATTTTCTTTCCTTTTTGGCAGCATCTCTGGAGAGGTAAAAAGGTGCTGCCATACTCCACCATCAACCACTGTTTCCCTGGATTGTTCGTTTTAGAAAAACTGTGATGTCGTCCTGTAAAGGAATCGGAAAGAGTATATTTGGTTTAAAAATCTTCACTGAATGCAGTTTTAAAAGCTCACATTATCTTTGACATAGAAATTGATAAACAGCAATATAGCAGGCTAATAGATACAGCACCATGATTATTCTTTTACATCACTACTAGTGAGGTGAAAAAAGAACAAACAGATAAAATTACTGTATTATAAATAGTTGTGAGAAAAAGAAGAGTCTGGTGAGACTGAAGAACTTAGAATTATCAAAAGAAATATCTTTTTATAGAAAAGTGTAGACTAGCTGTAGGCATACATAGGGGAGAAATAATCAAGGTCCTTTGGTAAGCCTGCTAGACAGTTACCAACACCCTGACAGAATAATACAGCAGAAAATGCTGTAGCAGTGGTAGAGTTCACATAGATAAATGCTTCAGGCTGGATTGAGAAGCTGTAATTAAAGTGATCTGGAATTTAGTAATTCTAACAAATAAACAAGACCAAGGACCTAAACACATGGCTTGCAAAATAACAGAGCCATAGCATTTCTAGGCATTTTTAGAGATGAAAGGAGACTTTGGTATAACAATAAAGAATAATGTTGTAAGAGGATTATAGTGGGACAGAAAGGTGAGATTCAGGCTCTGAATAAAGTTCTTAGCTGTGAAATAATAAAGGATGTCTATCCTTGAGCTTTAGTAGCTATCACCTTTTCTGGCCAGGTTAATTGCATCCTCAACATAATGCTTAGATCTTTTCCTCATCTTTATTTCGCTGTATTTCAAGCATATATACATATTTCCAAACACATGTGTAAGTTTATTAATATAAGCATATGTAAGTGCAAACTGAGTTCCAGATTTAGCTTTAGAAAACACTTACTGCAATATTTCATAGTGCTTTCACCTGATAAATAGCCTCAAATACTATTCCTGCTGGCTAATTTCAGTCTTTGGATGAAAATATTTGGCACTCAAGTACACAGAGATCACCTAGGCAAAGAGTCACACTAAGTGAAACTTACTTTATTAGGGAAAGCAATTGCAGATAACTAAGAAAGCCCTGTGTAATTAACATATAACAATAAATTTTATCTACTCCCTCCAGCAGCAAAGGAATCCCTCTTGCTTATCCTGCACAGAAAATGATTAAAACTGAGATTGCTCCAGAACTGAAGCCTTAACAAAGACCTATCAAAAATAAAAAATAATTTAATATCATCATTATTTGCTAATATATCTGCAGAGGTCATACTCATTTTACATATTATGGTTGTGCAAATTGTTTTTGAGTCATTTTGCTATGCAATTCCAATTAGAAGATTGCTAGCTTATAAATGAATCAGGATGTCTAGTCAGCCTGTCACACTGATTATACATAAAATATAGAAGATAAATTGATTAAGCATTAGTTATAAAAGCAGAGCAGCATATAAGGTAAAAGATCAGACAGCAGAATACAACACAAATGTAATGCTCAGGGCCACAGGACTACAGGTGGAAAGGAAGAGTAATGATACTGATTAGCAGAAACCAGAGGAATAATGTGACTAAAACACAGAACAAACTGAAGGAATGACATGGATAACATACAACAAACTCATGTCTCTTTTATTGGCAGCAAGTTCTTAATCTTTGAAAATAAAATGAAAATTGTTAGTTTACTAAAATCAATTTGCAAGGCAGCCTTGGGGAAATGTGCACATGCCATTAGAGAAGATTTACTTTTGCAAGATATATCAGATCCTGGCAACCACATTAGTTATTAAGATAACACATGAAGTTATTTACACAACACTTTCTCTAGAGAAAGTGAGAGTGCATACTTAATGCAGGTAACAAAGCAAAACTAAAATGTGCTTTTCCTAGCAGATGTAAATTTTGGTGTGAACTTTATATTTAGTTCAGGGCAATAATCCAAGTGAGAACAAGGTTGAAGCTCCCGTTGTTACCTCTGTTCCAGAGCAGGGGCACAATATCAGATTAAGTTGCATAAGATTGCAACTAATTGTAATTGGGTCTGTCAGTTGGAAAGCTTGCTGAGAATGTTTTGACAGAAGGTTCTTTTTGTAAAATAAACAAATAAATAAAATACAACAAAATACCCACTGACCAGTTTGGACCTAAATGTTACGGGAATCGTAGAATCATAGAATCATAGAATATTTTGGGTTGGAAGGGACCTTAAAGATCATCTAGTTCCAACCCCCCTGCCATGGGCAGGGACACCCTCCACTAGACCAGGTTGCCCAAAAACCCCATCCAACGTGGCCTTGAATACTTCCAGGGATGGGGCATCCACAGCTTCTCTGGGCAACCTGTTCCAGTGCCTCACCACCCTCACAGTAAAGAATTTCTTCCTAATATCTAATCTAAATACTGAAAGGCTGTTGTTAGGTCTCCCTGGAGCCTTCTCTTTTCCAGGCTGAACAATCCCAACTCTCTCAGCCTGTCTTCATAGGAGAAATGCTCCAGCCCTCTGATCACCTTCGTGGCCCTCCTCTGGACTCTCTCCAACAGCTCCATGTCCTTTTTATATTGGGAGCCCCAGAGCTGGACGCAGTACTCCAGGTGCAGTCTCACAGGAGCAGAGTAGAGGGGGAGAATCGCCTCCCTTGACCTGCTGGTCATGCTTCTTTTGATGCAAGCACACATTGCCAGCTCCTGCTGAGCTTCTTATCAACCAACACACCCAAGTCCTTCTCGTGAGGGCTACTCTCAATCCATTCTCCACCCAGCCTGTAGTTGTGCTTGGGATTGCCCCAATCCATGTGCAGGACCTTGCACTTGGCCTTGGTGAACTTGATGAAGTCCACATGGGCCCACCTGTCAAGCCTGTCAAGGTCCCTCTGGATGACATCCCTTCCCTCCAGCATGTTGACCATACCACACAACTTGGTGTCATTGGCAAACTTGCCGAGGGTGCACTCAATCCCACTGTCCATGTCGCCGACAAAGATGTTAAACAGTGCCAGTCCCAATACCAACCCCTGAGGAATGCCACTTGTTACTGGTCTCACTTGAACATTGAGCCATTGACAACAACTCTTTGAGCGTGACCATCCAGCCAATTTCTTATCCACTGAGTGGTCCATCCATCAAATCCATGTCTCTCCAATGTAGAGACAAAGATGTTGTGCGGGACAGTGTCAAATGCTTTGCACAAGTCCAGGTAGATGACTTCAGTTACTCCTCCCTTACCTACCAATGTTGTCAACCCTGTAGTAGAAAGCCATCAAACTTGTTCAGGCACGATTTGCCCTTAGTGAAGCTATGCTGGCTGTCACCACTCACCTTCTTATTTTCTATGTGCCTCAGCATAGTTTCCAGGAGGATCTGCTCCATGATCTTGCCAGG
Source organism: Balearica regulorum gibbericeps (assembly GCF_011004875.1). Lineage (NCBI taxonomy): Eukaryota > Metazoa > Chordata > Aves > Gruiformes > Gruidae > Balearica > Balearica regulorum. The sequence goes on along the minus strand of NC_046184.1, from coordinate 41,558,160 downwards.
CACAGAGGTGAGACTTACCAGCTTGTAGTTCCCAGATCTTCCTTTTTTCTCTTTTGAAAAATGGGCATTGTGTTTCCCCTTTTCCAGTCAGTGGGAACTTCACCAGACTGCCACCACTTCTCAAATACAGTGAACAGTGGCTTAACGACTGTATCTGCCAGTTCCCTCACAACCCGTGAACTCATCTCATCAGGTCCCATGGACTTCTACACCTTCAGGTTCATTAGATGGTCTCAAACCTGATCTTCTCCTACAGTGGGTGGTTCTTCATTCTCCCAGTCCCTGCCTTCGCCTTCTCTGACTTGGGCGGTGTGGCTAAAGCACTGACAATGAAGATCGAGGCAAAAATGTCACTGAGCCTTCTCCATGTCCTGGGCAACCAGGCTTCCCATTTCCTTCTGGAGAGGGCCCACATTTTCCCTTGTCTTCCTTTTATTGCTGATGTACCTATAGAAGCTTTTCTTGTTGCCCTTGATGTCCCTGGCCAGATTTCATTCTATCAGGGCTTTAGCTTTCCTATCCTGATCCCTGACTCCTCAGACAATTTCTCTGTATTCCTCCCAGGCTACCTCCCCTTGCTTCCACCCTCTGTAGGCTTCATTTTTGCATTTTCCTTTGTCTGGGAGCACCTTGTTCATCCATTCAGTCCTCCTGGCATTTTTGCCTGACTTCCTCTTTGTTGGGATGCATCACTCCTGAGCTTGGAGGAGGTAATCCTTGAATACCAGATTTCTTGGGCCCCTCCTCTCTTCAGGACTTTATCCTATGGAAAAAGTCAGCTATTAGAATCAATCTCTTTTTGCGAATATTTTTTGGTGTTACTATCAAGAAACTCACATGTTTAAAAAACATGGATTTTTAAAACATGAATAAGGTTTGAAAAAAAAAAAAATTAAGAAAGGCATTTTGAAAGTGAAATACTGCTTTAAGTGATCCAAAACACATTTACTTCCATCTCTTAAGGTACAACATCAAGATTTTTATTTCTCTTTGGGAATGCAGGAAAAGAGGTAGTCCTGATTTTCAGCTGTGATAGAGTCAATTTTCACAAGGAGCTGGGAGGGGACTCAGCCAGGACAGCTGACCCAAACTAGCCAAAGGGATATTTGATACCATGATGTCATGTTCAGTATACAAAGGGGGCAGGCCGGGGAAGAGGAGCGGCTGCTTGGGGATGGGCTGTGCATCGAGTTTCAGGGCAGTGAGCAAATTGCATTGTGTATCACCTGCTTTGTATATTCTTTCATGAATATTGTTGATGTTATTTTCCTCTCCCTTTGCTGTCCTAGTAAACTGTCCTTATCCCAATCCACAAGTTTTACCTTTTTCTTCCAAATCTCTTGCCCATTCCACCAGGGTTGGGGACAAGTGAGCGAGTGGCTGTGTGGTGCTTAGCTGGTGGCTGGGGCTAAACCACGACAGAGCTCCAAAATCTATTCCAGGACAGCTTTTTACAGCAGTTCTGGCTTAGATGTAACTTCAACTAGGTCAATGGGCTTACCACAATTTTAAATAAGCTACGTCTACATCTTCAATATCCTTTATAAGGTTTATAAAAGGTATGCAGCATTGTTTTAACTCTCTTGTGCCAGGAAGCTCTCTGTAGACTTTTCCCCCACTCTAGTACTAGTATTCATGGGTTTGTTAAAAAGGAACACTCTCAAAGAAACTACAAGCACCATAATCACATAGGTGTAATTTCTGAACTGTTTCTTCTCTGACCAACTCCTGATCCTTACAAGCCGCAAAATATCTAGAAAAATAATTGCTCAACAGGCTGAACAAATACTTTTCAAAAATACCTCAGGACTTCAGAATATGAAAAAGACTTTTAGAACAAACCACTCCATTCTATATGCCTTTCCTTTCACACAACATAGCTGCTAAGAGGTCTAACCACTCCTTAGCCAGCAGCTACTTAAAACAGCATTTTCCTCATCTGAGCTCCTAAGTATCCCTACCTGCATGTTTAATACACTAAACAAAGTCTCTACTCTCATTTTCATAGTCCCATTCCAATCAGACTGCTTGGGGGCTCCCAGGTGCATCCTATAAAAGAAACAGCATATAACTCCTTTGAATTTAATGGAAGCTTTTTTTTTTTTTTTTTTTTTTTTTGACAAGTACAGCAAAAATGTCCTTTAAAGCAGGAGACAAGAAAACATCCTCTTTTTTCCCTATGTTACTAGTAATTCTGACTTCTCCAGTTGTGAAATGCTGTTCTTGAATCTGTATCATTTCTGTAACAGTACATTAAAGATAGATGCAGGTCTCTTCTGCATCTCCCTTTGCTTTATGGGGAACACATAGATGCTTGAAAGCTTCCTTAACAGGGTAATTATTGTCTGGTGTAATTTACGGGCTAGTATAATGCTCCGAGAGGCATTAGAAAAAGAAAGAACTCACAGCAGCTAAGTCTAGGCAATATGTGCCTTTAAATGACACTGAGTGGATTATCTGTGGTAAAAGAGAGAAAATAAATATACAAGTTTCAGGCAAGATTTGTCAAACATCTATATAAAACCAAGTGTTGTTTTTGCTTTATTCTCCATTTTGTGCGTTATTTCCCTGTTGATGCACTGTATTGTAGAAGTATCCTGGCTGTGACAAGATCTTTTTTTTTTCCCAGTATAACTTTCAGGAGAAAGAGTGTAGGAAAACTTTTAATGAGAGAGCTGAGAGGGGCTCTTTTTTTTTTTTGAACGTCCGTCAACAACCAGTGCTTGCACAAAAGTAATTTTACTGGCTCTACATAAACCCAGCTAAAGAGACTGGAGACTTTCAAATAAGGTGTGAGTTTATGCATGTCAGAGAGTAGATGCTCTCTGTGACCTATCTAGTGGGTCATTAGAGAAAAATCTGAAGGAGTCAGATGAGGCAGAAACTTTCATTGTCAGAAAAATCAGCCTCTACCTTGGACTGTTAAAAGAGGTGAGATCTACCTCGGGGTGCAAGTCAAGGCTGCATTCTTTCAAAGACTTATGGACATGTAGTGCTTTTAAAACCAACAATGACTACAGTTCAGAAACTTCTTTAATAAGTCTTGCCTCCTGTTAGCCTGTTGCAGTGCCAGGCTGGGTCAATTAAGAAGCTCAAAACAGCTGCAGTGGAACTCCTGAAGGGATGTATGGGGAAGTGGGAGCTCACAAAGCCGAAGTATCAGATCCAAAGTTTATGACCACTGGGAGTTGTACCCCCAAGAAAGGAGAAGAGGTACTGAAACCTAAAATGTGTCTGAGAGGCTCAGAAATTAATATTGATCTTTATATCCAGCTAGCTCATGAGCATGTAGGCTTTGCAGTTGGCTGTACTCCTTCTGTGGTGGTGCAAAGGCGCCTGAGAGAGCAGAGACATATATTGGTCCTACACGGTAAGCCCACCTGGCACAGAACTATGTGAGCAAAGTTGTAAGTTTGGGTTGTGAGGTCTAAGTATTAAGGGAATAAACCCAAGCTTATCAGCAGGGCTTGTTCTCCCACATAAACTTCATACTGCCAAACTCATCTGGACTTACCTGATTCATGTCTTGTCAGCTTGGGTCTCTCTCCATTTCCTGGGATTCCCAGTCCTGTAGTTAGGGCTGAGATAAGAAAGAAGCCATGTCTATAGGAGTAATACCTGTGGAGATGAGTGGCTGAAAGGCATTGCATCAATAAGGTTCTGGCCTAAGATTCATTAGCTCCAGAAAATTGCTTGACACAGCTCAGAACTACATTATGTTACCAAATGATGGTGCCAGCGTGCTGTGCCCAGATAAGGGATGATGCACTAGTCAGAGATGTGCCATGTTTCAGGAAGAGCATAGTTATTTATGGGAGCTAACACACAGAGGTGCAATCACTTTTGAAATCAGTGCAAAATCTTTCTTCCTGCTGAGCTCAATTTTGGAATCTAATGCATTCATTAAACATACAAATTGTGCAGCCCTCATATCTGGGCACTGTACTGTAAGTTTTCATCTGAAATGACCTCCAGCTCAGAGAAGCCCTGCAATTTCACCTCACACAAATTAATCCCACGCACACCCAGTATGATACATGAATCATGTAAAATCTTTCTGTAGTATTTTTAAGGCCTAGAGGGACACTCGTTCAGAGGATGAAAAAAATAACCTGATATTTGCAGCCAGGATTTATTGAATATAGTTTTTAAAGAGGTTGCATTTATCAAACACTGTTGAACGGATACATGTTGTCTGGAGTTTTCCAAAGAATTTCTAGTTGCCTATGTTTTTGTGGTCCAGATCTTGTGTCCTGTCCAAAAAGCAGGGAGAAAGATGAAGAGCTGGTCTTTTGAAGACTTCTTCTCCAAAGAATCCTCGGAGAAAAGCCCAAAAGGTAGCTTCACAATGATATCTTCAGGAAGTGCATGCTTAACCAGGGGAAATACTGGTGACCTAACTATCTGTATTCCCTGGTGTTTCCTGAGCAACCTGCTCTAGGTGGTCCTGCTGTATCAGGGGTTTGGACTAGACGATCTCCAGAGGTGCCTTCCAACCCCTGTTGTTATGTGATTCTGTGATTCTTTGGGTGTAACAGAGGTTACCCCAGCAGCGATTTGGCATGTTGCTTTACACAACCTTTATACCATCCCCAAGCAAAGTGCTCTTCAACAAGGCAGATGTCTGGCTTTGGATTATAACACATGATCTATCAAAGATGTAGGGCAGCCACACTTATAATGAGAGACTTTTAAAAGTCTTGGATATTCCTCAGATATGCTATAATCCTTCAGACACAGCGAAGTCCTTCCCACAGGGATCTCAGCAGTAGCTATACATAAAGAATTTGGAAGTGAAGATAGATTTTTGGAGACGGGGGCGGGGGTGAAGGAATTCTGTTGCAGGTTCAGTGCTGTTGTACTTGAACCACAGTTACTTCACTTTCCAGGACATGTTAAAGATGAGTAAATTTTTATCCAAAGCCTCCAGCTGAGACACTTGGTTTCTGACTGTTTAGGACAGCTAAATACATGGACTGATGAATGCTGATCAGTTTATAGACAATCATTTACCTGGATGAGCAATCTAATGATGAATAATGAATAAGCAACACATTTGGGAAAACTGTGATCCTCTTTGAAAGAGTTTGAAAAACAAGGCAATAAAATGTACATTTTCTGGAGTGCAACGTCTATTTTGCAGCTTGTCCAGCTCTCAATCAGACTCTGTGACAATTCAGCTTTGGGAATCAGTTCCAGGTTAGTCATAAGGTTGCCAGGAGAAACCTCCAATATAAATGATTCATTTTATATTTTTCTCTACTGATAAACTAAACAGGGATAATGCATCAGGCCTGAGCTCTGCCCCATGATTGTTCAAACTATTAGTGTAGTCCTAGGCATGGTTTTGAATTGTGTTGACTAGGACTTGCCCATGCAAAACCCAGGCATTGTTTGGATGTTAGCCTAGACCAAGAGCCTTTCCCATTACACAGATTAGGTATAGTCACCCTATGTCAGAGGACAAGCAAGTGTAACTGCAGAGGTGTAGCTGTGATGTAACAGAGGATCTCAGTGCAAGAAAACAGCTCTTGGCCCTTTTGATATGAGTTTAAATACTGTATAAATTAATGTCTATATCAGTAATGTGCAAAATTCCCTGAGATGTCTGTCTTGCTTTCCTGTGCAGAAATAGAGCTTGTACTAACACAAAGTTGAAGGTCACTTAGACAAACTTATTTTTCATCAAAGCTATAAGAAGGTTTGTGAAAAATGTACAGTCATGGATCAGGAACCTTTTCCATAATCCCAGTGCTTGACTGGGTGTCCCAGCCCTCCAGTGGTATAAACTGTTGGGTCTCCTCCCAAAGCAGAGATCTGGAGATGATATATTCTTTTTTAAATCCCAAAGGAGATTCTTGGAGAGTTGTAAAGGGAATCAGATAGCAGTTAGGAAAAATAATGCTTCAGCCACACTACTCTGTCTGAGAAAGTTAGTTCATTAATTTTTCCCAGTCTGTTTTCTCAAGGAGAAAGACCATAGACTTACAACTTTACAAGAAAAGCTGAGTTTCTCCTTTGCCACTTTCATCCTTTCAATGTGTAAACCATTAGTTTCAAAACCTTTTTGACCATGGGAAATATTAACACTTTTATGAATAATCAAGTTCTCTTTAGTCTGGCTCAGCCATAATCAACTGATGTCAAATTGCTTCTTTGAATAGCACAGAATATAATTAGGACAGGAATAACTATGTACTTACTACCTGTTAGCAAATTGTGACTTCTTCATAGTGAACTTTATATTTAGATTTTATATATAGATTTTATTGTTTCCTATATGTCAAATAAGTCTCTCTATGCATTTAAAGAAACAACCTATTTCACATTTATGATAAACTGCTTCACAGCAATCCAAATCACACTGCTGCAGGATGTCACTTTAGTAATTTTATTTAATAAGGTTAGCATACTTGATACTCACACCCTTGACTTGTTTGAGGGATGTCTATACGAGTGCAGGAATACAATGGTCCCTGCCATGTTTTTGTTAAATCAAGAGAAGACAAGCATGGGCATTGGCGTAATCCTCAAATAGTTTCACTTCTTGAAATCTCTCAGATTTCTTTGATAAATGTCCTAGGATAAGAACTTTTTAATTTTCTCCATGCTTGAAGATCTTTGCACAGTGAGAGGCCAAGAATCTTGACGAAATTCACAAAAAATTCCTTGTTCACACTACTTGTTTTTATAAGTGACTAAAAGGACAATACTTTTTGCTGCCAATAGCAAAATCCAAATTAGAATAAAAATGCATTACTTTTAATGATTTAAATTTTATTACTACTAATTTTATTTGTATAGAAAGAGTTATATCAACTTTGCTAGTATATTCAGGCTATAGGTATAGCTTCATTTTGCAAATCTGGAATCTCTCCATCATTATCATTTTAGCATGTAATATAGCTTAATAGTCTGGGGGTACTGTTTTAGGGAAAATAGTGCTAAAATATTTTCTGTGTTGTGCCTTTGGCTCTGTTTTAGAGGGGGGTTACTATACTTATTAATAATCTCAACTAGCATTAAATCAGACTTTTTTTTTTACTTTTATCACTGATCAGTCCTCTGAAAAAGATCCTCAACAGTCAATTACCCATTGTCCAAGGGACAATTCTTCATGAGATTAGGGTCCAATTTTATGCAAAAAAATCCATGTAATCAAGCAAAAATGCTTTAGTCCTAAGTCTCTGATTGAACTATCGTGTGGCAAATAATGCTGTTTGACAACCTGCTGAATTTATGCCAGGTAGTTCACACTTTCTTCTTATTAGCTGTGGCATCTTTTTCAGGTGTTGTAAATTACAGAATATTTTAAAGAAATGGGAACGGCAGAAGGAATCAGTCAAATGTTTAGGTATGGAAACTGAATTCATTACCTGAATCTGGCCACTTTCAATGATTTGGGGCATAGCAGTGATAAATACCAACAGAAATCCAGTGCCATTTTTCTTGAACGTGAGAGAGATGAATCATGCAATATGCCCTCACAAGTTCATAGATGCATGTGAGTGTGTGCGTAGGGGAGCTGGAGAAAATAATTAAGATTTTGACTGATGATGATTTAAAACCAGATTTTTTTTTAATTTTTACACACAATGTCTCTTGAACATCTTAATGATACATCAACTTGAAATTGCTACAACTTCTCTTCATTGATTACAATTAGTACAACTCTAATTTTTAAAGTTACAACTTAATAACAATGGACCTGATTGGTTTTTTTTTCTATTTCCAACATGTACTGACAAAAATCTTCCCAAAAGGCCTTGAAAGAGTAGCTCAGTAAAATTAGAGGGCAAGGACTGGAGACTACCTAAACCAGATAAACTCAAATTATATTCATACACTATAATGTAACAGAAATGGTCAGGATATCAAGTTTCAGTCCTCTGAATATCATCCATACTAAAAGAATTTCTTCCAACTCAAATCACATCAAGGCATCCTAAACAGATAAATATTCATAGTGCTGAAAATCCATTTTGGTTTAGAATTATGTCTGGCTTTTGGCTTTGCCAATATTTTTAGCTGACTGGTTTGGAAACACGACCTTTGGCTACCCAACATTTTCTGTTCCACAAGAAAGGTTCTGTTACCAAATCTTGAATTACAGCAGTGAAATTCACTGGGCATTGGTGGACAATTTCATTGTAAAGGAAAAATGAGAAAATTTTAGCCAGTGGCAGTAGATTTCCTTCTAGTCTCCAAAGTACTAAGCTCACTGACCTGTTCCAGTCCCCTGAGCTCAAGGTACAGTAATATTGTGCCAAATATGTTGTCTGCTACCATCTGGAAATTGAATCTGAACAGAAAAATAACTTCACCACTTGCCCAGGATTTCTGGATAGCTCAGAGAAGTGACAACTGTGCATGAACAGTCAAGGTGTGCTGGACTCATCGTCAAGGCACAGACTGACTCAGCTGCACGCAGACAGCGAGACGGATGTTTGCAGAACAGATCAGAGGATTGTGCTTGTCCTCCCTGTCAGAGCTGCAGGTGCACAGCATCAGCTGTATGTCCTGGATATGCTGAACACCCTGCTCAGACATTACAGGGCACATACACCCACATTCCCAGCTGAGATTTCCCAGCAAAAGAAAGGGGAAGAGAGCAAAGGAACCTGATGTGATCGCTCACTTGGGAATCAAGCAGACATGATCCAGGTGGGCAAGTTGTATAGATAAACTGCAAGATTTCTGGCATATCCCCAGTGCTAGTCCAGTTTAGCCACACTTCAGCGTATGTTTTTTACAAGCTTTTTAAAAGTGAGCTTTTTCCACAGGAGGTTTATATTCTGGAACTTTTACAGGGATACCACTTTTTGTCCAGGTAGAAGTGATAGCACCTCCCTGATTGCTCCCTACCTGCTCCTCGCTCAGCTGGTGTTAGAATTTGCCTGTTATGGTATGCCTTCTAAAAGATATTTAATGACAAGAGAACAGGCAATAAAGCAAACATAGACCTGCCAAATTTAAGTATTCATTCTGATGTACACATGATGATGTGTACTGTACAGTGTACTTTTTTGCCTCTCAGCCTCATCCCACTTCCATTCACCTTTGTAGGTCTTGTATCTCACACCTTTTCTTTGCAGTGGCTGCTTCTTCCACAAGTAGCTGCTTCTCCTCTGCACCAAATTGATGAAGAAGTAAAAGTGGACAGGGCATGAAAGTGTATTCTCCAACCTCAGTTTACTCTCTTGGCAATCTGTCCATGTATAGACAGGCAAATCTCTGACTTAACTTGTTGCACTTGACATATGACCCTGTCACACTGTCACACAACTGAGAGTCTTGTGAACATGGGTTTCCAGACTTCTGAGAGTTCTTCAATTTGGAAAAGTATTTACTCCAAATTGTTTAATGTTTTGATATATGCTACAATGATTTAGTAATATTTAGTATGAACAGTAGTCTGGTAGAAGGCTGAATAAATAACAGCAACTCCATTATGTTTTATCAATCAATCCTGTAATCTGATCAAAATAGATATCAAATTAATTAAATAGAATCATTCTTCCATAAGCTCATATTGATTACTGCTAGTTCTATCACTAAACTTCATTTAACATGGTGCTTTATTTTTTATTTAATTTTTTTCAAATGGCAATTTTGTTTCAAATTTAACCAGACTTTCCAAAGATACGTGTATATGCCGTACATGTACAGCAGTCACTCTTGCACGTGAGCATTTTGTGCATTTAAGAAAAATCATTATAAAAACCTTTGCTGTTGTTCTTTTGTAGGCAACTCAATAACAGAAACACTATGTAGTTAAGTGGAGGCAGGGCTCATTTTTAGACTTCCTAGACAAATTCAATCCAGTACTTTAGTAGATAAATGGAATCAAAATATGAACTGAACAGATCTACTTAAGCATGTGCTTAAATGCTCTGTTGAATTGGATATTCAGCTTCCAGCATCTTAAAACTTCCCAGAATTAAACCCTATAATTTATACTTATAAATGCAGGATAAAATTATTTTCACAAGTGAGGACAAAGCTGCTTCTCAAATCAACGGGCCAAATTCTTATTGCAGGTATATCTCAGAGAGCTCATAGTCATGCCTAAGCCATTTTATTTTGCACAAGTGGAAATGAGAGCCCAGGAGAAGCCTCGTGCACTTACATAGGAATAGAACTCATGGGTTTTCTTTGAAAGGTGAAAAGCAACATCAGGAAGTGAGTACATGAGATCAAGAAAATGAAATCAAATCTTAATATTTCTCAATTATGAGCTTAACAGGAACCAGTTAATCTTGGAGGCAATACTTTATTTTTAGTACCCAGTAAAATTAAAAGAGAAATATAATACTGAAATATGTAAATATGCTGGGGGGAGGTGGGTGGGTTTTCACTTTTCTAAAGATGTCTGTCGATTTTCTGTGGCTATACATGCATATTATGGATAATTCTTAAATAAAAATGTTTACTCTAGGTCTTTAGACACCTTAAATATAAAGTGGTATGTAGAAGCTAGCTGAAGAAGCTAGGTGAAGAACAGTATTGAAATGCTTGAATCTTTAAGGTTCAACTAACCATAGAAATGTTGCGGAAGCCAACATATTCAGCCTCAGAAATTGTATGGGATGGAATGAATAACTCAATGTCTCTACAGTTACTAATAAAAACATAAAGAAATATTTGCAATGCATTCATAGCACAAATGTAACTTTGTGTACCCATTGTAGCTCTTCTTATTTCCATCTGCCCTTACTATAATTCTTCCCTTCTAATAAAGAAGAAAATCACTTTTGGTCTGGTTGGAATCAATATTTAATTTTAAAATCTAAAATAAAAAGGGTTGTTAACTTTAAAAGATCAATATTAAGGCTTCTTAAGACCACAGATGAGGTCAAGGGAAGTGACCCTTCCCCTCCGTGTGGCACTGGCAAGGCACATCTGGAGAGCTGGGTCCAGTCCTGGGCTCATCAGTGCAAGAGAGACATGGAAATACTGGAGCAGGTCCAGCAAAAAGCCACAAAGATGATTAAGGGACTGGAGCATCTGACATAGGAGGAGAGACTGTGAGAGTGGGCCCTGTTCAATCTGGAGAAGGGAAGGCTCAGGATGATCTTGTCAATATTTAAAAATACCTGATAGAACGCAGTAAAGGAGATGGAGTCAGACTTTTCTCACTGGTGACCATTAACAGGACAAGAGACAATGGGCACAAAGTGAAATACAAGAAATTTCCCTTAATATAAGAAAAGAACATTTTTATTATTATTATTTTTTACTGTTATAGGTGTCAAGCACATGGGTTGCCCAGAGAGTTTGTGAAGTCTCCATCGTCTGAGATGATATTCAAAATTTAAGTGAACATGGCCCTCAGCAAACAGCACGTAGTTGATCCTGCTTTGAACAGGAGCTTGGACTAGACCATCCCCAGAGGCCCCTCCCAACCCCAGTCATTCTCTGGTTTTGTGCACAAAAGTTTAATTTGTATTTTTGAGCCCAGATCCTCCAACAAAATGCAGCTGTCTAGTCTAGCCAGGATCAGGAAGGGCTACAGTATACACATTCTCATTCTGGTACAACCTTCTGAACTAACATGCAGAACAGGTGCCTGACCAGACCTGAAAAATCCAGATCAACATCATTTTCAGACATAAGGGAAAATTATAAAATGGCTAATAATTCTTTTAATAATATTCTTTTATTACTTTCTGAGAAAAAAAATAAAAATTACCACTTCTACTTCCTAAATTTGTCTGTGTTCTAGGAGGAGATATAGCTACTACTTCTACCCCTTTTTCTTACACTTTTTGTTACTCAGAGAGCAGTGCTGAAACAGATTTAGTCCCTAAAGCACTCTGAGCTTTCCTTGGAGAGACACTCAGCCCTGTTTGGAGTGAAAGTCAAGTGGTTTAACTGTACTATCACAAGTTCAGAAAGAGCTTTGTGAAGTCTCAAGGACCATTAAAAATGGCCAGGGTCAACAATGTGACATGTATCTCTTAGGTCTGTTGTGGCTTAATTGAAACCATGGGACAAGTCAGACATCCAAGAGTGGGATCTATATATACTATCAGGTCTCATGTCCGATAGAGTGTGTAAGTACTAGTGCTTTTATACAAAAGCATAGAGGTGTATGGAAATGCCACTTCTGCAACCATCAGCTTTGTCTTAGAGTGGGCTAATTACAATCTTCCTTTAAAGGGTTCTAGCTGGCACCTCTCCCTCCCAAAAAAGACAAAGAGCCTTTTGTCCTTTTGCCCTGAATATGTAACTCCACGGCGCATTACTCCTTTTCTCCACTAGCTCAGAGCATAGCCCACATATCCAAATAATCAAGGGGATTATGAAAGTACCACTTAAATGTAACTGAAATCAATCAGGGCTTGGATGTGGTGTAAAACAAACTGCTGTGACAGAAGTTACAAATGCTCACTTTTTACTTAGGCACCCAAATTTAGCCTTTGTCATCTTATGAATCCAGCATTCAATAAGGAAAATAACAATATAGAAGTAAGGATTACTCCTACTGCTTTATTATAGTAATATATGACAATGTTGCATCCACGGTATTCTTTCCAGATGTACTCATGAGCATGTTTATAAATGTTGGTTTAGGAGTAACTTTTCAAATATTTAAGCAGATGGAGCATCTGCTTCTATCAAGTCTATAAAGAGGGTGGGGTGTTAATAAAGACTTCATTATTGGCTCAGCAAATGTGAGAAAGATTACTGTTGCTTGTAAAAGCAGTAAACACTGTGTGAGGTGCAGTCTGCATACGGATGGCAAAACCTTTCCAAAGGTCTCTGTTTCTCTCATCATTAGACTGTATTAGCAGTCTAGCAAAACAAGAGCTCTCTATTAAAGAGACAGGAGCAAGGCAGGGTAAAATGCTGGAAGAAAAGCCACATGGCAGTAATCATGGTGAATAACTCTAGCTGTAGAATTTCATTAAATGAAATTAACTTTACAGTCACAATAAAATTGGAAATAGTAAAGGTTATGTTCTTTCTGGAGAGAAAAACCTAGTTGTTTCAAGTTTAGAGGGAATCACGTAGGCATTTGAAAGTGTCTGCAAATGTACTATTAAGCCCTGAAGTTCAGCCACAATGAACCATGAAAGAGGAGTAGAAATCTACATATAGGTGTAATGTAAAGTGTAATCATATTAAAATTACATGAGATCTATGAATCTACATGTGGACGTGCATGTCCACAGCTGGAAGTCCCAGGAGGGGAAGCTTCAAGGACTTCAGTCTTTATTGCTATGGAATGTGACATGTATTAGTTTACTATTCCTCTTACGTTGTTAGCTTGCTATTCACTTTGCCACTGTTGCCCTCTTCTGCATTAAATGTAATGATTGCAACGAGAATATTGCCAACACTTCTCTTGTCTCCTTCCAGCCCCAACAATTGTAATCTCTTATGTGAACTGCTTTTAATCACAGTACTTTCTCTCCTCACAGAGTTGTGTTCAGCATATTTTTAGAATTCCTAATAAAAATTATCACCCTCAAAGGCTTAGACATCTAAATAGGGACAGCAGTGGTTTCTGGATTCCACCCCCAGCCCTGTTGTGCGGTTCAGAAAAATAGCATGAGGTCATTGTTCTCTAAATATGTAAGACACGGCACGGTCATTTTGGTGTTCATTTAAATATTCACCAAAACATTGTTATTAATATTAATATGATTTGCATAGCAATAGCAATTAGTTTTGAGTGACTTCTCAGAAGAAAAGTCTTCTGTTTAGATCTGAAACATGCATACAAGGGAAAGGGAGGTTTTGGTCATGAGGGGAGAAGGATGGAGAGCATTTGCCAGCCAGTCTCCTTATTTATAAACACTCTGATTTCTACATGTAAAACAATGAATAAACTAATCAAGGTTGTATCACCATCTGAGTTAACTGTAATCCTGGTGGCATTCCCTGCAGGTGAGTTCCTCAAAGCAAAGGACTGAGTCTCTCCAGGAGCTTCACATTAAAATGTGTATATATAAGATGTATGCATATATATATATTTATACCCATACATGTGAAGCTTGCCAACAGCCAAAACATATCTTGCAAGTTGATGATGCTATGCTGCCTGGGAGTGACTATTTTGTCATTGAATTTAACCTTATTCAGCTTCTACTTTAACCCCTAGTATTCCCTTTCCTGCTAGTATGTGATCACCCTTTTCCTGGCCTCACACAATCCAAATGGAAACAATAAAATAGAATTTGATTTTATGCATAGTTATAACTTTTCTATACAATGTCTTATCATCATAACTAGCTTTACAGTACCAAACCAGAAACTGCTAATGTGTGTTGATGGGATATAGTGCTTTCCAGACTTCAGCCATAGGATCCAGAGCTCCAGGCTGTATTTCTTCCCATGCTCGGTTTCTTTTTGTGCTGAACAGACTTGTTTGTGATTTTGAATGTTGGGCTTGTTTGGGGTTTTTTTGTTAGTAAAGTCCAACAGCACATTTTGATTAACAACAAAGGACAACATATATATATATTATTATGTATTATGTATATTTAGTATGGATGAGTATCTCACTGAAATTTATTATGTACAGCCTAAAAATGTTTATTTCGCTCAGATTTACATACAGTTTAGATTTATTCTTCAGGATCCTAGAATTTAACAGCACACCTCTGGAATCAGAAGAATATCGATACCTTGTGTGTAGATTAGCAATGTTTTCAGAAACATCCTATAGTTTGAGATATTCAACTATTTAACCTGAGTGCATGATATTATCAGCAAATACCAGTTATTCCTGCAACGAGGAAGGTAATACTTTCTTTTCAAAATGGCAGCAGTCCTTGGGACTTAACTGGGTGGGAGAAAGTGCTGATGCCCAATAAAAGAGTAGAACAAGAAAAGTTTGTGGTAGAGGAGAATTAGTTCAGACTTCATCTAAATTTTTACTCCAGAGAATGGTATTTTATTAACTCTGATGTTTCAGATATTTTTTAAAATCATTAAAACTTTATACTTTTACCAACATAAATATATTTGAATCATGTTTTCAATGGCATTTTTTTCTTAAACCAGTCTTCTACATTGAAAAGCTCATAGAACACATCAAAAATGTTCTAAGATATTTTCCAAATAGCTAAAACTACTCTTGAAACGTAACCATGGGTCTTCAGTTCAGGGAAGAACAACAATACATATCCACAGAACAAACAGGAAGTACTTCAGCTGATATGTCATCCCAGTGACAATAGTCCAGCACTAATTTTACTCTCCTATCATCTCCTTCATATGACTCACAATGAGCAGGATTCAAGTGAACCTAAACAGTTAAATACTTTATGGTCCCCTCTCCCCTATTCATACCAGCCCTGCTCTCCTGACCTTTTTTGCTTTTTCTATTTCCCATCTCAAATGATATTAGTAGACGGACATAGTCTACTAATATCACTTCCATCTCCTACTTATCTCCAAGCCCCAAAACAGTGAAACTCCTGTGAAAAATTTTTTGCATTGTGTTCACTCTACTTCTGGGCTACTGTTTTCCCTCGAACATCAAAACCTCTTCTAATCTTGAAGATTTGGATTATAAATTCTTTAGGTCAGGAATTATCTCTTATTCTATGATTATAGCTATAACAAGGCAATTTCATATAGGTATAATCTTTGTAAACTACCAAAATAAAATGAATCAATCAGTGACATTTTATGATACTATTTTTAAGCCTTGTTATGCTATAAAATGGATACTACACTTTTTTTTTCCTTCACTTATGGCTTTAGAATCAGCATTTTCTTTATACCAAAAACTGAGACTGGAATTTAGATTTTTTTGCATCCTGTATGGGAACAGCCTTTTCGATTATTTATCTGATAACACCGTCTTTCTCTTAGCACACCGTTACTATCAAGCCTGCATTTTGCCATAAACAGCATAAAATGAGCATAACAATACATTCCGTTGTGATGGGCTTTATTATTATTAAGCAACGGATTGTAGACTGGTCTCCCTCTCCTCCCCTTTTCAGAATGAACAACCACAGAAAAAGTAATCTTTTCCCAGGCAATCAGTTTTATTATTCTCAAATAGATTAACTAGGAGAAGGACTCAGTGAAAGAAGCTGTGACACTGATTATGGAACAGTAAGGCTTGAAATATTCCTGAGAGCCATGACCAAATATAAAAATGTATATGAAGCAAAAATGAAGATAAGCCAAAAATATTTTAAGGATGAGTAAGGGAAACACCAAAGGGGCACATCAAATAGAAAGCTCTTGTGTTCACTCAAGCAAGCCAAAATCTGAATGCGAGGACAGTAAAACCATAGAGCGAATGACATCACACCACTCTCCACTACATCAGCAGTTTGTTGATTTTTTTTTTTTCATTATTTTTGTACTAGTATGCCTTCAGGTAGATTTCACATAGGAATCCATGTGTTTCAGAGGAAACTGAAGGAAGTATGTTCTGGGGAATACATGCTATATTCTTAAAACACAATGGAAAACCAGTAGGACTGAGAAACCTTTAGGCAGAGCTCAAGAAAGAATAGATTTAAGGAGATGATGTTTCCTTTGGGTTAAGAAAGCTATTCATTGTACAGGAAAGTGACCTTTTTCTGTCTGAAATTGGGTATCTCCTATTACTGTGAATTTGTGGATGAGTAGTGTGGTGATTGGGAATCATCAGGCAGGCAGGTGGTCTTGGTGACTTGCAGTGCTATTTTAAAAGTTTATCCACAGATTTTCAGCATCAGTGATGCCCCTGAAAGAATAACTGGTTAGTAAACATGAGGATCATCAGAAGCTGCAAATATTACACAAGTTAATTAGCATCTTGTTATAAAGCAGCTCTTCATTGCTAAGGTAAGCCACACTATATAAAGCAATGGTGGAAAAGATGGGAGGAAATAGTATACCTTATGTAGCAACTCTATCATCCAGACTTCTTAGAAGACGATAATGGTGGTGGGTTGCCTCAACTGCCTGAAGCTCCATCTCCTCAATAGTCCCATGCAGATTAATTTGGATGTTCATGGGCAGTTTGCCAAAGGAAACTTTGGGGAACAGTCCTAAGACACTGGCCTCCGAGATGTCCCCTCAGAATGATTGGGTCTCCTTACTTCCAGTCACCACAGCAATGACGGTAACAAGGGAACATCACAGCTACGAGAATTCAGTGGCCATCTATTTTTTTCTCAGACATCTTTCATCACTTCCTTGCAAAAAAAAAAAAGCTAGAGTAATACGGTAGAGGATGCTCTAAACAGGTGGAAAAGAAGGGATAACTCACTGACCGTCCAGGTTTTGGCTGAGATAGAGCTAATGTTCATTCTAGTTGCTGGCATAGTGCTGGGTTTTGGATTTAGTATGAGAATAGTGTTGATAACACACTGAGGTTTTTAGTTGTTGCTGGGTAGCTGTAGTGTCTACACCAAGTCAAGGACTTTTCAGCTTCTCACTCTGCCCTGCCAGGTGCACAGGAAGCTGGGAGAGCACAGCCAGGACAGCTGACCCGGACTGGCCAGAGGGGTATTCCCTGCCATAGAGCGTCATGCTCTAGATATGACTGGGAAGCAAGCTGGGAGGCAGAATGGCTGCTTGGAAACAGACTGGGCATTGGGTTGTTTGGGTTTTTTCCCTTCCACCTGTGGTGAGAAATTGCATTTGTGTATCACTTGGTTGTTGTTTATTGTTATTATTCTTATTGCCATTATTGATGATAATAATAATAATAACCAGCAATAATAATTGATGATGATGATGATGATGATGATGATGATATCATCTCCCTTTTGTTATCTTATTAAACTGTCTTTATCTCTACCCACAAGGTTTTTTCCATTCTTCTCCCCATCCCCTTGGATGTCGCATAGTTACCTGCTGGAGTTAAAAAGCGACACTGAGTTGAAGAACAAACTTACAGCAGCAGCATTTAGAAAATAAAGTAGAAAATTTAAAGCAAAAGTTACCATCACAAGTCCACTCATCTGGCTTTGATATCTGGTTGCTGAGCAACATGTTCATTCGTAACAATCACTGAGCTTGATTAAACATGGTTTGTCTCTTTGCTGGAGGTGATATAAAGATTTCTCAGTCTGTAATCAAGAGACAGCCAAACTTTGAAAAATACACAATAAACCAGCAGGCTTCACCTGAAATCCAATTTATTTCATACTCTCTGACAATAATTTCTATAACCAAGTGTTAGAGGTTTGGTCAATCTTACTTCCTTCCTTCATGCTTTGCAACTCAATTATGCTGCTACATAGGGAAATGATAATTATAGCATTTGAGAAGCACTTTGTATTTCCAAAGCTCTATTCAAAACCTAATTACTAAAAAGTGGTATAGCTTGACCCCTCTGGCTGTATATCCTGGCAGGGCTGCACTCAAGGGACAATTCTGGGAGGTTAGCAACCCTCACAGTCTGTCCTGAACTGTGCCACAGATTTCCTGAATGAGTCTTGTGAGATAACTTAGGTGCAAATTTTGCTGATCCTAGTTACACTCAGTCTAAACAAATAACTTACAATTACTTCATTAGGGTTTTATGAGTCCAGCTGGCTAACACTGTACTCTGTGAATAGGCTTAATGAAGGATTCTCATGGCGAACAGAATAAAAAAGTAATAATAAACAGTCAAGTTGAAAGAACAAAATATTATCATTGGGCATTAATATATTTTTTACTTCAAATGAGTATTGAACAGAGTAAAAATATGTTTTTCAAGACCTTTCAGCCTGAAAGTATTTCTTAAAACTTTGAAGCATTCACAGAGCTAGTTCCGTAATTATTAATTGTGGAAAACTGTCTGCATGGATATTATCTTCTCATAGCACAAAACCACAAGACATATAATAATTAGGGTACAGAAAAGATTTAATGTTAGCTGCATGGTCTGGCCTCTTGGTTAATGTTTGCAAGCTACGTACAGTACAGTAAGAGATTTATCTCTTATCTCTATCTGTAAGTAAAACCAATGAGTAATGTTCCTTTGTTCTCACTACTGGAAAGAAAACAGTATCTATATGTATTCTCAAAAACACTTTGATGTTTAAACTATGAGCAAAACTCTTTTTCCACATGTTAAGTGCCTTAGAGTATTTCTAATGTTGTCTAAGGAAAGCACAAAACAGTGGGACCCCTTGTACTCACAGTAAAGATTGGGAAAGGCCTCTTTCTAAGAGAAACTATGTATTGTCAGTTATTCCTATGAAAATAGCAAAGCCATCTTGGAAGTGGGATATAAAGGTAAAATTTCTAACAGCACTGGCCGGTTTATCATGTTTGATAATATTTTTTTTTAAATTAATATATGGAGTTTTTTAATTTTGAGAAGTTTAAAGGTACACTCAATCAGCCTGATGGTTTTTATTTATGGTAACATACTCCTCAATGCAAGACCCTTTCTGCATTTTCAGTTGTCCTTCTGGAAACTGTGCGAAAAATGTGGGAGATATCAGCGTGAAGGTTGTACCTCTCTATGATTATTCTGCCGTTTGTTATGAAAGAATAGTAGGTTAACTCAGAACTCAATGATTTTGTATTTCTGGACAGACTCAGAAGATGGCTTTAGGTAACACCCATTATCAAAATGTATAGGGATAATATAGATTTCAGACCTTGCACATTGTACTTCTGAATATACCTTCACACTCATAGAAAAGGGTGTGAAGAAAAGATCAGAAAAGATAACTTCTGAAAAACTCAGCTCCTACAAATATTGGGAAGAGGCTGTCTCCACAGAAAAGCAGACTGCTTTGCCATCCTCACTGTTGCAATATCTAGAATAAATCAGACTGGTCTGGAAAGTAATTTTAAGATGTGTGAAGTCTTTTACTCATTTTTTTACACCTTTTCCCATATTCTTAGAGGAAAATAAATTCTTATTTAAGAGCAATTTGCTCTGTACTATTGCAAGGACCTAGAACTGTAGAATCATAGAACAGCCTAGGATGCGAGGGACCTCAAAAAATCATCTGCTCCCATTTTTCATGGGAAAGGGAGCTTAGATGAGATTATCTAATACCCACAATGTCCCATCGCATCTTGAAACCTCCAGTGATGGGGACTCTACAGTCTTCCAGTGATTGATTGTTCTCATTGTAAATTAATTCTTTCTTATATCAAGATGAAATCTCTATCCTGTGCAACTTGTACTCATTGCTCCTTGTCTTCTCCATGTGGCTCCTTTTGAAGAGAGAGCCTCCATCCTCCTTGCGGCTGCCCTTTAAGTACTGGAACAGTGTGATGAGGTCCCCCAAAGCCTTTTCCAGAGAGAAAAGACCTAACTCCTTCAATCTTTCCCCACAGGGCAGGTTTTCCAGCCATTTGATCGTCTCCTTGGCACTGCTTTGGACCCTTTCCAGTCTGTCCGCAGGTTTCTTGAATTGTGGGGACCAGAACTGGACACAATACTCCAGGTGCAGTCTGATGAGCACTGAGTAGAGTGAGGTGATCACATCTCTATCTCAGATAATAACGCCCCTGCAGATGCAGCCCAGGATCCAGTTTGCCTGCTGACTTATGTTCAGCTTGTTGCCCACCAGGAGCCACAGGTCCGTTTCAGCAAGGCTGCTCCCCACACGGATCCTAGCCTGTACTGACTATTTGGTTACCCCATCTCAGGTGCAGGACTTTGCCCTTCTCTTTATTAATCTTCACACTGTTCTTCCTAGCCCACTCTTCCAGGCTGTCCAGGTCTCTCTGTAAGATGTCTCTCCCTTCTGATGTGTCCACCTCACCACCCAGTTTGGTGTCACCAACAAACTTACTGATGCTGCTTTCAATCCCACCATCCAGATTATTTCACATCATGAAGATGTTGAACCATGACCTGTTAGCCAATTTCCTACCCATCTTGCAGACCACCTATCCAGCCTGTATCTTGCCCATTTGTCTAGGAGAAGTTTTATACTTCTAGGAGCAGTATTACAGTTTTACAAATCTCAGGGTTCTTGCATACTGGATATTAGGCAGTATATACTATCAAGGTTAATGGTTGCACTCGTAACTAAAGTAAACGTGAAAAACTGATTGGTGTTTGAAGCTGCCATTGAAATTTCCCACTGTAGTTTTCCAAGTGAGGTGGTGCATTTTTTGTTTCTCCCTGGAGATTTTTTTCAAATGCAGGAAAGGCACACACATATCTTAGTTTGCCATATGTTTTAATGTTCACTAAAATTAGTTTGGAACAAAAACTGGCTAGAAAACACAATTTCTAGTGTGTTTGCAGAATAATATCACTGCTTGTAATGAACGAAATCTAATCTTTCCAGTCAGTTTACACTCTGTTGCTCGGTATGACACATATGGTAAACTGATGTAGCCTTAAATAAATACCAGTAGTAATAATAAGGGGAAAAGATGCATAGGAGAAGAGACGCATTATAGCATGGTTCTGCCCTGCTGTTAATTTGAGAGGCTGATTCAGCACTAGGCACTAGTGTAAATAAACTCTGTGACTAAACCAGTCAGAGAAGGCAAATTCGGGCATAATGGCAACTGAATACTACAGAGATGAAGTTCACATCCAGAGCCAAAGTGAGTATGAACTTATAGCAAAGTCTCTTAAGCAGTAATGTTATGGAACTAGTGCCTTAGAAAAAGTCGTGCTTGTAGAGGTCTCCAGTTCCTGGGTGGGTGAAGCATGATCAGTTTGCAGATCTTAATTTCTTTCATACTGCACTGCAGTTTAGACAAAATTAAACACATACTATGCAGAGGTAGGTACTCTTGGGTGATGTCATCAGCACAATTTGGATTCTAGTCACATAAGTGTCCTTACACAAATTGTTATTTTCTTATTCTTAGATGTTCAATAAACTACGTTAGACCAGTTTAGAAATACAAGGTTATATTTGATGATACACTGCTCAAAATACAAAATTTTCCCATGAGAGATGAGTTTATAAATATGCTTGGATGGCACAGCTCTATGTCAAACCCTTGGACTGTGGTTTCTAAATTTGCACTTGAGAAAAAAATTGTTAGAGCCTTGTTTTCAGATCCTTTGTAAGCTTAAAGTGTATTAAAATAAGCATGACTTGGAGTGTTACCTCGGAGTGGGTTTTCCTACACAAGAATTAGAAGCATAATTAATAAAGATCCAGAAAACTTGGAAGTAGTTCAAAACAGTTAATTTAAACATCCATTTCTGACAAATTAGCTATGAAAAAACTTTCAAAATAAAAACCATTTGGAGAAATTCATATCTAGAAAATTCATTGCTCTGGTCTTCTGTGAGTAGTAGCATGCAATATCATCCAGATTTTATATTTGATTTCTAAATTCCATTGCATGTGCTACATATGTAGATGTCAATGAGATTTCTAAGTGTAGATAAAAAGCACAATGATGTTCAAATTCATGGGAAATCTTGGACATAGATGTTCTCCAGACTTATAGTAAATTCTTAATTCCATCCCCCTAATCCAATACTGATATGATAGCTGTAAAATTCAGCTTAATGTCTCACAATTGTTATTTTGTGCTCAGACTAAGCAGTTAAAACATAAAGGAAAATAGCCACAAGACAACAAATGAAAAACCTATGGGAGCCTAATTACACCTAACACTTACTTCAAAATAAAACCTTTTTTTTTTTTTTTTCCTGTCAACCTAGTAATTTAAATACAAGATCCCTTGGATCCAGATTAGGTTCTGCAACAAGAAATAATTATGTGATGGTAAGTTCTAAAGAACATGGATACTTTTGGATAACCATAAGTATATGTGGGCTACTGTTGAAATACATATTAAGTTCAACAAACAGCTTAATTTAAGCATGTTATTCAAATTTATTAACCTTGCTACAAATTTTAATGCATTGCAAAATTGTGTATTGGAAAATCATAATTGCATGTGGAAGCTGTCCTGAGGGAAACCTGGGAATTTTTTCTAAGTTAAGGAAGTTGAAATTTTTTATCACAAGAAATGCCTTTATCTCTTCTTTTTTTTTTTTTTTTTTTTTTTTTTTTTTTAAGCAATCAGGGCTGTTACTTAGAAAAGTTGTTTAGCAGTGAAATAGCTAGTGTAATTTAAACTATTGTTCTGTTTTTGTGGGAATATACTATTGAGTGAAAATGCAGCTGTTCAAAATGCTGCAGAACAACTATTTCAAGCTAACTCTAGACCTTGAAAAACAATTCTACTGAAGTTTCTACTTGTCAATCAATGCCGGTCATTTAGAATAAAAAAAAATAAAGTTTCTTTTCTGGAATCAGTTCTAACCTAGAAAAGGAGGGGGTTTGTATCCTACCAGTTGTAGATACTTATATTTTGACCTCTGATTAAACCTCAGATTGATACAAATGCATGGCAAACAGTCAGTTAAGAAAGGAAAGAATGTATTTCTATATAAACATGCAAAGAATTAAACACTGACTAATACATCTAGGGAAAATAATTTGGAACCTTTCATTAATAAAATTTAAAGTATTTTTCATAACCATTTCTAATTCGTATTTCTTCAGTGTAAAACAAGAAACTTGGAGTTCTAAAAACTTAACTAATATTCTGCTTTGCGATTTTTGTCACTCTTTTCATGGAAGTTATGAAAGGTATGTTTTGAAATGCTCTTGAAAAGGAACTAAATTCACAATTGTTTTTTAAAAGTTCCTTACAGCCAGGCTGTAGAGTCATCATTGTGACTGCCCTTTTGCAACTGAAGGGAAGGGAAGGGAAGGGAAGGGAAGGGAAGGGAAGGGAAGGGAAGGGAAGGGAAGGGAAGGGAAGGGAAGGGAAGGGAAGGGAAGGGAAGGGAAGGGAAGGGAAGGGAAGGGAAGGGAAGGGAAGGGAAGGGAAGGGAAGGGAAGGGAAGGGAAGGGAAGGGATGTTATCATAACCACAGAAAAGTATAATCCAATTTAGACACATAAAAGAAAATCAGATAATTTTTTTTAAAAAAATAGATTAATTGTGTATTGCCATATATGTGATGATAGCTCAACCTCTTTCTCAGTCCAGCAGATGGTGTTAGTGCAGTCACCTCTTATTTCACTAAGATATGAAGACAAACTGAGGCTTCATGTCAGTGGTGGAGAATATTTTTCCATACAGACTTAACTGCTATCCTCTATTCAAAAGGTCAGTTTTCCTGTTTCTGTTCTTCTCTTGAAATTTAGGTGTTATTCAAAAGAAGAGTAATCAGTGTTAACATATGATATGAGTGTGGTAATTCTTATCTTTGCTGCCAGAAATGGAAAGACAATTGATTTTGGAAGCTGTTTGATACATGCCTATGTACTTTGATCGTTGAACTGAACAGCCTAGCAGGTAAAAATAGAAAGATTTATTTAGATAAGGGGGATTACTTTTAAGCAAGAACAATTAGCATCATTCCATTGTATGAACTGTCAGGCATAAACCACTCCTAAAAAGAGAGTGGAGAAATTTCTCTCTCCTGTTTCGGACACTTATTTTAGAATAGAGAGGATCTCCATCTTAAGGAAAACTCATTTGCCTTGAGTATTGAGTAGAAAGGGACCAGCTGCGACTAGACAGGTAATTTTTAGATGGCTAGCATCAGATAGCATAAATCCTACCCAATAATTAATCACTTCCCATGGTGAGACTTCTTCCATATTAAGCATTAAATACTGTGAATAGTATCCCAAACTCATTTATGTTGTTTCCAGGCTTTATGCTCAATTAAATGAATGACATTATATTTATTGCAAACCAACTAGAAGCCATTATGTTTTGCATCTGGGGACAAATTCTAAAAATCCTATAATTCCTCTCTTTCAGCCCAGGATCCATCTGTTTCTGGATAGCCAGAGTATTTCTAAAACTCCTAAGCCACCATCTGAGATAAGGTTACCATATGTCTAGATTTTCCATGACACTTTATCTTTTCCAGCTGGAAGTTTTACCATTCAGGATTTTGAACACTTTTATTATTTGTCCAGGATTTCTGGGCATATAGCTGCTCAGTAACAGATAACTATTTCCTTCTAAAAAATCCTAGTTTGAAATATGGTAGCCCTAATTAGGGAAAAACCATCTGTCGTTGCTGTAGTGCTTAGATTTGAGCATAGCTAGATATATTTATCTGGACAGCTGCAACTTTGCAATTGCTGCACTAATCAATAGCTTTTGGCTGCAATTTTTGCAGCAGCAGCAATTACATTTACATTTTCTTTCCCAGCTGCAGCTGCACCAACAAGAGAATGAAAAGGGATGAACAGCGAAGTAGAGCATCCGGAGGTAGTGATTCACAAGGGACTTTCTTTGAGATCCTTCACTTCATGTTCTAGTGTGTGAGGCTCAGGGAAAAAGGACTGATCAATAGCTACAGACTTCAAGATGACAACAGGAATAGCAAACTGCACTGCTCTGCAAGGCTCCTCTGATTTACGGAGCCAGCTCACTGCTGTGAGAATTCATTGTCTCTTCACTAGAATGTGACTGTTGCCATACTGAGCCTCCCAACTATAGTTTGACACTGGCACTTACTGCCCAGTTTGGCAGCGGCAGATCAGCTGTTGATGTTGGTACAGTGGAAATGGATAAACCTATTAAAAACGTTCTCTTGCTGCAAACTGTAAAACTCTAAAACTCAAAAATCTAGTGGTGTTTTGGCACATGGGAATGGAGTTATCTAATTGCATTGGCAAAACTGCAGGAACCAACATTTCTATCATTTTTCAGTGCAAGGCTTGAATTTGTAACTGGAAACTGTCTTGCTGGAAGAAAACTCCTGCTAATGTACACTGGGGGAGTAAATGGCAATGGTATTTCTTTAGGAGCACTAATTGGTCTTCCTTTTTGCAGAAAGACTAATTTGCCACCACAGACTACAACACAGATATTGATGATAAAACTTCTTCTAATCTTATTCAGAAAAGTTTGCTAACCTGCCTTCCCTATGGTTTATGAAGTCTGTTAGTGGATTACAGGATAGAACAAATACCTAAATATTTGTAAAATGACAGTAAAATATCCACTTCTCTGATCTTTTTATTTATTTTTGCTATATCTGAGAACCTGTCAAGTTATGGGACCTTCTCTTTAACCATTTCCTGGTTGTAGCCCAGCTGGTCATCCGTTCTGCCAAAAGGAGGGAGCTGGGAGACATGGGAGATCCTAGAGATGATAAGAATTTTTCTTCCCCTCATCTTGTCATAAGTTCAGGCAGAGCAATCCCAGACAACAGCCACTAATTCCTTGGACATTCAGGGAAGAGGGTGAGCAGTTGTGATCTTCTACTCAATGTCCTCCAGTCTTTCTATATTTATGACCGTTTCATCCTTCACTCCCATCCCAGCTCCTTTTTTTTTTTTTTTTTTTCCCCCATTCATCATCTGCCATAACAATTTGGATATTCCTCATTTTTCTGTTGCTCCCAAGAATGGGCTCTGTCTTTAGGGGAAAAATGAACAAGGGCACAGCTGTAAACAAGTGCATAAAGGAAACGTTAAAAGAAGACACATACATGTAATTATCTATCCACAGCCAAACACACTCCCAGTGTCCAGCTTTCTTCAGAGAACTTTCTGCATTGAATGTGCATTAAAATATTTGGTAACTCTTTTACAGGTCAATTCCTAGTCTCCTCATGAGTCAGTCTGAATATCTGGCACCCCAAACCCTAATTTTTTCAAGGGATTGTACATGTTTAATACTTTATTCTGAATTCAGGTATTGCTCATTTCATTTGATGGCCACTATTTCTTGTACCATCAGAAAGGATGATACAAAGATCCTTATCCACACTTTATTCCACTCATGGTTTTGTAGATTCCTATTACATCCTCAGATGTCAGCATTCTCACATGTGATTTCATGCACTTTGAACAAAAAAAGAATAATTAAAAATTCTTGAAGATTTATCACCACAGGAAAAATGCATGGGGCACAAGGGAGACCCAGGCACAATGTACATATCCCATGTTTGTGCTACTTGACCTCAGGGTCAGAGAATAATCCCTGGTCTTGCTTTCCTTACTCATTTCTTTGATTCATTAACTAGTCTTTAGGTGGCTATTGAGGGATCCTGGAGGAAGGACTATTTTGGCACCATTCTGTGTTTGGATGTTAGGATCAAGAAGTTCAGCCTTGTCATTTTCAGAAACAGGCAAGAAGGAGCTACAAGTGTTCAAGTACAGAGTTTTCAGTCAGTCACACTCCCTTCAGTCTGTCAACTGGGATTAGTCATCCTGGGGGTAGATGCAGTGAGAGAGGGAAGAGAAATAGAATATAAGAAGCTGTGTTGATCGAATGCACTTTCCATCTGGGATACATCTTTTCACCCCTTCTATCAGTTATTGGTGCATCTGCTTGTCCGCTTGTATAGGAAAGCCTTACTTTATCATCGTACCCCTTTTCTTGCATGCTCTTCATCTTCTAATCTCTGAGAAATTGTGAGGGGTTCTCTCTTCTCTCTTGTCCTGTGTTTCTCTTGCTTCTCAACGAAAATCTTTCTGTCATGGAACAGCCTACCTCATTCCCAGAGGATTTCTGCAGTTCTCCAAATGTTCCTGATTTGTCTCTGTCTGAAAAGACCTATGCCTGTTAAGTAAGAAAATAAATAGGCAGTTTTTACTACTGGTTCTGTTTCTATGGAGGAAAATGAGAAAATGATTAGAACATTTTTGCAGGGCTGGGATGATATTTTCAGGGCATCTTTCTTTTGTCTTGGGAGACTTGAGTCACAGAGTGTCCTTTTCTTCCCTGCCTGCTATGTGATCTGGGCAACGGGGAATTTCCTTAGCACAGAGAGATTATAATAACTGGGGAGACGGGTGATCACTGTAAAGGATACGTTGAATTGTTGCCGTGTTTTACTCCATTTAGCATCCAAAAAAAAAGCATAAGCCTGGAAGACCTGGGGCAAACATTCCTATTAAGAATGCCTGTGACTTTATATGGTGGGAGTTGAGGTGAAACGGAAGCTGCAGGCATAGCTTTTTTACATCTATGCAACACCTTTTTTCGCTAGTGTAAACATATGGGTCCAAAGTAGTTTATAGCCTGATGAAGATAATAAATAACTTGGGCTAGATCCTCAGCTTCTGCAAAAGCTAATGGAGCTAGTCTAATTGCACCTTCTGAGCTATATGCTGCTGAGTGGTATATATTTTTTTATGTTTAGAAGACAGAATCCACATTACTGAAGTATTATGGAGATATACAAAGAGGGGGAAAAAAGGTAATTTTGCATTAAATAACAGAAGATAGATCTTTCAGAAAACCAACTAAGAAAACAACAGCAGGTTTCTTGCATAAATATGTACACCATACTATCTAGAGGTCTAGACACTGTGATATTCAGTTATCATTTTTCCTGGTCAGAATATGTCAGATCAAGTATTCTACCATCACCAAAATCCATCAAAATATGAACCTGCACTTCTACTTCTGTCCCATATAACACAAAACTGAAGGTAATTTGCTTTTGTTCTTTTTTTTTTTTCTTTTTTACATGTAAAAATTCTTAATCTTTCTAGAGGTTATAGATCATATAATATATTTCCAACTCTTTACAACGTGTTTTGTAGATGGTTAGTCAGTAAAAATACCTGACAATTATCAATCATTAGTTTCTCAAAGGCTCCTTTACCTTCAAATTACTGTAGCAATGCTTTCATAAAATATGGCTTGTTTACTATTACTTTTTTATATGTTCTGTAGCTGTCACATCATTACAATTACTTTCTATCTTTGCCATCTGGAATGAGGAGAAGAACTTATCTTCTTTGTACTGTATGGAAAATAATTCCCAGTGGTATTCTGTATCATAACTGAAGGAGGATTTTTACATCATTTTTACAACTTAGTTGCCGTCTAATTTCATAAGACAAATGTATTTAACAATGAATATTACAAGAACTTATGATGTTGCTTTAAATTTCAAAAATGAATTCTACCA
The DNA here is from genome assembly GCF_011004875.1 of Balearica regulorum gibbericeps. Taxonomy (NCBI): domain Eukaryota; kingdom Metazoa; phylum Chordata; class Aves; order Gruiformes; family Gruidae; genus Balearica; species Balearica regulorum. The sequence goes on along the minus strand of NC_046184.1, from coordinate 41,529,347 downwards.
TTCTGACAATCACATAATATTTCTAAAGCCTTAATAAAGCTCTACCAGACAATACAATATTTTTATCACCCAGATATGATGCACAGGGGCACAGCAACCTGAGGAAACAAAAAGTTATTTGGCAAACCAGTTCAATTGTGTCCTTTTCAACATGATAATAAAAAAGGGTAATTAGCAATAACGGTCAAATTCCACTAGATTTGAAACCTTATTTAACTCAGATTAGCATCTGAAATTTCAGATATTTCATATATTATTAAAATATAAATATATTTATATAAAATATAAATATATTTCAGATATTATTAAAATATAATAAGAAATGATAATAAACCCCTCCAGTCTGCAGTTCAGTCAGCTTGGGCAGACTCAAACATGCACAGAATCTCCCTGAGCACAGTGGGGTTCCTCCCACAATCAAAGGTCTGACCACATGCATTTAACTGCAGGAAGTGTTTCCTCATGAATTATGCAGGTATCCCTCTTAACCAGAAAACCTTGGAAACAAGTTCTTTTGCAGCATGTTCCTCCTTGTCCTTATAATCTCAGAACTGGAAGAAAAGCACAATGCAGACATGAGAATGAATAATGGGAGGCAGCAGACATAGCCAAAACATGCATACATCCAAGAAGAACCAAGATGTTTCAACTTGAATTGAAAGCGTGAAGAATTCCTTGACTCATGACCAGAAAAAAATGGGTTTCAAAAGCCTATGTGAAAAAATGTCACTGAAAGGGTATTTCATACTTGCCATTATAACGTAAGGGGAGGGGGATCTACATATAAAAACACAATAAACTACAGACTGGAAAATTGCAAAAATATCCTTGCCATCCCTCAATCATAATTTATTGCCATAAAAGGAAACAAGTTCCATATTTCTGCATGATAAGAACAGTGACAAATATAAATACGTATGTTTGTGCAGAAATTCAAAATTAATCAAATTTTTGTACCTGCAGGGGAAAGAGAATCTATAATGCAGTGCAAACAATGTCAAAGAAATAGGAACAGTCATGGATCAAATTTCTGATAAAAAAAAATTGCCCCTGGGAAATTCAGATATTTTTTCATGATGTTTTTACATCTTTATACAATGTAAAGACCCACTCTTCACTGAGTATGTGATCTGTGGCAGCAAAATAAATATCTTCCCATCCCTGGTCATTATTTGGTACGGAGATTAAAAAAGAACAGCAAAGCAAACATCTGCAAGAAGATTCTCTCATTTAAAAGATTAACTCTAATATAAAATTACTTTATCTTGTCTTGCAACTATTTGGAAACTCATTAAATTTACAACAGTCACTTCATATGGAAATTACTTCTCTCCCCTGAAGAGACTGTTAACTGTAGTCACGTATTTCATGGTCCGTGATTATATGAACTTGCCCTATTTCAGCAAAGAGCTTGAAATCTGTACAACATTAATGCAATGACAAGGCCTAAGTACAGAGCTCAGAGCGCCTTTCTTGTTTTTTCTTCAGGTCTGCCTACAGAGAGGCTGACAATGCACGTATCGCCTTGCTAATTGAGCGTTAGATTAAGTGGACTGGTGTATTTGTTGACTGGATTTTAGCAAATAAGTGGAAGAAGTAATTGCCATCATAAGCACAGCAACAAATCCGCTTTACATTTTAATTTAATGTGTTTGTATGGGATCTTAATCCTTAGAACAGTTACACCCTACTGTAGCTAGCTATAAATGTGAGGCATAAAATATCCTTCTAATAGTGTGTCATCAGCATTTGCATTTTCAGCTTGGAAAAAATCATTTTGGAAAGGTTGATGCATTTGGAAATATTACGGTCAATATTTTGCAAGCTGATCAAATACTGTATTTTCTAGGAAGAAAACTGCAATGCCATTGCTCTTTGTAAAAGTTGTTAGACAAGAAGGCCAGCAAATTTTAAATAATCACTGCAATGAAAGGTAGTCATGTATTTCATAAACAAAACTATCCACTTGTAAGCAGCTTTAGGAACAAATATAATCTAATGTTTCTGTTTATTTTTTGCCTATCAAGCCTATTAGAATGAACACAAACAAATCCTTGAACTCGAATGTGTTTCTTCAGATTATTATTATCTTATATCACATAATGCTTTTACTGGTGGAATAAGATTATTAACCTAGTGGTTAAAAAATGTACTTATTTTTTGAGAAATTTACTTATTTTTTGAGACAATCCATTGGTCCATGTGTCAGGACCTGGAGGACACTGGCAGGGCTACATGTCCCCAAGCAGCCTGGCCAGGCAGCCCCACCTGTGGGTCAAGAAGCTCAGGGCAGGCTCAGGCAGGGACCCCCCAATGGGGCTCCCTGGATGTACCCCAGACCTGCGTCATGGGGCAACCCCACTCCTACTGCTTCCTGACATCACATTGCGTAGCTTCCCTCCATAACTGCTGTGGGATGCAAACATTACTTAGATCTTCTTGCACTACAAAAAGCTAAGCTCTGTCAAAGTACTATCTGGCAGGAATTTATGTTCTTCCATAGGATAAATCTCACCTTTAAACACCAAGCTACTATATTCATTTCTGAAGTTAACTCATCATACAATGGTCCCCAGCTGCTCTGAGAACTGCTCCAAGAAACATGGATGAAATTGGGAACAACACTGGTTTGCAATATAAAATTGGTAGATATAGAACTAGACAAAGAATGAGAACTGTAAACTCACTTTACATAATCAATGACAGGTTTAACAGAAAAGTGTAAGAAAAATTGTACATAAAGGAGCTATGTGAATCACTGCTAAGTAAACACACAGGTTGCTGAAACTGAGCAGACAAAGCTTTAGTATCCACTGGCTTTCCAAGCACCTTCCCAATACAGACTTGCCCTATTTAGGATTGGACAACCCAGTGCCTGGAAAGCCTCATACTTGATCGTCATGAAGACCTTGGTCAAGTCCTCCCAAAAAGAGACGTCCATAAGTGTCAAAGATAATCTCCTAATGTTAACAGTTTTAAGCACCTCTTTTATGAATACTTTCTGTAAGGAGATGCTATCATTTTTTTTGCTTTTTCTTTGCAGGTGGCTGCCCTTCCTTGACATGATGGTTGCAGTTGCCATTTTGGTTTTGGCCCAGTTTTCTAGTTCCCACATTACTGCATTGAAATTGTGTTCAAAAATGCGACCCTAACTGTTCTAGATAGCTTTTAGTTGCTGAGGGGAAAGGGACTTTTATTGTTGTTGCTGCTTTTAAAAGCTACTTATATGTAATTATGAAAGTGGCAGAATTTGCAGACTGTGATTCCCATGCTTCATGCAAGAACAGCAGGTTAGCCACAATATATCGATAATTTAGGTCTCTGATAGTGTTTTATTCCTTCTACCTAAAATGAAGAGTGCCAACAGAATCATCAAGATACTTGTTAATGGCAATAAAACATTGTATGCAGTCACTGTGCCACACACAAAATGTGGGTAAAGCATTTTATACTTTGGTGGTTTAAGAAAACATGATATCAAGAACTTCCTTAGACAAGATGTCAAGTTTTTGAATGAGACGTGCTGCTGATGTAAATCAGCATGGTTGGCCTCAGTTAGACTTTTAGCTAAGATCAGAATGGTTATTTCTCTTACAAGTAGAATGCATGAAATCATAATATTGCATCACTGGTTAACTTCTAAAATTTATGTTCTATATCTTCTAAGCTTGTGTGGTTGAGTATCTGATTTTAAATTAGCCTGGCTATGACCAATGAGTGGATAGACAGTCAGACAAATCTGCTTCTTGTTTATAAATGACCTACTACTGAACTCTACCCCACTCTTTGATATATATGAAACACCTATCCTCAACAATACTTTTAATTAGGATGCACATATGCACTGTTCCCATAGTTGACTGGTACTAGATTAATATGTGTATCAGCTCAAGATCTAGAACAATAGAGTTTCTTACTTATTTTTACTGTCTTGTAAACAAACCTGGAAAAATTCAGAAAACGGTAGAGGCCTGTTCATTTATGCATCCTGCGACTTTATATTTACGTACAATGGAATCGGTGGTCAGAAAAAGATTGGAGATACAAGTGTACCCTGCCAGTTCTCAACTCCTAAAGATCTGGTACAGAGAAATCTCTTTTGTTGGATGAATACTTAAAGCAGATTGAACCATTGCTCAACATGCAATCAAACCAGAAACTTAGAGAGTTAGTTATGAGTGACAATCCAAGCCAGAAATTTAGTGCTGGCTCACTTCACTCCTTCATCTGTGTATCCTCAGGGATTATAATTCTAATGTCTCTGTCACTGAGGAAATTACATAATTAAGCTAGCTTTCATAGGGAAATCAATTAGCCCTCAAATTTTAAAATTTATTTTTACATCCCAGAGCCATCTTTGGAACAGATCTACAACATTATTTAATATCACTTTCATTTTTCATTTTCTTAGAAAAGGTGTTTCTACTTTTCTATTCTTGCCCCTCCATAATATCCCCAAAATAGGTACCTGGGTATTTTTACTTTATGGTTTACTTTAATGCCTCTGATAAGACTGATGTTATACCTACATTATCAATCTGTCCACGTGCAGATAACAATTATTTGTTTCAGAAATGTCATATCCACCTGTGTACCCTACCACTCATTTTATAGTTATTCTTTCAGACATGCTATCTTTTATGTGTGTGCACACATGTACATGTGTGTGTTTAGGTATATACAGGTATATAATAAAACTTATTATCTTGCCTGGTCAGATTTTCTTATGCAGTTCCAATTTATCCTGTTTAATGAGACAACTTCTAGCAGCAGTCATGTTGACAGTAAAAGTAATAGCTTTCCAAAAGCAGTAACTTGTTGCTGTACATTGCTATATTGAAAAATGGTTGCTCTGGTTTGGAGCACATCTTTTTATTGAGCGACTACACTCCATGATGGAAGATACGTGTGAGAGAACAACATTCCTAATCGCCAAATGTTCCGATAAAGAGGACCAATTAATCTTTGTCTATTAGAAATGAAGATAGGAATTAAGTCCTATAAACCACTATGAAGACAAAGTTCAAATAAAACTGAACAATATTAAAGTTCATTACAAGTCTCCTTTCACGCTCTGTGCAAATTACTTTGCACACCTCAGCCTGTGACTTTAATACAATTTCTGAGATCCAGTATGTCAGTAATGCTGAGAAAAGCTGAAAACTATAAATTATCCTGACAGTGACTACTACCTAAACCTGAATGACTAGTTGCATTTAGAATAGCTCATCTTTTCTTGTTGTTGTCTTTAGGAAATTTACCTTAACGCAGCCAGATATCAAACAGGAAGCTCAGCTGCAGCTCTGCTTGCCCTGGCCACCAGTGCACAAAGGACTCGGGAACGCCAAGAGCTTGTAGCCTGGTCTGCAGTAGGTCCCAAGTGCAGCCTTTTGGCTGATCACACAGGTTGTTAAGAAGCTCTTGGTTCATTGACATTATAGTCTTAGTCTTTACGTACTCGACTGATGCAGACTGCTTTTCTCTGGCCTTCTTAATGCCATAAACAAAACTCTTTCACTCACTTACTGTGAGCATACTCACATCGTTTCCCAAATCATGGGTGATGATTAAAAACTGCATATTTCTGAGCTTTGAGTGAAGTCCATTAATGAGCATTTTAGAACTACTTGCAATGCTGAGCTTGGTGTCGTTCGCTTCTACCACTATCTTCAAAGAAAAATCAAGAAAAGAACAAGAAATTCATTCTTTTGCAATATCTAAGATAGGCTTTTGAGGGATTCTTTAGATAACAATATTACTGAGGCATTAAAAAGATAGACCATCAGTCTAAAACAACCATTAAGATTAGATGCAGTACAATCCACAGGTGAAATTCATTTCACTTGCATGAAGTCAGTAATCAAGCTGTATGCAAGAGAAGCCTGGAGGCCTCCAGGTGCTTCATTTTATCCTTCCAACCCGCTGCCTAAGCTGCAGGATACGAAGCTCCTCTAGAGACATAATCTCCTACCTGCAGACTAGAGAGAGTAGCAGTGCATTACACAGAGCCCTGGGACAAATGGACTTGCATAAACCTGCCTCCCTCAGCATCCCTCGCGCAGTCCTTCCACCTGTGCCCCTCCTGGGGGTACACAGACACACGCATGCAGAAACATAACCCTAGAGGGTTTATTGTTCCTCTTCCTGACAGCAAACATTTTCAGCTAAGAGAATTATTCTCAATCGTGGGATAATTTAGGCCTTTTTTATAACCTAACAAATTCTTTAGGGTGGATTAATAATGCAGAAATATTGAGAGAGTGGAAATTTTACATCGTCTGAAAAATCTTACTAGCATTATAGATTTACAAACAATACTGGGGACTTTTTTTTTGAGCCTAGGTAACATGAATTTTCGACTTATGACAAATATTTTTTCTCCAATATTTTGTTGAAAATATTTAAGTCATATTTTAAAAGTATCATCAGTCACCAAAAGAACAAATTGACCACCTTTTTTCCTTTCACTGACATTAGAGAGTATTGGATTTGATACAATACTACAGTTGCATCTAAGTTTTGCTTACAAATCACAGCAAAATTCACAGGAGCCTAAAAAGAAAATCCCTGTCATGTGGTAAGCCCTAGTCAATGGTATGTCATCCACTCGGGGTCTCAATTTAGTTTAAAAAGGCTTAACAACTGTCAATTTGAAGAAACAAGATTGGAATAACAATGACCATCTCATCCTATTTATTGATTTTAGCTGTTTTATTATGTTTTTTCCAGTGTGCTAAAATTCAGAGCATCCCCAGTAGGTTTCAGATATACTTACAGAAAACCTTTAATACAAGGGGATGGATTTAGAATAGATTTTTCCTGGCTAACTAATAAAAAAAAAATGTTCAACAGCAGTTTGTTCTCCTTATTAGAAGCATTGCCAACTATGAAGCTATAAAATAAAGATTACGGATAGTCAGTGTTGGCTTTAGAAAGAAGGTTTCTCTTCAGTACAAAACTGGAGGAAGGGTCTAGTCTTGAGGTTGACCTGAATTTCTGACCAGTATCAGTATCTTTGAACTCTTAATCTAGAAAAATGCATTACTTTCACCTAAATAATCATGATGAATTAGTTTCCCATCTTTCTATTGACTGTGTGTTTGTATTACTTTTTTAATTCAATTTTTCTTTGTGCCATCAGAAATATTTTTTTTTCCTGAGTTCAGTGTACATCTTCACCCACCCATTGATGTCTTGCCATGTCCCTAACACCTTATATAATGGGTGAGTGCAATAGAAATTTCATTCTTTCTTTTACCACAAAGACTGAACTGTTCTGGGCAGTTTGTTTTAACAGCAGAGGAGAAGGTGTGAAGGGATGTCTGTTGGACTGGCAGCTTTGAGAACAAACTGACCAAGTTACAGTGACAGAAGAGAAAGTCCCTGGGAATGAGGAGCCAAAATACAGGAAAGGCAAAACCAAGTGAACAATAATAAAGATTTCAAGAGATTCCCAAATCAGGACTGAAGGTGGGGGGGGGGGAGGAAAGAATACAAAAATTCATGTCTGCCAAATCGGGTTAGCCACCTTTTTTATAGCATCTATGTGAAATCGACAGTATGATATCAGCTGAATGCAGCAGTTATATGTTTGCCATTTAGGATTTATATCATATTGTGTCCTATCTATCAGCTTGGGCTTGAGAGCAGCTGCTATGACATAAATTGCCACCAAATGTTTGTATAAAAAGTAGGAGGTTTTTTTAAATTTTTTTTTTCTTGGGGGGGGTGAGGGAAGGTGTGAGGAAGAAAAAGTAAATGGGATTTTAAAAAAAATTAAAAGAAGAAAGAATTCAGTCTTTAACGTTTTGTATCATTCTCAGTTTTCAGAGGACAAGTGTTTGCAAGGTTTTATGTGCCATCTAGCTTTTTGAAACCAGGAAGCAACAACTGTGCAACCTCTGTTCTGAAACTGCAAAGAGCCAGGGAAGAGAATATGCATTTGTTAATAGATCATCTTTCTGTGGATAATGTCTATTACATAAAAGTGGATAATATTTGCTAAATACTCCAGAATAGCAGTAGGGAAAGATTTTGTTCCTGCTGTTGCTGCTACCATTACTACCTAAATAGCTGACCACATAACAGTTTTCGTATGTTCACTCAGGCTCATGACTCTTTACTTTTGTTGTTGACTTTGTTGTCCTCAGTTCTGTTTTGGTTTCTGTCCTTTTGCTGTTGCTGTTTTTGCAGAGGAATTTGGAGCTCAGAAGTGCCTGTGCCCTACATATCTGTCCCATATATTCCACAAACTTCTTATCTGATGTAAACTTGGTAAAAATGTTAGTGCTTAGTTCGCTGCTATCATTTGTCACTGTGTTAAGCGAGTTAGAAGGACTTTGACAAAACATACGGCCTCAAAGCTGGTAGAAGCTGATCAGAATTTCCATTAGGATTTTATGTGCCCTGAGTTTAATACACCCAGTGCTGCCTGAAAGTCAGACAGCGTGAGCCAGTCATTGGTCTACCTAGGTGGTCTATGGACAGGGATAAGCACCTCCCTCCTATTTATCTTCTTCCACTGCCTCTAGAGGAGTATTAATTTCTAGGTAGCTAAGTTACATGAGATGAAGCTCATGCTTTGTGGGCCCATTCATGAAGACCACTGTTTAGTTAACTGGTTGTACAAGGTACTGAAAGAGCGTGTAAATAGGCAGAGACAAAATGTATCAGTAATGACATCCTGTCTCTCCTGCTCTGTACCTAAAGTGTCAGCGTATAACTTGTATTCCTGCTAATGTTTATTAACAAAATAAAATTTTTATTTTAAATGCTAAGGAAGAAGAGATACATCAGAGCGAAATGATAAAACTGTTAATGCACGATTTTAAAAATTGCACTGTTCTATGTGTTCTCCATAAAACCCCAATAATTGTTTGTACTTATTTTGTTCTATCAATAAACACCAAAACAAAACTATAAATACATCTTCACACAATTTGAAACATAACTGTTGTACTCAACTGTGAGAAAATTTAACAAATGCTGGTAAGTACAGATAAATGGGTTTGTGCTGTAACTAATTTTTTCTCTAGGCTCATCTAGACTTTCATCTAATAATTTAGACTTTCTCCCTATCCTGCATTTTAACAGACAATGATGCTAAAATAGAGGTTAACTCTGACAACTATAGTTGTCAACCTTTGGGAATGGGTTAGAACTGACATCCACCTTGTCCAACACTGGGGTAGGTACCCTTAGTCCTGTAATATGATTGAAAGTTGCACATAGATGTGCATAGGTGCATAGATGTGAATGGGTACATTTAAGACAGTTCTAATTTGTTCTAGTACTATTATACGTTTACTTACATTTGGACAAGAGAGTTGTTTTCTTGAAACTACAATACCTCATTTTGGCACCTCATGATGGTGTTTCCCCATGTGTACCATTTCCTTTTTTCCCCTTTCTACACCCTAATACTCCTATTTTCTTGTTTAAGTATGGGCATGATTTTAACCCTAAAATGTTTCAGAATTTGGTCAGACGTGGAGGGATTACAACTGTCCCATCCAACTCAGTAGGTAAGGGTAAGGTTAACTTTTTAATTCTCTGCAAAATAAGCAGGAGTAATGACAATTACTCTAGAGGGTCAAACAAATCACAGATTTACTTAAAACTCAGCAGAACTACAAAAGATAGAGGCTTGGCAAAAGTTATAACAATACTTAAAACTTAGCAGAATTACGAAATATAATGGCTTAGTAAAACTTGTAACAACATTACCTAAAAGTACCAAAAGTGAAGTTAGAGACAAAGAGTGGCAGAGAGGAAAAGAGAGAGAGAAAGAGAGGGAGGAAAAGACAAAAGATATCCCCACCCTTGGATCCAGCGATGTTCTCTGCTTGTAGTAGTAGTCCTCAGGTGGCGCCCCGAAAACTTCTGTTTTCCTTTTTTATAAACCAATGTGCCCATCCCATAGGCGGGGGTCTGTCATCACTGAGCAGTCGCAGTATGTGCTCAGAAATGTTCCAGAAATGAGTCAGTGTGTTGTGGGGGTCTTGGGGGTCTCACTGTCCCCCCCCACTTCGGGGTGGACCAAGTGACGGCCTTTCACAGGCACACACGCACAGCACGCAGATGGTCTTTTGTCTACATGTTTCAGGAGCAGGGGAATGGTATCAAGATGGTACAAGATGGTATCCTGCCTCTGCAGGTTCTGTCCTTGGTCGAGACGGATGTTTGCAACATTCCCTCATTATCAGTTTATCCCTGCTTGTGTCAAGATGGATGTTTGCAACACTCACTTGTTATCAGAGCCTTACAACAACGAAAACACATTTCCTATTTTCCTCTCGTCTCATTCAATCCTCTTGCTGTTAGTGGGCAGCTATGACAATGAACAGTGCCCAGAGTGCTGAGTGCTCTCCTAGGCATGGGCAGCTGATTTCATGGCTTGAGATCTGTAGATGGTCTTGGCATGAATGGCCCTTCAGACTAGAACCACTTTGACAGCAGGACTCAATTTAGTTGCAGGAAGATGTTCAGCCCCTTTACGCATCTATACTGAACAACTTCTCTTAAACTGAGTTGTAATGTTTCTCTTCTTGAAGGGTACTATAATAAAGAAGAAATTTGCAATAAATGTTCACCAAAATAAATGGTTCTTCTGGGCGGCAATGGCAGGGGGCAGAAGAACTCCTTACGTCAAGTAGAGTTAAGATTGCATTCAGCAGCTGGCTTCATAAAGCGTGTATAAAATATGTGGTAAAAACACAGGAAGACCCAGAGGATTTCACAAGTTCCACCACAGGAGTCCAGCATTGCTTAGCAGAAACAGGTTGTTTCTGCTGCAGGGAGAAGAACAAAGGAAAGGCCAAGTCACAGTCTTCATTTCATGCATTGGGTCTATTAAACATTAACCATTTGTTTTTCAGATGCAGGAGTAGTAGCAGACAGCAAGAATTCTGTATAGATCTGCTTTTCATCCAATAAAATGTTATTTTTTCAAGAACTGAGTTATGTAGTATTCTGTATTTACTTTTTGATTGAAAGAATAAGTTATAGGCCATTTGAGAGCCAGTATTAATCTTTCTTATTACTTTGTTCCACTGGAAAAAAAAATTAAAATAGCTAGGAATCTTTTAAGCAATATAAATGACCCTTTTTGAAAATTTTATGTCACAGATAAACTGTGAAATTAGCCATTTTTTGCCTTAATCATTCCTCCAGCTTGCCAACAGTGATTAATACAGCACCCTAATTATCCATGTCCCAATAGTTTCATATCAGTTACAGAAGATCCATGGTTTAAAGCAAAAATCTGATGATGAAATACTCACAATTTAGCTTTATTAATAGAAAGTGTGAGGTTTTTCTCTTTGACACGTATGAGTGAGGAAGGGAGAAAAAGCATGTTGTCTGGATCTGAAAGCTAAAAGAATGCATTCTAAAACATGAAGGAACAGTCAATTTAGGGGGCAATACTTTCAAATCTATGGGTGGGGTTTTTTCAGAGATGCTTGTCTCCCTCACCAAGGGCATCTAGCTGAAAGTTAAGGCAGACACAAAATAAACACAAGTGTCAAAAAGGGTATTTATACAAAATTTAAGAGTCTAATGCCAGGAAAAATGAGCCATGTTGTCTCAAGTGCATGAGACATGCTAAAGCTCCTTGTCTCCAAGTGTTTTACTGCTGTCCATGACCATCTGAATCCCTTCCTTCGCTAAGCCAAATGCCTCAGCCTTTATCTTCGTCTATCTGAAAAGCCTTATTGTATCCGAGACATTCATACAGAGATGACAGGTATAATACAGAATTTATGCACACCATTTTGGTGTAGCAGCTGAAAACCAGGCCAGGACATTGATAGTGCCTGATAACCCATCTGCCAGAGAAGCAACGCTCAATTAATTTGCAGAATATTATTACCATAACCACAAAGTAGTGAGACCGCTTCTTTCACAGAAGGAGTTGTGGATTTCAGTTGTCTTCACCTAGAAGGAATTTGAACCGATAGCTTCAACATCTCCAAAAGTTGCCTAACAATAAAATTACTGGATAGGCAAAATGGAAGAATATCTCATATGTCCTATTGAAGTTTGGCCACTGAAGAATGGATTGAGAGCACCCCTGAGGAGAAGGACTTGGCGGTATTGGCTGATGAGAAGCTCAACATGAGCCAGAAATGTGCGCTCGCAGCCCAGAAGAACAACCGTGTCCTGGATTGCATCAAAAGAAGCGTGACCAGTAGGTAAAGGGAGGTGATTCTCTCCCTCTATTCTGCTCTCATGAGACCCCACCTGGAGTACTGCATCCAGCTTTGGGGCCCCTAACATAAGAAGGAAATTCAAGCTGTTGGAGCGAGTCCAGAGGAGGGCCACAAAGATGATCCGGGGAGTGGAGCACCTCTTCTATGAGGACAGGCTGAAAGAGTTGGGGTTGTTCAGCCTGGAGAAGGCTGTGGGGACACCTACCAGCAGCCTTCCAGTACCTAAATGGGGCCTAAAAGAAAGCTGGAGACGGACTTTTTACAAAGACGTATAGTGATGGGACAAGGGTGTTAAGCTGAAGGGGGGTAGATTTAGATTAGATATTAGGAAGAAATTCTTTACTGTGAGGGTGGTGAGGCACTGGAACAGGTTGCCTGGATGCCCTCTGCCTGGAAGCGTTTAAGGACATGTTGGATGGGGCTTTGAGCAACCTGGTCTAGTGAAGGGTGTCCCTGCCCATGGCAGGGGGGTTGGAACTAGATGATCTTTGAGGTTCCTTCCAACCAAAACCTTTCTATGATTTTATGAATCAAGAATACGAGAGTCATGGATTTAGAAGGATGACTATTGAGAAACCATGACTATCTTAACGAGCCAAAGACTTGCTTGGAAAGAGGCAAATTGATCTATATTGTATTTATTTATTTCAGGCAATGTAATAATGAGACAACTAAAGAGCAAACCTGGAATAATCATCACCACTATGACTTTTGTTTAAACTAAAAGTACATAAGGCTGGCTGAAAGTTTGAATCTCGGTTTCAAATGGGCAAGAACGCAAAAGAAAAAGCTGATTAAAATTACTCTATTGCTATGTCTTATAAAGACAATCCTTGTGTCTGTAGATCAATTGAGATGATATTACAATAAATGACACAGAGATCATTGAAACAAGGAGTCCTGGTGAGCAGCTAGAGGCAAGGAAGGACAACACCTGTACTGACAGAAGTTACTTGGCTTTATCTTACTATGAAATTCTACTGGTTTATGTCATTTATTTGTCCCTGTCTGGGTTGGAGTAGAGCAAAGTAAATGTTGAGGGAGGGCAGGGAAAGGGACAGGGGGTGGAGAATTCAAAGAATGCTAGATTCTGCATGGATGGGAATGCAATATCTTCCATATAGAGAGAGGTATTACTAGAGGAGAAAATTGTCTCATACAAAAGCATGTTTGTCATAGGAAAAAACAGACATGGAAGTAGAAATGTAGAGTTCCTTAAGGATATTAGCTGTTAATTCCTGTAGACTGGGAATCCAGAGCTTTAGGAAATTAAGACTATTTCATGTGGCTAAAAAATTGGAGGGCTTCCAACTACAAAGACTTGGCTGATGCCCCATGTGTCAGATGCGTGTGTGTGTGACAGAGAGAGAGAGAGAGCATTCTGAAGAGGTTGCAGGCTGGTTGACATGTGCAGATGATATGCAGGAAAAAGCCATTGCCCAAACAAAAGGAAATTATTCCCAGGGCAATTTCTGATGCAGCAGAGCCATTATCAGCAACTATGGGGAGGTGCACTAAAGTTATCTACCCAGATGCATATTTTGTTTGTCGGGACACATTGACACCTGATATGACTATCATATGTGGTACCTGAAATAAATTCCAGAAGGAGCCAGAAACAACCATGCCTCATGCAAGAAGTAAGAGGTAATCCTTCAGAAGAGGTATGTCCAAACATGGTGGAAGAAGAACTGTAAAGTCCATGGTCATCATGCAGAAAGAATCCCAAGTGAATTACATACACACACGCAAACACAGAGGTCCATTATGGTATGTCTCCTGTTTCCTCAGGACCTCAGTATCTTATAATCTTCATCTCACTCTCCGGTCCAATAATCAGGCCTGTCTATGAGAACAAAAGCATTGTATTCAGTTACGGTTGCTGTACCCTTGACACAACTGCAGAATTCAGAAAAGTGGACACAGAGCCCTGTCACTAACAATCTTTTTCACATTCTTTATTACTGCTATTATCTGAAAGAATTGTACTCATGGATGCAAGTGATACCTCCTCCAGCAGAAAGCATTGTATTTTCATTGTACTTTACCTTCACTTCTGATCATTGATCAGAGAAACTAGAAGAAATTTAAGTCCTTTATGTGTATCTTGAAGCTGTTATTTGTAGTATCCAATGAAGCTCTTTACTTCAACAGAATGACCTCAAAGTACTGATCTTGGTGTGTACAGTTGGTAAGTCAGATAGCAATATGAGGTGCCTGTGAACTCAGTGCATTGCAATATGCACACCAAGTGCTTTATAAAGATCAGCTTTGCAGGTGAAGAAAAATGGTTCTGGGTAAAGAACCCTACTGAAAAAAATGCCGAACACTTTCAAGACAACCAAGGTTTTCACTGAAATGAGAGAAAGATATAACACAAAAGAAGGGGCAGATATATAAAGAACTTACTACTCACAATATGTTATAACGGTAGAAGTGCCAAACTCTGTAAAGAAGCAGAAGAGCTATGCAACGATGACTTTGATGCAGAGGGTAGAAAGAGTTAAACTGACTGACTGCCGCAAGCCCATGGGGAGCTATTTGAAAAGTGAGCACAAACGGAATACACCCTGCTGCAGTTTTTCTGTGATTGTCTCTCTAATGCATTAAATTTCAATAGCTCCTCTTACACACAGCTCATAGAATGAGACATGAACATTTTCTCTCTTCTTTCTCAAATTCTTTGGAATGCTTATTTCATTTTTCCACCTACTGCTTTAAAAATGTAACATAAAACATACAAAAGTTTATTGTGCTACACTATTTTATCATCTTATTCATTTTCATAATGTAACCTCAAGATTTGTTTAAAAAAATGGGCTCTAGTAGATTTGTAAAGTTGTACTATAATGTCGCGGTTAACTCTGATTTACTGCTGAAATTGAGGTTCCATTTAAATGGAGGGGAAAAAAATCACTAAAATAATAAATGCTGTCCAAGGAAATTATATTTGTTGTCTTTTAATCTGTCTTTACAATTATGTTTCAAAACCAGATCTGAAAATAACCAGACTCAACACTCTTCATTATGCCTTCATTATGTTGATAATCAATTTTTCCAGAAGAGAGAGATTTTAGTATTTTAGAATCATCTAAAAAGCATCACAAGTCTTCATCAGTGGGAAAATGTTAAACTCTTAAGTATCCAAACCCATTCATGAATCAAATTCTTAAATCTTTCCTTTATGGTATATAATGGTTCTCCACTGTGAACAAAAATAAAATCAATAAAAATATTGATTTTTTTAAATGCTCTTCGACCTATTTCACTCATTTCCAAATATTATTAAATTCCATATGTAACTTTACTGATAGCAGCATTGGCACAGTAATTATTGTATATGAAGCTTTCACAGGAACTCATCAGTTTATACTTCTTCCAGAGAGGTATTTCACATGTCTCTTTATGGGGTTTCTATAAATATAATCACTATGGACTAGATAGTGATTACCAGTATGCTGTTCTGAGTAATGAACAACCTTTATGACCACCACTGAGGAAACACCTCAAGAAGGAAATTAAGCCACAATTTTTTCTTTATATTTCTTCCTTGAACGTCAGCAGGGAATCAAAAATTTTCACACAGTCAGCATATTTCCTTCCTGCTCTCCTTTTGGGAAAGGAGTAAATTTACCGTGTATAATCTGTTTTTTCATCTTAGTTACTCAAAATACTTTTAAAGTTCAGAGCCTTTATAGAGGATTCCCTTCTTCTATATTCCTCATAATCTTCAGATTTCTTTAAGGTCTCCAGAGGACAATGTGTTTGCCTAAATTTTCATCTACACCGGACATACTCATTCCTCTTGATAACTGAAAAATTTTGTTTTATTGGGAATGACCTAAGAGGTCCCAAAAAGTTTGCTATAAATTATGTGCTTAAATTAGGTAGACTGTATCCCACTCACTTACTTCTATGGGTTTATATCTATTAAAAGAATGAGTGATGTTTTAGCCAGTTATTAAAATGCTAATTATATAGTATAATATTCTAAACTATTACGAGACTACACTGATATGTTGTCTTTTTATTTGCCCAAGTTTAGTCACTAGGAATGTGATACTATCACCCATATATAAATATATTCCTACAATTTTAAAATCAGTAAGCCGATCTATTCCCACTAAAATGCATATCTCAGGAAGACACAGTATTCTAGAACTGCAACTCATTTAGCTGAAAACAGTGACCCACATCCATCTTCTGTAGCTTCACTGAATACAGTTTAGCAGCTATACTTTACTGTTTCCAAACATTCTTGTTAGCTCCTTTCTAGTTCATCTGTGTCTGTGAAGCATCACCCTTTACAAAATTGGGACTGGGACAGAACTCTAAGAGGTGTCTTCTCTTTAAAGTGAGAAACAACAGTAATGTTAGACTTGTCATTCTATGTGCTCCCCTGACTTCTGTAAAATGTATAACCCGAGACCAAATATCTCACTTATGTCTTTGTTCAGCAGCCTGGCTTCCGTAACTGCAACTTATCACCTAATGCTCCAAACAGAAATCCATAATCAATAACTCCATTTCTCAATCACATTGGAACTTTCTCAAATCAGAGCAAGTCCCAAAGCTTACTACAAGTCACAGCTTCTGCTGCAATACAAAGGCTGTGTCTACTTTCTATTCTGCCATATAAACATGTAGAAGTAACCAAATACTTATTTAAATAAACAAACAAATGCTTTTCTACACCAACCATTGCAAATACACTTATTTCAGATGTGAGCGATAAAGGTAATGACTTGTTTGTGACTTACTATTCAGAATAATTAATTGCTCTGTGAAGCACAGAGTTCAATATCATTAAAGAAATTTAAGCATCCAACATGGATCTAAATAATCTTCTGAAGATCTGGACTTAAGGTTGTCACTCAGACAGTTCATCTTGGCAAAGTTCCATCTTGCACGACACTGGGAAATGTACAGCCAGAGTAAGTACCCAGGGGTTCACCTAGCTGTTTGCATTGTCTGTGTAGATGCCCATATCTGGCTATGAACGTTTGGTTCCCTCATTGACAACTCACTGACAAAAGATAGTTACCTCCAGAGAAAAATTAATCATGTCTCCTTTGAGACCTATTGTGCTGTAAGATTTCATATTTCTCTTCACAGATTATAAATCCATATGGCCAAATATAGTCATCAGTTTTAGACATCTGCATCCCAACTTTGGTACGCAAAGAACTTTGAGAAATGTGTTATGAACTTTCTATGAGAAAACTCAGAGATGCTTTGGCAGGACTGTGTGAAGAATTCAGTGCTGATGCTGACTGTGCCCACCCCGCTCTGTAAATAAATATCTAGGCCTAGCAAACATCTCTTCAGAGCACTAAATTTACATTCCAGACAGTAACTTTTTTCCTTCATTTTATCATTGCTCATATTGGAGTTTGCCACTCTTCTTCTTAGCTTCCTAACAGTGATTAATTTTTAATTATTTCAACTATCCTGTATTATTCCTCTAATGTTTTTTACGAGCACATAGCTCATAATTCATAGGCTCCTGGTATGTTCTTTCTGACCTGAACCTGCTGTGGAATGTCATTATGGTCCTTCACACATTAATTGTTATCACTAAATTTTCAGACATAAATGTAAAAATTAGTAAAATGAGTTCTAAATCACCTGGCAGTTTCTTTTTATCTCTCCTTTTCTGTAAATAGTTTTTTTCCATTCCAGTTCCAGAAGAAGTGTCGTTTACTCTCTGTGGAGAGCTAACTTTGGTTTTGAGAAGCAATTTTACATGGACATCCTGTCATCAATAAGTTTGCTTTCTACTTCTTTAACCAGCTTTTCCAGTGAATCTGTTAGAGATCCTTCAAGGTTAAAAAATTACTAACTTGGCAAGATAATGGAGCAGACCCTCCTAGAGACTATGCTCAGGCACATGGAAAATAAGGAGGTGACTGGTGTCAGCCAACACGGCTTCACTAAGGGCAAATCGTGCCTGACAAATTTGGTGGCCTTCTATGATGAGGTTACAGTGGATAAGGGCAACTGACATCATCTACCTGGACTTGTGCATGTCCCGCATGACATCCTTGTGTCTAAATTGGAGGGACATGGATTTGATGGATGGACCACTTGGTGGATAAGGAATTGGCTGGATGGTCTCACTCAAAGAGTTGTGGTCAACGGTTCAATGTCCAAGTGGAGAACGGTGACGAGTGGTGTTCCTCAGGGGTCGGTACTGGGACCGGCACTGTTCAACATCTTTGTCGGCAACATGGACAGTGGGATCGAGTGCACCC
Organism: Balearica regulorum gibbericeps; assembly: GCF_011004875.1. NCBI lineage: Eukaryota > Metazoa > Chordata > Aves > Gruiformes > Gruidae > Balearica > Balearica regulorum. Next base: position 41,510,881 of record NC_046184.1, on the reverse strand, counting down.
ACAGCAAGTTTGCCGACGACACCAAGCTGTGTGGTGGGGTCGACACACTGGAGGGAAGGGATGCCATCCAGAGGGACCTTGACAGGCTGGAGAGGTGGGCCTGTGTGAACCACATGAAGTTCAACAAGGCCAAGTGCAAGGTCCTGCACGTGGGTCAGCACAGTCCCAAGCATGACTATCGGCTGGGCAAGGAATGGATTGAAAGCAGCCCTGAGGAGAAGGACTTGGGGGTATTGATGGATGAGAAGCTCAACATAAGGCGGCAGTGCACGCTTGCAGCCCAGAAAGGCAACCGTGTCCTGGGCCGCATCAAAAGAAGTGTGACCAGCAGGTCGAGGGAGGTGATCCTGCCCCTCTACTCTGCTCTTGTGAGACCCCACCTGGAGTACTGCATCCAGCTCCGGGGGCCCCAGTCCAGGAGAGACATGGAGCTGTTGGAGTGAGTCCAGAGGAGGGCCACGAAGCTGATCAGAGGGATGGAGCACCTCTCCTATGAGGACAGGCTGAGAGAGTTAGGATTGTTCAGCCTGGAGAAAAGAAGGCTCCAGGGAGATCTGATTGTGGCTTACCAGTACCTGGAGGGGGCCTACAGGAAAGATGGAGAGGAACTGTTTATCAGGGAGTGTAGTGACAGGACAAGGGGTAATGGGTTTAAGCTGAAGGAGGGTTGATTTAGATTAGATGTTGGAAAGAAATTTTTTATTGTTAGAGTGGTGAGGCACTGGAACAGGTTGCCCAGAGAGGTATTGGATGCCCCATCCCTGGAAGTGTTGAAGGCCAGGTTGGATGAGGCTTTGGGCAACCTAGTCTAGTGGAGGGTGTCCCTGCCCGCAGTAGGTGGGTTGGAACTAGATGATCTTTGAGGTGCCTTCCAACCCAAACCATTCTATGATTCTGTGATTCTATGAACTTCCTTTAAAAAGTCATGAGAGGTCAGAATCTATAATACCAACTATTTTATGAATAGGCTGAGTACTAACTTAAAAAGGTAAGATAGAGCCTTCTCCTGCTTGTATGGGTGCAAACCTCTGTTGGACTGGTTTAAATTTCACTGTGGGAGATTCCTATAATTAGCTTATTGGTCTTGTCTCTTAATTTCTCTTAGCAACACGTGGTTATTGATCAAGTGACTTTCTGGAGGGGTTTTCTTTATCGTAAGTACTAACTTCTGATGGCGCAGCTCACTGTAGCTTTGATGGCAGATTTTTCCCTGCAATACTGTGTCTCCTGTCATTCTCCTGACTCTGGTACAACCTCTAACATTTTTTCTCTCCTTACTAGCTCAAGATTGTCTCCAAGTAGACTCTTTTAGCTGCCTGGTACAAATGATGGAGAAAAGTGACTGCATGAAAATCAGACAGAGATTGCAAATGCATGGTTGCATTTCAGTTCACATCCACGATATACTGACTCCAGTCTATCAGTCTTCCTCTTGTAAATTCTACCACGCCATGTGACAGTCATGACTCCTCTTCAGCATTTGCTTTCTTGGAATTTCTTCCTGCATTCAGGAATACCTCTGGCAGAAATCCCCCCACAAGAACGATTTTTTTACTCTCCTAATTGAGTTATGCCATCTTCTAAGCTAAATATTTCAACACTTTCAGTTTATTTGACTCGCTTGCTCTTTGTATCCCACACAAATAATTTGTCTTCATTTTCAAGGCTGTCTTACATTTTTCTCACTCTACCTGTCTCTTTCGCTAATGCAAACTTTATAGTTTATTTTCTGAATTTTCAAACATCTTCATACTTTCTCCTAATCTGGAGAGGTTTTGGAGGAACCCAATTTAAACAACCATTAAGCTATCTCAGTATTCAATATCCTGAAAATCCAAATTCAGAGTTTTCTTTTGCTGAGACCTATTAGAAATAACAACTTATCAACAGACAACAGAGCACTGATATAATTTCTATCAAGTGTTTCTGCCATATAGCCTAGCTGATTTATATGAACCTTGGACATTCTTGTCCGTCTATGTGCATCCTACTTTTGTTCCCTGAGATAAATTGCTTTTTTATTTGGAGAGTGTGGGTTTGGTTTGTGTCTGTACAGTGCCTAGTATTAATCCATTAATGGACATCACAGACATCAAGATGATGATAAATCTTTTACAGTAGCTATGTTTGGCCATTGATGTAGGAGGTGAGACATTACTAGGCACAGTTCATTATATATTAAGCCAGAGAACAGTTTATTATGTTGCATAAAATGCAGAATGCTACAGATCTCACCAGGACACCAAAAATTAAAATTTTAAAAAAAGTTTTATTCAGAATAGAAAATCCACCATCTGGGAATTGATGCAATGATTCTACTGACAACATCTGTTATAATCCTCTAAGATGCATTTGTTAGCATGAAACCATGAATTCTTACAGATTTTTGTGTGGGTTTTTTTTCAGGTTATACACTAGACTTAAATCCATTAATTATTTCTGCTCTTCAAGAGCTAAAAAAAAGTCCTCAAATTCTTTTCTATCACTTGTTGATGTCCAAAGTTTCACTAAGCAATGTTCATATGATAAATGCGTGATAACATTTTACTTGTATTTATTCGCAACTATCTAATGCAAGAAGGCTTCCATTTTCTAATTTTAGTCTACTTTTTAAAGTTCTGTATTCGAGCCTGTGGAAATACCAAGTTAGCAAAATCTACCTCTTTACAACCATTTAATGATATCTTTTAATTAATGTGACCTGCATTGTCACATCAGGAAGCATAATCTGATTAGGGGGTAATGTTATGTCCAACTGCATCAGTTTGAGTTAATAAAAAACTTCAATAATACATGAATTTCCTGCCCTCTGCCTGCCTTCCAAAAGGAAGACCATTTAGTCTTTGTAAGGAGTGTACTCAGTTTGAAAAAGATTCCCAAACAAATGTTCCCAGATGGCTGGCTGTACAATTTAAAAGTAGTCAAAACAGTCAAAGCTGTCATACAGTAAAAAGAAAAGACATTTTCCTTTTGGATCTGCCTTTGCATGCATACTTGGGACTCCTGTGCATTTTCATATGCAATGGAGAATGTTACAGAAGATAATTTAATTTATTTAGTCAACCCGATTGTATTTGGAAGATATTGGGAGTAGATGAAAAAGGGTGTCTGAGAAAGTTCAACCACACAGAAGGTTAGAGGCAAGAGCTAACAACTGATAAATGTTTCTTTGAAACTCCCAAGGAGGATCAGACTGTGAGAGGTATAGGACTTCAAAAAGGAAGAAACTCAGAAATTGACTTTTTTTACCTCTGTCACCTCACCCATTAGACTGATAACAGCTCAGATATCTTGGAGATACAAGTAGCAAAACATGAAGAATTAACAGTTGTTAAATCTTTAGTTTCTCTTGAGCACAAGAATTCCTTTGTTTTAAGGGGATGTTTGGAAGGTGCCCTGGTTTCAGCAGGGGTAGAGTTAATTTTCTTCCTAGCAATGGGTGTAATGCTGTGTTTTGGATTTAGGATGAGAATAATGTTGATAACACACTGATGTTTTTAGTTATTGTCAAGCAGTCAAGGACTTTTCAGCTTCTCATACTGCCCTGTTAACAAGAGGTGCCCATGAAGCCTGGAGGTGACACAGCCAGAATAGCTGACCCAAACTGGCCAAAGGGATATTCCATACCATATGATGTCATGCTATATATACCTGGGGGTTGGCTGGGAGGCAGCGCAGCTTGGGAACTAGCTTGAGCATTGGCTTCAGGTGGTGATAAATTGTGCTGTGCATAACTTGTTTTGTATATTCTTATCATCATCATCTTCCTTTTCTGTCCTATTAAACTGTTTTTATCTCAACCTATGACTTTTACTTTTTTTTTTCCTTCTTAATTCTCTCCTCCATCCCACTGGGTGAGAGGGAGTAAGTCAACAGCTGTGTGCTCATTTTAGCTGCCAGCCAGGTTAAATCATGACAGAAAGTTAAAGAGTGGGATTATAGCCAGAATTTGAAGATAAATGAAACATACCTGTAAATTTGCCAGATTGGAATTGAGATTGGGAAGGTGGGACAAGAAAACAGCTCTAGCAAAGGAATATTTACTGGAAAAGAAGGAGAATGAGAGTGGCACAATGAATTGGTGGTTAAGTTCTTCCTTGTCCCTGCCTCAATAGAAGACCTGGAGCTCTTCTCTCCACCCGTCTCCCCAAACACACATGCACACATTTCTGAAAAGGCTGCAGTTGTCTGCATACCAGACAACCTAGGAGCATTAAGCTGATCTCAACAGGCACTAGATGCTAATGTGCCTTTTGAGATCAGCTTAATGCTCCTAGGTTGTCTGGTATGGCAACAAACCAACTCGAAAAGGGTGCAGATTCTTAGCTGTATATTGAATCTTCCAGCTGCCCACAGACACCCTGTATAACCAAAGGTGTCTCAGATGCCATTGGTTGCATATGTGTACATAACTGAATCACTCCTTCCATCTGACAGAGATTTAGCATAAGTTCCTTTACATGCAGTGGAAAGACCTCCAAGAGGGGGAATGCATCTTATTTTAAGAATCGTACCTAAGATTAATGGCTCTCTTGAGATATTTCTCTCTCTTATTGACTACAAAAGAAGCCTAGACCACCATTTAAAATGGACACTTCAGTGACATGCAGTTATGGCTGAGATTAATATGACTGATCCAGAATTAGATAACAGTGGAATATATATTATGGACTTGGAATCCATAAAACTCATAAATGTGTGAATGATATTCCTGAAACTGACAAATAATGTTTGCATGTGCTTTCACTCCTGGGAAAAATACTGAATTGCCTTCTTTCTTGAAAATTAGGCAGTTTTCAATAATTAACTAAAAAAAAAAAAAAAAAAAAAAAAAAAGAGATACCTATTTTCACATCAATATATGTTGCTAAAGCTGATGCTGTAATGAGTCCTTTTATAAATTCTGAAGTCATTTTTACAGAGCCATACAAAAAACTACAAACATACATTTCTTTATGATGTGCATTATTTAGTGTAAGTGAAGCATAATTGTATTAAGTACATCTTCGGCTAATTTGAGACACATAATAAATATAAGTTCTTTAGCGAGCTCATTGTAAGCTTCCTTTTAGAAAGGTCTTCTAAAAGATAAAAGAATTGCTGTGACTTAGGTTAGCATGCTACCATGTCATAAATATAAAATAAATCTTCCAATTGAACGATCAGTCTCAGAAATTACCACTCTTACTATGTTAATGAAATCCCTGTTACACTGCAGAACTATAGTTAAATGAATTGAAAGAAGGGACCATTTAATTAAAGGGGCTTTAGTAGTACTTCATTCAAAGTAAAGTACAAAAATTTAGCCCGTCAATTTTGCTTGTGAAAAGAATCCTTTTAACTGGAGGTAAAATTCCTGAAATTCCAGGAATCATAGCTTCAAGAAAAGAAAACCCTACAGAATGAAATGTTGTAAGTCAGTAAGAAGGTGTAGATGAACACAAGTAACAAGACAACAAACAATTTATGAGGTTGTACCAGTGTATAAACGCAAGCAGAAACGGAAAGAAAAAGAAGCAAATGAGCCATACGTTGTTTGAACTATTACGTAGTATCTACATAAAACTCTGAAATGGGTAACATGGGCTCTCTTTACTGTCAGTGGAAAGAAATAGACTCTAAAAGGATGTGAGTCAGCTTATTTATTTTAGATGTCTACCTTAGGATGAGGTGAATTTTTGCTTAGAAGAATCTGTTTCTCTCCGTTGACTATCAAAGAAGATAAGGATGACTACTTTAGGCGTAGACCTTTAAAGACACCTTCCCAACAGGAAAGCAACTAGCAAAAATTAACCATGAAATAGCACTCTTGACTTCGTTTCTCCAAATATCTTTACTTTGAAGGAACAAATGGCATGCAAGAAGAAAAGGTTCTTAACAAAGGTTTCTAGATAATATCTTTTTGTTTATATTATTGAGAATGCAGAGAGGGTAATAAGGTGGCTTCACTTAGATTATTAAAGTCAGTGGATTTTTGAAAGATTAATTTGCCTTTTAAAAATCCTGCCATAATTTATACTTAATATTAATGACCTTGCATCAAGATTAAAGGTATGATAAAGGAAAAAATAGTATTAAAGCTGAGAAGCCACCAGTGATTTGACTGGAATTGTAATTGGTATTTTCAGGAAACAAGGATATACAAAGCAATGAAACATACCTTATACAGGAAACATTGAGATTTTCAAGTTTATTTGTATTATTGTTTTTAAATTTTTACAAATTTGTAAAGTGGCTAACAGAAGGAAATAAGTCTTCATGTTATAGTCTTATCAATATATGGGCTTAATATTTTAGTTAGGACCTCATACCTTGCCTGAATGCAGAGAATAAGCAGGAGCAAAGTCTTGTTTTGCAATGCATTTGGAATATGTTGATGTTATTAAATATATCCAAATTAATGACACACAAGTGAGAAAAATAGAAATAATAATTAATTAAACTATTTTCCATTAGAAGGTACTTTTCCATCCAGAATAAATTTATTTCTTGTTCAATATTTAAAAAACAAAAAATCTTTTTCATATTCTTCATCAGTGTAGGGCTGGGGGTTTTTGTTTTTTTGAATTTTTATTTTTTAACCCAAAATTCATAGCCAGGTTTGTTGATGTAGTACACCTGTAAGTGCCTGTGGAGCAGCCCAACATACAGCAGATTTGGGCTCTTTGTCCCGTCCTATCAAATGGCATGTTGGCTACCTGCAGCTGATGTCTTTGTTGCCTCGTGTCAGTGTATAAGTGAGCAAACACTGTGTGCTCTCATTGTGTCCTGGTTTCAGCTGAGAGGGTTAATTTTCTTCATAGCAGCTCATATGGGGCCTTGTTCTGGATTTGTGCTGGAAGCAGTGTTGATAACACAGAGATGTTTTCGTTACTGCTCAGCAGTGCTTACACAGAGCCAAGGCATTTTCGGCTTCTCACACTGCCCTGCCAGCGGGATGGCTGGGGGTGCACAGGGAGTTGGGAGGGGACACAGCCAGGACAGCTGACCCCAGCTGACCAAAGGGATATTCCACACCATATTATGTCATGCTCAGTTTATAAGGAGCTTGGGGAAGAAGGTGGCCCGGGGCGGGGGCAGGGGGCGGCAGCGTTCGGAGTGATGGCGTTTGTCTTCCCAAGTAACCGTTAGGTGTGATGGAGCCCTGCTTTTCTGGGGATGGCTGAACACCTGCCTGCCCATGGGAAGTGGGGAATGAATTCCTTGGTTTGCTTTGCTTGTGTGCATGGCTTTTGCTTTACCTATTAAACTGTCTTTATCTCAACCCACGAGTTTTCTCACTTTCATTCTTCTGATTCTCTCCCCCACCCTACCAGGGAGGACTGAGCAAGCGGCTGCGTGGTACTCAGCTGCTGGCTGGGGTGAAACCACGACACATAGTGATTGATTTGCATATTCTACTCACACAGAACCCAATTCACTTTGCTTGCAGTAAAGCTTTGATACTGACCATCACAGCATCCTTCTGGACAAGTTGTACAACTGTGGGATGAGCAGGTTCACAGTGTGCTGGGTGAAGATCTGGCTGAATGGCAGGGCTCAAAGGGGTGTAGTGAATGGGGCTACATTGGGCTTGTGACCGGTCACCAGTGGTGTTCCTCAGGGCTCAATCCTAGGGCCAGTTCTGTTCAGTATTTTTGTCAATGATCTGAATGCAGGAGTTGAATGCACCAGTAGCAAGTTTGCTGATGATAAAAAACTGGAAAGTCCTATTGACTCTCTTGAGGGGCAGGAGGCCTTGCAGAGGGATCTAGATATATTGGAGCATTGGACAATGATCAACAGCATGAAATTTAACAAGTTCAAATGCTGGCTTCTGCACCTAGGATGAAATAAGGCTGGGCACAAGTATAAATTCGGAGAAGAGTGGCTGGAGAGCAGCCCTGCAGAAAGGGCCCTGGGGATGCTGGTTGGCAGCAGGTCAACAGGAGTCAGCAGTGTGCCCTGGCAGCCCAGAGGGCAAACCCCATCCTGGGGTGCATCAACCACAGCATCACCAGCCGGCCAAAAGAGGGGATTATCCCACTGTATTCAGCGTTGGTGTGGCCTCACCTGGAGTACTGTGTGCAGCTCGGGGCCCCACAATTTAAGAAGGATGTGAAGGTCCTGGAATGCGTCCAGAGGAGGACAACCAAGCTGGTGACAGGGCCGGAAGGCATGTCCTGTGAGGAGCAGCTAAGGACTCTGGGTTTGTCTGGTTTGGAGAAAAGGAGGCTGAGGGGCGACCTCATTGCTCTCTGCAGCTTCCTGAGGAGGGGAGGTGGAGAGGGAGGTGCTGAGCTCTTCTCCCTGGGATCCAGTGATAGGATACATGGGAATGGTTCAAAGCTGTGTCGAGGAAGCTTTAGACTTGACATTAGGAAGCATTTCTTTACAAAGAGGGTGGTCAAGCACTGGAACAGGCGTCGATGCCCCAAGCCTCAGTGCACAAGTGGCATTTGGACAATGCCCTTAATAACATGCTTTAACTTTTGATCAGCCTTGATCAGGCAGTTGCACTAGGTGATTGTTGTAGGTCCCTTCCAACTGAACTGTTCTATTATACTTCTATTCTATTCTATTCTATTCTATTCTATTCTATTCTATTCTATTCTATTCTATTCTATTCTATTCTATGTAAGGCAGAAAAACTTCTCTTTCATTATAAAATCAGAGAGGCACAGGAGATATTATATGTTTATTACAAATAAAACCTAAAATGAAATTTCAGTTTTCCACACCATATTTCTCACACATTCACTACTAGTGTTGCTTGTTGGAGAATTGAGAAATAGATACTTGGGAATCCTGCAGTAAGAGAAAAAAGGAAATCCCCAATAGAAGGTACTGTCAAAGGCAAGGTTTATGATTCCTTCAGAGATTTCTTGAAAATGGTGACTTTTTTTAAAAAAAAGAAAAAAAAAGAGTCTAAGTAAACTAAGTGCTTTTTGCTGGAATTGCTTGGTAGGAAGAAAGAAAGAAGGCTGGAGGAAGGAGATGGTAACAAACAAAGAGATAGAGAGTGCACATGGCGAAGATACTGAAGAGAAATGTGTAAGAAACATCTAAAAAACAGTCAGAAAAAAAATTTCCATAGTAAGTCAAGAAAGTTAACTGTTTTGCAACAGCTCTTGGAGGAGCATTTTATTTACAACATCTTTGAAAGAACCCTCATTTTGTTACCAAGTTGCTAAGAAGTGGTACGTTTTTTCAATAACATTTTTTATGGTCACAGATTAAAATAGCATTATTATTTTTTTTTAAGATATCACAGATGTATGGGAGCACTTAATTACACTGCAGTACAGAATCAGCATGTTATTTTCCTTGCAAAAAAAGCTCTTAGTTTGTACATTTGTGTGTTGGGGGTTTTTTTCCTCTTTTCAGAAAGTTGTTTTTTTATTTGCGGCTTTGGGACATCAGGACTGTTTACTTCAATTCCAACATCATTTATTAATAAATGTGCTGTATTTTCTTAGTCAATGAAAACTATAGGAAGATGACTTAGCATCTTGATTAACTCCTAATAATTTTAAGAAGTCTCTTCCTGTTCTATTGGAATTAACAAACAAGTCTATGGGAATGGCTATGAGATTTAATATTTCTAACATTAAAATAAGCCACAGTAATATTCAGAAAAATGCAGAGAAGTATGCTGCATAATAAGCTGTCATCTTCATCTGGAAAAAATGAGACTGAACAAGTCTAAGTCTAAAGGGAATTAAAGAAAAAACAATACAGGTATTAAATAAGACGAAGGCGAAAGATCATTGTTTTTGTTAGATCAAGCTTTAATCAGGCTTATAATTGTTTTTGGATACTAACCATATGGGTCAGCAGAAGACATAAAAATAGATTAGAGGTAATTCATTCAGCTGAACTGAGAACGTAATGTGTTGTGGTTTTGTATTAACATTAAGGAAGGGGTATGAAATGAAATGTCATTAAGATTAATGTTGAATTATGAGATGTGAAAGCTTTGATGTAGATCTGCAAAAGGATCCTGGGCATTTAAATACCACCTAAAAATCTAGCACCCATTTAAAAAGAAATTTATGTCCAAGTTCTCAACCAATTTTTAAGAAACTTTTTTTCGCTCCATTTTCCTAAAGGATCCAAAGCCAGATCAGGGCAAAAAGGAACTGAATCTGTTCTGTCACTGAACGATTGCTCTTAACCTGATTAGTTTCCTCTTCCAGATGTGCTTAGGAAGAAAAAAAAAAAAAAACAAAAACCTAGCTTAATTTGAGGATGAAAAGCAGAGGGCACAAACATCTACCTTTGGGAAGACACTCAAGGCACATATCCCAAATGAAGTGACTCCATATCTAATAGCACTGAGAACCACAGAGAGTTGTGTGATTTAAGACGTCCTACTGCCTTCATATTTCTCAATTGGCTAATGTAGGGGGATGCTCATTCAGCATGTTGTCAGATAGGATTTTTTTCAAATGTATCCAAGATTTAGATACTTAACCCTTTTCATATATTAGGTGGGGAGCCTGGGTACCATTTTCAACCATGTGGACTCCAGAGGAGGAAGAAGAGGAAAAGGAGGAGGCGAATGACCACCACCACCACAACCAATACAACAACGATGATGACAATGACAATAATGGCAACAACAACTACAACTTCAGTAGAATTGAACTGAACTGGCCATCAAAGATTGTTGGATAGTTCTGTACAGCTGAATACAAAATAAACCCTAATTTTCAGGAAGTAGCACATGAGTAAATAAGATGAGTAATAAAACACGTAGTTATGAATTTGTAATACTTTACACAGAATAAAAATTTTGTTAGGATCTCTGTTTTAAAATGTAATGTATCTGAACATGATTTTTAAAAACATGTAACATAAGCTAGTGCCAGTGTATCAGACTCCTGAACTAGAGATAAAAAATCAATTAATGAAGGAAGAGGAAAGCAATTATTACATCTAACATAGAGGTGTTTTTCAGTGATTTACATCAACTGTGTTTATCTAGCTGAATGATAGTCATACAGCCCCAGTTGCTTAAACCATTGGAGACAATGGAGAAAATTACAAATTGTGAGAAGCAATGGGACATTATCTGCCAGGCAGAAAAGATGTTTATATATTGCCAAGTACAAAAATTACATCAGTCCTACAAAGAAATGCAGAATATGCTCTGAGCAAGTGCTACATAATAAGGTACTCCTAACCTCAAGAAATCAGTAGTTTAAGTGCAAAGGAGGTAACCTTTCCTGTGTAAGAGGCCTCACCCTAAAACTTTTCAAATGTGTAAATCTCATTAAAATATCCCAGTAATTATTACTGACCTCAGTAAATGTTACAGAACTGATTTCCAATATAAGAACATTTTTTTAAAACCCACTGAAGCCTGTTTCTTGACATCAACGGATTCTGAATGAGGTCTTTGGTGAGTACTGCTCACTTAAGAGTCATCTGAAAATAGGCAGGGAATAAATGTTAAGACTATAAAGCATATATACAGTAAAGTACCTCCTCTTTGCTTTATATTCTTAACTGGCCTGATGCTTCACAATAGCTGTCAATGAAGAACAAGAATAGAGGTGATTAAACAGTAATGGCTTTGATATAATACTGCAGAGAAAAATCCATTGTTATGATTGGCTATTATCTATTTCCCAGATAAAGGATTACTGACATAAGCAGATGTTGTGGTTTTGCTCCAGCTGGCAGCTCAGCACCACGCAGCTGCTCACTCACTCTCCCCATGGCGGGATGGGGGAGAGAATCAGAAGAGTGAAAGTGAAAAAACTCGTGGGTTGAGATAAAGACAGTTTAACAGGTAAAGCAAAAGCCATGGACACAAGCAAAGCAAAACAAGGAATTAATTCTCCACTTCCCATCGCAGGCAGGTCCATCTCCAGGAAAGCAGGGCTCCATCACGTGTAATGGTTGTTTGGGAAGACAAACACTGTCACTCCAAATTTGTATCCTCCCTTCCTTCTTCTTCCCCCAGCTTTATATGCTGAGCATGACATCATATGGTATGGAATATCCCTTTGGTCAGTTTGGGTCAGCTGTCCTGTCTGTGTCTCCTCCCGACTCCTTGTTCAACCCCAGCCTCCTCGCTGGTGGGGTGGGGTGAGAAGCAGAAAAGGTCTTGGCTCTGTGTAAGCACTGCTTAGCAGTAACGAAAACGTTCCTGTGTTATCAACACGTCAGCACAAATCCAAAACACGGCCCCATACTAGCTACTGTGAAGAAAATTGACTCTATCCCAGTCAAAACCAGCACAGCAGAAAACTTCATCACGGTTTCTAAATATTAATAGACCACTGCAAACAAGTATGATAAAGACACAGTTAGGTAGAAAGTGACCAAAGAAATCAAAAGCAAATATTATGGCTGCAACTTTATCAGCTCCTCCTATAATTCTTGCTATTTTTTAAGTATGCCTGCATATCATTTTAATATAGTAGCCACTTATATCCAGGAATCATTTCTGTATGAATTGTCCAATGGGAAAACAAAGCTATAATTATCATGCATAAAGAAATCCATTGAACACTTTATAATGACAAGATGTATTCACTCTATTACAGACAAGTCTAAACACCCTGCACCAGATATTTCTAGCAGTACAGTATCTTACATATGGTTACACTCATAAATGTACTCCTGTAATTGAGTAGTAAGTTTGTGCCATACTGATAAAATCCAAGGAAAGATGAACAACTATTTAGCTTTTGGGCCTTTAAACTGTACTTTGTACTGATTAGGCAGCACATAACTCTGTTCTGCTTGGAAAACAAAGCATAGATGTTTGGCCGTTTTGCAAATTTTGCAGCTCTCAACTAATATTTTTGAATAAGCTTAACATATAACAAAAGTTTAAAAATTATTTTTTCCAGGACTCCAATTTGGATGGCAAGAGATTTTTTTTAATGCACTGTGGTGGGTTGACCCTGGCTGAGGGCCAGGTGCCCACCAGAGCCGCTCTATCACTCCCCTCTTTCATTAGACAGGGGAGAAAAAGGTACAATGAAAGAAAACTTATGGGTCGAGATAAGGACAGGGAGAGATCATTCTCTAATTATCATCACGAGCAAAACAGACCGAACTTAGAGAGGGAATTCATCTTATTTATTACTAAGCAAAACAGAGTAGAGGAATGAGAAATAAAACCAAATCTTAAAAACACCTCCCCCCACCCCTCCCATCTTCCCGGGCTCAACTTCACTCCCGGCTTCAACCTCCGCCCCCCTCAGCGGCACAGGGGGACGGGGAGTGGGGGTTACGGTCAGTTCATCACACGGTGTTTCTGCCGCTTCTTCATCCTCAGGGGGAGGACTCATCGTTCCCCCGCTCCAGCGTGGGGTCCCTCTCACGGGAGACAGTCCTTCACGGCCTTCTCCAACGTGAGTCTCCTCCACGGGGTGCAGACCTTCAGGAGCAGACTGCTCCAGCGTGGGTCCCCCACGGGGTCACAAGTCCTGTCAGCAAACCTGCTCTGGCGTGGGCTCCTCTCTCCACGGATCCACAGGTCCTGCCAGGAGCTTGCTCCAGCGTGGGCTTCCCACGGGGTCACAGCCTCCTTCAGGTGTCTCCACCTGCTCCAGCCTGGGGTCCTCCACGGGCTGCAGGTGGAATCTCTACACCCCCTCATCTTCCCTCCATGGGCTGCAGGGGGACAGCCTGCCTCACCATGGTCTTCACCACGGGCTGCAGGGGGATCTCTGCTCCGGCGCCTGGAGCACCTCCTCCCCTTCCTTCTTCACTGACCTTGGTGTCTGCAGAGTTTCTTACATCTTCTCACTCCTCTCTCTGGCTGTGAAAGCTCTCTCTAACTGTTTTTCTCTTTCTTAAATATGTTATCACAGAGGCGCTGATTGGCTTGGCCTTGGCCAGTGGCAGGTCCGTCTTGGAGCCGGCTGGCATTGGCTCTATCAGACACAGGGGAAGCTTCTAGCAGCTTCTCACAGAAGCCACCCCTGTAGCCCCCCCGCTACCAAAACCTTGCCACGCAAAACCAACACATGCACCTACCAACTTTTATATAAAAGCCTTTTCCAAGTTGAGAATATCATTCTTGACAACATAATCATCATAGATATTTTGTAATAAGCAGACCATTTCATAACATGAAAAAAAGGTGCATTCAAAACTGTGGAGAAAAAATTACCAAAAAAAAATGCAAGAAAACAACACCATAAACATACCTTAGCAGTCAAAGTAGAGCTAGAGACATATGAAGAAAAATAATTCAGAACATTGCTCTAAGATGTGATAAAAGGATCTAAAAGGTGTGGCGAATGATACAGTCATGTACAGAGACAGGTAACGCATGACATGCATGTAGGACTGAGGTAGTTGAGGAAAACTGCTAAATGGTACTAGAATAATAGACAAATGTATCAATTTATTTTTATGTGCCTTAGCAAACGCAAGCAACTTGAAAGAATCACAGAGGTATGTGCAGTGTCAAGAGATATACTATTCTTCTAAAGAGATTCATTATGTTTATAATTTCCTTGGAAAAATGTGTTTCAGTGACTGTCTCAGTGTGAAATGAGAACCACAATACAGTGTAGAGACTCTCAAGGATCTCACCAGCCAGGAGGAAAGCTTGTCTTTCTCTCTGCACAAATGCCTGGCTCAATGTCTGTTAGAGAGATTTTCTATCACACGAAAATTATTCTCTCTAAAGAGGGAAGCATTTCTTTCTAATTTTCAAGACTTGCTACCTAATGCTTAACTTGGTGAACATTTTAGTTTGTATTATTCTTTTTCTTTTTTTTTTTAATTTTTTTTCCATAAGGAAGTCCTCAGATCACAAAAAATAATTTTTGAGCAATTGTTCTAGCTAACCTTTTTGCCCTGGAAGTTTCCACTGATTGAAAGTAATAATCACAACATGATTAAAACCAGGAGTGATCCTGAACAATCTGTTCTAGTCATGCCTGGGCAGGAGAAAGCAAGTCTACTCTCCATGTGTGAATTTTATCCAACTGTGCAGACACAGTCATATGCACACAGGTCATAAATAATGTGTGAAGTCCACTCAAGTCCCAGAGAGCTAACTTTTTTCTTCTTTTGCACTAGTAACAATTAGAGAAGCCTCAGTCTTCTCCCACCATAGATGAAAGACATTCAGCTAGGTGAAACCCTCTTTGGCAAAACGATTAGTAAAGCAACAGTAGTTGTAATAGCTCCACTAGTCTCTAACATGTCTTCACCTTTTCAGTACCATTCGAGACCTTTAGTTGCTTCAGAAAAACGAAATTATACTTAGAACATTCTACCCTTTCATGAATAAAGGGGGACAAGATGTATGCATCAGATACCTCAGAAGAAAGAAGTTGTTCATTAAAAGTTCCAGAATTCAACAAAAACTTCAACACTGCATTTTGGAAACTTTTCTGCCTAAGATTAGGTCGATATCCAAAAAATGTGCTATGCATAAGTGAAATAGCTCTACATTTTTCCCTTTGTTTTTGTTGCGGGAAAGAAGGTGGGTGGAGAACTCCTGGAGATCACAGAACATATGTTGTTTCTTGCTATGTAGTGCATCAGGAAACGTTAATTTAAAAAAAAAATAAAATGTTAGCAGCAGCATCTAAAGTTTTGCTGTTCAGCTTTTTCATATTATATTAACATTCTACACCAGGCAAAATGTTTCAACGTGTTCTATTCAGGCTACTAGAAACTCCCTCCCACTTGACCGTAAAAAGGACAAAGTGGTCATCTCACTACCCTCGGGCTGAGCCTTCACCAAAGCTCTGACTCGGGCAATGAGACAGTGTGAGCTAAAGCAGCCAAACAGATTAATTCATGGCATTTTCAGAAATAGTTTGTAGAGTATGATGACCACAAAGTATGAGCTATACCACTGGCTGCAGATCAGGTGGCCTACCTGTGAGACCAAATGCGGGGCTGGCAAGGAGGGAGCTGCGGGGCTGCTGTGGTCCAGCTCACCACCTCCTTGCCTCCCCTTTCTACACTGAGTTTGCCCGAGCTGTCTCAGTGTGCTAACGGCTGCAAAACTATCTGTCTCCCCTTTTTTCTGCCATCTTGTTTTTTTTTCAGCAGAGGGTTGTAGCCTCTGTAGTCAAATAGAGGTGTTAGGAATGATGGCTGGTGGCGGGCAGGAGTGAGGGCAGTCCTCAGTCAGACTGCTCTGACTGCCCCCAGAGGACTCGGGGGTTAAGCTTCCAGTATCAAGCAGTTAGCTGTAGCAGGGCTTGAGGATGTAGCTTCACTAACTTTTTTTCCAGCAGTACTGCTAATTAGACACCCTCCCCATCCTGGCCTTTCCTGCTTTTTCTTAAATTGTCACATCAGGTGTGCTGGTACAAGCAGTCTGTGCAGCTTTGCACACACCAGACCACGGGTAAAAATAGACCCCTAAGTCCGGGATTTTTCAGTCTGGTGTTACAGGATAAAGTTATATGAATGTCAGATTTTGACAGTCCTCCCACTATCCCAGCCTGCTACTTTTCATTTCTGAGAGATAGTTTAGGTCATCTATTTTACAGCCTAGCTCCAAAGAACTGCTGCTCTGCACAGTTCAGGGCAAGCTGTGAGCTTCAGCAGTAGGGTAAGATCCAACAGCAAGGAGAAAGGAAGAACTGGAGTGGCTTTCACCAGCCTCCTGTCAAAGGTAATGTAATGTTGAACACTGCTGTTCATGCAGGCTCATTTCCTACATCGGTTTAAACTAATATAAAAAATGGAGAACTTAAGTAGCCGAGGTAAGGAACCACCTTACCTTCCATCAGTTTCATGGCATAGTAGTCATGTCTAGTGAGGGGGGTGTGAAGTTAAGCACTAAGAGTATAGTGTCCTAAACTTATAAACAAGGAGGGGGAGCAGGGTTTGCTTCTCAGAGCTTTCAGGAACTTTAAGCTTTAGATAGAAGCTGGGATGGGGGTTTCAGCATCTAAATTGTGGGTATAAGGTCCTCAAGGACTTCAGTCTCTGCCTTTCTGAATCTCTGTATCTCATTTAATAGGAAATATGCTTTTTCTTGAAAACACCAACATGTGAGAAGGAGAGAATAATAATTAGTCCTGGTCAAAACTTTGATGTTTCTTTCAAAATATGTTGATTCATGGAAGTCCAAATGTTTTGTGCAAACATATTCATTTTAGTGAAATATTTCAACAAACTGTTGAAATTTTTTTTAGATAGCATTGAAATATTTATTTCTGACAATGTCAAGGTACTTTCCCTTGAATTTTGCATTTTTTCTTTAATGTTGTTATGTATAATTAATATGAATGTAAATAGAAGCTGAACTGTTAAAGTCAAAAGGAAGTGCTACCTTGCGTCAAAGAAGTGCTTTATTCTTATCAAAGTGAAGCATGACCATAAACTTTCTGAGCTTTCTGAAATCACATAGAGGGAAATTTTGTTGCTCAGAAAACATTTACTTGTATTCCTACTTTTCTTTCCACTCGGTCGAAACAAAATGTCAGAATGTTGTAGTTTCTCCCCAACGGCAAATTCTGCTATTATTTTAATACAGCTAGATACAATGCAGACGATGGACTCCACAAGCATATAATGCAATGATAGAGTAGGTGTGGTTTCTGTTGATATATTGTGGATGTGTAGACCAGCTGCTGCTTCAAACGTTGTGGCAAAGCAGTTTGTCTTCTGCACATATAATAAAGATTGCTCTTCTGTGTCTTTTCTACGCGGTTCCACAATTTGAAGTATCCTCTCTCCATTACAGCCTGATGCAACCATTTACACAAAGGTATAAACTAAGGAGAAAAGGAACATCAGATGGAGTGGCTTCTGCAAGAGAAGTGGTCAATTGGATAAGGACTCATCAGCTGAAGAAGAGTCATCTGATGGGAAGGATACTGCAGAAGTTTATAAAATCATGGCTGGCACAGAGAAGGTATTAGAAAATATTGCACAATACAAAAAATAGACAATTGATATACAATATTTTTTCACACACAGAAAATTTAATTTGGGAGTTCATTGCCATTCAATGTTTTATGCAACACATGTATAAATGGTTTCATAAATGGTTAGAAAATGTATCTCATGGAAAAAATGTCTGTTAAGAGCTATTAACACCCCCAGGCAAATGCAGCGTCTCTCTCAAATAGGTAAGTTGATAGCTGGAAGTCGATAACAAATAATTTGGGAAATGTTGTTCTGTATTTAATTTGTTCTTACTCTCGTTTCATAAACACCTGCCACTAATTGCCTGAAGATTAGATGGACTTCTGATTGCTCTCAGCATGATTCTTCTAATATTCAGTGGGAATAAAGTTCTTTAATACAGAAAATAAATTTTCAGTGTACCAACAATCACGAGATAGCCTGCATATATTTCAGAACCTCGCTGGCAAACATGAATGGTTGATATTACCTTGGAAAACAAAATGCCATCAGCTTGTCTGTGTGTACCAATGATGAAACAGGAGTGTCAACTTTTCACGTGAAGAAAAGGTTCCCTTCTTTTTGTTTGCTTGTTCTTAGCTAAATGACTACTTTCTTTTATGCATCATAGCAATCACAGACATCTGTTGTGAAAGTCTGCTGTTAAATGCATTAAGATATTGGATATCAGGATGGAAAACTCTCCCTTTTAGAAGCCACATGTACCTATGTCTACCAAAAGTAAAAGAACAAAATTTTTCAGCAGAGACTTCTCTTGATAATTATAGAGAAATTAAGCATGCCAAGTTCAGTGAGCAGTTCACTGAAACTGCAAAAATGTCCCTTTTTCTCAGGTTACAGCTGGTACAGTGTGAAGCTAGGAAAAACCCTCTTGAATCCACCATGCTGTGCCAATTATCATAGCTCTTCTAATGCTGCTGCAAGTGATATCATTAGTGGTGCTAGCAAGGGCATTGTCTATGAGGTCAGTTTAACCTTGTTGTGGCTGTTATAATTGCCACCATACTTCTCTGAAAATTAAATTCCTTGTACTGTCTTCTGCCCCCCTATTCATGATGTCTTCCTTCGTCTTTCCAAATCTGCAAATATGAGCTCTCTAGTGAGTATGTGTACTGTTTGCATTTCTGTAAAGCTAAAATCAAAAGATTTTTCTCCTGCTTTCTCTTCTCTCTTTGTACAGGGGACTGAATTTTGAAGCTACTAACAGGGCATTTTACTTAGTAGGAACAATGGCTAGAGAGGATGAGGAAAATGGCCCCATCATTGGACCTAAAACTTCTTAAAAAGAGTGGAAAGTATCTCCTGGGTTGAGGAACCCTGTAACCAATCCCCTTCAGAAAAGGGATAGCACGCCTCTGAAAACCAATGAAACTGGTTATTCTCATTAATTCATTGGGAAGGCTATTCTATAATCTCACTTGTTTTAAGGTACAGGAAAGCCTTCTAATTTTCAGCCTAGTTTTATTTCCGTAATAAACATTTCTTTTTGAAATAAGAGGCAATTCAACCTCCACAGAGGGCAGAATGGCAGTGCCAACAATTTCCCTGAAGAGGTATACTTTTATAGCAAGGGGTTATTATAAAATCTTGCATACACAGCTTTTCTGTTTTGTTTCTGTTTTTCCATTTTTTTCTTGATTTGGTCAAAGTTCTTTTTTATTATTATTATTTTTCTTTTACCATTTATTGGAAAGCCAGGAATAAGCTATTACATTATGACCTTTGTGTAGCATTTTCCATTGGGACATTAATGGTAGGTTATTTATCATTTTGCTGGGAAGGAATAGATTTCCTGTCTCTTCTCTTGGGGAAACCTTGCTTTCACTTGTTTCATTGACTAAATGTGCTCATTATTTAGTCTCAAGTGTATGCCTGGGGTGTAGCCCCTGTAATGATTAAGTTTTCCTGGCAAATCAACACTATGGCAAATGTTTATGGTACTTAAATATGTCTCACAGTTCATTTATTTTTCTGTCCTCTCTTGATTAACTTCAGGCTTACTTTTTCCTTTGTTTGTTTGTTTCTATATCCACTGCTGACATCTCAGCTGTAGTTTTCACGATTAATTGTCATAGTTGTGTTTTTATTATCATAAGCACCCAGGACAGAGAAGCCTTTTAATGAATAATTTCCTAAGGGTAACTGTCACATGTTACTTGTCTTTCTATCACAGGCTTTGCAGGTTTTACAATGAAGCTAGTTATTTAAAATCTTGCACAGTGTAAAAAAAAAACTTTCACACTCTTCCCATATTCCTATCACATACACGTTCACACATAATATACATGGAGTATTATTCTAGCACTCAGATCCACTGTTCCCAAGTACATAGCGATTTAACTCCTGTGCAAAACTCCTTTGAAAAGCTGGGCCTCATTCCTTCCCTTGAGCCAACCTACATTTTTAGTCATATAAATTATTGGTTTGATTTAATGATGCAATTATTTTTAATAATTTAATGGATAATGTAATTATTATCCGTCTTGCGGTATAGTAGTATGCCTTCTAAGTCCCACGTTATCCTCCTGGTTAGGGATTAATTGTGGCCAATAGTGGATTAGCTATAAAGATCTCTGCTGGAAATGACTTTATAAAGACAAATCTTGATTTAACTTCCCGGCTCTTATCCTAGTGCTATCCACCTCGGATTGACATTCAGTATTCATCTTTCTAAATTAGACCCAAAATGACCAGTGTCTCCTGCCTGTCAGCACAACTCAGCAACACAACGTGTAGGCTCACAGATGTACAGTGCAAGCTTTCTGTGACATAAGTATATGGCAATGAATGTATTGGTAAATTACAGGTCCTGGAAATGACTTTGCATATGAAACCCATAAATATCTGCACTATTTAATTTTTAGCTTCCTCCTTCACTTTATTTTGGATGACTCTACCTACTTCACTCCAGGATGAATCTGCTACAGAAGGGACAAGCCTGCAAGACTCATGGATACCAGCTCGCTATTGCATTTGACCCTGAGGGCAGAAATCAGCCCCTGGACCTCTCCTATTCAGCATTATAGATAAAGCACAGGTGTCTGTAGGTGCACACAATAATATTTTCAAGGATTCTTAAAGAGTAATGAACAAAGAAACAGTGTTAGAAGGCAACACAGTAAAACAAACATAGACAAAATAGGTTTTCATTGTTGCTTTTCAATTGAAACTCAAGCTACAGATTCTTTATTGTTGTTTAACATGTTAAGAGGCTTGAAAAGACTGAAACTGCAAGACCGTAATAAGCTACTAAATACTTTTTTACAGGAAAACAGAACAGAAATGTTCTATTCTCCCTTCTCCACATGAAAAGAATAAAGAGAAACAAATTTGAAGGGGAAAATTTAAAACTAATAAATATACAACTAAACAATGGAATTAATTGTTGTGGCATGGCACTCTGATCAATATTTATTGCTAATTGCATTTTGCATCCCATAACAGTCAAGGCAGAAGCACCATTTTCATTGGGAGAGATACCAAATTAACCCGACTGTGAAGCCACAGCTTAAGTAGCAGAAGGTTATATTGGTCATCAAGCCTTGAAATTGATTGAAATGTAAAGTGAAAATATCTATATATAGTCCCAGTACAATATCTTAATATTACTGTCTTATGAGGGATCTCATGCTTTCCTTTGGGGGGGGGGGGGGGGTGGATAAAATAAAATAAAAATGTTGCCTTTTTTAAAGAATATATAATGTTTGACATCTCTCCAGCAATTTGCATTTGGGATATCAGATTCTCAAAGCCTATTACATAACTAAATCCTCAGACTTCTGAGGTTTTAGGGTACAGCGAGACAGTGTACCTAGCATGAAAGATAATCTTCATAGAACTTCTGAGCACATGGTGTGTTCTGATCAGGTAAGCCTAGCCAAATTGATATAAATCTACAGCCAAAAAACCTAATTGATCTAATTGTAATTGCACAGCATAGATAACTTGATTAAACCAGAGCAGTTTTAAAAATTATTCTAGAATATAAAACTTTTGCCAAATAGGTTGCAAATAGTTTTAGTGCAAAATTGTTAATACTAGCACTAGGTGTTTGGTTGTTTTTTTTTCTTGTAGAACTCAACACTTGATTCGGTACAAATCCACGTATTCACCAAAGAGCTAAACATATTATAGTCATTAATCAGCAAAAAAATTCAGTTACTAATGGATAAATCAACTTCAGAATTTACACGTAGAACATACTAATCCAAACCCATCAATGGCTGAAATTCTAGTATAGGTTTTCTCCAGTATTTCTTAATAATTATGTGCCATTCTAAAACAAGAAATATATTAAATAAGCAGTAAGATTTTTTGAACATGCTGCCAGTATATGCATTAAAGAAAATCCTTAGTGATTTATGAAGAGCAGCGTGAAGTGGGGAATAAATGGATGTTCAAGCAATCACATAATTGTAGTAATAATTAGGAATAAGGTTTGCAATATAAAGTAGTTTTAGTAGAAAAGACCTTTTTCCAGAGTTGTTCTGTCTACTTTACAAATTTGTTTTGTGTAAATTTGAATGGAGATGAAAATATTTGAAATCACTTTCATCTATTGAAGACACACATTTCTGAGATGTCTCCATTTTGAAAGGTTTTACAATACCCTGTAAGTTCTGTATATTGTTCTCTCCACCAGCCTTGTTACTTACCAATATTCCTAAAGAGAATTTGCCACTTGCTGCATAAAACACTACAGGAACTGCCAATCTAATGAAAAGGGCTTACTGACTAAAGCATATGCCATTGTTTTTCCCTTTAAGTTATGAACAGAGCACTTAGCAAAGGGTGAAGTCCAGTAATGGATTCAGGAGCCTACACAGCAGTGTTTGAATCTCCTTACTCTTAAAACATGGAGGCAGAATGTAATCTAAACCCCAGAAAGTTAATCTGCCCCTACAATATATTTTACATTAAACAGTCACTTCACAAAAAAAACCCCCAAAAAACCCCACCAAAACCAACACCCTGAAGTAAGAATCTTAAACCCAGTATTTCCTCCTTTCAAGGGACTAAGCTAAGCAACAAGCTACAGAATATGTCTGCCTTTGCGCTTCCCCTTTGCTAGCCCCACAAGTCTTGCCTTCACTACCAAGGGTGAAGGACAGGAAGGAGATGAAGACTGTATTCTCTTCTATCCTTCAGTCATCATTATCTATTTTTAATTTGGGAATCAAGTATTCTTCAGGGAGACATGGGACTTACATCTCTGAATCTAGGGAGGGCACTGAACCCTGGTATCCAAGTTCCTAAACAAACATTCTTTCTCATATATAATTAGGTAAAGGTAGCTAATATTTAGCTACTAACATATTAAAAATAACCTGCCTATATGACAGCCTGTGGAAAAAAAATCAGCCCCTGATGCGTATAGGTGTAAAGCCTTCAGCTGTCAGCTAGAGTTTTGCTTGCTTATGTTACAGTTTAATGTGATTACTTTTGTCCTTACCATGCAGTTAAAAGGAAGATGACTGTAGACCATGTTTTTGAACAGATTATTTTGCCATTAAGCTTTCAAAAATGTGGAGATTACTCAAGCATCATAAGCCTATTATTTTTTACACAGTTTTAAAGAAAGCCAGGAGTACAGTGGTCTGAGAAAAGCAACAAAATTTAAACTTTTTTACAATACATTTCTTTGGTGTCAGATTTGATTTGATTTGATTGAAAGTCAAATACTTTCCTTAAGAATAAGAGGTTATTTTGAAAAGGTAAAAACCATAGACTGTGCTCAAACCCTCATATATATACAATATTTTGTAACTGTCTATTGTTCACAGGAGTGAAGAAAGAGAGAAATATTTTGGTCACACCTGACAAATACATATTTGCTAGTTTACTCGACAGATTTTGCAGAGTCCAATAGGGAAATTAAATTCAATGTCATGGGCTGAACAGGAGGTAACAAAAACATGGGAAATGGCCCTTGTGTTCTTCTCAAGAAAATGTTTAAATATCAAGAGCAACTTCTTCCATGTTAAATGTTTTAGGTAGACTGGGAGAAAATGGTGTAAGAGATATCACCTTAAGTCTGAATTTCCTGGTCCCAGAGTGTTAAGGATAGATGGAGGTGGAGGATTGGACGGGAGTCTGCCTTTCGTTCGATTTCTCTGCACCCCTGCCCCAAGGAAATTCCGGGTTGCAATACAGGAGAGAAAACTCAGTAACTAACAGCCTGAAAGAAACAAAGTTTTGGCAAGGGACAGAAGAGGGGACAGGGGAACACATGCTGGAGAGGCTGCTGCTTTAGTTGTTTCCTCTGTGAACAGAGCTTTTTTAGAACATCATCTGGTAAAAAGATTTGCAAGCTACTGGTTAACACAAAACCTAGTCTGAAGGGAATGTCGGTTACTTTAATCCAGTTTCAGCAAAGCATGCTCTTTTTTTCTCCCCTCAGCAAATAGGATTTTTATCTATTAACATCCAGACATGGGGTAGTCTGAGCCAAATGTCTTTGTTAACTAATTTTACCATTGTTTTTCTTTGTGTAGATTAGATTGTGAATAGGAGCATCTGCTCTGGGGATAGGTGTGAGTATATGTTTAGGGTAGGGTAAAACATTACAGACTTTTAAGTTTGGCATATGAGTGATTCACACCATCAATAGCTATTGAATATGCATTATTAATACTATTAACATGGTTCAAACTACAAACAGAACATGAAGAAAACAAACTGAAATACAAACAAAGAATTGGGAACCAGTGTTTACACAGAAACAGACCCAAAACACTAGATGAAGGTGGTTCCCAGTGATGTGCATAAAGTTTATTTTATATCTTTTGTGTTTTGCACCACCTGAATGTGAGGCATGCTGACTTACTGCAGTATTTAAACACTGAAAAAGTACGTCTGCTTTGTCTGCATTTTCATGTGCCAGGCAACAAAAAAAAAAAAAAAAGCAGTTCATGATAGCAAAACATGGAATCAAAACAATATCACCTTTTCAGTTGGATGAACTATGTAGTCACAGGAGCAGAGAATCTGCAAGCCAGGTTGACCTTCACAGAAAAAGGTGGTATGTCCTAATACAAAATGAGTTTTACCTTCTCTGCAAAGAGAACTGAAGGATATCCCACATTGCAAGTCTCTTTTCAAAGGCATTTACAGACATCAATATAATAAACTTACGTGAAAGAGCTCTTTAATATTAAAAGTAGCTATATGAAAGGCAATGACAGCTTTCTTTCCTTGACTAAATGTGAATGATGGGATGCACTAAGTAATGCTGAGATGCTGAAATAAACATTACGAAAAAATGATCTAGCTCTGAAAAAAAGAGCAAAGAAGCAGTAAAATTATGTAAGTACAATGGCTGGTGTCAACAACAGAGTCTAAAGAAGGATTTAGCTTCTCAGGTATGTTATTTACCCCATCTGGAAGTATCTAGTGCAGCAGGTAAAACGCTCTCCGGAAACATGAAATTACTTATTAGTAAGATGAACAATTGGTTTTCCAAATCATCGGTGCATCAAATAACCTACCAAACATTGTACAAAACTGTCACTGAAGGTCGCAATCATTTAAAATTTATCCAGTCATGCCAGATGAAATAAGGGTCTACTGATTCTGCAGTATGTGGGTTCATTGACCAGTAGCTGGGACTTAAAACTTACTTTAATTTAGTGCATGAAAATGAGAAATTCCCGGCTGCAGGAATGCTCTATTGAATGGTTAGGTATGAAGAAAAACTTACATACCTGCTCCTTCTCAAACTGTATTAGCTGACATGCCAGATGACAGCAAATCCTCAGAGAGAAGCAAAACTCATTCATCTTAATTGCTAATGAACTACGTCTATTTTTCCAACCTGTGTTGCAAAAGATACTTACTCCTGTGTGCCAAGTGATAGTGAATTTAGAGGACACCTTGGCCCTGTTGCTTAATTGTGTTTTCCAGCCTGATAAAAAGGCAACAAGAGTATTTTTGAGGAAATCAATTTTTGCATTTTATACGGTTTTGAATGCAAACCCAATAATTATTGGAGGGGAGTGGTGTGTATCCTTTGTCCTTTTCCAGGAAAAAAAGGGTCTCTAGACTTTCCAGATAATGACTTGTCTTCAAGGACATCTGCACTCCTATCCTCACAGCCCTTTAGAAGCTTTTGTCTTTTAACTCTGGTAGCGAACTTGTGTTCAAGGCCATTTGCAATGCAGTTGTGGGTTTTAGAATAACTTTAAATTTTACAAGAAATATTTCTGAGACAGCAAGAGTATTATCTTAGCATTGACAATATGTCTCCAAATTTTCACCACAGACTCCAGTCTCAGGATTGCTATGGTAGAGCTCCTGTTTAAAACAATTTTCCCATCAGCATATGTATCAGAACACTTTGAAAATATAGACAGCCATACATTAGGAAGAATGTACTTCCAGAAACTGATTAAAAAATTGTTTCCCGTTTACACCTTCCAACTTTCCCTTACCAGTTGAGCTGTACAGTTTGCAAGTCTCATACATGATGATATTAAAACAATGTCATATTAAGTAGATTATTTAGCTGTAACATGCACATCAAATACTCCTGGAAATCACAGAATCATTTAGGTTGGAAAAGACCCTTGAGATCATCGAGTCCAACTGTTAACCATCATGGATTATGACTGATTCCAATTGCAGTCCTTGGTTACTATCTAGGACTGGTGACTGTGGATTACTACCTGGAGTTACCCCGTAGCCATCATTCAGGTGGATGTGCAGACAAGCCTGTCTGGCTGAGAGCAGCAGTCCTGCAGCATGTGTGCAAATTTCTCTCTCCGGTGAGTTGCCCTCATTCTGAACAATAGCATCACTTGACCCAAACCACTCCTGACACTTATGTGTTGCTCTCACTCATGCTGACAAAGCATCTAGATACTAGTTGGGTGATGAACATTTTGGGATGTCACAGGTGAGTGAAAGTTTTGAATAGTGTTGAATAACATAACAAAAATTGGCAAATGTTTACTGGTAGCCTGGATTTTTAGGAGTGTTTCACCTCAGGGCTTTCTTGCTCAAAAGTCTTCCTCATATTCAATCACTTGCTCACTTTTAATTCATA
The DNA here is from genome assembly GCF_011004875.1 of Balearica regulorum gibbericeps. Taxonomy (NCBI): domain Eukaryota; kingdom Metazoa; phylum Chordata; class Aves; order Gruiformes; family Gruidae; genus Balearica; species Balearica regulorum. Next base: position 41,483,979 of record NC_046184.1, on the reverse strand, counting down.
TTTGGTGATGTAATCTCTGTATATTGGTTGGCACTTACTCTGCTCACAAGTATTTCAGATGCTGAAGGCTCACAGAAAACACTGTTACTTTTCTCCCCTAGAACTGGAGATCTACAAAAGGGAAAGCTCACCTAAAGGGAAAGGAAATATTTTCCTCTTTTTTTTTTTTTTTTTTTTTTTTAACTTTTCCAAAGAGCAGAATTACACAAGACAAAGTCTCTTAAAGAAAATCTCTACTCATACAAGACCAATCTGCAATCTGTTCTAACAGTGATTTTTTTATACTTCAAGTCAGGGGGAACTGATGAGTACCAAATCATGAGAAAGGTATGACAGCTCGTTGTTCCGAATTATTATGGCAATAACCTGCATTTGCTGCCCTCCTTTTTAATTTTGGGGGGGTTTATACAAAAAGTTTTAAAAAATCAAACCTTCTCATATTTATTTCCTGAAGTTTCATTTATCACTGAAGCTGACAGTTAGACATAATTGGCTGTGCTGATTAATGAAATGTTTTATCTAAGGAAATAGATATGATGGGCTTTATAACGACTGTACTTTGAATCTAGGAAAAAGGCAGACCAAACCAGGATAGAACAAAACTAAGTTAAACATATCAGTGATTTAAATAGTCTCCGTTAGCCGCCCTTTTTGTTTGGTAGGTTTTTTTACTAGAATTGTGCAACAAATTTAGACAACTGAAAATGTTGGTATCAAATTACTGTATCAAATTCTGATGTGGCTGTTGAATTAGAGATAGGAAATTGTATAACTAATTTTTTTAACTTTTATCATTGTTTGCAAAAACAGGAGTATGTTTAAGTGTTCCAGAATGTATAGGATTTTCAAAAGGCTTTCCCATCCTTCAGCATTTCTATAGCTTCAGGTTAGGGAATTTGTTTAAAAAAAAAAAAAAAAAAAAAAAAAAACCACAAACAAAAAAAACCCCCCAAAACCAAACAGGAAACAGAATTGTCCTCTTTGTTTTAGAGAGACCTTCCCTGGATATTCCTTGGAAACAGAGCACATTGAGACAGCAGAAATGTGTGAATGCCAGCAAGGCTTAAAATAGGAAAACTGTGGAAAGCAAAATATATTTTTCAGTTGACAAAATTGTCTATATTGAATCCCAGTTGTGTGAGGCTCATAGCAATGTGTTGCCATGAGAGAGTTGTTCAGTTTGGAAATATAAAGAATAGTTATGAAAATTAAATATTGGGTGGCACAGGGCATTTTCTATAAATGACTTTGAAGCCAATGGAAGTGAAAGAAAATCATGTGCTATGTATGTAAAAAGAATTTCTGAAATTGTTCAGGGAATTGGATAGTTCCTTTTCTTTAGTTTGTACAATTTCTTTGTTCTACATGCAGCTTTGAACGTAATAGCTATATGCAATCCTTATCTAGGATAGCAATTAAAACACCTCTCCTCATCACATAATTATATCTCTGGAGACAATTATGAATTCCATACTTACATTTTTAACCTTGACTATAATCTCCTGGTTCATGTGTCTAGGTTTGCATAAACTTCAAGCTGAAATTATTTTATCCTTGGAACTGAGTAACAGGAGTGATATTGCCTGAACAAAATGTCCATATCATCTAAGATAAAGTGAGCAAAGGAAAAAGAGTCATAAGAAATGCAAAATTACTTTTCTATTTCTTGAGAATTTTGTGAACTAAGCCCCAAAAAATTGACACATAAGCAGTTATGATATTGTACATCTTATGTACAAAGTTGATGTATGTGAGAGAAATCATTAAAGGGATCAAATGTATCAGAGGACTTATGTTTTATTGATTTCAATTCACTGTATATAATCCACTGCAGTTTGAAATAGCAGCTTGGACTTCTAAAGTGCAGGGGTCAGAGTACATAAGAACTGTATTCTAGCACAGAAACAACTTCCACAATAGACTTCTAATGAAGAAAATGTTCTATAGTTTATTTATGTAATTATTGATCATAGAGATCCTTTGGTGCATGGGTTGAGGAGATTTTCTACTGAGAAGATTGTTTCTACTTTTTGCACAAGATTAAAAGTAGATGGCAGATAATAATCTGAAAGACTGCTGTTGTTAATTTTGCAAAGTGTAATAGTAGAGAAAAGAAAACTGAAAAAAACCCAGAAATTAGTCAAAACAAGACTGTCAGAAGTGGTGGTGGAACCATAACAACTTTCTTTGAGACCAGACCACGCTCCTCATTTTGGCAGCTTCCCCTTCCACACCAACCCCTTGGCTCAGCAGACTACATACTACTTTCTTACCTTGCTCCTTCTGGCTTATGCCAAACGAGTACAGTAAGCAATGCTACCTGGGTAAACCTTCCCATACTGAACAACCTGCTCTGAGGAACTGGAACAGAGAGTACAAAGAAGATTTAAGAAAAGGGCAGAGGATATGTCTGGCCAGAAGTGAGGTGAACATGGGGCTCAAATGTTTACTTTAATAGACCCTAAGCATAGCAAAAATTAGTGTATATTTTAACAACAAATTATGCCTTGCCTGTTAAAATACATTTACAAGAGTTAATAAAATGCTACATGTTGGCAAGTGGGAGGCACTTATAGTTTTTTCCAGGCTTTAAAAATGTTTTTCAAAAAGTCCTTTAAAAATCCTGTTCAGAGAAATATGGTAACCTCTGGTTAACATATAATGTAGTCACATATACATTATAGCATAATATGGTGACATATATATTAAAAATTAGTTATAGGGAAGAAAGTGAAGAGTAGGAATAAATGGCCAATTCTCTGGAAAGAAAATTTTTAATCATCTGACGTGCTTTAGGATTAGTACAATAAATGTAACAGAACCAGTCTTAAATTTATCCAGTGGCTTACACACAAGAGCTATTGACTTATGTGAACTACTAATTTAGAACCACTAAGGAATGTGAAATTCACTTGAGTTCATTTTCTAACTGTTTTCATGAAACAAGCATTGTTGTTCAAATACTCTTGTGTTATGAACGCATCACTGAAGGTTTGTGTGAATTTCCTTTAGATTCCTACAAACTCTTTCAGGTAGTTATTTCCACTGCATTTCAAGGTCAAGTGTGATGTGGCCTATCTCCACGAAACAACATCATCTATCAAGTGTCATATAACATATAGCTTATATCTCTTTAAACTCTAAAGAATGTCAGCATAGCCATAATCACTTTAACGTTAAAAAGATAATTTAATTCTACTGGACATGATTTCTTGGTGGAAACAAGAAATCATAATGGAGATTTATAATTTTTCCCTTTCTGTTTTGAGATATGACTTTGGCAGCGATAGCTTGCCATGTTACAAAAAATACAGCAACCAACTCTCAAGGAAAAATTCAGGGCGACACCAACAAACAATAGAGAAGAAAAGAAGTAACTAATCCCTTCACTTCATCAGTGAAAACAAATACTAATAAATGTTTTAAAATTATCTGTTCTGTGATAGTAGCTATCTCTTAGGGTCAACCAGTAAGACAGGACAGAAATCAGTGCATGGAAGCAAAGACAGATTTGGGGAAGAAGGCTTAGCTTTCAGACAAAAGACTGATAGAAGTTCTCTAGAACATAAAGACAGGCACAATCCAAAAATTGTTATATGCAACATGCTGTTGTAAGCAAGCTGTCCTTGTCAGATGAGAAGGGGGTCTGAGATAAGATTATCTGTCAAGTTAAAAGATAAGAATTGCCTTGCTCAAAGAACGATCATAAAACATCCATAAGTTTGCATGGAGCAAGAATGCACACAAAGGGGGCTAGTATGCAAGGAGGTAAGTTGGTCTTTTTTTCAACATTCTAACAAAAAATGAGGAGAATATGCACTAATATTTGTCCTTGGCTTTTCACTGAGGATTCAGACTGACTAAGATGTATTGATAGAAAAAAATTTGATTTTGCACTCCTAAATTAAGACTTGTAGTTCATGAATAGCTACATAAACAATGACTTGGGGTTGACATTATATTAAGACATAATAAAATATGCATTAATATAATTATGGTGACTAATTAATGATAGAAGTTGTGTATCACTTGAACAACAAATGACAAAATTAAATGAATACTAAAGGATTCATGTAGATTTCATTGGAAGATGGGCATAATTCAGAAACAAAATGGAAGAGGAATTCTTCATAGATAAAAGGCAATCTATGTATATTCATTCATTCTTTTACTTAGATTTTCTAAAGTGGCTGTAACATCTTGCAAAGATGTAGTAAATGACACCTTAGCAAACACAGTTACCTGCTGTAGACCAGTAACAAAGTGAAGATGTTCTTAGGGAATATTAAAAAATATAGGAAGCAAAACTGGAAAATTGATAATGTAATCATTCATAAATTACTGTATTTATATACTTCAGGTCATGCCACGAAGCCTCATCATTTATTACTCATTTTTTCAGGAGGCTGGGTTTTTTATTTGCCAAAATGTCTAATATTTTTCCAGACTACGTAATGCACATAGGGCATAGGGTTGTGGGAAAGGATTGGGTGCTTGTAGGGTGACCTGTGCTGGGAAGTGACTGAAGGGGAGCATCTGATGGAGGGGTGATGTCCTTGGTGGGGGGCCCTTGGGGTGGGCAGCACTGCCCCTTGGCTCACCCCAGCTGCCACAGTCTTTGCCCCGGCACCTCTCTGCTGGGGATTGTCCCTTTCACAGCCCAGCTGTCACCTGGCCATCTAAGGCAGCAGAGGGGGTTTATTACCACTTCCAGTGCCTATTTTTTAAGGTGAGCAGCTTATGGCCGGTGGCAGCAGCAATTTGAATGGTGTGTAGTAGATTCTAAAGAGATTGTTTTTAGCCATTTACTAATGAAAGCTGAAATTAGTACATTTTCACAAAGGAATAAATAGATGAACTGAAATCCATTGGTACTTGTGACGATACTGGAAACTTCTCTGTCAAAGGGCACCTCAAGATGCTGTGACAACTCTGACTACCAGCAGCAGACAGTAGGCAAAAAGAGGGAGTGATGCGGTATAAGACTTTAATGTCTTAAATGATGCCTATAAGGAGTAAATATTAGTTATTAAGGAAGGTTACTATATTTCCCTTATTTAAAGAATAAATCAAAAGAATTTCAATAGTCAATTTCAAGATATTAGTGTTTGAACCTGCTCATTTTGGTATTGAATGGCATCTGGAAGGGAGTTATCTTCTATAGCTAGCAGCAATTAGCAGCCTTTATTTTGCAGATCCATGTTAACTAGACGATGTGGTCAGAAAAGTTTCTGATTAATACCTAGATAAGCTGATTATGGCAACATATACATTTCAATGAAATAACTAACATTAGTAACTGCTGATGACCAAATATCAGGTTGTAGAGGACATTGGATGGCTGTGAAGGAGTAACTTTGGCAGTCCTCAGGGGACAACATGGAGTATCTGAATTTGTGCAGAATAAGATATCGCTAGAGAACAAATCATCTCTTTTTTTCCTCCCAAAGTAGCATATATCCCAGAGCAATACAATATTTTCCCTCTCCTTCACCGGCCTTGATTTAAGCTTCTTATAAAATTATAGAATTTGCAGTTCTATTTTAATAAAAACTCTATTAAACCTTAAATGAATGTTAGCAAAGGATTTTTGTGGTGATTCAAATATTTCTAAAATTAGATACAGGTATTCAGCTGAGTACCGTACATTATGAGTCTGTATAATTTATTTCATAGCTTGTAAGAGTTTTTACTGTAATATTTAATGAAGGATATATCCAAAGTTTGCCAAAAACTTTTACTCTCCCAAGGATGTGATGCACTCATCTTCGCACTTCTTCCTCTTTAAATGAACTAAAAGATCCAAGATTAAGTTATTCTGATACCATCAGTTCTGAGAGTAAAACAGCTTCCTTTTTGTTACAGAAAATGAGAAAAAGATAATCAAAGTGATAAAAGGAGCTGTCACATCTTATATCTTTAAAAATGCAAGGATAATAGCTCCTACCTGTTATATTTGCCAAGGGACCAGTTCTGACACCCTATGAAATAGGAGGAAATCAGAGTTTGGCCCAAACTCTGAACCAAACTTTTGGACTATGGGGTCAGTGTAGTCTGTGATGTGTCCTGGCACCTCGTTAAGGACCTTGACTGAGCATGCCAGACTCACTACCCTATATTATTAGATTTCCCTCCTATGGGAGATATCTGATAACTTTCAGTTTTCATTATAGCCTTTTTTTTTTCTTTTTATGAAAGAATTTGTTCTCAGTCCAAATCTGTGATCAGATTTTGCCTCAAGTGGAGTATGAACAGCACACGCAGCTGTGAACTTACTTAATGTTTGAGGATTTGGACTGAACTAACAATTAGATTTTATTTTAAACATAACCATGCATCTTTTAGTTAAATAAAAAGAGTTAGGATCTCCATATCTAAGAGTAATTTAAAGAAAGTAAAAGAGTTCCATGATATGTCTTTTATAAAATATCCTATTCGTTACTGGGAAAAAAAACAACCCACATAAATAATCTTTGCACAAAAAATTGTGGAATAATTATTTTAATCTTCTGTATTCAATTACATTTTACAGAATGCTATGAGGTTTTGTATCTGTACGTTTCAGTGTATAAATGTTTATATGTTTATATATTTATATGTCTGCATATATAAAAGTTTGAATTATAGTGTTTGTCATAGTGTAATAACCCTTAATTATGTCTTTTCCTTTCTCACACATATATATATGCTCAATATTTAGCAAAGTTCATTAAGATTTTTTGTGAGTTCACTGCATGAAAACTGCAAATGAGTTGGCAACAGACAGGACACAATAAATACGAACCATAGTAGAGAAAGTAAGTTGTGTTCTGGGATCAATAGAAAAGCATAACAAACTTTCAAGGAACATTGAGCAACTTTTTGCTGAACACTTTCCTGTTTTTGTCAAACTGAAAACAAAAGAAGAATTCAACTGGAATCAATAAAAAATTCAGCAAGGGAAAAAAGAAAAGAAGAAAAAAAAAATTTTGCAGCATGATTTTCAACATACAGGTGGTTGTATGCTTCTTTTCCAGTGTCTAATATTTATGGTGGCTCCCTGTTCTTCCTAAAGTGACTACTCAGCCCTGCTCTGGAAAGTGACTATCAACATACTACAGATTATTTTCAGATTACAATAACCTCTGAGACTATTCCTTTTTCTTTTAAATAGGGTATTCATTTAAGTTAGATTTCCCAAATGATTGCCCTAGGGGAGCAGTCAGGTTGAGCTTCCCTTTTTAATCTCTCTTTCTAGTGAGGGAAAGATGGAGTAGGATCACAAGGATCAATATCCTGTTGATCTGAATGGATCTCATTTACTTATTCTTTTCATTCACTAACAAAACAAAAATCAATCGTCCACTCAGTTCCACTTTCAACAGTAGTATAGGTGTGTGCAAATGTTTAATAAATAGTAGTTTTATTTTGCTTTAACTTGTATGTGTTTGATGTGTTCAATTAATGGGCAGGTGCTGTTAGGAATTTTAGATTAAGACAAACAGCCTGCAGCTTCCCAGTCCAAACAGGTAATATTGCTTCTTTGACAACTGCTTTATTATTCTGGTGCTTTACTGACTCCTGATTACATTAGATTTGCCCTCAAAAAGGAACTGAAAATTCTGTATTTCACAGTTTCTAATTCTGAATCTAGCATCCAAATTTAACATGACAACTCCTCATGGGCCAATTAATTTTTCCAAGCTATTTACTTGGATGAATATTTACGAAGTTGGCAGAGGAAATATTTAATATGGATATTTTTGTCCACATAATCTCAGCTTTTCCAGACTGTTTTACTTAAAGTACTATTAATTTCAAATCTCCTCTTCTTATACTTGTACACAAGCTAGCTTGAAATCCAACTCAAGACTGTTAACCAAAACCTGTTCAGTTATTTAAACATCAGGGCATTGTATTTAGGTACCTAGATGTACCTTTAAGAGCCAGGTCCAGAAATGGCCTAAAGCTGAGCTTTGGAAAACTTGAGCTGCTTCAAGACTAAGGTACCAATGCAAAAAAGACAATATGATCCAAAAACCTCTGACTTGACTGCTGCCAGACTCAGCCAGGAATGGGAAAAGGCCTTATGCGCCCTGGCACGCTTCGAGGCTGATCCCAAACTTATGCCTTTGGGAAGAATATCCCACTGACAAGTCTGTCCCTTTGAAGCGACTTTAGCATTCATTGAGTGCCTGAGGAGAGGATGAGGAAGCTGCACAGCAGGAGGAAGCTGCACCAAGGGGGGCAAACAGTCCCTGACTGCCCGGCTTTCCTCTCAGCTGACTGCAGCATCATGCTTTAGATGCTTTGCCCTGCTTTGAATGTACAAGTCAAACCCTACTTACTTATTTCAGAAAGCAGGACACTTGTTTGGGTGCTGGAAGACCTGGGTTTTGGCCTTATTGCCCAAAAGTATTTCTAAATGACCGTCTAAACATGGTAAGTCAGTGTGAAATGCATAAATACAGAGTCCGAACCCAGAACTGTACCCTTCCATTAACACACCTTAACCAGCAGATGTGCAGTCATCTTCCACTTGATTTTTTTTTTCTTTCTCTGGCTATAAAATGATTGGGACACTTTTCTGCACCACAGCACGACAGCTTCCCTGGAAGGTGCAGTAATGCCCATCCCTGCCCTGTATCAGGGCATCTGCTGACGGCATGGGAAAACACACAAGCTTTGCTTTGTTCACAGACTGAAACTGGCCCTGGCTCCCCAGTTGCTCATATGTGTTTCCTGGAAGAGAGTGATTCCTTGCTCAGTCTGGGAGTAACCAGCATCTACAAGTATCGAAAATCAATTGCAGTGCCTGCCTGCAGCCCTGAAAGCAGGGACAACTTTAACTCACCGCTTTTGCTCAGTATTTCCAGCTGGGTACCACCACTGGGCTGTGTACATGCTGGTTTTAGGTGCTGCTCAGCATGATGGCGAGTTATGAATTTCATTCCCGGGCATTTGTCTTTACCTGCACACGGTGTCTGCAGCTACCCCTGGTGTGTGCATGCCTCCATCAAGATTTGGATTCTACTCTTTAGCAAGTTTGGGGTGACATACCCAAAATATCTAAAAAACTCTAATTCTAATTTTGAATGTGACTACAGCTGTTCATGCAGTTTTATCCTCTCCTTTAATTCATTTGTTTTGATTAATGTTAATGGTATCTTAATTACCTTTAAACCAGAGATTTTTCTCTACAAAAAAATTGTAATGGCTGCATCCCTTCAGTCTCTTTGGTAGCACCCAACTCCTCTGGATGAGATGCAAAGACTATAGACCTACTTTGGTGTCAAAGTAAAACACTCGATGGTGCAATAGCTGTACTATTTGCCTTTGCTTCTCAATTTCACTCACACTGGCGGCTGTGGAGGATTCACTTTACCTACTGTTAGAAAAACCTGAGGATGGCTCCCTTGGTACATAACATACCTGTGTTTTGCAGAGTTTTTCTGATGGTAGAAATGGAAAAGATATGTCTGGGTAGAAAACGAAGCAGAGGTGATAAGAGATTTGTTTCAACTTTCATTTGCGTTAAGTTCAACTGGCATGATCTTTTTACTTTTTTACAAGCTAATTAGGGATATTTCTTGAAGAAATATACTTTATCCAGCAAGCTGCTACTGTATTCGGATGAAAAGTGGCAACAAATTAAAAGAAATAGTTATTATCTAAGTAATATAATAAGAGATTATATGATTCTTTGAATAAGTTAATATTTTAAAAAGTGGTGAATTATTCAGTGAACAGCTTTTTACAACTCTGGAGTTGCTTTCAGATCATAAAGAACAAAATAATTAGATGGTAAATAATGGCAATACTGATACAGAATACAACAAATATTCTAAATGTGACTATAGAGAAATGGCAAAATTAACTGAATAAGATATCTAATCAGATTTTATTTATTATCTATATTATTCAATTAGTTTCACCATAATTTCTATATTTTTATATAAGATTTTATAAGGTAATCTTATTGTGGATCTCTATCCCATGCTTGTGCTTCCATTATAGATGTGATATAGAGCTAATTTAAGCTTTCACCATGCAAATGAGCAATGGCAGTTATAGTCACTCCAAGCACAAAGGTGATGGCATTGCTATAGCCCTCATTTCAGGAAAGGTTTCTGTGGGCCTAAACATGGAACATGTTCAAAGGATAATAAAGGCTTCAGGACTAAGGAATTGTTCATGAGTGCAAAACCTTCCCTTTTAGGTTGTGCAGGCTCAGATTGACTCATCATTTCTTATGATATGCTTCTAACTTTTCCATCGCTGTAGATATTAAAGCTCTGGGCAATCTCAGATTAATTACCCTAGATAGGTGTTCACAACTTCAGAGCAATATTGGAATAGATAGTCATTGCTAGGGTATATGTCTGCTCAAATACATGAGTCAGCTGGATACGGGCCAGCCAAAACTTTGGCAAAGCCATAGCTACATTAGCAAATCCTCTTGGCTTAAAGACTGTTTTTTCTACATGTCCCAAAATTCCACACGTACTGATAGCACTGATACTGATACTGATAGCACACGTACGACTTTGATTGATAGCACTGGAAGGTTTCCAGTTTCAAATCTCAGGTCATATAAGTAAAAGTTCCCTGAGATAAGGCTCCTTGCATAAATGTCGTAAAATCATAGATGCTGCAACCTTCACATGAGAACGTGCAAAAACTGTGGATCAAATCAGTGTTCATACTTCAAAGACATTTGGAAGGGTTGTACTTTTGCTGGCATCTGAGTGTCATTTTCCATCTTCTGAGAGATATCACCTCCAAAAGTCCCTTCTGGGAGAGATTAGCACGCATGATATGTATATTCAGGCACTGGCACACAGGCTAGAAGATATGAACATCCAGCATGATGAAAGAAGCACAACTTTTGTTTCAAGACTGATATCTATTATCTGGGCTAAACAAGCAGAAAGAAAAGCCGGCTTGGGGATAGGTTAGTATGGCATACCAGGACTGCGGCTGAGCAGGCAGGTGAAATCTGGAGGTGTCTGGCTGAAGCAGGGCAGCAAGTGCTGCTTGTCATGAAAGGAGGTAATGGACAGAGGGTGGATGACACAGGTTATATAGATAGGACAGTGCCCAACTATCCACCCAGCAGGTGTCTGCTGTACATACATGTATTCGCATTTGAAGAAATAGAGGGTGTCAAATAACAAAAAAATTTGATTAAAGTACAAGTGACTTATAAAACTCTAACAAGTGACTGAAAGAGCGACATAAAAGTATTTTGTGGTTCTAAGAAGAAGAAAGATGTAATGATGTTACATCTATCATATATTTCAAGTTACTATATTCCCTACACAATAGGTCAAGTTTTTTGGCACTAGGTCTGTGGATTCCCTTGGTAGCCTGATAACTTCAGAAAGCACCTTTTGTTTAGCCACAACAATGCCCCTGACAGAATATGAATCAAAACTAGAATTTAGAAAGTATCAGTAACTAATGAGAGGGTAGAAATATCTCTTTATTGATTCTTCTTCCTTTTTTTTTTTTTGAAAGTAAAGAGTAAGTGAAAAGAATGGGAATCTAGAAATTAAATGGCAGAAACCGTGTTTACATGAATGTAAAATTCCAGAGTGCAGCAGAGTTCAGATGTCTGAAAGCTGTGAAATGTGTGTCGTCTTTGATCTGTGCTGTAAAACACCAATACCACATATTCACTCCTTTTGTCTTTGAACACTTATTAGCAGGAGTATCTACACCTTTGTCAGTCAATCAGTAAAGAAGCCTATTCATAGAATCACAGAATGGTTTGGGTTGGAAGGGATCTCAAAGGCCATGTAGTTCCAACCCCCCCTGCCATGGGCAGGGACACCCTCCACTAGACCACACTGCCCAAAGCCCCATCCAACCTGGCCTTGAACACTTCCAGGGATGGGGCATCCAATACCTCTCTGGGCAACCTGTTCCAGTGCCTCACCACTCTAACAATAAAAAATTTCTTTCCAACATCTAATCTAAATCGACCCTCCTTCAGCTTAAACCCATTACCCCTTGTCCTGTCACTACACTCCCTGATAAAGAGTCCCTCTCCATCTTTCCTGTAGGCCCCCTCCAGGTACTGGTAAGCCACAATCAGATCTCCCTGGAGCCTTCTTTTCTCCAGGCTGAACAACCCCAACTCTCAGCCTGTCCTCGTAGGAGAGGTGCTCCATCCCTCTGATCAGCTTCGTGGCCCTCCTCTGGACTCACTCCAACAGCTCCATGTCTCTCCTGGACTGGGGCCCCCGGAGCTGGATGCAGTACTCCAGGTGGGGTCTCACAAGAGCAGAGTAGAGGGGCAGGATCACCTCCCTCAACCTGCTGGTCACACTTCTTTCGATGCAGCCCAGGACATGGTTGCCTTTCTGGGCTGCAAGCGTGCACTGCCGGCTCACGTTGAGCTTCTCATCCATCAATACCCCCAAGTCCTTCTCCTCAGGGCTGCTTTCAATCCATTCCTTGCCCAGCCTATAGTCGTGCTTGGGACTGCGCCGACCCATGTGCAGGACCTTGCACTTGGCCTTGTTGAACTTCATGTGGTTCACACGGGCCCACCTCTTCAGCCTGTCAAGGTCCCTCTGGATGGCATCCCTTCCCTCCAGTGTGTCGACCCCACCACACAGCTTGGTGTCGTCGGCAAACTTGCTGAGGGTGCGCTCGATCCCGCTGTTCATGTTGCCGACAAAGATGTTGAACAGTGCCGGTCCCAGTACCGACCCCTGAGGAACACCACTCGTCACCGTTCTCCACTTGGACATTGAACCGTTGACCACAACTCTTTGAGTGAGACCATCCAGCCAATTCCTTATCCACCAAGTGATCCATCCATCAAATCCATGTCTCTCCAATTTAGACACAAGGATGTCGTGTGGGACAGTGTCAAATGACACCAGATGAAGACTAAATTAGGTAAATCTCACAACTCCTTCCCTTCCTTTCACAGACACACAACCACATTTAGTACCGTGTTTTCAAATATTGTGACCATGGTCATCTCATCCCACACTGCTGACAGTCTCCCTGGCAGTCCTTCTGCTAGCACAGTCTAGAGGACACAGCACTGAAACGTGGGGCATCAAAACTCTCAAATCATGTGTTGCTTTTTCCCTCAGTTACCCAGCTGGAGGTCTGACAGAAAGGATCAGCCCCTTGTTAGGGGGCACAGTCCATCCCTTTGCCTTTGAACCTAAACCATTCTATGATTCTATGATTCCATGATTCTATGATCTTTGCAAAACAGCTCTGTGGTACCCTTCAGTCAGCCTTACCTATTAACACAGTGAATAGGATGGTGATTGTGGTTTTGGAGTTTTAATTTTTTTAATAGCACAGCTATTTGGGTTTTTTTTGAAGTGAATTCCATTTCAGAACCACAAGACCCGTAGTAGAATGACTCTAATTGTGCAAAAATTGACTGTGATTATTTTTTTAAACAATAAGTTGATTTACCTTAGCCATTTTCATTCCATATTGCACTGGGTCTCCACAAAGACTCCACTTCATTTTCAGAAAAGTATATGGAAAACAATTTTCAGAGTGCCACCTCTGAGGTATTACTGAAATCAAGCCTCAGCTTTGCACTGAGAAGCCTCTGCGTTACATTGTGCTTATATAAAAGCACCACTTTGGTTCGGTTGTTGAATGAGCACATCTGGAGCTACAGGTATGAACTGCAGCAAGCTGCGCTGCGGCCATCTGTCCAAATTACAGTGCAGCCTTGTTCCCTGCACGTCGGGCGCAAGAGGGGAAATGCAGTCTTGTGGAAAAGTGAGCTGGCTTATTAAGTAAAGGAACAGGAACAACTTCATGTGGCCACTTTTGGTCAAGCAGCACTGCCCAAATTTCCAAAACCATCAATCTATAGAATATTTTATTTGACATGTTATTTGTTGAATAAATGTGAGGAAAAAGGGAATCTAGCATATTGACTAGATTATTTGTTGTGATTCACTTATTCACAACTATTACCCAGTGCCTGAAAAGTGTCTTGGAGTTGATGTATGTTCTTAAGGGGTTTGGAATAGGTACCCTTAAGGCCTGACCAGCTGAGCTCTTTCCTAAATTAAAGTAAAACAGAGAAATAAACAAGATTAAAGTAAATATCAATAAAGAAGCAGTTCATAAATAATCTCATATGTCAAATAAAATATAGGAAATTAAGAAGATGGCAGAATATTAATAGATGTGCTGAAAGCAACCTCATAACCTATTATCCAGTGCTGCAAAATTTACTGTCGTACAGGTGCTATAAATTTGTGACAAAATACAGGAAAGAAAACAAATGGGAGGGAAACCAGCAAAGTCAGTGCTGAAATGCATACAATATTGGAAAACATTTCTACTAACCAGACTGCTGTGATAGGTGTGAAAAATTCTAGTGAATTCCACAGAAACATATAAGCCTGATCTAAAGTCTAGCAGGAAAAAATATGTTGACAGATATAGCTATATAGATATATATAATAGCTTTGAAATTTTTAACCTTAAGAATTTAACTGCAAGGTGTATGATTAAATTTTATTTGATCTAAGGCAAAAATAATAATAAACCTCTCCCAGTGGTTTAAGTGATTGGTTAGGAAAGATATTCAGAAATTCTGTCCTTTTGAAAATACACTAAGGCCTCTATGAGGCTTAAGTCATGAATATATGTTTAATTCATATAGGCACCAATTTATGGTAAATGAAACTTTACATCCTTTTGTTCCATTTTGTGGAGTTAATTTAAAAAAAAAAATTGTTCTTTTAGATCTCAGGGAAATCGATATGTTTTTTTCTATATGAATTCAGGGGTTTTCTGTCTGTCATATACAGGAAGCACTTTTGTGTGCTCCTTATTTCTGGCATTACACAAATGTCAGCATGTGGCAATTTTCACAGATAAAATGCAGGCTGTTGTGTCCCCTGTTGCACTGACATCGGGAGAACAGGCTTTCCTAATGTTGGATTTTGACCTGTCAATCATCTTCTTCACTATGTGCTTAAGACAACAGCCCGTGTCTGCTGACTGTGCTCAGGGTTCCACCACTCTAAATACATGGAAGGTGACAGGTCTGCTCATCTTCGGGTATTAAATTTGTCAGAAAGTGGTCTGACAGCCTCAGAATAAGCTCAGAGTGGGATTCAACCCACGTAACCAGATATCTCCAACGCAGATGTCTGAATCCAGGTGATTCATCTTATGCTACCTTTATAATCAGGGAAGAGAAAAAAGCAGTGATTCATCTGACATATTTTAGACATCAGCTTCATGTGGAAATCAGTCACACCCTGCAAGTGCTTATGTCTCTTCATTAATTATAAAGGATGTTTAGGTGACTAGCTCAGATCTAGACATGTACAATGAATCTTACCTTAAGTTTCTTCTTTCCAGTTTGAAGATTTCTCCTTGTAGGGCACTCAGCAATCGTGGTGCCTCATAGAGTTGAGGGAATATATCAGAACAAAAGGGAAAAAAAGAGTGTTTAGACCAGAATGTCTTCTTTTGCCTAATCACTGGGTACTCCATATGGTCCTTCGGGGTACCATATTGTGGGACTACATCCCTGTGCATTCATCAGATTTGTAAGTGTTATGTTCTGGTCCAACAGTCTCTGACACAGATGGTTTAGGCAGATTCCAGTTCCAGCTTAGATCATTACTCCAGCCCTAAAATGCCTATCGATGAGCTGGAATGTCTGAGTAAAAAATCAGGCCAGATGATCGCAGTGGCACCTGCTAGCTTAAAACCTGAGAATCTGTATAGAAGGAAAGGCATAAGCTCATTGTATAATAAAACAGGTTCTGCTTTAAACACTTTTCCCACAACCTTGTCTGTGCATCCTTCTGTGTGACTGTTTACATGGGGTTTGGAGTATGGTTGTTACACACATGGGGATACACATATAGGAGAGGTTGTTAACGTACCTTGAACTAGCAGCTGTAGATGTGAAAATCCAGAGGTTTTCTTGGCTTTCTCATAGACTTCTCAGGCGTGCCAGAGAAGAGGTACACTCTCAACTTGCTAGCCTGCACTGAAAGACAAGCTGCCATGTCTTCTCTGCTCCTGACAAAAAATATGGAGATTCCCTGTGTTTGCATTTCTCTGTCTGTAGAATGGTTAAAATCTGTCTGCCTCAAAGCAGTTTTGTCAGTGTTGTTTTATGTTTATAAAATGCTTGAAGATATTTGGAAAGAAGAAAAGTATAGAAAAGATAGAGGGATTGTTATTGTAGAAATATTGATCTTTTTTCCTCAGTTTTTTCCTCCTTGCTAAATTATAAGGAACCACATTTGGAGTTATTACATATGTAAGACTTAATAAAAACAAACCCAAACCACAAAAACTCAAACACAATAAATTTTCTGCTGTATAGCAAATGCTTTTAAATCAGAGAAAGAATATATAACAACATCTATAATATGAACTATCTGGTAGAGCAGTTAAGCTGTACAGTCTGCTTAGTCTGAATTCTTCATCTGTGTGAACATACTTCAACCATTTTACTAGCAATCAGTTGTTGTCTGAGTGAGTATATGTCCTCATAAATTTGCCAGTCTCCCTCTCACATGAGGAATGTGTGACACTTATGCTTTAAGGTACTCCTTATAAAAGCTGCACAAGAAGGGGATCAAAATAAGAAACCTCCACTGATTTAAATGTCACATTCTTGGCACAGGTTAAACACCCATAAAAATTTACAGTAGACATTAAGAGATGAGATTTCAGATAGTACCTAAGAAAATGACCTGTTAGTACTTCAGTATGTGAACTAGCTTATAAATGGCATAATGCCACTTTTAGGAGGACTGGATTTTCTGACCTGATAAATGAGGCTTTTTGTTCTGCATGATTCTTTTACTTTTTTGTCTTTCTCATTTTTATCCCCTTTTGACACTGTTCAGCAGATTGAACTGAAAAAAGAAAAAAACACTTTAAAAAAAATATATTTTGGAATATCATATAAATAAGGGAAATGCAGATGGAACAGATATATTTCAGTTATATTGTGAGTCATAGCAGTAAAATATAGGCAAGTCCAAGGGATCTTTATTGGAAAATGAAAATCTGCAGATTCTCGGGCAATTAAAACCCTAAACCAAGAATTTACAGACCACCTTCTCAGCAACACTGCACAGCAAGTACACAGTGGTACAGAGAGATGAAAGAGATGAGTAAAATGTGGTTTTATTTTGCTAAGTCTTTATAGTTAACAAAGTGCATTCAGTACAAAGAAGTAGAAGGGTGACTGTCTTGCTTTTGAATCTCTCTGAAAACAGCTTGGATGGGCAGCTGATACACTCCTGCATTTGTAAGAATTAAATATATGGAAATATTTTTAACATTAGTTAAATGCCTAAAGGTGAGCTTATCTCTGTTTGGAACAGACAAACACTTTTTAAAGACATTTTCCTCACTATCTTCTGCACTCTGGTTTTGTAAGCAAAAGTTACATCTCTTCTTCAGTAAGCTGATGATCAACAGGAAGAGTAATTATCATAATGTGTTAAAAATATAAGTGTAGGAAACCAGGATAGATCAGGTTCTAGATACTTACTTGGCTCATTTATATTGATATATCTTTCCTGGGTGTTTGGAATTAGAACAGAAGACAAAAAAATTGATTTTTTTTTCCTGATAAAACTTGAAAAGTGACTACATTCCTACAAAAATGTTCCAGTTTTTAAATAAATGTTCTCAATTTTGACATTTTATTATTTTCATGATGTCTTTATGAAATTAATTTTAAAAATATTAACAGCAGCTATCCTAATTATAATCAGATTAAAACCTCACTCCACATCCTAGTTCTTAACTGGAACATCTCCCTTTTTTTAGTGTTCTGATGGGGAAAAGGAGATCTGAGGAAGGTTCACAGCTGACTGACAGTAGTTCCCCACCACTGCAGGTAGCATGGACATGGGCTGAGTGTACAGATGGTCCTAGGGAACCTTGGGCGCTAGCAGCGACTTCTGGAGATACCTTGTTGGCTTGCTTCCTCCTCCAGCCAGGGCTGTAGCATCTGCAGCAGTCTGCGTGCCAGTACAGCATGCTACAGTTGCATGATACGGTTCCAGCATATAAGCCATATTTCATCTGCTTAAGTGCCATATGCAACTCCATAGCCACAAATTAGCTATTTTTTGCTTTAGACACAGAAGTCTACTGTAATTAAACCCACACTGTTTCCAAAGGTAAAATTTAGCCCAGTGCAACTATCAAAAAAAGTATTTGAATGCCTTTGATCCAAGGCTAGATGACATTTTGATGTTGTAATGCTGTGAAGTACACTTTCAAAGACCTTCATGCATAATATAAGAAAATCAACCTCCAGTCTTCTACCCAGTGATCTTTTACTAAAGCAGTGCCTGAAGAACTGCCCTTGTGTATAAATATAGCCTGGCAGCATGTTCATTAGACTGGATATTCTTCCTAACTATGGCAACTCAAATCATTATTCCAGTTCATATCTGCATTTGTATGAAGTATAATCAATTTGTTTCTCTCTCTGAATAAACATTATATTTGTTCTGGACAACAGGACAAAAATTGTGTCTTTTCCAACAACAGCTCTCTTACAGCTCATTCAAGAGGCTGGCTTTAGATACCTGATATGGCATTTTCACCTCCAGAAATACTATGTCCAGTATCTTGAATCTGGACTTTTATAAAAGCAGTAAGCATAATGCTTCAGTGTCCTCTTTAATTTTATTTTTTTTTTTTTGAGAGGCAAAATGTTACATGTGACAGAATTACTAATTGTTCACTGACTATTCACTGAGGACCATAAGATGTAAGGAAGAAGGTAAAAGGAAGTTTTGATAATATAAGACCCATTTCTGCACCTTTATCCTGCATTATTGATACCTTATTTTATCAATATTAATGAATTATTTCAGTGAGTTGGTGGTTCAAATCATAATTTTTATAATGTAGTGGCAGTGAAGTTTTAAAGTGCATGTAAACCAAGAAAGCTGTAATGAACTTCAAATTAGCAGGCATGATGTGTGTGACTCATTTCACTTTATAGTCAGTGACGAGATATAGGGATATTTAAGGAATAATTAATTTTATCCTAAGTTAAACACCTAAAATAGTCCAGATGAACTGTGCTCTAAATGTACCCACTGCTCTCCATTGCCTACAGTTGAAAATTTGATGACTAATTCAGGTTTAGTGTCTGCTGTGTAGGTGTTCAAAGCTACATAAGGCTAATACATTTGACTTGACTGTCTGTAAAGCAGCATGTTATAACTGGTATGAGTATGCCAGGCTCAGTTTTCAGTTAGAACAGGCTACTCACTCTCACTTCAGAAACACAGTTGTAACTGTATGGTGGGGAAGGATCTTTGCCAACCTTTAACATATATAAAAGGCTAAGGGGTTATTTAAGCTACATTTTACTTGCCTTTCCTTTACTGGTTATCCCACTTTTCATCCGTGTGACTCCATGAGGCAGAACCAAGGCTACGTTCTTTAAATTGTCTTTTTGTTTTGACTGACAAGTTTTCTTTTGTAAGAAAATCTACTTGCTAATCCAAAAGGATGGTAATTTAAAGATGTGTTTAATTATTTAAAACCCTTCATGACTTAGCCCTTTCTACCTTATTGTACCGTCAGCTGAGACAATATAGGCAATGGAACAATCGCTAGTATTCTCTCTCTTGGAGGATAAAGGGCTTGCAGAGTTAGACCTAGCTTTCAGGGAGTAATTAAACCTATCTTTTGTCTTGACCCCAATCTAAAAATGTTGTTCTCCAAACCTATTTCACTTATCTTCAAGAAGCAAAATGCTCATTCCTGACACAAGGCTGCATAGAGATGCCAAATGAATATAATTCATTCTATTCATAAAATGAACAATGCTGAAAGGTTGAGTCTCTTCTATTTTCACTGGTGTAGGACAGTTGACTGTACTCAGGGGAATGATGGTGCTGTACCACGGATGCAAGTGAGGATGTTTTGGGGCACAGAATATCCAGGAGAAAAAGACAGCCATTC
Organism: Balearica regulorum gibbericeps; assembly: GCF_011004875.1. Taxonomy (NCBI): domain Eukaryota; kingdom Metazoa; phylum Chordata; class Aves; order Gruiformes; family Gruidae; genus Balearica; species Balearica regulorum. Next base: position 41,464,017 of record NC_046184.1, on the reverse strand, counting down.
AGCAGGCCCCACTGAAACATGTCTGAACCAAGACTAAAGGGAAGATGAGATTTTTTTAATGAGAAATCATCTGTTTCCCTTTCACTTGACAGTGGATATTCAGTACCAGGCTGCAGATCAACGTATTGCTGCTGGTAGTCTCCCCTGCCCAAGAAAAACTCAGAATCAAGGCAGGATAGGGCTGCTGGGAACTAGTTGCATCTTGCTGGTCCTGGAATAAATCAAGTGGCTCCTCTTCTCCTGCTTTGTAGAGGTACTTCTCCCATGAAGAGTTTTAACTCCACTAAAAATAGGTTAGTTACTGTGTCAGGTGGAAAGGCCAAATAGATCATTACACACTTGGAAGCCACAGTCTGCCTATCAAAACCAAGACACAGGCTCTATGAAATATAATGGGAACAAAATCAGAGTATCTCAGAGCAGAGTTGTCTCCAGGTGGTTTGAACTTCATGCATACTGTTTTAATGGACACACACTGGAACATAATGTGCAGAATGTCTGATGCACCACTAATGCTCATGGGAGCTGTAAGGTTAAATTCCTCGCTTACCCCCTCATCAACAACATCCGCATTGAATCGTACTGTGAAAATCAAAAGCTGGGTCAGCAAAAAGAGTCCTTTGAACATTTAATGAGCAATTTCCATTTATTTTGAGGGATATAACAGCACATCTGAAGAAGAAAAACCCAGGTAAGTAAAACCTGACACCTGGTCAACTTCTGTCTGACAGGAAGTATTTTAACAGATTTCAGTAGCACTCCAAATTATTATTTACAGAGTAAAAATTCTTGCTCTGTCAGCCTTTCTCGAAATGATTTATCTTCCTTTGAAAAACTGCGTTCTTCCTAGCAGGGCATAGTATGTGCAACACTCTGAGTTCACTTCCTGTGGTACTGCATGAAATTCTGTAAATCAAGGAACAAGTTTAAGGACCAGGACCATACTGTATATTTAATATGAAGATTCTCAAATGAGCAGTGTACACAATATTTTCAGTCAGCCCAAGTCAGTTGTATTCACTTCTTCCCTTTTTTCCTTCAATTACAGTAAATGGTATATATAGAATATGCTGCAGTCTATCAACCTTCTAAGAAAAGTTCCATCCAGCTATCAAGAGAGAACTTTTTAATGTCTTCATTAATTAACTTGTCACCAAAACTAGAGTATGCTCTTGAAATTTACTGATACTGTAAAGTCAAGAGGCATCATCAGGACAAAGGAGAATTCAGCTATTATATAAGAAGACGTGACTGGTGTTAGGGACTGCACTAATGGTATTGGCATGAAATCCAGCAGTGCAAGGACATGCTTTTAAAGACCAAACAAAGATTCCTGCTTCAGACTCAGAGTTCCTCAGCTGAAAAATGACCAAAAATAAGGAAAACTTAGGGATCCAATTAGACATGAGAAAATTATGAGCTATGTTATGGGTTTAAAAAGACCAAACAAACCAGGAAATAAATAGGATATATAAGGGAATGACCAATGCATTTTTAATAAATCAACATGTGTTGAAAAAGACAAAGCTGTGATTGCTTATTAAGCTGTGCTGAGTTCTATCTGGATTTCTTTGAGTGACTTTTTTCTTCTTCATTTTTTACTATTTATGCTAGACCTTTCTGTTCAGACACACATTAAAAAGGTATCCTACCCAGAAGATTCAACAGTCTAAAATAAGAACCAATAAACTCATTTTTAGTTCAATAATGGGGGTAGAAAAAAATTTACCTTCCTGTCTAAGGCATGCCTATGAAATATCACTACTTACTATTTTGGACAGATGAAAATATATCTATTATAGGAAAATTACTGCTTTTTTAACATTTGTTTAAGATGAATGTTTACTTTTCTTATAAACCAAGAGTGCAAAAAGTACTGATGTTAGAGATATAATAATTGCTCAGAGAAGTAGTGGATGCCCCCTCCCTGCAAATGTTCCAGGCCAGGTTGGATGGAGCTTTGAGCAACTTGGTCAAGTGGAGAGCGTTCCTGCCTATGGCAGGGGGGTTGGAACTAGATGATCTTTAAGGTTTTTTCCAACCCAAACTATCCTATGATAAGCAATGGATTATGGAAGACACTGTGAGTTTGCCTAAAAAGCTAATATTGGTCATGTGGTCGATGTGGCTATCTTGATATTTGCAATATCTGTATGACGATATGATGCGTAGACTTAGTACTAAACACGCTTGAGGGCTGAAAGGTACAAAAATACCAATCCTGACTCATGAAGTCCCGCAGCTTATGATGGTAGGAGGACATACCGTGCAACTACTGCTATGTGTTTGCCCTATCTTGCTACTCTTCCCTAGGCATTTGTTATTGGCCATTCTCAAACAACAGACTTGGAGGTTAGATGGACCTTTGATCTGATCCAGGAGAGATCCCCTCTTTCACAGGGAGGTTTTCATAGTCCAGGCTCAATCAAGCCCACAAGAGAGATACATTGTGAACTTTCCTCTTATCTGTTGCTTTGCAGTACCTGAGAAGATAGCATCACAACTGACAGTGTATGTTAGTAGTGGTGTTTAACCACTTAGAGAAAAAAGTTGTGAGAAAAGGAATACGTTTGCAAAAGAGTTGATCTAGGAATCACAAAGAGAAAGGGGAGTAGAATTTCAGCTGCCTACAATGAAATTCCGGACTGAAGTTCTGAGAAACATACAAATACTCTTTTCCTTTTGAAAATTGACATGGTTTAGGCCCAGCTGGCAGCTGAGCGCCACGCCGTAGCTCACTCACTCCTCCCCCAGCATGATGCGGAGGAGAAGTTAACAAAAGGCTTGGGTCGAGATAAGGACAGGGAGAGCTCACTAATTACCGTCATGAGCAAAACAAACTGAACTTAGAAAAAGGGATTCATCTAATTTATTACTAAACAGAATAGAGCAATGAAAAAAAAAACCAAATAACATCAAGCCTTAAAACACCTCCCCCACCCCTCCCACCTTCCCAGGCTCAACTTCACTCCCGGCTTCAACCTCCTCCCCCCTCAGCAGCGAGGGGGGGGAGGGGGATGGGGGTTGCAGTCACTGCAGCGCACATTGTTTCTGCCGCTTAGTTGCCCTCAGGGGAGGACTCCTCTCAACGTTCCCCTGCTCCAACATGGAGTCTCTCCCACAGGCTACAGTCCTTCCCGAACTGCTCCGGCGTGGTCTCTTCCATGGGGTGCAGACCCTTAGGAAAAAACTGTTCCAGCATGGGTCTCCCACGGGGTCACAAGTCCTGCCACCAAAACCTGCCCTGGCATGGGCTCCCCTCTCCACGGGTCTACCGGTCTGGCCAGAGACTTGCTTCAGCCTGGGCTTCCCACAGGCCACAGCCTCCCTCGGGTGCCTCCACCTGCTCCAGCATGGGGTCCTCCACAGGCTGCAGGTGGAATCTCTACACCCCCTCATCCTTCCTCCATGGGCTGCAGGGGAACAGCAGGAGGAGGAGGAGGAGGAGGAGGAGGAGGAGGACCACCGCCGCCGCCTCCTCCTCCGCCGCCGCCTCCTCCTCCTCCACTGACCTTGGTTTTGCATTTTCACACTCTTTCCCCCTCCAGCTGCAAAGAAAACTTCCCCCCTTCTTAAATATGTTATCACAGAGGCGCTGATTGGCTTGGCCTTGGCCAGGGGCGGGTCCATCTTGGAGCTGGCTGGCATTGGCTCCATCAGACACTGTGGAAGCTTCTAGAAGCTCCTCACAGGAGCCACCCCTATAGCCCATGCCCCCACCTGCTGCCAAAACCTTGCCACACAAACCCAAGACAAAAATATACTTTCCTTAAGTAATTTCCTTAATTTCCTTTAAATACCTCACTAGCAAATAAAAATAAATCTACAGACTTTTTTTCCCTAAGCAGATGAATGTATATATTTACTTGTCAAATTAGTCAGGAGGGTTTGGTTTGTTTTTTTTTTATGATACAGTCACAAAAATTCATCATATTCAGTAGTACTATTAATCAGGCATAGAACATTACTATGTTACAATTATTACTAATTGTAAATATGTCTATTTAATTTATATCTGTTGCAGTTCACAGATATTCATTATGGAGCCGTATTTGAACAAACAGCCCACCAACATACTTGAGATATTCCAAGAAAGAAAATAGTTCAATATAGTACTCCTGTGAGAATTTCTGTGATACAAAGAGAGCATTCCCATTCATTATGTGCCATTGGCCGTGACTGATAGCAGATTTCTTTCAGCACACTCTTCTGATAGCTGATAGCCTTACAAAATTTCTTTTTATTCTTTGGTTTGATGGGGTTTGTAGTTTAGAGCAAAGTTCCATTAACTTATTTTCTTCTGCTTGTTTTTATCATCTATGTCAAACATTTCACTTTGTGTAAACTTTATATTTATTCTTTATTTTACAGCCATGTGGCGTGATATACATCTATCGCTGTACGCCATATTATTTTTTTTGTAATCTTACTTACACAAATATCATGCTTAACATCTTAGCTATGAAATTAGCTATGGGGAAAAAAAAAAGTACATCTCTTCTATAAATATAACTAATAGCAAGCAACAACTGTTGTTTGATATTTAGCTAAAAATAGTAATTACCTTAAGAGGAAGAACGAACAGTAGTGAAGTCTTTAATGTTATGACACAGCACTGGGAAAATAAGTAAACACGCTATATACAATTAATACCAATTATGATATGTCCTGAACTACTTTTTACAGAGCTGTAAATGGAAGACTAAGCTGTAAATGGAAGACTAAAGCTTGAGTGCACAGACTTGACTTCTAGCATTTGTTTTCCAATTTCTTGATTCAAAATCATTCCTTGTCCATTCAGCTATAAGTAACTCCAGACATTCCTAAACTTCACTACTGCCTTATTTTTGAACCTTCAATGTATCTTAGCTGCCAAGAACTGCATCCATGTTGTACCTCAGTCATGATAAATATAACTAGCTCAGTGTCTTCCTCACACCTACACCTTATCCAGAAAGAAAAGGTGTGATTCAGTTGGCTAAACCAGTGCAATGAGATGTCCCATCTAGCTTCTAGTTGCTGTTTTGAAAGGGTGTGGGTCTCCTAAAAGTCCTGTGACATAACTGCCAACACCCTGTGGGGTGTTTAATTGCATTAGACATTTACATTTACACAACTCATTCACACACAATGGATACTTAGTTCCAGATGAAGATACATACATCTGGAGATCTGCATGTGAGCTACGTGTCTAAGTTCCTAAGTTTCCATTATATAGCATGAGCAATTATATTGAATTATGTTTAAGGTCAAAGACACACGTCTCCTGGGACTACGCTGACTGGGTTTCAAAGTCAAGTTGTTTTAAGATACATGATATATAAAATGCTATAGAGTAGCTAACGTGCAATGATTTGTCACCTGTAGACAGAATTAGACACCCGTACTTGTTGATTGCAAATGGTGAGATTTAATTAGCTCCCATTCTTTTCTGAAACCTCTCCTTTATTTCCACTTTTATGGCAGAAGTACATAAGTCATCCACACATTCTTTGTAATATTGAGGGTATTGACTCCTACCGTCATTATTCCAGAAGCACTCTCTTCTGTTACCCAAATAATTTTAGATAGTGTGTGAATTGATTATCTGTAGTTCACCCAGTCTTAGCATGACTTTGTCTCTTCTCACATGGCAGTGCTACTTTTTTAGATTTTTAATTATTATTTTTAAATGTGTGTGTGTGTCTGAATAACAGGAGAAGAATGGTGGCAGAAATCTAATTTACACCAAGAACTCTTTTTCAGGATAACCAGGATTAAAAAAAAAAAAAAAAACAACAAAAGAGCAAAACCCAGTATACCTCCTTCTCACATTCAAAATTGTTTTAAGTCTTGAAAATAGCATAGCATAGTAATGATTACAAGCAAAATGATAAATGGTACTAATTTTACCCATCTTCACTCTATAGATTTTAATTCTAAGGCTTCCTCTGTTCTGCAGTGAAGAAAGGAAACTATACTTCTACATGATTATTTATTAGTACCTGGTCCAAATTGATTTCACATAATCATAGAAGACTAAGAATGAAAATACGTCTTTTACAATGAGCCATACACACCCATACACACGCATACAAAACATTAACAGCAAAAGATAATTAATATTTCTAATTGCTAGCATAAGAGTTCAAGTGCCCTGAAATTTTTCTGTAATTGTAAGTGATCTGTCATGCCATGATACAATACAATGTATTATCATCAAATTACTTTCTATTATGTTAAATCATGACAAAGCACAGAATGCACTGCAACAAGACAGAGCTTGTCAGTTGATGGGTTGCTTCTTGACATGATCCAGCTGTGCATTAAACAAATGCAAACCTGTTAGGAGCAAGACTTCCAAATCTAGTAGTATCTGTCAATTACAGTAACAGTTGTTTTCAGTTGGCTATATTTTCTGAATATAAATTATTAGCAGGGAGAGGGGTAGGGGGGACTCCTGTGCACACTTTACAAGAATCACTGTCTGTCACGGTAGTTCATTTTCCAGTGGTTCCATATTAAACTGGTCTGCTTGTTCCCAAACTATTTATTTGCATGTACGGTAGTACGGCCCTTTCCTAAGTCATTATTCAGATTTTTTTTTTTTTTTTTTTTTTAAGATATAGATATTATCCTTAAGTCATTCCACTTTCTTGCTTTTCTTCTTGCTCATGTGCACTAAAACCACACAGGCTACCAGAGGTTGCTGTGATGTGAGAAAATGGAGGAACGCAGCTCTTGGTTTCCAGACAGACGTTAGGAACAAACAGCTATCTATCTTGATTGTAACTTTCATCATTGTCATTTGTGAATTACCTTGTCCAACAATGTGAGAGCGGTGAATGAGAGCAAAAACTCCTTAGTTTTTGCTTTCCAGCTGTGTGTCAAGGGCAGGGACTTGAAAAGTGTCTGAGAAACACACAACATGCAAAGGTAGATGGGATTTAACACCTAGCTCAGCACAGGATATCTAATGAATTTTCTGTTCCTATATCTGAAACGCTGTGTTGCAGCAGTGCAGACGCATCAACTTTCTTCTAATCTTGGGGAAGTGTCATGGCTCTGTATGCTACTCACTAGGACCTTTCAGAGTTTGCTTAGCTCCTTAGCTTCACAAAAAGGCAGAACACAAGTAACACACTCTGGGTTTAGCCCTCTATTAACCTCCATCTGTATTTTCCTCATTGCTTCATTTTCAGGCTTTCATGAGGGTTATAGAAAATTTGGGCTAAATAGCTGAAGCAGAATAAAATGACCGATGTACAACTCCACTTTGAGATGTAAGATGAATGGAAGGTTTGAAGGAAGACTTTATTTTTTCAGTTTAATAAGCAGAAAATCTTGCAGTGTTACTTCACAAGACCTAGTTTATTTCCAAAAGATGTCCTGAGGAGGGGGAAGGATTTCCATGAAAGGTCTGACAAATGTGTACATTTGAAGGTACAAGCAGCTGCAAACACAAAGTTCCAGTTAATACAGTGCACAACAGACACTCTTCCCTACAGCCGTATTTGCAAGTCAACCAGAATTTCAAAGCTCTGAAAAGAGTTCCATTTTAAACAGTGTTTCTGAGGGGCTTTTAACTTGCCTCTTTAAAAAAAAAAAAATCACTCTGGCATGAAAGTTGGTATATATAAAGTTTGCAACCTGGGAGCAATTTTTTAAACAAAGTAATACACCTTCATTTTTTTAAATTAAATTGTACAGGCTGTTAACCTATAATCCTAAGTATAGTTATGACATTTTCTCTACATGTATCGAAGGAGTGTTTAATTACACATGGAAAATGTCGAGCTAGTTAGGATAATGCACATTTCTGAATTTCAAAAGACTGGGAAACAGATTTTAGCCCTTTAGAGAAAATTACTTGTTTAACTGATATCCAAGTTAAATATTAAGCCCCAGATCCAAAAAAGAGATTTTTTTTTTTTTTTTTTTCTAAGTCCTGTCCTAAGTTCATACCCTGATGAGCTGTGTCTTCTTTCCTACACAGAACACAGTAGACATGATCAGAAGTACCATAAAAAGTACCAGCTGGCTAAAGCAAATGATGAATGAGGTCCTCCAAATTCTTTATAGTCATCTTGGATTTGCATTCCAAAAGTAATGAATCTGGTGGAATGACTATATATAATAGTAAGTTTTAGTCTATACTACCTCTAGGACTTGGACTACTTTTCCTCCTTTTCTCCTATTTAGAGCTCTGAGGCTCCAGATGCTCTAACCTGTTTAACTAATAATGCTACAAAATCCCAGTAGCATTAAAGTATTCATTTTACTAGAAAAAACTCTTTTCTGTCACAGCACTACTGGGATACAATGTACTTCTGGTCTTCTTCAAAGGATCAGGAGCTGTGAGATGAGGTGATTTTGAAAAAAAATCCAACTTAAGTGTATGCTTTTGAGAATCAATTGATTTATGCTTCATTTCATGTCATTTAGTGAAAATTATCTGGTATAGTTGAAGAAGAGTAAGTCAGAATACCTCAGAGAAAAGGCCATTATGTATTATGTAACAGAAACCTGGATTGTGCCACAATTAGAAGACAGTCTAAAGAAAATATTAATTTATAACACTGTGGCCAGGCTGCAGAATACATTGAACCACTACACTTCACCAATGATGGACACTGGAATCTAAAAGAGGTTTAAAATTACTTTTCTGAATTAGGAAGCCATCAGCTTGAATTTTTAAAAGTATGTGAGACATTACTGAATGATTCATTAAAGTACAAAAGATAAAAAGCGTCAGACGCTTAGCCACCCATTTAGCAATGGCTATCAGAAAGAAATTTTGTTCCTCCTATTTTGTTCCTCCCCAATTCCTGGCAGACCCCTCACTGGATTTGTTAGAAATAAAGGACATCTAGGGATGACTCTCAGCTCCCTGCTGTATTTGCTGGGTTCCTTACTTATTCATGGCTAAATTTTAAGTCTGAACTTGTAGCTATGAGCTGCAACATATAAACTCATTGATACCAGAGGAAAGAGCTAACGAAGGAGAAGCAGGTCTGCCTCTGACACTGCCAGACTGCTGAGACTAGATAGCCACCCTACACACAGACGCCCTGAGGAAAACATTGCAGTTCACCACAAGCGTCTTGGAAGGACAATTGTCATTACCCTGAGGAGTCTGGAGAGTAATAGAACCTCGTAACCATAGTGCCAGCTTCTCAAAACTGTGGCTTACTCCTGTCTGCACCATTTCCACCCCACCAAGGCATTCTGCAGGGAGCAAATGCTGTGCCAAGTCCCATTTATTTACAGCAGTGATGTCCCAAAGAGTCTGCAGGTTCAGCTCGACTGCCAGAAGAACTTCAGAGCTCTTCCGTCTGCAGCACCATAAGGCTGGATAATCTGCTGGCACACGTTATCTTGCAAGTTTGTACTTACATAGTAAAACAGCATATCTATCCTTAGGGCTGAATTCCATATTTAGAGATGACTTTTTCTGCTTTTACTCAATAGATCTTTATTTCAAGTTTGGCTTTACTGAAATCGAAACAGCTGTTTACACTAGAAAGCCTAAGACCTGCCAAGACACCAGTATGTACTCAGCTCTGTACTCTGTGGGTAGTCCTATTCAATTCAGAGAAACTACTCACAGTAAGTACATTTTAAGTATGGATATTTATACCATCATAGAATCAAAGCAGACCTACTCAGGGTATGTAACAGTAGCAGAGTCTGGCCATAATAAGCATTGTTTCAAGTCTGCTCTAATCAGACTGATGTCTTTATTCCTTTTGATAACACTGTGTTATCAGTTTGAGCTGCCCTTTGTTCCTCCATTTTTTCTGCCTTATTTCAGATGTTGCTAAGCCTCCTTTTGTAGTCTGGGAGTCATAGTACTTCTATGACTTTTTTTGGGTTTTTTTTTTTTTTTTAAAGAATTTCTAAAGTCTACTCCAGGGAGTTTTTAGTAGTTAAAAGTTGTAGAGCAATTTTGATACCTTCATCAGTTCAGCAGCATTTTGGGTCTATGCTGCACTAAGACAGTTGACTGTCAATACCAGCCGTCACCACAAGAAATGTAAGGGAAACAGATTAGCGGAAGTGGTTTTCACCAAGCCACTGATCGTCCTGTTTTCAGGTGATTTATCACCCTGTGAGAAACTTCTCAATTAGTCTTGTTTATTTGTGTTTGCTTTTAAAATGGTCTTAGGGATTATGAGCTTCTTTAATTTGCTTAAAGAATTAGAAAATATCTATGAATTATCTGGTGTCACCTTGTTCTATCACAGTATTTATACAAAGGACAGGAAAGACAGGTTCAAATAAATTTCCCTTTTCTATGTGTCAGAGATTATTCTAGATATATAATATTCTGATTTTTTAATTGCATAAAATTAAGAAAACAAAACTATAGTTCAGGTTGATTTTTTTGTTTGTTTAAATTTGATTTCTTTAATGAAAGCACACTCAGAAAAAACTGTTTCATCCACAATACCTGGACTGCAAAAGTAACTACATATCTGGTATAATTAAAAAGTAAAGAAATCAAGAGACCTGGCTGACAAGGTCAGATGACTGGGGACATTTCAAGCATATAACCTTTTGTAATTTCAAAATTTTCTGTAGTCTATTATACATTTACCTTTATATGTGAATATTTGTGACTTCCTCAGGCTGACTTTCTCCATTCGTGTTAAAATCTCCAAGTTTTTTTCCCTGACATTGCTGTGACAGTAGAGGTTCTATCCTTGAAAATAATAAGCATACATTTGTATGTTTTGTAATGTGTTAGACTTCAAGCTTTCCACTCTTGGAAAAGATTAGAGTCCTTTCTGCAATTTGTGTACAAACAATCTCATGACCTCAAAACCAACAAAAAGGTGAAGTTTATTTTAGATTTCACATTCTCCTCAGACATCCTGTTGACATAATTGGTTAAGGGTTTTTGTTCGTTTGTTTGTTTGGTTGTTGTTTTTTTTTTAAATGATGGATATTTAAGCTTGAAATATTTCATTCAATAAGATTTAGGCAGGTTTAAAGCAGATGGCACAGGATGATGTTTGGATTTTTGGCAGGTCTACAGAGGCTGGGAACTGGGACCCCCAGAGGAGTCCAGCCCCAGGACAGAGGTGAAGGCTGAACGATGCCACAGCTGGAAACCTGCAAGTCCCAGGCAGCTGCTCAGGGAAACAGCTGGCAGCTGCACCAGAGGTCGATCTGTTTCATCAAGCTGCTGCAGAGACTAAAGAACTTTCCCTTGGCTGGATACTTCCAGCAAATCCAGGAAACAAATTTAGAATACTTTTTTTTTTTTTTTTTTCCCCCTGGAAACTAGTTTAGGCTAACTTTAGCACTGAAAAAGTTTCCTGAGCTGTGGTACCACCTGGAAAGAAGCCAATGTTTACTGGAGCTGGAGGAGCTGGCGATGAAATCACATTGACAGACAGTTTTTCTCTCTTTTAGAGTAATAAGAAATAGTGACATTTGCTCTAATAAAAAGGCAGGAATGTTATCACAGATGTCCTGAGTCTGCTGCTAAAAATCACAGAATCTGTGGCTTGAGATAAGGATGAACACAACTCCTGGAAATTAAAAAATCAAGAAGACAATTCCCACAAATATTAAACAAAAAATCAACGGCAACAATCCTCCCCTCCCCTCTGCCCCTCCATCCCAGCTCTGATTGATAGATTATCTCTATCAATACTAGGATATGCTAACCATGTAATATAAATGTCATTTTCATCCATCTTTTTCCTTTCGGCTTTATCTCATTCTGAAGCGGGCTTGCCATGAACTTTAAATGCACATTGTTCATAATGGAAAGTGTCCTTTTTCCTTTCTTTATGACATAGTCCTTCTTTTGGACATGAGAATAATGGACACGAGAATAATAATTGGTATGATGTTATGTATTGAAAAGCAGTATTTCTTGCTACTAAGTAGCTTTCCTGCTACTAAGATATTTCAGGATCCTTCAAATATTGTTTCTCTGCAGTGATGTGCTGATAGCATCACCACAAACATAATGCTATAGGTTAGTAATGAAAATAGTCTGGAAGAAAGGTAGGGAGAAAAAAAGCTTGAAAAAGTACTAACAGAGTGAATATGCTGCACTTCTCACTTTCTTAAGGAAGAAACCGATAAGGCAGTAGAGCCCCACACAGCCTTCAACTGATCTTTTTGGAGCTAAATCAATTAAAAAGACGTGAAAGGAATATTATAACCATTTAGAGGAACATTTGAGGAGAGAAAATTAGATTTACTTGGCATAGAGTTCCCTTGTCAATGTACTATACAGAGAACAAAGGATCTCAAGGGGATTGAAAGACTGCAGAAATGTTCCACCTCTGGCTTTTAAAAATGAGATTTTCAAAAAGGAGTAGGAACACATTTTAAATAAATGATCCTTGGATTTGATGCTACTCATTAATGATGAAACAAAGAAACAAGTAATAAAGGGCACATTTCAATTTCCAGAGAAAAGAACTTAGATCAGAAATTGTTGTCAATTCAATTGAACCAAAATTTTTGAAAGATTTTCAGAAGAAACAGAAGCAATAAATGTTGTCAAAGATCATAAAGAGGAACATTAGACAACATGAGAATATGGATGGCCACAGTCAGAAATTACAATATCTATTTAGGAGAAGACTGGAATCCTCATAAAATGGGATGAGTATACATACAAATATCTGTTATTGGGCATCTTTAAGAACCGATCAGACAAGAATGTGACAGTATAGTTGATCTTTTCTTTGAGTAGCTAAATGGATTCTTTTCTGAATACTAGATGATTTGCAGCTGCTGTTCTCCTTGGTCCGAGATGCTGGAAGGAAGAATTTATGAACTAAAACTATACTTTGGATGAGAAAGTAATCACTAGAATTACACTGTAGCTTGATTGTAAGAAGTAATTGAATCAACACCTTCAGAGTATGTATAGGTATTCTTCATATATAATTTTGAACTGATAATATAAAATTAATTTGACTTCACTGAAAAGGTTTAGGTCAATTCAATAATCTGTCTATATTAACCCTCATTAAAGGATTTTTGTGATGCAGAGATCTTTTGTCCTGTTAGATGAAGATTACCTTTCATTTTAGGTAACTTCAAAGGGGTTACTCTTTTCTCATTGGAGTTCTCAGTGATGGAGGATGACTTCTGTCCAACAAAGAGACAGATCAAACAAACAAACAAACAAACCCCCCCAAAACAAAACAATAACAACAAAAAAAAGCCACTAAAAAAACCAGCCAAGAAGAAATCTGCAGAAAGCGTGCTGTAGAACATAGGGGAGCAACATAATTCAGCTCACCTGATGCTAGGTATCTGCTGTTTAACCTGATTTAGCCACTCCCTCAGTGGACAGAGGCGTCTATAGCAAGTGTTTCTCTGTCTTCTTTCATTTCTGGTAGCAGGAGCTCAGGAAATTATATTGGATAAATTTAAATAAAATTAATTGAATCCTGAAAGTTTACCTCACTAACTACCTAGACAGAAATTCTTCTCTGAAGTCCTGTTTGTATCATAGAAAAATATGTGTCTAAATATAACTTTTAAAAACAAATGTAACATTGCATTTTAATTTTCAGAATTCCGGCTCCCTGTTTGATGAATGAGTAATTGGACTTTCATACTTTTAGTATTTCTTCTGAAGAATTGGAATTAGAGAAATTCCCTTGTGGCTGTTGCTCATTTTTTTGCAGCTTGTAATTTATTGTTTAAGGGTTTATTGTGCAATGCACTTCTTTTGTTTGTTGTATTACTGCTTCAGGATTACTTTCATTTTAAACAGGTTTGAAAGCACTTCATGTTAAAAGAGCATATTTCCATGTTATTAAACACTGTTTCAAGTGGCTTTTTATCTTATGCATTTCTTTTGGCTTCAGTGTAACCCTGAGTGATGTCACCCAGTGAGTTTAGGGCACTTGAAAGGATGTCTGAACACTTGGAAGTGCATCTTGAGTACCTTAGAAGTTCGCTGTGTCTAGTTTTCACTTCGTAGTACTAACACCCACAGTATCTGTGTACAGGAGCAGCAAAACTAACATTTTGGAGACATACAAGAACAGAAATTTGACAAGCAAATGCACCATCAAATTTCATCAGTAGCCAAATATGGGCAATGTCTATTTCTACGCGGATAGGTGAGTTATAATGTTTCCTTTTCCTTCTCAACAAACACAGCAGGCAGAAAGGCAGATTCACACCAGTATCAATTACCAAAAAAAAACAGGGAAGAGGAAACACTGGATGCAAGTAATGTACCAGGTCCAGACTGAACTGACTGAGGTAGGAAATTCACTATCAAAATTAAAATCTGTTCTTAATTGGTCTCATATTGCATAAGTTTTACTCTAGACCACTTGAAAACCATGTAATAATATCTAGTCCACCATAGTATACAAAATACTGTACTTGAAAAAAAAACAACAAACCAAAACACAAAAAACCCACAACCTTGGAATGATATAAATTTCAACTATGATATAGTACTTCTATTTTTTATCTATCTATATCTGAGCTGTTTAGAGTTTAGTCTAAAAAAGTGTGTGTACATTTCTACAAAAGCCAGCAGTAAGGTTTTGGTACTCTGCAATACTGAACGAAATAATTGTCCTGTTAGGAGAGTGGTCCATCATGGTTATGGGCTTATATAGGCTTATTTTTTAATGAGCAGAATAATACAATCACATTATAAGGGTACAATTCAGAGTTGCTTAGAAAACTAATTATAAGAGGTCGTACAAGCATCCCTGGCATTCTGAGGTGTTGCTCTATACCTAATGATGCAATAGTTTCCCTTATGGAATTCAGCTCTTGCTCTCCTCATTTTTTCCAGGCTTCCATTTAGAAAAGAAAGTGACATCTTCTGAGACTGATTCGTTTTTAGAGAAAGTGTGCATGAGATTGGTTTGAAATAGCCATGCTGCCAGGTCACAATGAGAAATCATGCAAAAGAAAAGTTTTATTGAATTTGCTTTCATACTGTTACTCTTGTTGAAAGTAAAGTTCCTTAAGACTAGGGCATGAATATATTTCTCATTTGACAAGCAGTACTCCTGAAATGGGAAATCGTCTTAAAGATTTCCAGTGCTATTCCTGGCCTGCCAAGTACTGCACAGATTTTAAAGGCAGGCATTAATATGTTTCCTTAAGTATTATGAGTGGATATGTTTTGCTTTCATTAATTCCCAAAAAGAGAGGTGATTCTCTCCCCTAACACCGTCTTTGACACCTGATGAAGCATAGACTAGACAAGTAGACAGTGAGGTGGAGAGAAAACTAGCTGAACTGCTGGCCTCAAAAAGTTGGCATCAGTGGTATGAAGCAGAGCTGGAAGCCAGTTGCCAATGGTCTGTCCTGGTTCTGGCAAGGATAGAGTTAATTTCCCAAGGAGCCAGGACAGGTGACCCAAGCTGGCCGGGGGCTATTCCATACCATGTGACATCATGCTCACTATAAAAGGGGGCTATTCGGGCAGGGGTGGTTTCGGCTGTCGGCGTGGCTCCGGGACAGGTCGAGCGTCCGGTCGGTCGGTCGTGGGATCGGTAAAATCGTTCTCTGTTATCACCCATTGTTACTATCTGTTATCAGCACTGTTGTTGATTGTTTCCCTCTCCCTCGCTGTCCCAGTAAACTGCCCTTATCCCAACCCTCGAGGCTTTGCCGTTGTTTTTTCTGTTCTCCTCCACATCCCGCCGGGGGAGGAGTGAGCGAGCGGCGCGTGGCACTCAGCTACCGGCTGGGGCTAAACCACGTCAGTCCTTTTTGGCGACCAACGTCGGGCACGAGAAAATCAAGATAAGGATAGTAATTGGAAGAGGTAACGGGCAAAACATTGACTGAACGTAACTTGAGAGTGGTATAGTGGTGAAGGGACTAAAGGTAGATTTTGTGTGTAGATTGTCCACTCTCGTTTGGTGTTGTGGTAGTGTTGTTTTGATTTTGGTGGGGGGGATTCTTTTTTCTTTTTGTTTGTTGATGTGATTAGTGTTTGTGAAGTTTTGTGTTGAATGTATATTTTAATAATAATTCTTAAATATGTGATTCACAGAGGCGAGGGGTGGAATGTGTTGGTTTTGCGTGGCAAGGTTTTGGTAGCGGGGGGGCTACAGGGGTGGCTTCTGTGAGACGCTGCTAGAAGCTTCCCCTGTGTCTGATGGAGCCAATGCCAGCTGGCTCCAAGACGGACCCGCCGCTGGCCAAGGCCAAGCCAATCAGCGCCTCTGTGATAACATATTTAAGAAAGAAAAAAAACCAGTTAGAGCTTTCACAGCCAGAGAGAGGAGTGAGAAGATGTAAGAACATCTGCAGGCACCAAGGTCAGTGAAGAAGGAGGGGGAGGAGGTGCTCCAGGCGCCGGAGCAAGATTCCCCTGCAGCCCGTGGTGAAGACCATGGTGAAGCAGGCTGTCCCCCTGCAGCCCATGGAGGGAAGATGAGGGGGTGTAGGGATTCCACCTGCAGCCCGTGGAGGACCCCACACCGGAGCAGGTGGAGACACCTGAAGGACGCTGTGGCCCTGTGGGAAGCCCGCGCTGGAGCAAGCTCCTGGCAGGACCTGTGGATCCGTGGAGAGAGGAGCCCAGGCCAGAGCAGGTTTGCTGACAGGACTTGTGACCCCGTGGGGGACCCACGCTGGAGCAGTTTGCTCCTGAAGGTCTGCACCCCGTGGAGGAGACTCATGTTGGAGAAGGTCGTGAAGGACTGTCTCCCGTGAGAGGGACCCCACGCTGGAGCGGGGGAACAATGAGTCCTCCCCCTGAGGATGAAGAAGCGGCAGAAACACCGCGTGATGAACTGACCGTAACCCCCACTCCCCGTCCCCCTGTGCCGCTGAGGGGGGCGGAGGTTGAAGCCGGGAGTGAAGTTGAGCCCGGGAAGATGGGAGGGGTGGGGGGAGGTGTTTTTAAGATTTGGTTTTATTTCTCATTCCTCTACTCTGTTTTGCTTAGTAATAAATAAGATGAATTCCCTCTCTAAGTTCGGTCTGTTTTGCTCGTGATGATAATTAGAGAATAATCTCTCCCTGTCCTTATCTCGACCCGTAAGTTTTTTTTCGTTGTACCTTTTCTCCCCTGTCTAATGAAAGAGGGGAGTGATAGAGGGGCTCTGGTGGGCATCTGGCCCTCAGCCAGGGTCAACCCACCACAGGTCTATACCGGTATCAATGCTGGGGCCAATAGCTCAAAACTGACACCTTCGTTAGTGAACAGGACATTGCAAACTTGCAGACCATACAAACTAGGGGGAGTGGCTGATGCACCAGACAGTTGTGCTGCTGTGCATTGACAGGCTGGAGAAATGGGTGAACAGGAACTTCATGAAGTTCATGAATGGGAAATGCAAAGCCCTGCACCTGGGAAGGAATAACCCCAGGCACCAGCACAAGCTGGGGGCTGACCAGCTGGAAAGCAGCTTTGCAGAAAAGGACCTCAGTGTCCTGGTGGAGAACAAGTTGACTATAAATCAGCAACGTGTCATTGTGGCTAAGAAGGTCAACAGCCTTCTGGGCTCATTAGGATGAGAGTTCCCAGAAGACTGAGAGAGGTGATCCTTCCCCTTTATTCAGCACTGCTGAGGCCACACCTGAAGTTCTGTGTCCAGTTCTGGGCGCCTTGGTGCAAGAGGGACATGGAGAGAGTCTAATGAAAGGCAACTACATTGTTTAAGGTACTGAAGGATGTCTCCTATGAGGAAAAGCTGAGAGAGCTGGGACTGGTCAGCCTGAAGAGGAAAAGGCTCAGGGGGATCTTGCTGATGTGTGTAAATACCCGATGGGAGCGAAATAGGCCAGATCCAGACTCTTCTCAGCGGTGCCCAGTAACAGGACAGAGCCCTAAGCAACCTGCTGGAGGTGACCTTCCTTTGATCAGGAGATTGCACTAAATGACTTGCTGAGGACTTTCCACGCAAGTGAAAGGCTGATTGGTCCTGATACACTGCAGAGTTCCAGGATGAACTATTGAAGTTATTCTTTGAGAGGATTTCAGAAATGATTTCACAATTTCAACTTCCATACCTATGGTGCATCTTCTCAGACATCCACAGATATGGTCAATTGGAATTTCCTATGTTTCTCCCAAAATGTCACAAAAGATCTGGAGGTCATCGTAGTACAGAATGTAAAAGAAGTGAGGGGTGGGAACTCTACCACTGAGTATTATGGAATAGGGAAACTTTCCTGTTTGGCACTGCTTGCAGGTTTCACCATCCCAATAACTTCACAGCTAACAATTGTCAAAGAGCCTGTGGCATTGCTTTCAGTAGATCACTGATTGTTTAAACTGTACAATTTTCTCCATGCAATTCAGAGGGAGTATAGTCTTCCAGCTTTTCAAGCTGTAAACTTCAATACCATTAAAAAATAATTACAATAATTCTATACTATATGGATCCTGTCAGTCTTAATCTCCACTCTAGAAAAACTTTGCTGATTGCTGAACTTAAAATGACAGTTATGAATTATTTGCCTGCTACTAACTCCTTCAATTCTCTGGAGCTACTTAAGAAAGTCACAAGTTTTAACCAGGGAACCCTGAATAGACAAAGCAACTTGTAACGACTCCCTCTTAAGAGCTGTGCTGATAACATTTATATCTGTGGGCCATAACGGCTGTAAGACCTGTCATGGGACCTCTGGTGGTTAAGAGCTGCTGATAGAGCTTGTAAAAAACCTTGAAGCCTGCATTAGACACCTTCTGGAGACAGGTCAAGTGATTAATTGACCAGGACTTCTGATGAGGTAAATTATCATAGCATCACTGAATTCAACAAATCTTTGTCAGTTTTCAGCACCCAAGGATCTGAGTGAAGTCCTATGGCTCCTGTTTTATAGAAATGAACTGCAGGAAGGGGGAAAAAAAAAAAGCTTGGCAAGCTAAATTTCTAATTCACTGAATTTTCATGTTAGCAGAAATACATAGCTTCTAAAAAGGTACATATTAAAAAGTCAGAGGTAATATTCCTGAACCATCCATGTCTTTTTCTCATATAGTGCACAAACATATTCAATTTCCAGATCAGACACTTTCAGACTTAGCAGGAGTCTATGCTCTCCACTTTTTCCTGTGACAAACTGTCAGTAGGAAATCTTACACGACAGAAGCTCAGAAAATGCCAGTCAGAACAGAATATAAGTGACAGATTCAAAATTACACTGGCACTACCTCTTGCTCAAAGCTAAATGAGTACATTTCGCTCATATTGTCCAAATACAGGTTGCAAAACCATTTTTTCTCTTCTATCAGTTAGTATGAAATGACTTCTGGAAAATACTCAATGCTGTGTTTTGTCCACCACCTTGAAGCAGCTGTGACCTACAATGAAAACTTAAATAAAATATCCTCCTAAACCTCACTATTTTGATTGGTGTTTATTTAGCATTTTGCCAAAATAAAGTATTATGAACGTAGGTCCTTATCCCAGGGAAGTTACTTGGGTTAAGAAAGGGATTGTACAGCTAGCAGAGCTCTTCCCTGTGAGTGAATGCAGCATGCCAATCTAAAACACACAAAAAATCCTTGTGAGGGTTACATGCTTTGACAAATACCATGCCATTCAGAATATCCCAGTTAGACAAGACAGCTGAAACTGTTTCTTTTGGCAC
Source organism: Balearica regulorum gibbericeps (assembly GCF_011004875.1). Taxonomy (NCBI): domain Eukaryota; kingdom Metazoa; phylum Chordata; class Aves; order Gruiformes; family Gruidae; genus Balearica; species Balearica regulorum. The sequence goes on along the minus strand of NC_046184.1, from coordinate 41,444,463 downwards.
TTTAATAGGCATGGGAGCAATGCAGTGGTGGTAAAAAGGGGAAAATGCAGACCTGTGACCAGCCACTGTGTGTTTGAAAAGCAGATCACCAGGAAGCTGAGACCTGAGGTGAATTTTTGGATGCTTTTTGTCTATCAAGCATAAGATGTAACTGTTGTTCTTTCTGTTCTTTCTATTTAGAGGGTGCCCTTCCAATGCAAGCCTCCTGCAACGTGTTCTTCTGCAACTCCAGGGACATTGGGACAAAATAAAATCTTGTCAATATAGCATTATTAATGATTTTGTGAGCTGTCTCTCCATTGACAAGTCTTGTGCTAGAATACCCTATGTTGGCATTTGTAGCTTTCTGGAATAAAAACACCTCAGTGTTAGTATTTCCAAATTTATGGTTTTTGCAAGTATTCTAAACTGCTATTTGCAATCCAGCTTTATTTGGATTCTTCCACCCAGGGCCAAAAAAATACTGGACTGGATGCACTGAAATTCTTAAATACTATAACAGCCCAACAGCATTCTTGTTAAAAAATTATTAGTAGCATTTTACTTAATTAAATGATCACAGTCTTTGCAAATGTGGGAATACAGTTCTAAGAGAATGCACACTGAATAACCATTATAGCAGTCTTTCATCCTGCTGTGTCTTAGGATTTTTCTGGGTATATCTTGATTGAAGAACATGAATAACAAACTCAACAGTACTTTTTATTGGGAGTTTTATATTTTAGATTACAGGGTCTGTATTTGGGGTTGCATTCCCCATAACAGAACCATATCAGGGTACCACCTACTGCAAATGAATATCAAGAGTAACACTTGGGAAACTTGTACCTTTCTTTTCTTCCTGATAACCTATTGAAATTTACTTGTGTACAGCTGGACTCTGCAGCTGACGAAGAATCAGAGAAGGAAAACTTCATGGGATGTCTCACTTGGAATCTTTGATTTGGGACATTTCTTGGGATAATAAATAAATGTGAAGATTATTTTTATATTTCCCCTTGACTGTTGTTATTGAAGGACTGATGTCCCTTTCATATTACTGCCTTTCTCCTGTTCTTGTAATATTCAATGTCAAAGAGAAGTATATTGAATTATATTATGGAAGGAACTGGCACATATGATAATATGGTTGGCTGGCTGGATTGAGTCTGTATTGAAGTTACACACAAAAGAATCACATTGTCAAGTCTGCTGTTGCTCTTCCTCCATGCCCACCCCTTTTTTGTGTTAATGGTGTCTGTATGTAAAGAATTAAAATAGACTATCATCTCATCAATGCTTATAGGTCATTATTCTCCTCTCAGCTATTCAAACCTCTTTGGATCCTCCTGCTGACTTAGGATAGCACATTATCTCGGTGAATCAAATCAGTTCCTCATCTGATCCTCATCAGATATTTCCTCATCTGACTTTTCTTCTAAAAATCACTTCCATATGCCAAGTTCCATCTGCTGACCATGGTGCTGGAATATAGCACTTCCTAGGCAAATTTAATTTCTGCTTTTAGGACATAAATCTTGCATTCTTTGCACACTCAAAGCAGAGATATAATGTGGATTCGGAGTGTGCAGAGAATACAAAATCCAGTCCCTAGATGTAGTTCCAATATCTCTTTCTCTTTTGGGCATGAAAAATTCTTGGACAAATCCTGGAGGCCTGATACTACTCGCAGGTACACCCTCATGACTTGCAGTGGGACTAAACGATGTAGAACATGGTGCTATTTACACTCCTTCATATTGCAATAGGATTTCACATCTCTGCACACCACTGCATCTGCACACACATCCATCCTTAGACTAGCCCAAGTTCAGGTAGTTTGAGTATCTAGTTTACAACACATAAACTGCAGACCAAAATTCTGTTAAAAATTGAAGCTTTTTTTGAATCTGTTTTAAATATCCCATTTATATATCTAGTTTAAATATGCATCATAATTTTTTGTATATGTGTGCACTCTTTGATGCTAATAGAACTTTTAAAAATCTACACTTAGGAATAAATATATTTAATTTCATACTGTATTTTATATATTTTTTATATATAGCATAAAGCATATAGTAACCTTTAAGTACATAACATACTTATCTGTATGAAATGATAAAATATATTTTCACCATGGAATAAATTTTTACATCTGTGTTGTAAACCCCTGGAAAATAGAGACTATCACAGAAACGCTGACACAACTTAAAATGTAACAGGATTAGTAAGGTACATAAAATATTTGAATGTTCTAGAAATTTAATCTTTTGGAGACAAGAGAACTTGTCCTACATCATGTACCAGACATAAAGGGGCACTGTATAGAATGATGACTGTATGAAACAGTATTTTTCCCTTATATTTTACGTTATATATTCTCTATAAGCTAATACAAATATTTAAGAAGGATTTGATGACTGCATATTGAAAGTATTTTTACCTAGTTGTTTGTTACTTTTTTCCATTTAGTTACATGTATTTATTTAGCAGTATAAGGAAAAATAATAATAAAATAATAAAATTTTAAATAGTAAAAATTAAAAAATAAGTGTTCATTTATCATACTTCCAAGAAAGTTAATGGGTTGTTTTCTATAAATATTTCAGATTGGCTCAGTATACATCTTAGTTTTATTATTTCATAGTAGGCAGCATTACTCACTCTCATCTGAGCAGAGTTCCTATTACAGCTGCATAAACAAAATTATCCTTTGATCTCTAGGAGCAAAGAAACCATCAAAGTTTACACCATCTATTTTAACGTACAATGTGAAGATTTCCACTAGGATTAGCATTTTTTTACTTGCTTTTCCACTAGGATTCGACGTCACCCGTCTGTTGTAATCCTAAGAAATTTTAAGACTCCTAGCAAGCAGAACCACATTACAGGAGGATTCGGACATCTGTTTTCTGGTGCTGCTTCCATAATGCACCACGAGAAGAGTGAGGAGCATTTTGTCTTGCCAAGAACCTGTCTCTTGAAGCAGAATCCAGATGAAACAGACTTTCCCAGCTGTGCCATGGAGCAGGAGAGTTGTCTTGTATACGCTCCTCCTCTGCCCTCTTTTGTCTATTCCGTGTATTTAGACTTAAAACACCTTAGGGCAGAGAATGGCACTGTCTGCCCCTACAAGCAAAGTAGGACTCCCAGTTGTGGTTGATAGAACATAAATAAGAACATAGTCAAACATGGCTAATGACCAGCCCAGAGCAAAAATGAACAACACTCACAAAGGTGTGAGTATTGCACAGCTATGGCATGTCAAATCTGAGCTCTGCGTGATTATTACTTTTAGAGCACACACAGAGCTTGTGAACAACTTTAACCTTCATGATTTTCTTGTTCATTCTGTTTGAATTGTAATGTCACCAAAGCCAAAATCGAAAGTCAAGAATTCAAAGGGGGACAATGTTCAACACTGCCATTTCAATGCACAATCATGCTTTTTACAGGAAAATCAAACAGCTGTAAATCTATATTGTACCGAAAGCATATGTCTCCAAAAAAAATCCATCTCCAGGCAAACTAAATCTCTTACTAGATCAACCAGAAGGCCGATTAACTTGCTGTGGTGGGTTGACTCTGGCTGGAGGCCAGGTGCCCCCCAAAGCTGCTCCATCACTCCCCTCCTCAGTTGGACGGGAGAGAGAAAATACAATGAAAGGCTCATGGGTCTAGATAAGGACAGGGAGAGATCACTCACCAATTACTGTCATGGGAAAAACAGACTCAACTCAGGGAAATTAGTTTAATTTATTACCAATCAAATCAGATTAGGATAATGAGAAATTAAATCAAATTATAAAACACCTTCTCCCCACCCCTCCCTTTTTTTCAGGCTTAACTTCACTCCCGATTTCTCTCCCTCCCCCCTCAGCGGCACAGGGGGACGGGGAATGGGGGTTGCAGTCAGTTCATCACGCGTTGTCTCTGCCACTCCTTCCTCTTCAGGGGTAGGACTCCTCACACTCTTGCCCTGCTCCAGTGTGGGGTCCCTCCCATGGCAGACAGTCCTCCACCAACTTCTGCAAAACAATGAGTCCTTCCCGTGGGCTGCAGTTCTTCACAAACTGCTCCAGCGTGGGTCCCTTCCATGGAGTTACAAGTCCTGCCAGCAAACCTGCTCCAGTGTGGGCTCCTCTCTCCACGGGGCCAGAGGTCCTGCCAGGAGCTTGACCCAGTTTGGGCTTCCCATGGGGGTCACAGCCTCCTTCAGGTGTCTCCACCTGCTCTGTCATGGGATCCTCCATGGGCTGCAGGTGGATATCTGCTCCACCATCATCCTCCATGGGCTGCAGGGGGACAGCCTGCCTCACCATGGTCTTATCCATGGGCTGCAACGGAATCTCTGCTCTGGCGCCTGGAGCACCTCCTCCCCCTCCTTCTTCACTGTCCTTGGTGTCTACAGAGTTGTTTCTCTCACATATTCTCACTTCTCTCTCTGGTTGCACTTTCTCTTGTGCAGATTTTTTTCATTTTCCCCTTCTTAAATACATCATCCCAGAGGTGCTACCACCACTGCCGGACCCGCCTTGGCCAGTGGCAGGTCCGTCTTGGAGCTGGCTGGCATTGGGTCTTTTGGACTTGAGGGAAGCTTCTAGCAGCTTCTCACAGAAGCCAACCCTGTAGCCCCCAATCTACCAAAACCTTGTCGCACAAACCAAATACAGTTGCCCACAAATAGGCACTTAGATCTGTGTTAGACTACTTAGGACTTTCCATACAGATTCATCTGCCATTCTAAAAGGACACAGGTTTCTTGAAGGATATGGGTTTCCCTTGCCAGACCCTCTGGACATCTCAGATACCTTTGCTGGACCCATATGGCACCAGAGTCTGACACTGAGGTAAATGATTCCTACACTGAAGCTCTAGCTCTTTATTAACTATAATGGAGCTTATATTCTAAATTAATGCATAGACACCTAAAATTAGGACAAATCAAATCCTACTCTATCTGTCAGCTCCTAAAATCACTTATCAAAAGAATCAAACCACAGAACTTGGTGCAGATTTTTGTAGGAGAATCAGGCAGCTAACTCTTGTATTTGTGAATTGTACTATTTATATTAATCCGTTCAAAGGTGTCTTTGTGGACCTGTGGATGGAATCTTGTCAGATGTGCCCAATTTAGTCAAATTTAGGTCTACATAAAGATTTGCAGAACAGCTTTACAGAGGCTTTTGATTGTATCGACTGGTCTTGGCTCCACTCAGGTTTTCACAAGCAAGCCCTACTGCATCTTAAGGTTTCCTAGGCTATATCACCTGGCCTTCAGCTGCAAGTCCATGAGGGCACTAGTGTACTTCCTATGTCATATCTGTCAGCCCCATACAGACATTTCATATATCTCAGGGCTTCACAAATAGTACTAGATGCCTATATGTCATCACCTGAACAAAGACCCAAGTCTTCAATGACTATAAAGAAACCTCAGAACCTAGTCTACATCCAGATATCTAAATTTAGATACCTTGGTCTAGAATTGCATCCCACTCATGATTTTATTCATTGCTCATAATCCCACCTCCATCTCACTCTGGGCTGAAATCAAAAAGCCAAAATTCCAGAGGAATAGTAAGAGTCCACGTTCTGTTAAAGATGTTTTATCATGGCTCTCAGGAAGACTGAAACCAAGGAGATAGCTGGAGAAACTCTCTGTTTCAATAGAAGTTTCTTAGGCTAATAGCTTTTCTAAAGCAAATCATAGAATCATAGAATGGTTTGGGTTGGAAGGGACCTCAAAGATCATCTAGTTCCAACCCCCAATGGACACCTCCAGATTTTGCTGAAATGATCTTCCCAAGAAAGCTGTTACGAACATCCATCTTCCACAAGTTCTGTCTTAGTCCATTCTGAATGAAATGCCCATCTAGAGAAATCAGAACAAATAATTGGCCTACAACATCATTATACTTGATTTCTCTTTGCCTACAGGGCCAGATTACCTATAATTGTTCTCCTTTGTTATGGATACAGTTTGCTTCCCAATTAAATTGTAGTCACAGTTGGTGCAAGTATTTTAGCGGTGGGTAGGAATGTGAGGATTTCTGCTTCTAAGAGATTTGTTCCTACTGCCAGGTAGACTGCAGCTGCTTTTCAAGCCACTGTGCTATTTTTGAAGTTATCTCTGCAAAAATTGATCTAGGAAACTGAGAAGGGGCACACAGTGGACTTTCTGCAGGCTCTCTTTTATTTGTTGTCAATTGCCTGTTTGTATTTCTCTTCGAAGCCCCTTCCAATCTTCTGCTTTGAAGAATTAAACTATAATTAGAAATGCTTTATTACATCTGGGTAGATTTTGGCTTTAAAAGGCCCAGTGTGGTATCTCATAGAAGAGTTATAAATATGTTCTCCACACTGGCAGCCTCACTTTGCGTGTTAGGACCACAAAAGATAACCATTGCGACACTTCATAAACTCTCTACAGGAAGGGGATTCTTTCTGATCCTGCATAACTACCAACGTACCTCTTCTTTTCCACTGTTGAATTTAAGGGCACGGGCGGTTCACAGGAATGAAGGTAAAGATAATTGATACATAACTGAAGTCAGACAGAAGAAACAAAAATTTCAGTCTCTTTGGACTTTCATACTTGCACATTTCTGAATTCTTTTATTTCCATTGTGCTGTCTGCCTTAACAGGAATTGTACTCAAAAGAGCCTTCAATAAACTCTAAGTTCTTCAATAGGCAATTTTAAGTTCTTGATTAGGCAAAATTCCTATTAGAAGTTACAGGAATTTTGCACCTTGGGTTGAGAAATGGTATTTCACATAAAACAAAAGGCCAATTTCCCATCCAGATGTTGAGTGGTAGGTGTTTCATATGCGATATACAGAATCATTCCATATTGTGCTTATTTTCTTGTAAAAGTATTAATGATGACAGGTTTTCATCTATCAGACTGAGCAACAACAATTTGTACCTTGTTACACCATGATATGAAAATATTTAGTTCTAACCTTTTTAAAAAATACCAACTTTCCTTCTCAATTTTTATCAAGCTAAAGAAAAGAAAAATAAATACTAAGAGATTAAATGAATAACTTTACACACCATTACAGCTTGAAAGGATGAAAGTCTCATCACTAATGTGTTCCAGAATTTACTGAGTTCTATTAATTAAAGACATCATTTTCTGCAATCAGTAGGTAGGGGTGAATTCTCACATATTTGCATAAGGAAATTTGGACCTGCTTTGTCTCACAGTGAAAAAAATATGTGCAGAAGAAATTCTCAATACTTGCAAAGGAATGAGTTTATCTGTACTTTCCTATATTGAAGGATTTTGCAAAGTGTCTTCACATTAAAATAAGTCTCAAAATGAAAATGCTTATAAGATGATATAAGGAATTTTAGAGCATTTCAACTAAGTAGTAAAAGAAATTTCAAAACATCAAAAGAAGGAGCTTTTATAATGTGCTGCTGCTTTATTTCCTTTGTTGTCTTTGTGTGAATATTTTAATTTAATAGTTATGATACATGATCAAAGTTTCAGATAGTCCAAACAGACATCATGTATGTTCATTTTAAAACTGGATTTTATGTAAAATATTATTACAGCCAGATCTACTATCATCTGAACTATTTCACTGCAACTGTATCAGAACACAGTTCATTCCCTTGCAAGTGAGTTTTCACTAGATTTGCTGGTAGCTGTGCTCTCCTCTTGTTTTTTTAAAACTGTTAGGGATGGATGATCTGGACACAGCTATAAAAGAAATATGGAACAGGAGACATTTTTAAAGAGAAATGAGTCTTTGCTATTGTGGAGAATATTGTATGCAAGAGCCATGGATAAAATAGGCTGTGAAGGCAGAAGTACATATCACTTTAGCAAGAATTGTAACATCATCAATAATTAGTATTTCTGATGGATAATTTTACAGGTTCAGAACACACCAGTATTTTGTCGTGCTGCACACACCAGTACTCCTTGACACAAATATTGTCTTAGTGACAGCCCAACATACAAGACAGTTTAAAACCAAATCAAGACAGAAAGAAAATAGAATCAATATTCAGCTCCCAGCTATCTGTTTAGCAGCATAGCCCTATACGCTAGGAGAATAGCTCTCCATTTCCAGTGTTAGGTAATGGTCCTGCATTGACTTTTCTAATAATAGAAAAGTTCCTGGTTAGCCAATTCTTTTGTGGACATTATGGCAAGGGTTAATATTCCAAGATTCAACTATCCAGATGTCACTCAAATGTCAGGACACCTGACATTTCTGGGGCTGTTCCAGCAGCACTGGAAGATGACAAAACAGGAATTAGCATATCCCAACACTACGTACCTAAATTAGTCAGGAGAACAAACCTCCTCCTAATGGTTGTTGTAGATCAGCATCAGCATCCTGATCTCTCTCTTCGTTTTTCTAGCAATTTTACAAGGAATGTAGGAAGACCAGCCATTGGACTTGGCCAATTAAGAGAGATGCCTATAATTCTGCTGAATTGGAATTGTACTACCCCCGTCAGACATTCTTCTGGGTTCTGCACCTTTTGTAAGGCTCTGCCAAGAACCATACCTGTGGTAAAATGAACCTTCATCCAAGTGTAGGATTTTGAACTTACATTATCATAGAATCATAGAACGGTTTGGGTTGGAAGGGACCTCAAAGGCCATCTAGTTCCAACCCCCCTGCCATGGGCAGGGACACCCTCCACTAGACCACACTGCCCAAAGCCCCATCCAACCTGGCCTTGAACACTTCCAGGGATGGGGCATCCACAACTTCTCTGGGCAACCTGTTCCAGTGCCTCACCATCCTCACAGTGAAGAATTTCTTCCTAACATCTAATCTAAATCTACCTTCTTTTAGCTTAAACCCATTACCCCTTGTCCTGTCACTACACTCCCTGATAAACAGTCCCTCTCCAGATTTCTTGTAGCCCCGCTTCAGGTACTGGAAGGTTATTATGTGGTGTTTTATCATCCCCATAAAACTTTTTGCCACTTTTTCAAATTGTAAATATTTCCAGTCACAAGTTTGGATTCTGGCAACCTGGGAAGTAAAATAACAACATGGCTAGGACATTTTTGGCAGGTTGCAATAGTGAAAAGGAACAGCCATATCAGGGCATACATGGTAAATAATCCTTTAACCTTTATTAGGAGGAGTACCACGAAGTTTGATTTAAATCACAAATTGTGAGGGTTCCTGCCTCTTTGTGAGGTCCACAGTATATGTATTTTGTAAGTGGGCAGTAGAATCTAGTTGAAAATTATTTTCTTGTTTCTTTGGAAATTTTTTTCCTGCTCTGCCTTTGAATGAAATGGAGATATTTTTATTCTCATTAAAAAAAAAAAAAAAAGAAAAGGTAGAGACTCAGACTGCAGTTAATCCTTCTGCCGTATTGCAGAGATTTCCTGAATGTTAAGCTATAAACACTATCTCATTTTATTTGTCCAATTTAAGTATAGTTATTTGTGCAAAACCAAGTATTTATCTTACAAGGCAATTAAAGGGACCCAGAGTAAAAGAATATGGACAGTTATCTGGGAGGTGAGAAACGTATCATATAGTTGACATCAAACTGAAAAAAATCTAAGGGAAGCCTCTTATTCACCTGAGTCTTGTTGATCAGAAATCCCATCCTGATTTGAGAAATCATCTCAGTGAGAGCTTTGTCAAATCAGCTGCTTTCCCAAAACTAGTTTCTTGATTTGATGGCTAGTTCTGATGATAAAACATAATAAATATGCTTATAGCACAAAGAGGCCACAAGTCACTTGGTTCCTATAAGGGTTTATAGCTAAATAAATCTCTTGTCTTTCATTCTTTCAGGTGAAATATCAGCAAGATATTTAGCTCTTTTTTAAATGACCTTGACCGTTTATTTGCATAGCATAGCAAAGAACATGACATGAACTTTACACCTGATTCTTAAGAGCTGTGTGCTGAACAGAAAAGCTAATAGACACCTCTATACAAGAACTTTCAATAGATAAAAAACCGGAATATCTTCACTAAAATATTCATGTGATGATTATTTTCTTTTTAAAAAGATAAATATCTGCCCTTCTTATTCATGTACAGGCAGTGCTTAAAGGCAGTTTTTAAAAGAACAGAAAAGGAATTGGTACTATATAACAGTTTATAAAGTAACAGTATGGTTATACAGCAACTGTATAAGCAAATTTGACAGCAGTCATGGATTCATGTTCTATCTTGAACATGAAAGGTCAACACATTCAATATGGTCTCCAAAATGAATGCCTATAATTTTTGTTCATAAAAGTAATCCAATTTCTCTTCAGCTGAGATACAACATCACCTTATGCATAAACTGGTAAGTTCAGATATCTTGAAAGTTCTGTGACTTCCTCTGACAAATGCAAATTCAGTAGACATCTTTGAGCCTTTGAAAGGGAAAAACACTGGTCAGGGTATGGGTATCTCTTCTCATTTTTATATGAATGCAAGAAAACATTTCCTTCCTCTGGAGAGCTTTTCTGAGGTCAAGAGTTCCCATCTCTTCTTTAAAACCCATCCTTCCTGTACTTGCAGGTTGAAATCTGATCTCAACTTCTTGAAATGTCCTGACATTTTCCCATGGGTAAGTTGTAGGAAACTTTATATGTCTCGGAAGAATGTGAGAATAGCTGATCAGAATCAATAATATTCTAATAACAATGATGAGAAAAATGGGATGAATGCATCCCTCTTGCAAGCTCATTTGCATTGAAGAAATCAGAAAAACTTTTCTATTTATGACTTGGTTGATGAACACTTTCAAATACAGTTGAATGTCTCTTGGTGGAAGCTCTGTTACGCCCTCCTTTGGACAAGTTTGTCATTATCTGAATTGAAGTGTAAGTGGGCACTGAAACATGCTTAACACTTTGGTTACTTTCCTGCTGAAGGAAGATTTTGATCCCTAATATTCACTGATATACAGTATGTATAGTATTTGCTGTGATGCAAGTTTCCCTTACAAAAAGTGAACTCTAGTGGGCACCCATAAAGATCATGTTGGAAATGACTGCTGGGTGGGATTTTTGAACTCAGAGATGTCTGCATCTGAGGTAGTCGCTTCCTTTGTAATCAGAGGTCAGCTAGTCAATACAGTCAGTGGAATCTAGAGCACAGTTCACCTCTTTCTGCATAGACCCTCGTCATTCAGGATTCAGAACAACCTGCAAGGAGGGACTGAGGGAACTGAGCTTGTTTAGTCTGATGGAGAAGCAGCTAAGGATGTAAGACCTTCAGAGGAAATGCAAAGACAGGAGAAACAAACACCCATCAGCAGTGGCAGACAATATAGCAGGGAGCAATCAATGGCCACAGTTTGATGAAGCAGTGTTTAGCTGGAGATATAGGTAAGAAGATGGTGGAACAGGCGATTAAGACAGAGGGCAAGACAAACATTTTCTGGGGATGAACAAGGCTGCTAAATGATGCAACAACGCATATATTAAATATTCCTAGGAGAAAAGTTTACCTGCCTCTTTGTAGCAAAGAATCTCATCCTGAGAGCCCCAACCTTAAGAGAGAATTTCCATTTTTCTCCTTCCAAGTATAACAGAGAGAAAACAATGTGACACCCTAATTTCTGACTTTTTCTGTGGCACTAATTTCTGACTTTTTATTCTCTCAAGCATTTACAAGCATTTGAGAGCTATCAGCCCTTTGTACATACCACAAACACAAGGTTTGGTGCCTTCTGTTAGCTTAGTCTTAAGATGGCGTGCATGATTTTATAAGCATTCACAAGTGATCTGGGTAAATTTCCAGTATGTTTTTCAAACTGCTTTGTTATAGTATGAATGCTTTAATCAGAGATAGTTCCCGACTGCATCCACAAATGATTTGCAGAGATCATATTATATCTGTGGGTGAATCAGATACATAATGCCTTATAATAAAATATGTCTAACGCCACTAAGATAGAAGACATATTCACAGTGAGCAGTTAATGAAAATTCAGTCTATTATACTTGTTACTGTCCATAGGCAAGCTTAGGCTTATTTTTAAAAATGGAATTTTCACAAGAAAAAGTCATTATATACACCGAGATAACATTTAGTCCATAGATTATAGCTGAAAAGCTTTCTGAAATGATTCATTGTCAAAAAATCAAGCTGCGTTTCTGAATTTCATTGAACACAACTCAGATTGTGATGCCTAACAAGGATATGGATTGCCCCTGAATCTGGAGAAAACACAAACACTTTAAGTCAGTTTTTACTTCTTCTGTGCTGATTCTGCCATTCAGGGTCTGGTTCCTAATTTAGATTTTCACACATAGTGGTAATTACACTGATAAAGGGAGTACCAATTGTTGTCTACCACTATCATTTATAGTTCATTTGGACCTATTAGGTCCTGCTGTACACTGGAGATGAAGTCGAGTCACACTACATCAGCCACTTTTAAGGTTGCCTGCGGTTTCACAGGGAGCAGAGAGAGCCTAATTACTTCTGCTTCTCCTTCAGGAGTGCAACGAGTCCAAAAGGTCTCTCCAGCTGCAACTGCTTTTTGCAACATTGGGATAATAACATGATAGAGTGGAACACACAGTACGGCAAGAAGGAAAGTGCTTCTCTCTACTTACTGCCTCTGGAGAAAGTCATCCCTATTCAAACATTTTCCACATTACTATGTAAATATTAGATGCCACCAACAGCATTTTGACATACATTCAAAATATCAGGAACAGATGCTACTGTGCATGTAGAAATGATATTTTAAATCATTTTAATGTGTGCATTCTATGGTCTTGTTTTCAAATAAGAAATAATACAGATCAGAAAATTTTGTGTAAAATTCAGTAAGAAAAGAAGACTGCAGAATAATTTGATATCAAAATTGAAATCAGAGTTGTTACCCTCCCCACAGAGAGCTTGAAAAACTGCAGATTGTGAGGAACAGCCAATTTAACAGGGAACTTTTACTGTGTGTTCTCCCAAACACACACATTTGCTTTCTCCCAATAAAGCTTCATAGCTTTTGCCTAAATGTCTCTGCATTCAAAAGTATAAGGCTAAGCATAGAAAATACTAGCCAGAAAGAGACTGGGATTTTTTAAGAGCACAATGAACATGGGAAACCAGGAGGAAGGTCCTTTTCCAGCTTGCAAAACCACTTCAGTTTCAGTTTTATTGGCTGCTGTGTAGCAATAGTAATAATATCATTAATGATGTAATTCTAATGCTTATACTAGCAGGTGTAATAAGATCACAGTACTTGCTACCTTCTTATTAGGTACCCTGGTAAAAATCTGAGACCTCAGGCAACAGCTGTTAGAATGTGAAGCATTCCATTCATGTACCAAGTAATTAAGGTGCTCTGTCTTTATGAGAGCACCAGGGCATATTTTTTCTAATACTGATTTTAAAAATCCATCCTCACATACACGTTTTCTCAAGGGCTTCATCCTAAACCCATGAAGAGGAACCAGCAGAAGGAAACAGGAATATCAGACTCACCCTCTGGATCAGAATTCAGATCCCATTCACCCAGGCTCTAAAGGAGCCCTGCAAGAAGATGTTGCAAAGAAAAGTTCAGAGACCTCTAAGTACGCACATTTAAGGTTAATTTCCTGCCGCACAAGTCTCCTCCTGATCAAAAATAATTAAAGGTGGGCTTCAAGCTTCAACATGAGCTTTAATAACACTTCCGAATAATTTTAGTTAGCATTAACAAGGATAATGGAATATCCTTCATAACGACAAACCTGTCAAATTGCATTGAAATCCTATTAATTCCTGGCCTCAGTTACTTCCCTTGGCCATAATTCACACTGCGTAAATACATGCTCTATAGGCAAAAGACTGACTGATTTCAAAAGTATAGAGCCTTCCTTGAATTTTCTCATTTCTAAGATCCAGCATATACTCTCATCAACTAAATCTGTATTTTCATTCCTTATTAATCCCTTTAACTGCTCTCTTCATCTCCTCTGCTTATTGGATTTGTAATTAATTAATCACTAATATTCTTCATTCCCCTCTTATGGAGACATTTTGATGAATTGATAATTCAACATTGCTCAGCGATTATTTTTAGCTGTCAACGACTACTTCATAAACTATTTAGGATCTCAGTCACCTATTTTGACAGCACAGCACTGAGAGCTGTGTCTTGTCTCATTTTCTCTCACAGCATAACTGTAACTTTCAAAGGAGGCAAGATATTGGATGTGGTATTCATTGTCACCTCATAATTACAGGCTAATTAAATTCTTTGAACGATTTGTTTTCTTATAATGACAGATAAGAAAATATTGATTGCAGTTTTCCTCAGCATGCGGGGACAACAGAATGAAAAAGTTGTGGTTTTCATCACCTAGTCATGGCATACAACAAAAAGAAAAGCTCAGTATTGATACCAGTTCTCTATATACATCTGACTAATCTTTTCTAATCCTTTTTCAGTTTCATTTTCTAGCTAAGTGGCTCTGAGATATTAAGCTGGGACATGAAAATCGTGGGAATTTCTCTGAGAAAAAAAAATGCATTTGATGCTGATACTGCATTTTACACAGTACCATAAAATAACAAAAAAAGAGGACATTTTCTCTGAAGAGTAAACATCTGAAAGGGATGTGAAACAGACATAGCTAGCATTAGTATCAACACTTATTAAATGCTATGATCTATTTCCAATAATTGATACTTCTACATATCTTGCATTTGGGCCTGGTATAACTTTGTAATATTTTGACTGTAAAGGATAAATGAAGACCCTCAAAGAAAAGTGTTAACTGTACATAACTAACTGCAGCAATATGGGGACGTTTCTTGAAGGCGTTAACAGTCCTCTCTAAAAGTACGTATCTCCATTTTTTATGCCAAAGTATGTCTATTGGATGAATAAACAGATGGAAGTTGTTTCTGGTACCGGCTGCTGTTGTTCATAAATTAATTCCCTAAAAATTCTTTTCTTTGCCCATACATACAAAATTATTTGAAATGAGGTTAAAAAAAATACCTAATTTTTTAGAATACCTAAAAGTATTTAGAAAGTTGCTATTTTCTAAGCACAGACCTAAAAAGTCTGTAGCATTCACTGTGCAGAATAAAATCAAACCAGCTACCCAGTGAAGCAGGAGGAGAAAAAACACTGTCTTCATTGCCATTCCTCTAGTTCTTTACTTTTTTTGTCACTGCACATACAAGTGTGTGGCAATGGCAGTCCTGTATTTTCACAAAATAAAAGAACTGTTTGAAATTGAGTATCAAAAGAGGAGGTGCTGGAACAAATTGGAAAATTAAATGCTGACTAGTCACTAGGACTGGAAAATCTTAAATTAAGAGTTCTGGAGAAATTTAAGAATGAAATAGATGAGCTGATGGCAAGAATATATAATGTCTCAGAGTCAACTGCTCTATACTATGTCTGGAATTCAGTAAATGTTTTGCCCAGCTTTAATATAGCTACACCAGTTATGTTTGGCATTTGCTATTGCCATAACCTTGCCTCAGTTCCAGAGTGAAAACTGTGTGAAATGACAATAAAAGACACTTAAGAA
The DNA here is from genome assembly GCF_011004875.1 of Balearica regulorum gibbericeps. Lineage (NCBI taxonomy): Eukaryota > Metazoa > Chordata > Aves > Gruiformes > Gruidae > Balearica > Balearica regulorum. The sequence goes on along the minus strand of NC_046184.1, from coordinate 41,428,995 downwards.
ATGCCTCAAGCAGTAAAAATTAAACATACAACTACAGTGGCTTCCATGAGGAAGAAGAAAGGCTTGTGCTTCACTGTTCTTTTAGAATTTGTGAGTGTGACAACGGCGTGGAGGATGAAGGAAAAACAATTAATATATTTTAGTAGGATGTTCTAAAAGCTTTTGTCAAAAATTTTCTCAAAAGATACTATTAAGGAAATCAAGCTGTAAAGTACTGTCAAAGATCAAAACTGGCTAAGACAAAACTAAACATTTACAAAGAAATGATGGGCTTTCAAGGTGCAAATTTATATTGGTGTGCTACTGAGACAGCTGAACTGGCTTGCACTTTATTTAGGAAGATCTGTAAAATAGTTGTATAATAAAATTACTAGATTTTCAGATGTTCTTCAATATTTAAATTAGCTGTAAATGGAATTAATATCTTTTTCAAATGTTACACAGAAGTTACTGGAATTAGCAAAATATTTCCTCATCCTCCTCTTCCTCTCTATTTCCACCCTTAACTCATCTCCTCACATACATTAGTCAAAGATGTGAGATGGAATATGCCAAACTCCTGCCATGTACCGATACATTTCCATTATTTCGCTTTGTTGCTAGGTACAATGTGATCTAGTGTGAGACTAAACCAAACACAATACACAAACACAAACACAAGAAACCCAGGGCCCAATGCAAAACTCCTAGAAAACAAGGGAGGGGAGAAACTTGCTAAGTCAAACCCCACCAGATGTCTAGGTAAGTGCCAAGGTGCTGTAGGAAATCTCATGCATACTATAACTCATTTCTAAGAGTATTGATTCATATTTTCATTCATCAGACCCAAAAATTTTAATTATAACTAGGTAGCTGTAGTCTGTATGACTGTATGTTCCCCTCTCTGACACCCTTCTCTTCTTTCTGTGCTTACTAGTTATTCACTTGTTAAGCATGGTCTTGATTTAAACTCCATCCTGCAGATCTATCTTCAAGAGGGAACTCTATTAATTTTCATGTGGCTATGCTTGGGCAGAGGTCTAGTGTCGATGATAAAGTTTGGTTTGTAAGCTCTCTGTAGCACTCTGTCTCTTATTGCAGATTTATAAAGTAGAAGTTATTGTAGTATAGATATAATGTGAATCAAAGAAAATATACGCTTCAATTGTAATCTAAAAAAATAGTTTCTACCAGTCACTTTCTATATTTATTCACATTTCAGTGTGTGTTTTTCCTCCCTGACTATTTCGTTATGAAGCTGAAAGTACAGTACGTGGCATCTTTGGCAAATGAGCTAAAATTCAAGGGCTAGCACTAGATTTACATTTCTGCTCCTGGACCTGAATAGTACTGCAACTGTTACACAAAGAATTCAGTCAGAGCACTGTTGAGAATGCACATGATATGAACTGTTTTACAATAACTACTATAATATGCTTTCCAGACCTCGGAAGCAATTTGTTTTGCTTAGTGAGCATCTGAACTCCAAGCTCAGAATTTATCAAAAGCCATGTACAATGGAAATAAACTTGTGCTTTGGAGTGATTTGTATTAAGATTTTTGATTCCCTTATGCCAGTTCAAATAGCTTTCTGGCATTCCCTCGAGGCAAAGAATTGAGCCAGATATTAACTGTCCCTTGTGATGCACAGTACAAGATTGGATGAAACTTGACTTATGGTGAAAGTATCCCCTTGTCTTTGCCTCTCATGTTTTTCTCCTTTTAATGTACCTTTTCCTATTTTAACTTCACTTTTTTCTTACATTTCATAAATAAAAGGTGCAAGTGTTCATATTTCTTAACTTGTTTTTAGAGAGGTACCTACGGCATAGGTCAAAGGTTGTATCCAACACTACATCCGAAAAATAGCCTGGGCATCTACTTTCCATTTAGGTATCTAATACAAATTTATAATTTCAAAACTGTTAATTGACTTTTCCATGACCACAGAAAGGCTGCCAGAACATTGCAGTTTGTACCAAATGCTTATATATATATTATAGCAGGGTTGCCCACAGGGAGAGCATTCAGCACCCCAATCACCATGCTCAGTATCACCACCCATTTGCTGTCTCATTTAATACTTAGGAAGCTGAATCAAGGACAAATAGATTCAACTGCACTCTGTCCACCTCTCTGAAACACCCTGTAAAGGAATCCTTGGTATAGTCTCTGACAAGGTCAAACATCAGCACTGAGCTTCCTACTCAGGACGAGAGTGCAAATCTTCTCCCATTTTTCCCCCCCCTAATTCCTTGCATTCTTCCTTTGTGTGAAATTCCTGTCTACCTCCAGTAAATAGTTCACATTTAGGAATTTTAAGCAAAGCTATGGGAGCTATAAAACTTAAGCCTCGCAGTGCCTTCTGCAACTCCTCTATATTTATTTTTGTCACATTTTTGTTCCAGTCTGAGGTGCCCAGATCCTGGTATGTAACAGGAGGGATACAGAGATGCCTGACTCCAGACCGTGGATTCTATTAAAATCTAGTCATAAGACACAGTGGTGTTCTGGTGAGGGGCTTATGCCAAATCTGCTGGGCTGTACTTCACACTGCCTTTCTAGCTGGCCAAATCCAAGTACCTGCTGGACCTCCCAGGGGCTGCCTGCCTTCTTGCCGCAGCATACCTGCAAGCAAAAGCACGCACCCAAGGTCTGTCCCGGGATGCAGTCAGGAGGCTCCCAGACCAAGAGCTGGGCCCCAGAAGCCATGAGATGCTCCCAGGTCCCATGATACAGACATATTCTGCAATGCTAAGCATCATCACACATGTACATCTGACTCCCATCACTCTCTTATTTAAGCTTCTCATTTTTGTACTACCTTTTTATTTTTTTTTCCCCCCTGTAATTTAGCAGCAAATTAAAAGACATCCTTTACCTTGCCTGGGCTCTGTTTAACTCTCACCGATAGGAAATAGCTGGACTGTCAGGAAATGTAAACCAGCAAAAATGCTCTAAAGCCAGGCGGAATCTGTCAGTTTTCACCTGCAGAGGAAGAGACTTTTGATCTCTAGTCCCTCCATTACACATGAGTACACAAGGTAAGGTAATTATGCATTTTGTGCCTAATGGCTTAGTGCTATTTATAACAAGGGTTTCCAGGAAGAAAAAAAATCTATCTTCCATAACTCTGGGAAGCTCTGTTCAGGGTTGAACTGGGATAGCTTGCTTCATTTTCACTCTCTGCTCTATCTTTATGTATTTTACTAATCCTTCTTAATTTAAATTTACTTCAGGCTTACAAAGGAAATTATATTATTTTAGCTTCATGGTCTTCTGCCTGTATTTCATTTTTCACACATCTTAAAGAACACTGCTCTTAAAGGATATTTCAGATGCTAGAATAAATTCACAGGCAAACTCAGGGTCTCGGCTCAAATGTGGGTTACACAGACTCTTTCTGCATGATCTAGTATAAACGGCAAATTAAATGTCACAAATGCAGTAGGATTTCAGATTACACAGACTCTGCACCTGTGGGTGGTGAAGACTATGGACTGCTCTCTGCAGAAGCAGTGGATTAACCCTTTCCTTGGTCAGACAGGGATGTTTGTATGAAGCCCTTAATAAACACAAAATCCCTTTTTCTAGTTTTTTTAATGTTAGTCCACACACCAGGAACAGGTTGAGGACAGATGACAGGGATAACAGGTAAGTGAGACGAGGCTGGGTACTTCTTTGGAAAACAGGGGCAAAGGTGTGGGTGCCTGAAGTGTTTGAGGCAGGCCGTATATATACTAAAGACAGTATAGAAGGAAAATACAGACAGACAAAAGAAATGGTGCATTGAAAAACAAGCGGACCTGGGGTGGGGTGAATGTCCCAACTTTCACATTTTGCTGCCACTCTGTAAATCCTCACTGAGGCAATAGATGAAAACAGTTGGTGTTTTCCATTCCCTAACAATGAATTCTTCACCCCCTGCTCTTAAGGGATGGCACCCTACTGGCATAGGAGATGTAATTTTCACCAACAGAGGTAAATTGGTCCCTGCAGCTTGCCCTTTATATGCTATATATGATTTACTTAGGTTTTATTAACTAGAATAGCAGTTATTACAGCTTGATAATGTTCACTGCCTAAAACAGAACGTCTCACAGCAGTGGAGCTGTTGAAACACAGATCTACAATCATTACATCTCTTAAGCTTTACTCTACTGGTAATATTTTGACCAGAGAGACTATTTCTCTAAAATTTAGGAAAGGGTTGATGGACTCAGCAATCTAATTACAATGGTGTGTGAAGCAACAACAAAATATGCTTTTTCCTGTGACTTTTAGGCTGCAGGTGGCATTATACCTTTCAAAAGGCAACCAGGAATTGATATTTTTCACAAAGCTCATTTCTATTCCAATCTGTACCACCCTAACTCCACAGTTTTAATTGGCTTTCCATCTGCAGAATATAGACTTTTCTTCCTACCCTGCCAAGCCTGGACTATGAACATCCTCCTTCATTAATGTCAGTTGTCATTCAGGGCTACAAGTGACATTGATTAATTGTCCAATTAGTTTAATTATAAGGAGGAAAAGATGTGCAAAGCAACAAATGTATCAGGAGTGTTTAATGTACAGTAGGCATGTAGCCAGATAAGAATATAAAGGGGTTTGCAAATCAGTAAAAGCAGAGGAGGTGTTATTTTTTTCACTTTTTTGTTCTTCCCTCAGAAAGTACAAAAGAAGTTACCACAGACCTCTGCAGCCACTTTAGAACAGTTTTGGGAAAACGTAACATTTGAAGCATTATTCATTTGTGAAAAATCTCACAAGAATACAAAGCCTATATTTTAAAATTAGTTTTGAGTTAAAACTGTCATGGAGATGCCTAATTTTGGTGCCTTATCTATTTTTTTTTCTTTAAATTTCGGTGATCCTTATGTTCTTTAAAAGATTGTGATGTTCCTTTAGTAACACGGCAGGAAATAGAGAATCTGTGATTTTCTCTATTTTGTTGATAATTATAAACAGGAGGTATTCACAGCTCGGAGACTTGTTTGTGTCTTGCACTAGATTTTTTTAAACTTTGATGGAAAAAGCAAAGCTATTATCCATGGTAAGAAAATGCCACCTAAGACAAATCTAAAATTCTTCTAATTAACTCAAGTAATTAGAAATTGGAAAATCTCCAGTGAACTTCTCACACTCAATCTAAACTGAAAAATAAGCACAGAAGCTAGTGGTGCTCAAAAAGGTGTAAAGAAACAGAACCGACAGTGCCCACTGACGACGAGACCGTACAGATGTGCTCCTGGCACTATCTGCTAAGCAGAGAAGAGAGATCTACACATCCCCATATGGCGCAGCAATAACTGCAGTACCATATGTTTACACTGCTAAACACTCTACACACCACGTTTTTAAAGCAACACACTGTGCACATCATTGGGGTTCAGCCTTGTGTAACTTATGCGGATCATACTGCTCAGCGGTGAATTCAGGATAATAACTACGTGGGCAGTGCCACGTACAAGAGTTTGTCTAGTACAAACTTCTGGTAGCTTCAGTGAGCACAGATGTGAAAAAAGCTATGACAGGATCTCTCAGCCCCACTTCAGCTCAGGACCATATCAAGCAGGCGGTTTCACAGTGATTTCAGGTTTCACCCACATCACAAAATGTGCAAAAACTGCACTGCTACCTGAAATTCAGCTCAGGAGTACCAGAGGACCTGCAGGTCTGGCTTACCTCCCAAGTCAAAAACAAATCCCTAAACAAGTAACTCATTTCACCCCAGAGGCAGCTTCCATTGTAGCAACTTCCCACGGAGGCATCCTGCTTGTACTCCTTTTGGTGATTCCTTGATCACGCTGAAGCTGACAGCAGAGCTGAGTCAGGGACTTGCTCATTGACTTCAGGTGCATTGGCTCAAGATCTGCAAGTCACATTTCCACCATCATTTGGGCTGTGTAGAGCCCAGTCCTATGCAATGCAAAACGTCTTTCCCTTTTAATTTCTGGAACCAAAAATGCTCAGCAATTCCAAGGATATGTTATAAAAGTTATATTGGCTAGCTACCTAGCTGTTAAATATATATATACACATATATATATATGGGGAAAAAAATAAATAAAAGAAGCTGTATTTAGAATCAGTGCAGTCACTGTGACAAATTATTTGGTAAGAAGAGTCTGAAATTGTTTGAATGCACTAAGTCTGCCTTTGAATCAGTAAACTGGTCAGTGAATTAATCGGGGGGGGGGTAATTGTCTGTCTTTCAAATGTATTGCCCATTTGTGTCAAAGTTATGAATATCATATGTAGAATGATCTATAATGTATAGAGAGGTAAAATATAAAATCAAATCTAGAAGAAATGAGAAAATTCACTGCATTTTATAGTACCTTATGTTGGTTTTACGTAGCCTTTGTACTCTCTGATTTAAAAATTGAAAGTATATTCTAATATGTAATTCAATTGCTAGACTAGTTATTTCCACATTCTCACCTAGAGAGGATGTATTTTTTTTATTACTGTAAAAGTTTGTTGAAAACAGCATCTGATTTTCTTCACAAGCACAGAGATAATTGTTTTAGGTTCAAATTAACCATGACATGATAATATTTGAGCAAAATTATAAGCATTCCCCTTCAAAAAAATTATGAAATTATTATAAGCTTTTCTTGCTAATATCTGTGAGAATTTTAGATTAAATTTCCTATAATCTAAACATTTGATAGGACCAGTTTTCTTAAAAATTGAGCGTGAAATCTTGAATGTGGTCTAAGGCATTTGGGGAACATCTAGGTTTTCAATAAAATATTAAGTATCCAAGAATGGGATCCAAGAAATTTCACCTGTACAGATGGTGATTTGAGAGAGTACAAACCTGAGTACATAAAAATTTCTGGCTTTTCTTATACCAGGCTGAAAGAAGAGCCCTTTTCAGATTCTCATGCTTCAACCTTCTTCAGTAGGTAGGCTAATTTGCTCCTCCTCATAATGATCTTTGTAGAGCTTGCTCTTTTCCTTTAAAATGTGACTGCTGGAAGTGGACATGCTAGTAGACCTACTCCCCCCTATCCTAACCTGTTTAATACATTATTCCTCCACCTTAGCCAGAAAAGGATGAAACATATCTTTCTGAGGAGTATCTTAATCCCCAAACTGTAGACCAGATTTGGGGCAGATCTTTTTTATCACTGTACTTGCAATTGTATCAGCACGTGGTAAGGAACTCAAAAATCTCTGGGTTGCTGAGAGAAAGGAGGATGGACATGAGTGATGAGTAGTGGTTAGGACCACCACATGGAGGTGGAAAAGATTATTCTTTGATCTTAGATTTCAGGTGCCTTTAACAGGTCATGATCCAGTATCTTGGTTGACAGCGGTGTAAAGTGTAGTAAACAAACACAGAAAGATGAGTGATTAACTAGCTGAATTTTAGGTGAAGACACTGCATGAAACAAAAGCGACTGTAAAAAGTTCAAGCCAGAGCTTCTTGGATATACAAAGTCTCTCAGGATCTAGTAGTATTAATGACCAGCATCTATTCCACGGTCACCCACACCAACAAAAAACACTTTAAATACTAAAATGTGAAGTCTGAGAAGCCAAGTAGGTTATATTTGTATGTTTTCTTATGTATACAAATACATATGTACATATGAAAAAAGCACGCAGACACATGCACATGTAAAATGATGTATTTTAGAAGTAAATAGAAAACTGGTCACACACACTGATAAAAGAAGTATAGACAGTGGTTTTCTGTGGGGCTATGTCCCTGTTTTAAAGGAACTTTCATCAAGTAAGGTCTTAGGGAAACCTCAGCAGGATTTATCTGTTTTAAGCACTTCAGTTTATGACCTCTACTTTGCACAGTCAAACAAAATATGAGAACAACTGACTTGTCAAGTGAAGTGACCTTGAGTACCCATTCTGAACTTTATATACTGGGCTTTGTTCCTAAATATAAGAAAAAAATTACTGTCTATAGTATTCTAGCACCCAAGGGGAACTTCCTAAGTATTATGAGAAGAACTTAATTTGGTATCCCTACCAAATACACCCTGGGAAAAAACGAGCACATCATTTAAAGTGGAAACAGTCTTGTACCATGTGTAAATCCTTTCTGCCTGTTCCCATATGCTCTCCAGAGACAAGGGAGAATTGCCTTAGGGAGGAAAATGCAGCATAAAATAGCTAGAGCTAATGAGGAAAGAAGTTGACAGAAGCCATAAAGAAAAATGAAATTATTTAAGTGTTGTATCCAGATCACCTAGTAACTGAGACAATGTCAGCTATTTAAAAGCAGTACCAGAGTAATGTAACTGCAGTTTCAAATTGTCCATCCAGCATGTTCATGCTACACCGTTTCCCAGAATTGAGCAATCAGATCTTCGAAGATGCAGTAACAGCAAAGCGATGGTGGTTCGTCTTTACCTTTCACTGCTGGGGACTGAGATGGAGGCAAATATTAGGAAGGTAGGAGGTTGTAGATTATACTGATGGGGAGAAAAAAAACAACAACAATCATATTACAATTATTTCTTTTTCTTTTTTGAATGTCTGCCCATCCAGAAGTTAAAACTGCGCACTCTCCCAAACTGGGTTTGAGAGGAAAGGACAAAAAAATAAAACACCTGTCCATATGACTTATCATACATCTTAAATTTCTGTTCTCCATATTTCCTGAAACCTTTCTTTGTGTGGCTCAGTATTTTCACTGGTGATCCACAAAACAAACGAACAAATATAAATCCTCTTACTGAAGTTCCCAAATATTAAAGGCCTGAGGGGATATTTAGTAAATAGTGACCAGGTAAAATCACTTTGAGTTGGACTGATTAGAAAGAAGTCCAGTCAGCAGTAAGTACCCATGACTGTGGTGCCATTTAGAGGGAGCTCAATGGGCTGGAGAAATGGGCCAAGAGGAACCCAATCAAGTTCATGAATGGGAAATGCAAAGCCTTGCAGCTAGGGAGGAATAACCCCAGGCACCAGCACACACTGAGGGCTGACCAGCTGGAAAGCAGCTTTGCAGAAAAGGACCTCAGTGTCCTGCTGGACAAGTTGACCATGAGCCAGCAATGTGCCCTCGTGGCAAAGGCGGCCAACAGCCTCCTGAGCTGCATTGGGAACTGAGTTCCCACTAAGTTGAGGGAGGTGATCCTCTCCCTCTGCTGAGGCCACACCTGAAGTTCTGTGTACAGTTCTGGGCTCCTTGGTGCAAGACAGACATGGAGAGAGTCCAACGAAAGGCAACTAAGTGGTTTAAGGTACTGAAGGATGTCTCCTACGAGGAAAGGCTGAGAGACCTGGGACTGTTCAGCCTGAAGAGAAGGCTCAGCGGGATCTTGTTGATGTATGTAGATGCCTGATGGGGGCAGAATAAACAGGGCAGAGCCAGAATTCTCAGTAGTACCCAGTGACAAAAGGTAATGGGTACAAACTGAAACAGGAAAATCCATTCAAACATAATCAAACACTTTATTTTACTGTAAGGATTGTCAGCACTGGAGTAGGTTGTGCAATCTCCATTCTTAGAGGTACTCAAGACAAGGTCCTGAGCAACCTACTGCAGGTGATCTTCCTGTGAGCAGAGGGTTTGGACTGGATGATCTTCACAGCCAGCCACCTTCCAGCCTCAGCTATTTGGTGATTCTGTGATTCTATGAAGTGAATAGAAATCTGATCATCAAGGTCTTTATATGAAGCAGACAAAGGAATACCAAACTCCTCTAGATGAAAGTTAAAGCTAGATGAAGTCAACCAAAACTGAAGCATATTCCTATTTCAATTGTAATGAGAAGACAGTCTGTATTATTCATGCAACCAGAGGAAGAAATCACAGTAGTCTTTTCTGGCCAGGCTGTTTCTGATGGGCTTCTACTCAGCATGAGGAGCAAACACAACACTTCAATCAGTAAAAGATAGCCCTCTGCCTCTCCTCCCCCCCATCATGAATCCACAGAGGAAATTCGCCGAGTGTAATTAAAAGATGCAAATTAAAAATAGCATTTATGGTTCATTAAAAATCACTTATGTTAACATCTAAGCCTGAATGTGGCCAAATATCCTCTGACTTCCAAGCTGTTTAAAACTCATTTTGTTCTCAACTTCCTTATCTGTGATGTTTTAATGTCGTGGGGTAAGATCAGAAGAAGAAAGAGCAGCATCAGCTTTCTACTGGTTCACCTCCAAATCTTGGTGGATCTTACGTTCATGGCAGGAGTCTGAGAGAAAAACTTCTACACGAATGATCAGAGCTGTCTGCTCCACACACACCATACAGCCAACATATGCCACTGTAGTGCATTTTTTTCCAGCTCAGTCGTTTAGCATCTGGGGTATTTCTACACTATACTGCGGCAGCAAGTAACACTGAAACATTCTCTGTTTTCAGAGTTCTTCAGAGAGCTATATGGATTGGAGGTAGTTAGTTACCTTTATACTTGTTGGCTGACATTTTGCTTTTACTTACGCCTTGTGGTAATGTGGCTGATTAAATACAGGGTCAGAGTCTCAGATGCTATAAATCAGTACTGCTGGAGTGATCTAACTCAGGATTTCTGGCCAGAACACCAGGAGTCCTGAAGTCATACTTTTCTTTGACATATTACACCAATGTAGCCACTGAATTCAGTGAACTTACCTCTTATTTATAGCATTGTAAGACCAGAATTTGCTCTATTATTTGTTAAAAAAAATATTTCATAATGATGGATCCCATGTGTGATGAAAAGTTAGTTTTCCTGCTGGGGAAAAAAAAGATGACAAATAAAGAATATTTGTGCATAACACATGCAGCTGAATGCAATATACTGGCTATTAAAAAAGCTTTTCAATTGGTCAACTAATTCTACTATTAACAAAGAAAATATATTAAAAAATAAGAGAGGAGAAAAAATATTACAAGGATATATTTTTAAAAATGTAATGTCTATCTTGTAAAAAATTTGGAATGATAATATGTTTCACACAGTGTTGGCCTTTTTTTTCCAGTGTGTTAATGACCTCCTTGAATTATCACCTTCAGCTTTGCCACTAGCCTTTAAGTACACTGAGTCATTAATGACTCGGAACTATTGTCTTAATAGAATACTCAGGTTTTAAATAAGCCAAACAGGCACTAAACAAAAGTAAACTTTCTCACACTTGAAGCTGATATTCCTCTAAGGAGAAACCAACAAGTAGTTTGAGCTAGGAGTTTTGCATTTCTAGCTTGGCAGTGGTCAAGTTTCAATCTAAAGATAAACCCGGGATCTAAAGATAAACCCTACACCCCAGCCTATACCAGGCACTGAGACCCAGGGGCATCTCACTGCCTTGCGGGGTGGGGGGGCTCATGGCATCATCTCTGGGGGTGCAGTGAGACAGCCTGAGAGAGGGGCACTGGAGCGGTCTGCAGAAAAGGGCGACACAGCAGACAGATGCAGAGAGCCTCCCGAGCCAGGCAGCTAACGGTTAGACATGAAGATGTACCAAATATCATCACACTTTCGTAGGTGTGGGTTTAAGAGGTTGACTACATTCTGGCATACAGCTTCTATTCTGTATTTGCTATCTGCCACTAACATAAATGGAAATGAGGTGCATTGTATCCTCTGAAAATGCTGTGTGGATACTCAATCCTAAAACTGTAAACCTAAACCTGCCTCCATAACTCCTTTCCCATCATTATCACCTACCATACATGCCAGTTTGCCCCTTCTCTTCTGAAAACTACCTCTTCCTTGTAACGATAGGTTAAAAATTTCATCGATGACACAGTCCAAACTTTTAACACCAGTTTTACAAGGGAATAAAATTTAAGATATTTGAAAAGCAACCTCCTGGTGGGTTATTTTTACCTAATTGATATTCCAGATTAGATTTTCTGCTTGATCTTGAACTGAATATCAGCAAATGATGCTAAAGTTGTGGCCAGGACAAAAAACTGAAAAAAAAGGATTTGATGAGAATAGGAATTGGAATACAAGTCTAATATATCCACTCAAGCTAAACTCAGTTTGCTGTGAGAAGTAATCAGTTTGCTATATATATATATATAAAGACAAATTAAAAGCTGTGGGGAGGATTTTGAAAGAAACTTCACAGTAAGTGCTGATATTTACTCTGATTTCTCTGAACTGAGCATTCAAGTAGGAAATGGTAACAGACTCAGAATTGATATTTCTATGAATTCAGAATTGTGTGACATATTAGTTTTGAGTAAGATAGATGAGATATTTGTTGAGAGATACCATTTAAAGTTAAGGACCAGAAGTGATTATTTTTCTTAATTGAAAAAATGCTATGAAGCTTATTATAACCAAATGGTACACCAGGATTAACTGATCCAAATAATCAAGAGGTAATCACATAGAAGATAAGTGGCATACAAAAATATAATTTTAATTGTGGTCTGCTCTCCTTGAATTAGTTGATAATAAGTGAAGTTTTGATACATTCATTTGTGTACAATATTTCAAATTTTCTCCTATTGGTGTCTATTATCTAAATCTTTTCGTTACTTCCCAAAACATATGCTGTTGAGTCAGAATAGGAAGATAGTATTTAAAAATATACCTTAAAAAAACATTTAGCATGAGCTGCCATCCTCTCCTCTGTATGTTTTCATACCTAGCTGTGAATGGCAGCTTTTTACATCTTTTTTTTTTTGAGTTCTGCACATACCCCGGTGTGCTCCACAGGTTGGGCTTCACAATGACACCATCACCCTGGGCCAAGGCAGAAGAGCATTGGCAGAAGAGGAATTGAACCCATGTTTATTCACCTCCAAAGTGTCTAATACTACTAGGGTAGCACAGGGCGTGTCACTCTACCCAAGAATATAATATAAGACGTTGAAAATTTGAGGTGTCCTCAGAAGGTTTTCACTGTGCTTTGTTCTGAGATGTGCTGACACTGTTCTACCATAAGAGCAGCATGTGCAACTGCTAGAGCCCCGGGGAGGGGACATGTCACCTTGCATCATGGGTTACCTTTGTGCTGCTGTGAACTGTGTGTGAACTCTGACACTGATATAAATGTTACTCAAATATTAACAGTACGTTATATATGTGAACATATTAATATATTTATATATACTAAAGTATTAATTAATATATTAATATTATATATTATAATATATCGGCTTCAATCTAAAGTCTATGATGCTGTAAGTGAGCATTAGCAGACAAGAAAATAAAGATACTGGCCCAGGAGTATTGAAAGAGGGGGGGAAAGCAGGAAGAAACTACCATCAGAGGAAAAGAAACACCTTATTCAGCTCTGTTGAAAAGACTTCTGAGCTTCCAGACTCCAATGACTATTGAAAACAGCCACGTAAACATCAAGGAGATATAAGGTTTTTAGTTCTACTCAATCAATATTTTGCAATTATAAGGTTTAATCTAACTAGCTAGGCTGCCTAGATGTTGGTTATGATTTATTTTGCTTACATTTAGTTACTTTGATTTTCTCTCACTTTTCCATTATTTGTGTCAAATAAACTCTGTTTTATTTAATCTAATCGTAATTGGTGCTTGTTGAATAAAGAACGACCCTTGCCAGAAGGTTCCTGAGAGAGGAGAGCTGTTCCGGGACTGTGGGAGAGGCTGGCTGCGGACAGCGGGTGCGGGGAGAGGCAGGGAGCTACAGGGGATGGGCTGGGGGAAGAAAGGAAAACCCCAGAGATCAGGGAAGAAACCAGACCCAGAGTTGCAGAGTTCTTTTTCCATAAACTCATGGGTTGAAAAATTCAGACCTCAGATGAGTTCAGCTCATCGCCAGGACTGAATTTGGCCCCAGCTGTAAGCAGAACCTGGCACAAAACCCAAACAGAAGGAAATGTACCTCTGACATCACATTAAAAAAATAAAGAAACCAAATTTACTCACTGGCTTTTAGTATTTTATCACACATTAAACGTTGCAATGATTCACATACTGCTGCTACTTCTCAGGGCTGCTGCAAACTATTACTAAGATAAATCAGTGCGGCTGTTAGGTGAAAAGGAAGCATAAGCCTTGATTATAAGCATTAAGTCCCTCACTTTTATGGAACAAGGGTTTTGTGTTTTGCCTAAACACTGATTTTGCAGTGTAATTCTTATTCTCTCATTTCGCTCCTCTGTTTTGGAGTGGCTGTGCAATCACCACGACTTTCACAGTAGAACCTTACAGAAACAGGAGCCCTTGTTCCAGATTCAGGCTTTGGTGTGCTTCGCTGAGTAAATGAGGCCCTGACCGTATTAATTACATTCACTGGGAAGCTCAACATGCTACCAATGTCTCTGTAATTATTCAGTATGCTGAGTGTTATCATAGCAGCCATGTGGATCCATTATCATTTTGCTCCTCTAAATGCTGCTGATCTAACCATTAGCATAGCTGCAACTCATGCTCCCAAGGAATAAGAGAAATAATAGAGTTTAATTTCTTGTCTCTTTTTCAATTTTTCATGCTCCCTATCCATAGGCTGTTTCTCTCATAACCATTTACTAGCTTGTGCTTGAGTCTCCACGCCTAAGTTAATTCTTATCATTTATACATGACTTGTATAGAAAGTTAAAGCCCCATGTAGAAGAAAAAGACAGTCAAAATACCTTGCAAATATTATTTGTCTGCAAAAAGACCTCTTCCATTTGGGCATATTTGCAAACTAATATTAATGTTTTATGATTTGTAAAGATTGTAGAGACAGGCAAAGAAACAAGCGCAAACAAAGGAGAAAAACTGGGTAAAACAGGGTTGGACTGAGGTATTTAAGCTATGGATAGATACCTTATCAGTTCTTCCTTTTGTTTACTCCTTGTTCACAATGCCTGATTAGTCCCTGACTCACATTATATGTGCTCAGTTACTGTGAGCCACAATGATTGGCATTTCTCAGCCAGAAGACTAATGAATAGCAAAAATTAATAATCCTTTGCATGTATGGTCATCCTTGTTAGCATTGCTAGTAGGAGTATCAAAAAAAAATTAAAAAAAAAAAAATTCAGACATCCCAGAAATATTCAAGCAAACACAAAACCCTACCCATCCAAATGTTCAGAAAAAGGGAATAACAATAGAATATAAAAATTGCAGTGATAGATGTGCTCACAAACACTGCTTTGCAGTATTCATGCAATTCTAATCAGATCCATTTGCTTTACCTAGCATCACTGTGTAGCTACATTTTTAATGAGGTATGGTTTATGCTTGAATCTTTTGTGTCAAAAATGTTTCAATTAATCTTATTACTTTAAGAACTAATTTGAAATTATTCTCACTGAGCCATATTATTATAGAAACACCAAAGACAGAAATCCAAAAACACTGTCTATGCAGGTTTGCCAGAAGTCCTCTTTTGTCACTCGCTGTTTGGATACAGCTACAAAAGTAATCAGAACTAAGAATTGCTGAGGGTCAGCCTTTCCATTTGATTAAAGATTTTGCAGTGTGAGCGCCAAAATTTCTGCTGGTGTCAACAGCCGTAAATCATTGATTTGGCTTTGGTGATTACTGTCAAACTTACCCGAATTATCCATCTCCAGCAGGTGAAATATAAACATGCACAAAAATAATAATAATAAAAAAAATCATTCTTACATAAAACTGCAAGCAGAATTGAAACTGAAATTCTAGTTTTGAACTGGGAAATCCAATGAGGTTATACATAGTGCATATACATACAGAGAGAGAGTATGTATGTACTATAATGCATCTTCTATCTGTACATGTATTTATGCTCTTATTTTGTTGAAATTATCGTTTTTTCTCAAGGTACTGAGGCAAAAAATCTTCCCCAAAATATCCTTCCTAGAAATAGTAGTTATTGTAAAAGGGAAAATTATAGAGAATTAAGATAGCTCATTGCTGCTTTTAAAGGAATTATTAACAGAAGTAAATTAATGAAAAAGGAAATATTATTCTTGGCTAGGAACTATTGCTTCTTTAACATTCTTTACAATTAAAAGAGGAAGTTGTTCTGGAACTAACACTCCTTTCAATGCAGCAACACAATCTTTAAATATCCTCACTGCAGAAAGCATTTTTCTTTTGCTATGTTTTTTGGGTTTTGGGGGTTTTTTCTTTTTTTTTTTTTTTGAAAATGCTGAAAAAGAAACCTCAATAGGACATTCATTCCTTTCATCTCTTGTACCATTTTATCTTCTGGTCTATCTTATTTTATACATACTTCTTTGATGAACTTCAACTTGGCAATACACAATATAGATCTATTTCTGATAGCACTATGAGGACAAAAGTCCCAATGTTAATTAAAGCTCAACCAAGTGTCCTGCCTAGACTACATGAGTTAAAACCGTTGCTGGTTTTATTTTCTTTTTGGGAAGCCTACTGAGGTTTAGGGACTTTGGTCGTTTCATGTTTACCCAGAATGTTCACAGCCTGTTATGCCACCAGTCTAAACATTAAATGTTGTTAACCCAATGTTTGGTTAAATTGCAGCTGAAAATTCTGGAGCTGAATCTGGCGAGGGGCATGAAGGGCTGCATGAAGGGCTTCTGCAGGTCTATCGGCAGCAAAAGGAAGGTGAAGGGAAACATGGGCTTGCTGCTAGATGGAGCTGGGGACCTGTGACAAGGGACATATGCCTGATGTAGACAGACAGTAAAGACGGAGCCAGGCTCTTCAGTGGTGCCCAGTGACAGGACAAGAGGCAATGGGCAAAAACTGAAACGCAGGAAATTTCATTTAAAGATTAGCAGAAATTTTATCATTCTGAGGATGGTTAAGCACTTGAACAGGTTTCCTGGAGAGGTTGTGAAGTCTCCACCCTTGGAGATATTCAAACACGGGCTGGAAAGGGTCCTGAGCAACCTGCTCTAGCTGATCCTGCTTTGAGCAGGGCATCAGACTGGATGATCTCCAACCTCAGCTGTTGTGTGATTCTGTGAGGTTGCTGTTCCTCTGCTCAAGCATTAGGAGAGGTCATTGGAGTGAGCCATTATGTAGGTCAAGCAAAACTACTTAGGTTCATTAAATCTCACATTTACTGACTGTCTTTTACTTTGGGCAGAGCTGGACACTGACAGCACAGATGAAAGCTAAGAGCTACAGGCAGTAATACCAGTCCCATTATTTGCAAAATTCTGGTGGATTGACCTCAGCTGGAGGCCAGGTGCCCACCAAGCTGCTCTATCACTCCCCTCCTCAGCAGGACAAGGAGGGGAGAAAAATAAGATGGAAAAAAACCCAACTTGTGGGTCAAGATAAAGGCAGTTCAATAAAGCAAAAGACTGTTTGCAGAAGCAAAGTTTAAAAAGCCGGAAGATTTATTCTCTACTTCCCATCAGCAGGTGATGTCTGGCCACTTCCCAAGAAGCAGGGCTTCAGTACACATAGCAGTTGCTCCAGAAGACAAACTTCATAAATAACAAATGCTCCCCACTTCCTCCTCCTTTCTCTCAGCTTCTTATTGCTGAGCAGATGTCATATGGTATGGAACATCCCTTTGGTCACTTTGGGTCAGCTGTCCTGGCTGTGTCCCCTCCCAAGATCTTGCCCACACCCAGCCTGCTGGGGAGGGCAGGGTGGGGAAGCTGGAGAGACAGCCTTGATCCTGTGTCAGCTCTGCTCCTTAAAAGCCAAAACACTGGTGTATTATCAACGCCTTGCTGGCTTCCAATACACAGCACATTACTGTGAGGGCTGCTATGAGAAACATTAACTCCATCTCAGCTAGACTCAATAGAAAAATAAACCATTCCTAGCTGTTTATGTCGAAGGGAACATAACCTAACTGAACAGAAGCTGGTTGAAGCTGCTAGGCAGTCAATGGTGTTCCTGTAGTGAGAAGAGGAGGTGAGATCCTGGCTGGTAGGATGAATCAAAAGAGGCAAAAAAATTGACTCTACCTGTGTGCAACATCTCAAAACCAGGTTATAATCTATGCTGTAAGGAATAATCTTGCTTTTAGAGAAAGATAAACTATATGCTATAACAGGAACTTTCCATCTCCACCTCCTTGATTCTTGGACAGATAGAGACTAGTCAAGGGTGGTCAGGCAAAAACATAGAAAACAATGCATTTTCCTAAATGCTATCTTTAAGCTGTATTAAAAGAAAATAAATAAATATCTTAAAATATCTTTCTGAGTGAAGCTTATATGACACATTTGCCTCAGGCTGTATGTGATAGTGGCTAGATTGCCTTCTTTCTCATTTAAGTGGCACAGAACTAAGAGCAGGAACGATTATTCAGTACAAAAGTAGTAGAAGAAGTGATTTTAATATGCTTCAGCACACCTCATGCTCGATTTCTATAGATGTGCAAGTGATCTTGAACTGATGAGAAAGAACATGACTGCTACATTAATCATTTGGAGACATACACTAATTTATAAATGCTTCTCTCCCCTTCAGCCTTCTGCCAAGTTTGAGTTTTGCAAATAGAATAGAAAGTGGAACTAAGTATAACAAGCAAGCTACAGGGAATGTTTTTATTAAATGAATTTTAAAAGAAATATTTCCACACCCACAGCTTTTCTTTTACATTCCCTGTCAATTTTTCTTACGTTTTTAAAGGTGTCTTTTAAAAGGTATTTATCATCCTGGTAGTTAAGCTTTTTTCCTTTCAACGCCCTCTTGTCTGTCACTAAAATTTACAGTCTTGATGATACTTTCTGCAGTTGGATTACAGAGATCATTCAGTTTCTTTCTTTTCCCAATGTCAACTCAGAAATGAGGAAATGAGATTAAAGGCTGCTCTTCCTTTCCACCATTCTATTCTCGTTTTCATCCATGTGAATGTGAAATTAAAAAGCTATCTGTTCATTACATCAGTTCTATGGGTTGAGACAGTGAGGCAGATGCTCTTTGTGCATTTATACATTGCTTTAACTGGTATGAGCACAAGAGAAGTCTTAAAAAGTTTTAGACCAGAATCACCTAAGTGTATTCTTGACACACCTGGGCTGATCCACCTGGAGAGTGGACTTCTGATCTACTGGTTTGATTCCCCTCCATATCCAACTTATGGTGTCTCAATTGTGCCAGATTGCCTTCCTGCCCACACTGCATTCACACTATGCAGCTTTGCTGCTTCTAATCGAATCTTTCTTGATTCACAAGGGTCTCTGTGAGATCATAATTTTAATTTCATCTTAATCCTAACGAACTAGTAAAAAAAAATTAAAAAATCAGTGTCATTTGTGTGATGATAAGCTCATACTCCAGTTCCCAGGGAAAGAGACTCGAGGTTTAGCTATGAAAGCCTTACAGAATGGAGAAAAACTGGTCCCTCTTCCCACACGCTGCCCCAGGACTGTCGCGGCAGCGGACGGCCACATCCCGTCTGTGCTGCGCTCCCTCCTGCACCCACACTGGCTCCTCTCCTCAGCTGCAGCAAAAGTGGCCAAGACACCCTGCCTCTCGGTTTCAGGCTGCTCAGCAGCAGCCAACACCTGAAAGCTAAGAAACAGCCTGAAAAAAATAAGAGGGTGGTTTTTGTACTTCCTTTTGTGCAAAAATATAGTGATGTGGAAGTAATGAAAAGGCAAACATGAAAGAAAATTATGGAAGAGGTAGGAAGAAGGGGAGCCATAGATTAGGAAACAGAGATTTGGAAGCTTTGAGGAAGACAAAGACAGGGAGAAAAAGAGCTACAGAAAGATGGGGAAGAGAGACTTAAGGGTTTCAGTTCTCTTAACCTGAAGACAAACTTTTCTGTCAAAATGTTTCATATCTTGCTAGGGAAATGTGAAGTTTCACTGAAGATCTTAAAGAGGCGCCCAGACAAAGGTAAGTTCGATCTCCTGGTGCTATCAGTCAGGAATCCTCAGCGACAGCCATAGGGTTAGAGCAGTGCAAGTAAAATCCAGGCAAAATATCCAAAGGACTACAGCAGCTTTTAGGGTTAAATGAAGTTCTCTATGCAGAGCTTTGACCCTAAATAAATTTCACCGACCTTAGAAGAATAGTTTTTGGTTTATACTTCTAGCCCTGGTATCAATATCTGGAATTAATCTGGGACAGATTTGTAGTCTTTCACTCCTTTTTCTAGTATTCTGTCAAGGCTGTGATATTTGGATAAAAATAGAAATGCTTTTTTGGAAACACATCCAAACTCTTCTCTGGAGAATTTTCCGTAGAGACAAATGTGCATTCAATAGTCTTCTTCCAGTTCATGAATGGTGCTGCTTAGATTTTTTTCTGAACTAAAGTATTTGCCAAAAAAACCCCTAACAACCAAACACAAATTTATTCAATTTTATCCTCCACACCCCTGCCAAGTAATTTTGTCCAGTTTTTTGTTTTGCTAGATCCTTCCTCAAAAAAAAAAAGGGGGGGGGAATTTAATTAAATTTAATTTAATGATTCAACCTGAACTGAAACCAAAGAAAATTAACATAATTTCTAGTTCACCCCCAGAAACAACAAAGAAACAAAACAAATAAAAAAACCCTTCAGAAAACTCATCATTTCCCCAGCTCTACCTTTAAGCCTTATCTCAGCAATGCTACCACATTGTGTCTGCGCTATGAATAAAACTATACTGTGCTCTATTTCTGAATTTTACCATATGGTTTCAGCAACTGCTTTGGTTCCAGAACACAGTGTACTGTGAATTTCCCACTGGACTGGTGGCATGATTTCCCACCTAGGAATGTCATTCAGTGATTTCAAAGCCTTGCTATGATGTACAATATCATTAACAGGAGGAATGGCATGAATCAACATCGTTACAATGAACCTTCTGAGCTGAGCTCCAGAGGGGCTTGTTTCGCAAAAGCTGAATTTCCAGAAAACCACGCACTGTATCCCTAATATACATCAAGCAATGTAAAGATAGAAATAATAAAGAAATGTTTCGATATTTTAAGTTTAGTAGAACCACATTAAAATACATCGAATAGAGCTATTCATTCTAAAAAGCCAGGAAGAGATGGCATCAGGTTTTCTCATTCCCATTCATTTTTATGGAAAATGTTAGCAATTTTTTTATTGCATGGTGTTTTCATTATTAAGTCAAAGAGCCATGATTGGCTTATTACTGTAGGGAAAACCAGCATTTGTCTCTGTGATTGCAGTAATACTGAAAGATGTCAAAGATGTATGAACATAATACTACCACTTACTAATGTCCAGCTCAAACGTTCATTGTATGACTGCAATTTCATCTTGTAGTTCTTGAAATTACAAGTGTGAAAAACACCAAGTAAATGAAATAAGAAGGAACAATAGCTGTGAAAATCAGTTTGTTGATTTAGCTGCCCTTCTGCTGCAGATACTGTAAATGGAAAAATCTGTAGTATAACTGCTGTATGAGTTGTCTACAGGAAGAAGAATATTACCAAAGCCCTTTTTTGGTAAGAGGAGGGCTTTCTTAGGTGATTTTTTGTAGCACCTAAGGCCTGGGAAGAGGACCGATAGCAATCACTCTTGCCAATACTGTTTGTGATATTGGTTATGGAGCACACAGGCAGTGCTCAAGCACCTGTAACGTTTGGTACCTTTCACTTTAAGCGTTTCACATTTCTTCAGTCATTTATGTGATAAGCATTCTACAACATAATTTCTTTGACTTATTTTTTTCTCATTATTTTTTCTTTAATTTAATGTTCGTGTAGCACCTCAGATGCAGCAATGAAATCCAGCAATACCTCCAAGCAGAACCATGACACAGCAGGACATGTTTCCCACTAGGAATGCGTACAGATGGTATTGCCCTGAAAAAAACCCCTTGGTTTTATTTTCTCTCCTCTCCTTTAAATCCACATTCGCCTGCATACTGGAACGATGAGGTGAGGATTCCCTTGATGAATACAGCTTCACAGATGATCACGGCAACATATTTCTGACTGCAGTCCCAGGACCAGATGTATGCATGTTTGATATCATGCACCACAAACAGTCATTGTTTTTCTTGCCTCTTATCAAGAAATGCTGGAACGTTTCTATAGTTTGACACTGCAGTTTCTTTTCAAAATGCTCTACCTTCCTGCAGTGCTTGAATTCCCTCTGCAGACAGGCTGATACTTTATGTGGCTTGTTTGTTTATTTGTTTTTCACTCGCATGCCCATTCTAAAATGGGCCCTATTAGTTTTGCATTTGTTGTGAAACTATGATTCCTTTTTAACTCACTTTATGGTGCTATCATTTTGCGGGTATATTTTCTCTGATTCACATAGTTGCTGTTTCCTTTGTTTCCTCATACTTAATATTCTAAGTGCGGATATTATCAGTGGTGCAATCTGTGCCAGTCAAGCACTACAGTGAGGACATAGATAGATGTCAGTCATTTAAATTGAATATCTATCTATATAAAATGACAACCGATGAAGAACACAAATGAAGCAGATGATACCCAAAGAAGTGAAGACAAACTTGAGTCAAGACTAACAGTGTTTTGAAATTATTTCAGTGATGAAATATAAGATGTGAAATACAACAAAACAAAAAAAGTGCATGTGCATGTATTTCAATTTATGCTCATTTTATACAACCATACATATATATTTACATATATATATATATATGTATGGTATTTAAAAGAGAGAGGGCAATATTCCTGGATTACAATGAAATGTTTATATTTTTGCGTAGAATAAATATAATAAAATTACCTCCTAAGTCTAGATGGTTTAGATTTTGCTGCTGAAACGCTGGTAGGCTTAAAATCAGCAATATTAACACAGGTAATGAATTTCATGCTGTGCTCTGGTACATCAGGGAGAGCTACCTATAGCTATTACTGTTTGAAAGTAAGATAAAAATTCCTATTTTCTGAATAGGAATCCCTTCCTTCAGTGAAGTAGGATTCCCAGCTTCGCTTGAAAAGAAAGTGCCAAATTCTGACAGATATGGGGAGAGGTGATTTCAATGGGAATTGCTCAGATTTCGGGAAGGAAGGATTAGAATTTGACCCCACCTTACTTAAAAGTTTCGATTTTAAAGTAAGTGCTGGAGGCGAATTGATAATTCAGCAACTGCTTTATCAACACCACATAGCCTGCTTTTAAGCCTATGCTTTCTCCTTTATCAGTCTTACTCCAAGTCTGTGAGTTGCCTTGCATTACCTATCTGTCCTGAAGATTTGGTTTGCTTCTTAGGCCAGTACAATCTGACTTTTCAAATGTCAAAGGTTTAAAACTTCCAAAGGTTAACGATCATTTTCTGAATCTCTTTCTAAATATCAAATAAAGTTCCTTGAAGTCAGCTGTGCCAAATATTATTCCCTCCTTTTATAGGAGAATCAGTTGGAAGGAGGAAAGTTCTTGACAGGAATCTTTTGGAGGAATGAAAATTTTATCAGAGAACAAGAACAAAGCTGTCAACATAAGGGGAGATAATTTAGTCACACATGCAGTTGCATGATAAGAAAGTGAAGTCCATAAAGCAGCAGGCAGTGCTAGACAAGATTTGGGATGTCTCCTATAACTTTAAATATTTGGATTTTATTTCATACAAAGGCAGAACCCCTTCAAGGAGGTGCAAAAATTGTTTTCAGATGGTAAAGTCCATAGCAAGAAAATCTAGAAAGGAAAAGCCTGCACCATTTACTTCTTGGCACGTCCTTTTTAGTCAATTCCCAGTCCCTGCAGAAAACCAGGAGCTTTGATTTTCTGGAGCAAGAGATTGCCTTAAATCTGTGTTGGTTTGGGAAGGTCCAGAAAATAAGTTATTTCATTAGCTACAGGGTTTCTCTGTTTTCTTGGCTTCTTCCCAGGCTCCCACCTTTCTGGTGAAAGCATCATAAGCAAAATTCGAAGGGACCCAGGTATTGGGTGGTTCTCTGCTCATCTACAAGAGCCCTGGGCTGGAAGAAAAGTACACAGAGAGCCACAGGCAGATCTGTGGGCAGATCAATCAGGCAAAGGCTTAGGTAAACCTCTCCCAGGAAATCAATCTTTTGGGCCCTATCACCACTTCATGTTATTTAAAGCAGAGCTGGCTTATCCAAAAGCCTTAATTGTAACGACAAATGAAAATAGCAGTAAATGAATCAATACAAACCCTACTCTGTATTCTGTGCAAAAGTGTCTTTTATTGGTTTGGGGAGTATGGAAGGAAGCACTCTTCAGCCTGTAAGTAATTATTGTGACAGTTCTTGTTTACTATTTTCATTTCTGAACTTTTTATTCAAACCCATTTTATAGCCCTATAAAGTATGATAAAACTGTATGCGGTGCTTTATCTAAATATTGATCAGTAAGTTTATAGGGAAATTACTATGCCTTCTGCTTGAACAGCAAGAAGTAATAAATTAAAAAAAAAACAACAAAATTTGACATGCTGAAAGTCTCATTTTATTTTATAATCTATAATCCATTACTTTTCTACAATTAATTTGCTTAAATGTTCCCAGTATTTTTATCACTTATCTATAGTTCTACTAGAGCCTGATTCAAGTTATGTATATTTTTAGTGCATAAGCAAAATAACAGTAGCAATTACTATACATTAGTCTGATAGGAAACAGAGGTGAGGAAAGCTCTGCCTACTTAAGTGAAATTCAAGCCTGATACAACTCAGAGAAAACAGACTTGATATTTTAGTCTAGTAACTAATATCAGGACTGACTTCGTTTTGTCAAAGTCTTATTCCTGTTAGTCTCCATCACACAGCTTTGTTCTTAAATTCTTGTTCATGTCTGTGGTTCATTGAGAAAGCATCGCTCATCCACCAAAAAAAATAAAATTGAGTACTATTGACCTGGACATATTTTCTTTCTTCCTTCACAGCAAAGGATGGAGAAGAAAAGGTATTCAGAATCACTGAAACACAGTATTATATCAGTGTTTTTCACCGAGCACACATGGCTTAAATATACATTGTTTTATTTTGCTACAATTTGGCTGTATCTGAAAAAGCTTCTTTCAAGATTGTAAAAGGGATGTGTTTGACTCTTCAATAAAACCAAATAAAGTTCAAAAATATTTTCTTTACTTGAAGCACTGGTTTTCAACCTCGGCTTTATTATAAGCTCCAAAGAAGAAATGTGGGAATTACCCATCTGCAATATCACTGCTGCACATAGAAGTCCCTGGAGAATTCAATGTGTAAGCTGGAGTAACCATTTTCTCATTACCTTTGTAGATCCTTTAATTCTGAACTTTTAGTGTAAATGTACACCACTGGTAAGGTCACTGCTTTATTAAATAGTTCAGTGATGCAATCTAAGCTTTCACACAATCCAGGGCTAACTGCGTGAAGAACATGGTAAGATGTCCTCTACACATAAATTGGGCTTTTTAAATGTCTGTGGTATTGACTATTTAAAGTAATAACCTGGCACCATCTATAAGCAACACAAGCAACGGACAAAGAGAAGCCTTCTGAAAGATTTTTACTCCAAGATTGTTTAAACATAAAGATAAAAATGTCTGCTAAGGGAGGCTGGCGCAAACTATTCTACTAACCTGACTGTAAACTGTTTAAATTTAGAATTTGACTACTCTTCTAGGTATTTTCTTTCACATATAAAATCATATAAATTGGCTCATTTGCACTTTGCAAAGCTTCCTCTGCTCTACTAATAGATGCTATAAATAATTTAGGGCAACACTGGGTATATAGACTTGTTGTGTGTTTTCCCCTTGGAAACTAATAAGCTATTTTTCTTACCTTAGCCTCTCCTCATTGTGGATATGTTGGTTATATTATGCAGCCAATATTTCACCTGAAATCAGAAAGAAAGCAAAACCAGCAATTTTAAATAGGTAAGCAAAACTGCAGAAAGACATATCATTTGTCTTTCCACGAAGCCATTTAGGTGAATCTAGCATCTCTGAAGTCCTCATAGTGTTGTTACCCACTTTTTGCTAGAAGGGGGTAAAACTAGAAGGGACCAGGCAATTTCTTCTGAACTGACCTCCTACATAGCAGTAGCTGTTGTATTCGAGTGGAGTCTGGCAATGTGTGACCTGTGCTGGGTAATGCAGACAATTCTGAGCAGAATTCCTCTCCTGATACCAAGAGATAGCAGCTCTTCATCTCTTCACCACTTTGTTCCACTGGTTAACCACTCTGACTGTTAAAAATGAGTAGCTTATTCCTAATAGGAATTTGGTTTTAACAACTAGCCATAATTTCTTGTTTCTGTCTTTCTCTACTACATTAAAGAACGCTTTGTGTAAGTGTCCCCTGAAGGGACTTTATTTACACTAGTTATGTTGTCTCTCAGTCATCTTCTTGGTTAACTAAGCAGAGGGAGTTCTCTAAGGCATCCTCTCTAATTTGTAAACCATTCTTCTGGCACTGTCCTATATATCTCAAATTTTTCAGCAAACTCAGAAAAGTGTTCTTCTGTGTGGGTTTAATTCAGTGAACCAAGTAGTGGATATCAAACAAAAAGGTGGTCTTCAGCCCTGCAGACCTTGAGTCCTAATGCAAGCCAAGAGAGGGATGCAGAGGCAGAGGGGAAATGGAAGGAGCCAGTGGGATGCCCAAGCCAGCATGAAGAGCATTTATCTCAGCACACACAGAGATAACTGTTGACAAGTTTTTGGTAGGCATCATGGCAAAGGAGAGCTTTAATGAGGGATTTGAAGGAGGATAATGATGTAGCTTCACAGATGTTTACAGGGAGCTTCACCCAAGCATAAGTAATTAGCACTGATAATATTGACTATCATCTTCAACGGGCGTGGAGGTTTTAAAGGGTGTCTGAATGAGCTAGCTCGGGTACCCTGGGCAGCAGACAGACAACAGTGTGACAGTACACTGCTGCAAACATACCCAGCTTCTCCACAGAGTTAATTAGCCAAGCCGCAGCATCACATTGCACTGTTGCCAGTACTTGACAGGGTTATTCAGAGGTAGCAGAGCCATCTCTCCGCCTGGCAGTGCCCTGGCGCTGTGCGGATACTCCCTGAAATGCCCGTAGAGGTTATGGATAGTGAAACACGGTAGGATTGTTTTATTTACTTTCCTCTGCATCTGGAAGTTTCTTGATAATACATTGCCTTCTCTGGGTCATATTTAAGAATGGGAAATAGCATATTGATTTTGTCATGCCAGTGAAGAAATGTGAACCTGTCAATGTCTATGGTCACTCCATCCAGCAGGCCGATCCTACATCTCTCTGCCAACTGTAATATGCTGAAAAAATAGTTTTATTGGAGGGAAAGAAAAAAATATTTTGGACAATTAATCAACATTCAGTCTGGCTGTAACAGTTCAACAGTAGGTAATAAAATTGCTTTTTCTTTTTACCCAGAAATGTCCCCTTCTAGTCTGAAACTAAACCATTTTGGCAGCAAGCTCTGGGAAGCTATATAGCCACAATCAGTTCAAGCCAGCATCAAAATCTTAAGCAAATATGATTTTAAACTATCATCTTGTGGGAATTTATTTTATAATTAAATGCTCTGCATTTTGGATAGGTCTGTGTCCACTCTATGTCTTTATGTCCAAATGTCGGCTCACCACTGTCTTTGTCTGCTGATTGTGAACTATATCAAAATTCAGCCACAAAACAGCATAGAAGTTCAGAAAATTTCACATAAAGGCCTGGGTCCTTTGTTGCAGTTTGGAGTCTTCTCTACATAAAAATATGATATTTCAAAAACAACTGTTGTCCTTGTTGTGTCTGAATAGCTTTTTTGAGCTGTTGAGCTCAAAAGAAGAAATCTTTGGTGTTATCCCTAGAGGGTTACTCTTTATATTCATATTTTCAAACCTAAGCTCAGACCCTCATGAGAGCTCCTTAGTCTTGTTACTTCAAGGATAAAGGATTGGGTCTGAGCCCAGAGTAGGAAAAGAAGACGCAGAGGGAAGACTCCTATAAGGGCTGGTGTACTGCTTTTGTGCCATAGAGGGGCAAAGGGAGAAGCAGGAGCAAAATATATTGCTTCTGGGATATCCCTCCGTTCCCTTGCAGCCACACAACTATTCCAAACAGCACAAACCCTCTTAAAATGGCAGTATCTGCTGTATACCTGATTTCCAGTGGTCCATCAGAAATGGCCAAGACATGAGCTGTGGCTCTATTGCCACCCTCCAAAAGCTGCCTGCCCTGGGCTTGCCTAGACCTTCAGCTAGCTCTGCCTACATCTGGATTGATTGCATGAAAATGTTATCTTTTATCTATGTCACTGAAATATTTATCAGAGCCAAATCTGAATTTGGGGAGATAAGAGGAAACACCAGCAGCCCCTAATGTGAAAGACTCACTTTAAAGCCTTCAAATGGAGTTCTGATTTATTGGAAATTGAGGATTGAACTGTCAGCAGGGATTTTCCAAAGTAGCAATGCAGACCTTCCTCCCATATGCAGTAGAATTTCCCTCGAGCTTGAAATCCAATGTCTTTTTGCTCAGAGTGAGCACCTTTACCACCTGGCTCCTGGTCCTCACCAGCCTACACAGCTCTTCTAAGACTGTAGATTAGAACCTACAGAGGCAGCAAAAGGCAGCCACATGCAGCTTTTTGAGGACAAGACAGTAGCATGGATTAATGAACAATTTCAGTCTTAATACAAACAGTTTTAAAGCCAGACTGAGCCTTTGAGCATGGGAAAACAGAAGCTATGAAGATCCGATGCTTACTTTTTGACTACGCTCTCCCTCCAACTTGGAAATAGCCACTGTAACCACATTATTCTGTCCTTATCTTCTGAGATGCAGAGGCTGATGAGAGATAAGGTAAGTAATCTGTCTGGCCAATCCATGGTCTTAATTTTCTTAAAATAATTAGAGTAAGATATTAAAATATAAAGAATGCTACTCATTAATAAGAATGATAGAATAATAGTCTGTCTCTCTGCACAACTGTAACACTAATCCAATCATAGATTGATTTCTAGGAGAAAATAAAGATCTATCTCTTTACAGTATCTTAGGTCATCAGCTGCTTCTAACTTATATCTTGTCTCTGGGGCAAGAATTTTCTTGGCTAGTATTGCCTAATTATACTTCAAAATTTTGCCTTCTAGCAGATTGTCATCTCTTTAAATCAAGATCTACTTTCTATCTAAATCAAGGGTCATTGTTCCATATTTGCTGATAGAAGGAAACAGTAGACAAAAATCTCTGAACTTCCTCCAGCTAATGAAAAGACTTAAAGAATGTGCTTAGAGTATGGCTTTGGCCAGACCATCTAACCTCAGTCCCACTGTCACAAAACTCTCTTTGTTTTCAGTGTAAATACTGCTGATTG
Source organism: Balearica regulorum gibbericeps (assembly GCF_011004875.1). Taxonomy (NCBI): domain Eukaryota; kingdom Metazoa; phylum Chordata; class Aves; order Gruiformes; family Gruidae; genus Balearica; species Balearica regulorum. The sequence continues at coordinate 41,399,980 of NC_046184.1, read as the reverse complement.
AGGAGAGAAGAACTTGTCCACTGATCCATTTAATATCTTCCAGATCCCTACCCTCTGTCCCTTAATCCATCATTTTTTGAAGTGATGACACTGGTCACCATCTCATCCATTACACACAGTACCTACTGATGGAAACTTCCCACAGATCAGACTGAACTTGAAGAACATGGGCACTAATGAAAAGAAAATATATCGAAAAGTCTGAAATTGAGAGCTGAGCCAGGAAATTGTGGCTCCCTAGTTTTAACCAGCTCAGAGGTCTGTTTTCCTTTACTTACTTCTTGAAAGCATTTTACATTGGCTGTACTTTGTTTTCCAGCTGTCAGAGTTAAAAACAAATCTAGTTTATCCCTGGTGTTTTTGTACTTTTATTTGAAACTACTTCATATTAGACCTTTTTAACTCTAGAGCACATGGGTTTTTTTCACTGAATTTAGAAAGCTGAAGAAAAACATTGCAATGCACTTTGTCCATGCAAAGTTAACTGACTGCAAACATATAAACTGTAATAAGTTTTAAAAAAATCTTTTTCTAAATCAAATTCACTTTCCTCAAAAGTGTATTTGAAAATGAAAGCAAAAAGCCTTTACTTTGGCATTTTAAATGGTGCTGTTGTTTTGAATCAACTGTGACTTTCCCTGAAGGAAAAGTCCCAGTTTACATTGCATGTAATACTTCAAGCTTCAGAACCTTTGATATTAGCATGAGCTGAAGAGTCAAATAGGTAGGAATTGTTTCCTTTTTGGAGATTAACTTGCAAGAATTTTGTCTCTTTTTGTCACATTGAGAAGAGGGAGTCTTTTTCCTCTCTACTTTCCTCAATAAAATAAAAGATCCTTGGAAACCCCAATAAGGAGGATGCCAGCAGCAAGAGGGAAGAAGGCAGAACAGAGTGTGAAAACTGTACAAAAATAAAATAACAGTGAAGCCTTACTCTTTACTATCCTTAGCAGGAAATTAAGTCCAGGCAGTAAGACTGCTTTTCCTGTGGTCAACCCCCTAGGTTTCATAGACAGCTTAGTTGGGGTGCAAACCAAGCAAGCTAGAAGAAATGCAAGAAACCACAGAGAAAATAATACAACAGTAGAGAATTTCCATTTCCCTGCAGAGGATAACTAGTTACTTAAGCTGATGATCACAGAACTGCAGAGTTTGCGCACTGACCCTCTCACATTTCTTCTCAAAAGGAAAAAAACTGCTAATATTGCCATTACTGCCCCTACTAATTAAATATGTAACACTGCAAAACTATTTCTTATATGGATTTTGGTTTTTTCAAGAGGATATAATTTTACCAAAGGTAATCAAGAATTTGCATGTCACAAACTGATGTTCACAAAATCACAGTCTTAATGTGCTCTCTGATACAGGGCTGTATGAGGTATAAAATTGTTCTATTTAATTTTCAGATGGAAAAAATCTATTCATTTGTCTGGTTCTTCCTTATAAAACTTAAAATTTTTGCCTAAAGAAAGGGTTCTACTTCCTCAGATAAATTTAATTTTCAATGCACTATGTGCTCACTGGGGAAAAAATTACCCAGCCTAATAGAAATCACTTTATTCAGTTCTCATATTCTCTTTTCTGTATTTCTAAGTCAATATGTGTATATTTTGTTGTTTCTTTATATGGACTCCCTTGTTACTTTAGTGTTCTTTCCACTTGTATTTCAACACTTTCAGAAAACAAATTCTTTAGAAAAAACAGTTTACAAAGGTAAAGGAAAAGTTCAGCATAAGTTTTCAAAGACCATTTTCCCCTTCTTGACTGTTACATAATTTTCTAGCTTTTTTTTTAAACATCAATATTATTTGGTAATTTCTACACTGGCACTTCACTGGCTATATAAATCTATGAGGTAATTGTAGAATAAATTACCTAATTGCATATAAGATCACTCTAGATTCTGTATAGGCATCTGTAGCTAAAAATTACAATATAATTACATACACATAAATGTTTAGTTATCTAGCAATTATAGCATAATTGTTACACTGTTTCTTTCAAAACTGATGTATGGAAGAATGTTTTGGTACTTTCAGCACTGTGAATCTGGCTATACGTGAATTGTCTCTGGAAGTTTTGAATTCAAAAAAGATGACGACTGTTTAACCCACACTGGTCTTCATTTTTTTTAAAACTATATTTCCAACATGTAAATTAAGAATGTAAATTAGGCTGGTTTTAAGCACATAGTTTAAAAACCCCTACCTCCAAAGTAGGTAGGACAAAGGTGCTCACTTAGAGTTATTTTCTTCAAACTAAATTCACTCCGGTGAACAGCAAATATTTGTGCAACCATTCCAACAGAAGACATAGTACCCAATCAATTTAAGCAACAACTTCTTTACCGTAAAAAACAATGAAAAAATACACGTCTTTATAGTTTTTCCTTTACATTCATATCTTCATCTGCTAATACTACTATATATATCAAATATGTCTTAGACCATCAGCATGTCTTGATGTAAAGTGTGCTTCTGCAGAGAAAGGTGAATATGAATTTGCAGTCTTCCTGACTAAACTCCAGAATTCTCTCTTATCATGATGCTGAGGCCAAGATAATGGGGCTGATCTTGTCAGCATTCTCCTCAGCATCAGAAGACAAAAGTCTGAAAATCCTCAGACGAGGAGGGGATCGAAATAAAGTCTCTCTGGAGCTGGGTGGCTTTTCCCAGTAGGCTTAAACAGAGCAGGATTAAAGGGAGGCAGCTGTACCACCGCCTGCAGATACGACATTAAAAGAAAACAGTGAGTCTGTGTTATCAGCTCCTACCAATTAACTGTAACTGCATTAGACATTTATTGGATTTGGTTAGCAAACAGTGTAGATAATTTTAAAAGGTTGTGGGAAAACTGTAAAAATTAACCCAAGTTATTAAATCAAATGTAGATGCTGGAGAAATCTTTGGTAGTTTTGGGATACTTGATATTTGACCCAGATCCATTAAGTAGAATTATTACGTTAGAAACTCATCAGAGTATAATCTCTGAGACAGAGTTCTCTCCAGTCACTGTCTATAATTACAGCATGGTATCAGGAGTGAAGGCTGAAAAAGAAGAGTGACTTGAGAAACAGTGGAATAGAAGAGGAATAATTGGACAATGATGTGGAGCATGAATTTAGAAATCTAAAGAGGCTAAAACTCTCCAGGAGTACAGCAGATGACTGAAAAGGTTCAAGCAAGATAATTTTATCTTTGTGAAGCCAAGGGGAAACCCTGAAAAGAAAAATAGAATAAGGCAGGTTTTCTCATTTTAAAATTGCAGAGTATGACATTAATTTAAGAATCAAGAGTTAAATGAGAAAAAGCCAGCTAGTTAACATATTGTGTTACTGAAATTTAACAAGCATTATAATTCAAGAAGTGGATTCATGTAGTACATATTTGAGAGTGTTAAGACAAATAGAACATTTTGAAAGCTTTGACAAATCCTTAACCTGAGATTAGACTGTAACAGGTATCAGAAACCTGTCAAAACCTGTAAGAAATGCACTACTAGGAAAAAAAAGAAAAAAAAAAAGCATTAAATTTACATTTTGGATTAGAATTAGAGAAAGAATATGATGATGCTAGGCTGCATAACAAACAGATTAGATTGTAATGCTAGAGGGGAAAAAATTTCTTTCAGGTATGACTCAGACCATAGAAATGACCAGAACAAATCAGAAAACTAAAAAGATGACAATAAAAAAACATAATCAGGATAAGAGAGCAAGAAGCATAATGAAAGAAAGTACAGACTTTAGTGGTGCTCAGCCTTTCAGCAGAACAGCTGTATTCAAAGGAAGCTACAATTTGACATAAAAGGACTGAAACTACCTAAGAAAAAAATAGAGATTTAAAAATAGAAAAAGAATTTGTGAGAATAGTGCATGTTTCAACAAGACCCTTTGGTTATTCTGAAAATTAGAGAAGTCCTCATTCCATACACATCCATTGCTCATAGACAAGTTAATCCGATATCTAAAAACACAAGAAAGTATTTTAAAGTTAAAGCATAGTTTTGTTTATAGGTGTGGATAGGAAAAGTTCAGATAAGTCACAAGAGGAATTCTTTCTAGAGGGAAGACGAAGGCAAAACAAAATCTTGAAAAGACAGAGTTTGAATTGTTGCAGGAGATGGAGCATGGATTGCAGGGCTGAAAGTGTATCAGACCCTAAATCTCACTGAGCAAGGTTATAGTGCAGAGCGAGGAGGCTGAGAAAATGGAAGGTAAAAACGACAAAGAAAAAGTAGGACTAAGTGGAACTAGAGAACAGCAAAGGTGTCAAAGGAGAATTTAGGGGTGAGGTAGCAACAAGGACAAAGCCACAGCACTCTGTGGCTTTTAAATAAATTTAAAATTTATTTACTAACTAGGATGAGTATAGTAAATGAGTAGCAATTGCTGTTCTACAGCACACACACGTGCACATGCCATGGAGATACACCCCCACCAGGCAAGGCCTCGGGTCCAGCTGTGAGCATCACAGCAGCCTCGGGGCAGCAGGACTGCCCACAGCTGGATGAAGTGCCTGAGCCCCGGCTGGTGTCCTGGCTTTCTCACAGTGCTTCCACCTTGGGCTCAGCCTCCTGCAGTGTCCTGGGCTCCTGGGGATGCTTGCCCATCAAGGGACTGTTGTTTTATCTATTTATTGCTTTCTAACCTAGACATTCAGCTAAACTTTCCAAAGACCTTCATGGTCTGTTAAGCCAGGACAAATACCTTTGGCTTTCATCATATTTAAAGCCATGGGTTTCTCTCACCTTCTGATATCCCACCCTAAATGTGTTATGAGGATGTAGCTTGCTTGGTTTTTTTCGGATTCAACCCCCCACACACCTAAACAATTAAAAGTGGGCAGATGTAGTTCAGAGGTTGTGGATAAGGCTCCCCAGTAACAATTATTTGTGCTCGTTTTATTTTCCCAGCACACACCATAATCATCTAATGAGTAAGAGCTGGGCAGCTGTAGTTGAGGTCTCACTTATGTGATTCGTGCTTTCAGGTATGCTTCAATACATCACACAAAAAACATATTCTTAGCAAGTCAAGAAGTTATGTAAATAAAATGCTAACGTAATACTGACACTTTTAACAAATGGCTTTCACATCAGAATAAGACTCAAAAATGTTTTACATATTGCGTATAAGAACAAGGAAATTTTATAAATAGTCCACATAGATGTTTTTCTATGCGCTAGAAAATACATATTGATTTTGGATTATGATTCCCACTTAGCAGAAGGATAAAGAATAAAAAACACAACCATTACAAATTTTATTTCATGTACAAATCAATATTGGCAAGATATGACACGAGCCACAGTAATGAAATATAAGAAACAAGTTTTAACACCTTGCAAAGGTTTATTGTTTAAGTCACAGTCCAAGACAGATATTGTCAAATGGGAAGAAAACTATCAAAATAATTTGAAGGATTCTTAAAAGCCTGCTCTACTAGCTCAAATCTGCACTTTGTCCTGGTAAGTTATAGGACTGTACCTCTTGAATTTAAATTCTCGCTGGTCCGATGTATTTAGAAAAGGAAAGGAAAGATTTGGACCAGACTATCTTGTTATACAAGCACTGCTATTAAAAGTAGGAGTATTGTGAATTCTTTTTAAGCACAATGAAAGCAACAAACGGAAAGGTCAAAGAAGTTAAACATGTCATGTCACAACCATCTGACAATGCGCATTCATACACATAAAATGTGGACTTTTTTCCCATGAAGCCACCTCTTTTTGTTAAAGTGGTTAGATGCCAGTGCCTGATTTAAGAGCAAAACAGGAAGAACAGAGCCAAGGTGAAGTTCAAGCAGAAGAGCAGCATGTAGACTAGGTGTTACCAAGGAAAAGGTCTAAGCAGAGCAATGCAGGGACCGAGCACAGCTCTGTACAGTCTTAAATACTTGCAGTCCCTCAGAGATCTCAAAGATGTAAGGTACCAACTCAGAGACTGGCTGAAAGTACAGGTATATATTGGACTATGCAATATGTATACACTATGTAAGTATTATGTGTGTACATTTCTTTCCTCTGGAAGGAGGAGCTGTGCTATGTGCCCCTTAAGAGGGTCTGAGCATTTTGATGTCCTGCAGCCTGGAAGGCTGGGACAACAAGATGTCTCACTGCCTCACAAGGGCCACTCTCACTTATATGTAAGTTTATTCATCAAAAGAAGCTTAGACTTGCAGACCTCAGTTATCACTCCCCAAGAACCTTTTCCTGACTGCATCATCTTCTGTGTGATGGTGGTTATACTGATGTGTAGCCTGATGGGTAACCTGGCCTTGTGCAGAACATGTAGTCTGTGCCTTCCTTGCTCTCCAGACCAGAATTAGGAAATCAGATTAATACTCCTGAAGAGAGAGCAGAATTGCTTTTAATTTTTAACTTAAATTCCTGTCTCTTAATAAGGTTTATATGGAAATTATGTTTGCAATATTAAAGCACCATAAAAATATGTCGGGTTTTTTCTAATTGTCTGCAATGTAGTCATTTTTTAACAATGAATATAAAATCAAAGACATTAAAAATGAACTATAATTATTTTACTGTAACTGCAGTAAAAGAATTCAAGAGACTCAAAATATATGCGAACAATACACAGAACAGAAATGCAGATCCCTGACATAATTGTCAGGCTGCATCAAAATGGAACTGGAGGGATGCACCACGAGTATAAAACCCTGCCAGCACTTATGATGTGTGACCATGGTCCCCAGAAATTTTGTCTTCGCAGCACACCGCCTGCTGCCGATGAGTGTAGGCAGAGAAAAGGTGACACGAATGGACAAAATGGGCAGAAAGGCTGCCATAAGAGCAAATGTGAAACTACTTATTTGCTCAGCTGCTTTAGCCGGAGTCTTGCACTTCTAGCTCTCAGCATTTTGATGCTGAAACAGAGACTGAAAAGTCTGATTTTCTCCCTCAGAAATTGTGGACCTTCAACCAGTACTTGCTAACTAACTGAGGTCACCCCAGAGAAGCCCACCTTTTCCAGTGCGTATGGAGGGTGCTGAAAAGATGTTTCTAAAGCTAAAAGCTAAACACAGAGTAAGCTGTGCATCATATCCTTAGCTAGTGAATTATTTTTGAGTAGTACTGACCTCAGAGTTGAAGAGGTCAAGATTTGGGAAACTCCAAACAGCTTAAATTATCTGCTGACAAGTTCAGTTTTACTTAAAGTGCAAGCAAGGGTACTATATACAGGGCCTTCAGTTTTTATACACCATAATTTCCTGAAAGTAAGGACCATTCAAATATCCATAGACAAAGTGGGGTTTTTTTACTCTTTTAAAGAGTTCCATTGTTAGGCCTAAAATTGTTCAGAAATGTTTTTCCTTTAAGCAATTTCTAATGGCTGTCACTATGATTTAAAGTCTTCTACAGAATCTCTCACATAAGGTATGGCTGCCTAAATTACTTTGGACCTAATTTTAGATAGCAAACACTATAGCAAGTGTTGAATAAATGCATGAGTAAGCAAAGAAAAGCAAAACAGATATTTAACATTTGTGACTGGTGTTATCTTTCCGGAATATTTGAATAGAAGTAGGTTAGGTTTGTTAATTAGGTTCCACACAAAAAATTCATGTTCAAAGACATTACATTGCATTCATCATCTCTCTAAAAGGCTTGTCATTGCATTACCACTGGCTAAAAAAACCAACCTAACGCAGATCAATGCCAGATACATTTCTCTATAAGACACTTTCTCATCCCTTGGCACAATAACGGCAAGTATGAGAGGAACTCTCAGGATGAACATACATTTAAGCCAAGATTATTTTGCTGGGGAAAAAAAAACAAAAACAAAACCAACAACAACAAAAAACCCCCACACTCAAAAAATAAGATGCTATGTTAGAAAATTTTAACTACTCCGTAGTAATATATATTGAAATTGTACCTGTGAGGTGTTCCTCTGTGCTGGTATTTTTGCTAATAAAACTTTGAGGAGATTGTTCCATGGCAACTATGTTCTTCAATCTGTTTTGTTAACTTTAAAAAAACCCAGTGCGGCAATAATAAAATGTTGTGGTGTGAAATCTTTTAATTTGAGGAAGGAGAGGTAGAATCAAGCAAGCGCACAGAAACCAAATTCTGAGGTCTTTGCACACTCACAGGTTCCCTGAACTGTCACCCTGAGTTAGGGGATCCTATGGCATAGAAAAAGTATGTTCCTAAACCAAACACATATACCATAACAGGTGACTATAAAGGACTCTGCTTTAGTTACAGGGTCACAGATAGATATTATTCCCCTTATTTTCATTGTCAGTTTAATTTCACCCTTTATTTTATCCAGTCAGAACCATAAAAATCACATCATTTGTACTGGAAATCACACAACGTCCAACTTTATCTAACTTTCACCAACCACTGAAAATTGGTTTTTAGAGCTATCAATCTGCTTGGTCAAATCCCTTTGAAATCAATGGGATTTTCAGAGCAGAGTGACTGACAGATGGGGCCCCTAATCAATAGGGAGGGCAAATTTTGAAAACAGATTAAAGGCACCAATGTCATAGGTCACAAGATGAACAATATTGAATACTCTACATCAGGTATTTTTTTCATGTATCAAATATACCTAAAAAAAATCAATTAAAAGAAAAAAACCTGCCTTCTATAAATAAGGAACAGCTGTATTTACTGTCTAAGCCATGTCTCTCATTTGGCTGAACTGAACTGCAGTTCAGCTGACGTTGTACAAACACGGACGGGTCATGGGAGTGATGCAAACCTCACCTTGTAACTCCTTGTCATGAGCTGGTTTCTGATCGTTATCAATTTAAGCCTCCCGAAAGCTGCTGCGATGCTGGTTGCCAGCAGCAGCACAGCTTCGAATGGCAGCTCCGGATCAGCAAGGCTGGGGGAAGATGCATCTGTGGCCTTTCAGCTTGTCTCGCGATGACAGCAATAGGTAAGGAGGGAAATGGCTCTGCAGGGGATAAGTAAGCTCTACACTGAGATAAAACTAGTTTCATCCACACCTTGCTGTCACAGTGCCCCTGCCAGTGCCCCTAATGCCAAATGGTGTCCCAGCAATATTTTTCCCTCCTTTAGAGCATCCTTCTGGGTGACCTGAGTGCAGTCCAGCAGAGATGCAACAGAAATGCTCTCTCTGGCAGGTACCTCCAGCAACCTGGTTGACCAGCATCAGCAAAAACACTGTTCGGGGCAGCTTGTACCCTGCAATGCCATGGGGAATGCCATGCCCCAGTGACCCACTCATGGATATCTGGGGGCTACTGGGCTCATACACAAACTCATTAGATCCTAATCAAGGGTCCTCTGGGGTAACCAGTCTTCTGCAGTCTCCCAGCTTGAAAAACTATTGCTGTTCTTGCACATATAGAAAAATACAAAGTAACCACCCAGCTGGGAATTCCCATACTACCCGAATGGGAATGGAGGTCATACTACTGGGTGACCAGTGATGTACAGCTTGTTTTCTACAAGTAGGAAGATGCCAATTTTGCAAACAGCAGCCTGTTTACTTCGATTTTTTTTATTAAGAAAACATTGAGATCAATGAGGAATATTACCTCTTACACATATAGTCATCATGGGTGTTTATAGTGGGCCAGAAAGCGTGCCTCCTGGGTACATTACATCTCTGCAGTATTTCCCAAGGATATATCAGGTTGTACAAATGTTGTAAAGCAGCACAAAGGCTCCAGTTACCGCAATCCCGCCTGGATGCGATCCTGTGCAACCTGCTCTAGGTGAACCTGCTTTAGCAGGGGGGTTGGACTAGGTGATCTCCAGAGGTCCCATCCAACCCCTACCATTCTGTGATTCTGTGATTGACCTGTGGATTCCAGCCTGCTGTGCCACGATCTCTAGTAACCATTTTTTCCAAGCTCCGGTAAGACAGCACTACCAACCTCTGGACAAAGGTGAAGTCTCCCTGCCGCACCTGATTCAAGCTACTGACAGTACAATCAAAGTAGCCTTTTGCTTCTTGTAAGTATTTGACAAGTTTTGTTCATGGGAGTTGGAATAACCCCATGATCCCATCAGGGAAGCAAGTGATGTGCATCCATAGTGTTGTAGCCTTCAGAGGTGTGGATGCAGGGGCAGTGCCCTGGGAATTTCAGAGAACATCTCATCCCAGACTGTGGCTGGTGGGGAGCTGAGTCCACTGGTGCTTTCACCTTGACACCTTACATCTTTGGAGTAAGTTATAAGAGCAACAGATACAGCTGGCACATGCTTTGTATGGAGTTGTATGGTAGGTATATACAAGAATTGCACATGGAACAGACAAGGAGGATAAAAGATAAGTGCTATGGCAAGGCTTGTGGACAAGAGGCATTCTTAAGAGCACTCCTGGAAGTAAGCGTGACTTTCCACAAGCTTTCCACAAGCATGATGTCAGCCTGCAGTGCAGTTGCTGATGGGGATTCCCATGCCTGGTGCTCTCAGAGGGGAGGCCTTGGGGAACAGGGTAGGACAGCATGGTACCCGTGGCCAATCTCACCTGCACAGGAGCCGTGGTCCGGCAGATTAAGGCACTTCATGATCAGAGTGTGCTGGTATCACAGAACATTTCGCTCTCCGTGTAGCCATAGGGAGTGTACCATAATGAGCATTCATATAAGAAAAGACTTTCTCTGACAAGCTGATCAGATCCCCCTTGGGTGGCTGGCGTCTGATTCATCACTCTCTGCTGCTCTACCTTTGTAACAGAGCAGCTTTAATTTAAAACAATTTAATTCCACATGGAAAACCAGTGCAATACAGAAATAAATCAAATGTTCTGTATTTACATAAAGACCAATATCCTCAGCCAACAAAAACTGGAGTGGTTCTGCTGAAGTCAATGGAGTTGTACTGATTTACACCAGCTCAAGCTCTGCTCTAATATTTTAGAAATAATGGTCTAAAGCCTCAGATAATGTATGCCAGAACAACTCCATCAAATACATCGACTGAGGATCTGACCTTTTATTGAAATGAGTGTGCTAGAAATCCCCTTTAGTTTGTTTAAAACATTGAAAAACAGTAACCAGGTTGTTGATTGGTATGCTACCAACCCAGAGGCACAGTAGTTCAGATGCTTCATGCTGTGTGGCTGCAGTTTGTGTATGTTTGTACTCAGGAACACAGCAAAAGTATTTCAGTGACAGAATGGGTAGTAAGGAAGTAATCCTGCCCTATGGCAATCCTTCATCATGCATCTCTCACTTTGCCAAATTTCAGAGTGAATGCTGCATATGGATTTTGCCCTCTGGAGCATGAGGTTCCATTTTCATTGTTTGGTTTTTGTTTTGTTTTTTACTTTAGCTTCAATAAGTATTTCTTATGGCTCAGGTGCTTAATAAAGGATAGGGAAAAAGAAATGTGCAAATATGAAATTGAAGGTTCAGTGAATTTCATAAGCTTTTGGCATTTTTTGAGATTTCTTAGTTTAGGTTAGTTTCTGGGGAGAAGATACTTTATGTCATAGGCAGACAGACACACACTTTTTCAAACTCTGTATGTGAACTACATTTGCACAGAGATGGGAAAACTATCAACTATCCAGTCCATTTTTCTCTACTCCGTACTCCTTAAATCTCTATGTGTTATGATGACTGTTATTACTGAATTAGTGCACAGTCTCTAACAACGCATTAGATGCTTCACAGAAATTCTAACCATGTTCAGAAATAGCGTGCAATCTCAGGCATTCTATCTGCAAATGCTCATGCATGGGGATAAATTCAGATGACTGAGTTCAGTTCTTTTGAACTCAGTGGGATTACTTATGTGAGTAAATTAACTCATAAATTAAAGGTCTCTGCAGTGTTAAATTTTGAATTTAATCTGAAAAGTGAAATGCTGACCTCTTCAAATAAAGGATTGGGGACATTGATTTTGGTGGTAATTCTACCCCAATGGCAACAGATGGGCAGGTCCAGGTGATGGAAATGCTAAATGAAATAAATGAAGACAATAAGAAAGTAAATTCAGTTGTTCAGCTGAGGCACATGATTGTTATGATGATCCAGTTAAATCCAGTTAAATGTTCCATTGTTGGTTTGTGTTTGGGTTTTGGGGTTTTTTTTTCTTCTTCTTCTTAAGGAAATATACATTGCAGCAAAATAAAAGATGAAGAAACCAGAAGAGTGCATAGTAAGGGCTCTTTTATGTCCATCATATAATACAAGGACTTCTAAGAAGACCTGCGATCAGTGAGAAGTCAATACCAATCAAACCAGTGCAGGGAAAACATTCTAAGGATAAGGAGACATCACTAAAATTACTTAATCATGAGTAATTACAGAAACAACCTTGCTTATGCATGTCAGGGAAATCTGAGTCACTCTACCAGCTTCAGTCAAACTGTACTGATTAAGCAACAAAGGAGAACCCACTGGATCAAAATAATTTAATTTTTTCATGGGTTTATGGGATACATTTGAATGATTGTTTTCGTACTTCAAATCTTCAATGCATTTGAAAAGAGTTGACTGAACAGAGCTGGAAGATGGTTTTGGAAAAATTAGTAACACGGACCATATTTTGATTCTATAAATTTTGAGAAGCTTAGAACTCTGCTCTAGTACCTTTTTTTTTTTTTTTTTTTTTTTTTTGTTGTCAGGAAAAGAAATAGACAAGGTGTTAAAAATCTCTGAAACTGGTGAATGCCTGTCTTGTCTCTCACAGTTAGACTCAACTTGGCATATCTACAATTCATGCCTGAGAGTAAGCTGATAGTAATTTTATGTACATTGTAGCTGTATAATGCAAAATTATGACTGCTGTATGTTGCATTCATATTTACCTTGATCCAGTAAGACACAACATGTGGCCATATTATGCATTAACTGCAGTAAAGTGATACTGCTGGGAAGGTACATTGCATGGAAAATGTTTGTCTCCCATCACAGAGATCCAGTCCACCACAAGCCATATCAAATACCTTATGCCTGATGCTTTGACACATGGATGGATTTTGGTAGCAGCTTGGAATCCATCTACTAATCAAGTCATATTAGCAATGAGAGGTGTCTGTAGTAGATTTTGCTGTATACTACGGAGGGTCACAGCAGTGGGAAAAGAAATCTTCAAAAAGGTAAAAGGAGAGCTAGGAACAACAAACAAAGTTTCTGTGATATGTACATTGTTTAAGTACTCCATTCTCTGCCTTTTTTTTGTCTTTTAACAGTTCTTGTGACAATATTTTTCTTTCTTTTCACTCTCTAGTTGGTGTTACCTTAGTTTTAATTTCATTGTTTCTCTCTGGTCTTTGCAGCTTTCCCAGCAGACTGCAAATCAATACAAGGCCGTGCTGAACTCTTCCACTCTTTAAACCCACAAGACACTAAGTGCAGTTTTTCAATTACAAATACATTGGGATAGGCTCCAGTCTTGAGTCCAGTCCCACTCTAACTACTTTTGCCAACAGAAATTTGTTGTTAAGAACAGGAATATGCTCCTAATGACTTTCCAGAAGCATGTTGTTGACATTGACAAGTCCTCAGTCTAGAGACCTTACATTTTCCAAACATCAACAGAAGGCTTGAGCCTGAAGGAACATGCTTTTCCCTGGTTAAACTGTTAGGAGAGACAGTCCTGTGAGTTATGCCTCAGCATGACTGTACCGTGCTGTCTGTGCTGTGGATGGGTTATTGGTAGGGAAAAAATGTTCTTCTCCCTTCTCCCTGCCCCCATCAAAAAAAACCCCAACTGTGTATAAACAAATCCCCCAAAAATCTACAGTTCTGATGAAGCGAGGAAGGAAAATAGAAGAAAAAAACAATCGATCAATATACCGAAATAAAAAAGTAAACCATTCCCTTTGTTCTCAGTTATGTGGGTGCAGGTGTACTCATTAGAAGATAATCCCCAATTGTTCCCTTCTTTGACAGGCTGATATGTGTGAGGATTTAGTCTGTAGAGAATGAAAATGTCACACATACCTTTAGGCTTTTTCTATATAGCTGAGTTTGATGTGATTTGATGGCTCACAGTGCTGGTTTAGAATTATCATAGTCATGTTCGATACCTGATCTCCCAAGGACTTGCTGGTGGCCCAAAATCACAAAGTATTCTGCATACTCTCTCTTTTACTGCTGTCTGTCACCATGGAACTAGTAGAAAAAAAGTATACCCAAAGAAATTTAAGAGAGAATTAATTTGCTTATAAACTGGATAGGTTTTAATAAATATATTTTATATTTTATATTTTATTAAATATCAACAAGCAATAAAAATGAAAGAATTATAACTTTATTTTTTAGGAAAAGAAAAGGAAATTTCTTATTAATGCTCAGCTTAGATGGCTGGTTTATATTGATATGCCCAGACATGTCATTTTTGGTTCTTAATGAGCATGACCTACACTTTACTTCAAGTTAGGAAAGTATTCATCCTAGGACAAAAAAGGAATGGTCATTGCTTTTCCCAGTTCTAGTTGCTACACTTAAGATACATCTCACATACATGACTAGCAGAAAAATCCATCCTTTACCCTAATAAGCCCTGGCTTTGTGTGTAATTATAACTGTCCAGATTTTGGATCTTATTCATATCGTGCCTCTAGCACAAACCAGACCTCGAGTCCTGCAAACATATGCCCACGCCTCACTTTACATAACCTCACATATGCCTAAATTTACACAGCTAATCTGTGCCACCAAGCACAATTTTTCTGAGAGAAAAATTAAATGTATGCATCAGTATTTTGGGGACCAGGGATTCCTAAGAATCAATCCAAGAACCAATTCAAGAGTGAATGTAAGATATCTGAAAAGTAGAACAGTGGTTTTTTAGAAAAGCATGCCTGAGCTATTGTGCAAAAGGCAGGCTCACAGAATCTTATCTCACAAAGCATTGCTGACAAAGATCATCCAACAGCATTAGGTGGAGGAGTCTGCAGGGATGAAGTGCTGTGATTACAAAAAGAAGAAGAGGGGAGAAGAAAGAAAAAAGATGGGACAAATCAAATGTGTTATGTTTGGCAAATTGTTTGGAAGCAAGCCATCTTTTTCTTACTGTCACCACTGGAATAAATGCAAGATGCTTTCATCTGTAACGGTGTTTTCAAGTCCTCAAAACATTTCCCCACACAGTTGCCAAAATTATTACTTAGGAAGGAAATTGAGGAAACAGCAATAACACAATTATATCTGTTCACTCTGCACTGACAGATAACAACTATCTAATTGCCATCACTGAGTCTGAACAGAGCAGAGGCTTTTTAAACAAAGAGGGCTCGCTTCATCACCAGTGAATGCCAGCCTTGCCAGCCTACTTGCCATTCTCCACTCCTCTCCCTAGGGCCATAGCCAGATGATTTATTTATGCACAGCTTGTTTGCACAACTGGAGGTGCTGAGCTGTGAAAAATTACAGATAAACATTTGGGAGTTTAAATTATGGACATCTCCTCTAAGGTACCTTAGACATAGTTAACTTTGTGTGAGCTGATTTTCAAAGCTGCAGAGAGCTTCTGCTGAGTGTCTGGAGGAGTCACATGTTTTCATCCTATTTCTGACACCAAATTTTTTTGTGCTTGGGACAACAAATTCTATTCTGCCAAGACAGTGTACCTGGAGTGACACGTCCTTCCCCAAAGTTTATTACCAAAACCTTTTAGCGTCCAAAGGTTATTTGGGGATTAGTATGAAATAAATCTGTATCTCTCAGCCAAATCCTAAAAGACAGCTATCTACACAGTAGAAGTCATTGTTCCTGAACATTCTTATTTAAAAAAGAAAAAAAATCTGCCTTTTTCAGTAGTCAGTACTATTGTGGTTGTTGCTTTCAGGAACCACCTACCTCACAAAATAGGAGACAAAGAAATGTGCTGAATGTGTCTCATCTTTAAATACAGTAAAACATTTTTGTGGACAGGTTCACATCTAACTATTTCCAGGTATTACAAGTTTTAGAGCTGGCTCATCATCCCTACTTTCTTTTCCAACCAAGGTGCGCAGTGATACTGAGAAGTCTTCAAAAAATTTTTAAACAAATATTTGAAATTTCCTCAGAATAATAATAATAAAAATTCATAGTGCTTATAGGGTGCTTTTGATTTGAATATTTAATTATTAATTAGTGGTTAAGGTAGAGGCATTTGTCCTTAAAAGGCTTGGATCCCATTCATTTTGACATTACTCATTTTCCTTCCCACATTCTCTTAGATCATGCGACGTTTTACATTTAACAATGAAAATTGTACTGCACAGCACATTAAGTTGCTTATTTTCTATTAGGTGGTATTGCTAGTCTTTCATCTGTGAAATGTTACACTCTGTTTCCTCACATGGATGGAATAGATGCCACTAAGAGGAAAACATTGACTCTTATCTCTGCAAATATGTTTCAAAATATTGTGCCTTTGACAAACATACAGCTGAATTAAATTAATATTTCTGACAGAGAAAGCTACAAACTCAATGCTGCAAATGAAAAGTTTTACTCTTACACTTCCGCACTATAAAATGGTTGTAAAACTGGGCCTCAAAGCTTATGCTTTTGGAACAATTGCACTGTTCTACCATAAAGGTGCATAACAGTTAGACCCGGTAAACTTATAGGTTGTTTGCTAAATCCCTGAGAAAGGCTGTTAACAATGCAATGATGGAGAAACTACTCTACTATTGGATGCATTGTACTGTGAATGGCTAGGTAAAAAAAGTCCATAGCCAACAGTTTAACACATTTCCTGGAAATTAATTCAGATGGTACTAAGTTAATTCATTCCTTAGTTTTTAAATGTATCAGTCCAAAGTAGTAATACTTTTGGCTACTGCTTCCTGACTCATTCTATAATACCACAATTGGATATAGCAATATCAAAATTTGGTCTTGCCAGACATCCAATGTGTACTTGGCATATCCAAAATATCTGGAGATATCTATACAGCTTAGACAGGACAATCCTCGTTGTCCTGGGTTTTGGCTGTGATAGAGTTAATTTTCACAAGAAGCCAGGAAAGGACACAGCCAGGACAGCTGACCCAAACTAGCCAAAGGGATATGCCATGTCATATGATGTCATGCTCAGTATATAAGCTGGGGAGGAGGGATTGCTGCTTGGGGACAGGCTGGGCATTGGGATCTGGGTGTGAGCAAATTGCATTGTGCATCACCTGCTTTGTATATTCTTTTATTAGTATTGCTGTTCTTATTTTACTCTTCATTTGCTGTCCTAGTAAACTGTCCTTATCCCAACCCACAAGTTTTACCTTTTCCTTCTGGTTCTCCTTCCCATCCCACTGGGTGGGCGAGGGGTGAGTGAGTGGCCACGTGGTGCTTTGCTGCTCGCTGGGGCTAAACCACGACGCTCATCAATCACTAGTTTTAAAACAGTGCCACACTAATCACCCCCCTGATTCTGACAATTTCTTTTAACCTACTGATTTGTGTTAAAATGATTGCCTCTGGAAACTGCTGTGCATTAGCTTCTACAAGGTATTTCAAGTATCTTGCAAAGATTGGCACTAAATGTAAAAGATGATTACTACAAATTCTGACTTAATGATAGCCTGTCTTCAGAGTAGAAACAAAACAGGGTTTGTATGGGTGGTTCTGTCTCACAATTGTTTATACTGGCATTTTTTCAATATATTTACATGGAACAATAAAAATGAAACATGACTTGCTGCAGTGTTCAATTTTGATTAAAGAGATGGCGATTGTCATGAAATAGGAGTAACCTGAAATTGAAATGACCCTTTCAATAGACTGTGACTCTTTGGATAAAGACAGTATTGTTTGCATCACTACTTTTGTCTCTAAATCTCAGTACTTTATTGCTAACCTACATAAAGAGACCTCTTTTGAGTAAAGAAATGCCCACAATTATTTATTGGTGATTTGTAATCAAGGAGCTTTTCCACAATTTGTTCTCTCAGTATAGAACAGACCAGAGAATGAAAATTCCATTTCACAACAAATTTTGAGGTTTTTAACATCTGTTTTCCTTCCTGACTCTAATAAAAATCAATTCTGCAAACATTTGTAGAAAAAAAAAAAATGGAGTTATTCAGACTGTCACCTTGACTCAGTGCTTGAAAGTTCTTTGTTTCTTTATCTGTAGCTCTTTACTTTGAACTGACACAAAAATTTCACGTCTTTAGATAAAATCCCATTTAAAAAATCTGTGTGGCTTTAAAACTTCATACTGCTTTTTTTTTTCTTATTCCATCCTCCTCCTCCATCCTGTCCCCAAGAAAAAGTTCAAACTTTCTACTGAAGAATAGAGATGGCCAGAATTTTTTGGGTGAAGTGTTTCATTCCAGTAAAAGGCTGAGTGTGAAACATGGTAATTTTGATATTGTACAAGTGAATAATTATTTTGTATAAACTTACAGTATTTTATAAGACAAATCTCTATGTATAAGCCAGTTTCGCTGAAGATTCTACAGCTTTTAAGTTGATTTCCTTCATGCAAAATGTACCCCAGGACTCAATACTGGGGCAAATCCCTTCCAGCATCTCCATTAATCACCTGGATGATGGGACAGAGTACAACCTCAACAGGTGTGCAGGTGATACAAAATTGCGAGGAGTGTCTGATATGCCAGAGGGTTGTGCTGCCATCCAGAAGGACCTTGACAGGCTGGAGAAATGGGCTAACAGGAAACTCATGAAGTTCATCAAGAAGTGGTGCAAAGCCCTGCACCTAGACAGGAATAACCCCAGGTACCAGAACAGGCTGGGGGCAGAAAGGCTGGAAAGCAATTTTGAAGAAAAAGCCCTGAGGGTCCTGGTGGACACCAAGTTGACTATGAGCCAGCCACATGCCCTAGTGGCAAAGAAGGTCAACAGCCTCCTGGACTCCATTAGGGGGAACATTGCCAGCAGGTTGAGGGAGGTGATCCTTCTACACTCATCAGCCCTGGTGAGATGCATCTGGAGTGCTGGCTCCACTCCTACGCTCCCCATTACATGAGAGGCATGGAGAGAGTTCAGTCAAGGGCCACTATGACAATTAAGGGATGGGAGCACCTCTCCTATGAGGAAAGGCTGAGAGAGCTGGGACTGCTCAGCCTGGAGGAGAGATGGCTCAGGTGGATCTTATCAATGTGTAAAAATTCCTGATGGAGGTGAGTAAATAGGAAACAGCCAGACTCTCTACAGTGGTGCCCAGTGATAGAACAAGAGGCAATGGGAGCAAACTGAAATACAGTAAATTCTGTTTAAACATGAGAAAAAAATCTTTTACTCATACAGTGGTTGAACACTGGCATAGGTTTCCCAGACAGATTGTGAAGTCTCCATCTTTGGAGACATTCAAACACTGTTCAGACACCTGAGCAGCCTGCTCTAAATGATTCGTCTCTGAGCAGAGGGGTTGGACCAGATGATTTCCAGAGCTCCCATCCAGCCTCATCCATTGCATTATTCCATGAAAATGAACCAGGTTGTGTCTCTAATGCAAAGTCAAGTGCATTACTCTGAGAATGTCTCCTAACAAAAGTAATGCCTGCAAAAACTAGCCCTCTTTCTTTTAATATGTGACTTTCATCTGTTTTCCCTGCTGATCTTCAGAATTGTACTCTTTGTTGGAAATTCAGTTTATGAGTGTTACCCTCTGTGAATCAAGAGCACATGCTTTCCTCTAAGTGACAGGTTGTTATTCAGACTTTCTCAATTGGCTGACCCGTTGCTTTTAACTCTGCAATATCAGCAGAGAAATATTTAGAAAGGAGCTGAGGGGCAGGGAGCTAGACCCTTTTGCTCATCTCACTTGTAGACAATCAGTTCACTCAGGATCTGTCATCTGAAGTCAGTCCATTGGCTTTACAAAGTGCATGCAATCTCAGACTTGTTTCTGCAGAGGATGCTGTAACCAGCAAACAAATTGGAATGAAGCTTATTCACCTGTGGGCCATTATAACAACGGTGGCAGCTTGGTAGGGCAAGAACCATACAGCCAATTTAATCTGCAGCTAACAGGCTAAATCTATTTGGCATGGGAGAGAAAGAGAGAAAAAAAAACCCAAAAAAATCCAAACAACCCAAGAGCTAAGGATTAAAGACAGAAGCATCTCATAGGATAAAGCTTTTCTTTCTCTGTCTCTGAGAAAAGAACCTATTTTTATTTCTGGATTTCTTCCCCCCTCCCCCAAGTGCTCTTGTTTCTTTGCCCCACTGTGCTTGCTAAATTGATTTCCAGTGCTGACTGAAGAGCGTGAACACTCCTTTATTTGCAGGATGTGAAGGTGCATGGAGGTTCCCTCTAGGCTACCTGGAGGGAAAAGGCAGTGGCCTGTGCAATAAGCAGACATCTGCAGAAATACTGTAAGCCTTCACAATCCTCTTGGGGGGAGAAGAAAAGCTTCAGGCCTCTTCAGCCTTGAAGAAGACCAGGGAGGTAGATAGCTTCAAGCCTCAGTAGCTCTGTGCTAAATACCACATAGAAAGGGAGATGCTCTGATGTTCTGAGAACTTCCAAGGGAAAAATAATGGGAAGGATGAAAATCATTGGGAGAATTACTATGAACTTATAATTGTCCTGGGATGCAATCATATGGCTAGTGATGATGGCATGTTGCTATTGTCTACAGTTGGTTGCAGAAATCTTGACTAGCTTCTAGCAGTTCTGTGACTAGCATAACTCTACAGGTAAACTTCCAAAACTTCCTCTTCAGATGTTAACCACTTTAATTCCTCTGATCAAAAATCTCCAAGTACTGTTTTGCAGTTATTTCTGGGTAACATGATTATTTATAATGCAACACAGGCCATGCTGTTTCAGGGATGAACCAATTAAGTATATTCTATCCCACATTAAATGGGCGAAGAGGAACATCACCTATGGCATGTGATCTGTTTTGGCACACCGCTTTGGCACCTTTTTACAAAGGAAGTACCCATTACCTATCTATATCCTGTCATCCATCCAGCAGAGCAGGAATTTTCAGTTTCATTTCACTTTCCCTGGCTGTCCTCAGACATATGCATTACAAATTATAAGGTACATAATCGCATTTCCCTTGTTTTACTGGCATTTCTTGTCTTATACTGACATCAAAGGCTGAACATAACTACAGTGGGAGAGCCAGTGAGAGCTTGATACTGAGCAAACTGGTTATCTTTCAAAATCCTTTATTTTCTCTATGTGTCCATAACCAGAGAACCAAATGAAATGTCCCATGATGCATTTCAGTACTACTTCCATAAAAAGGGATCCCTTTGGAGTGACATAAAACTTTTTCATTTCCATTCCCTCTGTCTGCTTTCTAATGAATTAAGCATTCTTCCTCTGATACCCTGTAGCATGTTTTAGGACGCAAATTTCCAGGCTTCTGGAAAGCATAACATTCCAACTGTTTTGGCCTGGGCTATCCCATGATCCCACTTGCACCATTAGCTACTTCTGCCACCTCACTGTGACTTTGCTTTATTCTTCACTGGCTTTGCTTGGTATCTTGCATTGTTTCCAAAACACTTCCAATATTTGTCTTGTTGAATAACAACTCTCTTTATTATAGCCATTGTGCATATTTGTTTTTCTCTCTTATATTACATTTGTTACAATCTAGGATGCAGGCTGTTTGGGGAATGTTATGGGAAACATTTAATTTACCTTTTTTTAGATTCAGTTGTGTGTTTTGCAGATCATGTCCCTGAGCTCTCACTGGATATTTTGCTGATATACTCCTGTGACAATCTGTTTCTATTATGCCTCTTTGTGCTTCTGGAGCCTTGTGTGGAAATGCTAATAACATCTGAGTGAAACCTTTAAGTTTTAACAGTATAGGAGCTTCCTACAAATCAAACTAAATATCTACTCAATTATGTTCCTCAAAAACTATCTACAGGTTTAAATCAAACAATGTAATTTAGAAGTGAAGTTGTGCCTGATAATATTAATTCAGAAAATACACAGCTTCTTTTTGACTAATAGATACAAATTACCCGTCATTCTAAACCTGATATTAATACTAATATTGGTATCACACCACTGAGATGAACTGCCCGCTCACAAAGTGTTATCATTGCAGACATCTGGCAAATTGGTTGTTAACTTCTAACACAATTGATATGCCTTTTATTATTACAATATTCTGTTTCAACAAAAGAGTGCCCATTTCCCAGTGATGAACCATTTTAATGATTTTGTGTAGAAATACAGCTAATGAAAAATAATGACAAGGGACTTCTGAATTCAGTTTTTTATTCTCCATTCCAGCAGTACTCATTACAACATCAGAAAATTATGTCTGATGAAGATGACACACAGGTACACTTCAGTCTCTGTTTCAGGCTGCCTACCATAAACAGAACAAATTGCGCTAGTATCAGGAGAATGTCCTACAATGCTTGGATTTTCCAGCAAATAGAAGCATTAGAATAATTTATTCTTCCTATTACATTTGGCATATGCATTACCTGAAGCATTCATCTTTCCCAGTTCCTGTTCTCTCTTGATATGAGCATCCAAATGAGGAAATGAGAGCCCTAACTTAGCCTAAATTTTAAAATCACACTCATACTACTTCTAGGCTTGAGAATATGCATAAAATACCAGAAGTACAACTGAAACCTCTTATTATCACTGTCACTCTGTTATATTTCTTTCTTGAGCACCAGCATGTGGCAATTATCAAAAAATACAGTGGAATATAGTAGTAATGTTCATGCTTGATCAGCTCAGTGGTCTATTCGGCTCAGTATCCCATCTTTATTAGCAGCTAATGACTGATATTTCCAAAGAAAGTATGAGGACTCTGTGGTCCTGTAAGCTGTTTATCAGACACCTTTTTCCCATAAGTTCTTTCATTTAAGGGGTTCAATTATACACTGAAGAGTGAATGTTTATGTTTCTTTTCTACCCTACCATATCTGCCACAACATGGAAAATAATTTGAAATTCATAAAAGATAAGAGATGTCAACAACTTGGCTGCTCTTCAGGCATGGGTAAGTGCCAGGTTTTGATCCTTGTTCATGAGCCACCCTATCTTTTCTGATATGATTTTTATTTTTTTTAGTGTGAAACAACTGATGGGAAGGCACAGGATGCTGAAACAGTGTCATGGCAATGTGCACCAGTCTGACGCTTTCCAGTTGCAGGTTAGATTAGATTACCTAAACTTTTCTTAATACACTTAGTGTGTTAGTAGATTTTAAATGCACAGATAATTTCCAGTAACTATATTGACAACCTCAGAGAAAGGGATCCTCAGATTAATCAGTTTCTGTATGGAAATTCTCTGATTCTAGTATGCAGGAATAGGCATCAACTGCCATTTGCTCCACCTGTACCATGTTTTTGTTGTTTGGGTATTTTTTTTTTCCCCCAGCAGGTGAGTGATAATTAACCTTTCTATTTATTTCAGCCAATTTAGCTGATTCCAAAGTATGGTTCAGTGACCTGCTCTGTCTTGGATGGCAGCCATATGGTTTCAAGATAGAGAGACATTCACCACTTTCTAGTCCCACAGGATGGGAGTTGATTTTAACGAGCTTTTTAAACATTTTCCTGATTAGGTCAGTATTTAGTCTGTAATTTTTTTAAAACCCTGCAAAGCACTCAGTCTTGGGAATTTACAACTTAATTTATCAATTTGTTCCAGCATGTGTCACTGGAGAGCTTGCAGGACTCTAAACGCAGAAAGGAGGGAAAAAAACAGCCCTGCTTGATGATGAAGTCCAGCACTTTGCTGAATGGGCTTGTAAACGCAATAAAACCTGAAACAAAGTACTTCTGGAAAGTATGCAATTTGTCCATGCTCTAGGAAGCACGCAACACAGTCCAAGAGCAGTGTAAGTGGCATACTGTTCTGCACTGAAATACTGTTAAAATCTCACAGCAGTATGGTGAGGGTCATGGGAAAAATGTAGTGGGAGAGTTGTGAATTGAAAAGAAGAAAAATCCTGTGAAGAACAGAGAGAAATCACAGTGAATTCTCTCTTGCAACACAACATAGATGAAATCCTGATTTGGGGGGGCTTGGAAGGGGTTACATTTTGGGTGGGAGCCCTCAGATTGTAAATGTAATTTCTTAGTACTCACAGTGTAACTGCATATGCAATTTTATTCAATGCATGGCCTTTAGGCAAGCTTATTTCTTTGTGGAAAGAAGTATAGGTCACTTATTTTCATGTTGGTATTGAACAAATTGTCATCTATGTTAAACTCAGTTAGAATAGTAACTTAAGTCTTATTTTACTGTTTCATCAGTAACAAGAAGTCTCTGGTGAAAAACATTAATAAGCCAATTTTTTTTCCTTTACTTTCTCAAATTAATTGATCGAATTCTATTTTGAATAATGCGGCAATTAAAGTTTAGTTGATACACGGCAACATTAGCATAAAGGCAGTTTTCTATGCTTGCTGTGACAGAACATAGGACTAACAAAATTAAAATGTGTACTAAATGTCATCCATTATTCTTTTAATACCATCACCCTAGCAAGTCCACTAACACTAGATCTTAAATCATACATAAGCTGAAGCAAATACCCTGCAGTCTAACCCATAACAGCTATATGCAATAAATTCTATTAACCTATATCATGTTTCTCTGAGGATAAATATCACCACACCATGAATCTTTTACTAAATAGACATTTCAAAATTGCCAGGAAGGAGACAACATTCTGAATCAGTCAGGACCACATTAGGAATTGTGATACAGTTCATTACTTGTGAGATGTTACGCAGCATTAGATACTTCCATAGGCTTAATTTGACATGAAGCCATCAAACTGTGTAAAATAAATTATAAGAAAACAAGCTGCAAATACATTTACCTTCCAAACAGATCTGAATTTTGCACACATATTTTCTTCCTGAGCCTGCAAAGGTAGAATATGATGACAGATGGGTGTTTTAATATAACAGAAAGAAATATCAACATTAACCCCTATTTTTTCTTAGTCATTTAACTCATATTTAAATGTGAGGAAAAAAAGCACCAAAACATTTTAGTATCGCAGTTACTGCTACTGAAAAATGCCAGCACTCTTGAATATTTTTTCTATGCCAAGCTTATACTAAAACAGCACAAATTATGTGCTACAATTTATTTGGAGAATTTTATCTTTTCTGTTGTCCATAAACTACTGGTAGGAATTCAGAATATTTCAGTCTTTATATAAATGTATTTTAGCTTCTCAATTGCTTGCAAGCTGTGTTTGAAACATTTTGTTCACTGAAGCCTACATTCAAACTTTATTTTCCATAAGCTTTTAAAGTATTAACTATCCTCTGAGTTTGTACAAAACCACATTAGAGGAAGTTTTTAGCTCAGAATGTCTCACTTTTTTTTTTTCCCCCGGTTTCAAAAAAGGACCATCCTGGGTGTCATCTTCAGTACTCACTGAAAGACCAAAAGATACACATAGGACACATAGGCAGTAATGCCAAAAATATACTGTGAGGCAGTTCTTTGTGAAAAGAGGTACAAAGGACAATGAATGAAGCCAGAGCCTTCCCCAACCCCTCTGGTTGGACACAGGTATCACCCCTGCGTATTCAGGTGAGGAAATGGTGCTGCTGAACTACAGAGGAAGGGAAAGCAACCTGCTGTTCTTAAGAACTGATAACAGATCATTATCATTTAGGGCATGTACCTAACTTGTTACCCATCAAATCTTATAAATTTTTTAATCACTCAGTCTTTATTCTTGTTCATTTTACCCCTTTCCTTTTGTTTCAGTTCATGCCCCAGTTCTACAAAAACTTATGAAACTACGTTGAATGTTAAACCTGCTCAGGAGTGTCAATCACCTTAGTGGTTCTCTGCTCCCAGAAGTGAAATACATTTTTGATCCTCACAGACCTGAGACTATAAACTTATACAGTAAGTAGCAGGAGCTTCATTTATGCTTCAATCTCAGTGTTGCTGTAACCAACCAAAATAAATAACATATAATAGTGTATGATATAATTTAAAAATATAACTAGTCAGATCAAGTGTTAGAGACCTATACTTCAGGTGTTGAAAATTAAAAAAAAAAAAAACAACCCCAAACCAGTCTTTCTTATTGAGCTTGTGCCGTGGGACTGATTGTGTCTTTTGTCTGCAATGTATAGAAGGGGTGGGGAATGGGCAGTTTGGGAGGGTCAGCAGGGCACAAGGCTGCCTGCAATACAGCTCAGGTTATTTGGTTCTGTTGAAATCTATTGCAAATCTCCCTTGGCTTCCAGCAGGCTGAGGTTTCACCTCCTCAGGTAATGGGAACAGAATGAAAACAAAGTGCCCTGCCAGAATCACCCCACTTCTATCTGCACATCTGACTTACTCTAGTCTGGAAATGAATTAAAGCAGAAATTTTTTTCAGATAGAGTCTCGGAGAGAAACACGTCATTCTGAGGTGGAATTGCTTGTGCATGATTTCTAACTTCCCTTTTTGGTGTCATTTGAAGGATAACAGACTCCTGAAGGTAGTCTTCCTATATTTATTAATTTCTCCTTTTCCTCCTCTACAAGGGAGTACTCATTTGGAATAAAGAGGACCTGGTTAGGAAAGACAATTTTTATTGCTATTTCTGATTTACTATGTCAATGGTTATACAGTCTTTAATGGAAAAGAACCTTTCCCCCGCTTCACCTTCTACCAGCATTAGTCTTGATTAGGCTTCCGTGTGTGTACACACCTGGCTTTTGGAAGAGGAATGCACTGTTCACTGAAGGAATGAGGGGATCTGCCTGCTTACTGTGCAATAGTTTGCTAACCTACCATCCGCTTTCTTATAACTCATCAGAGAGCTGATGGACAGCAGGGTTAGCTGTGTAAGTGGTCTGAAGAAAGGATATGGAAGCCAAGTCTCAGGACAGGTGCTGAGTTCCACGCTTAGAAGTAACAATCAACCCTGTGAATGCAAGACTTTGCAAAATAAATGGAAGTAGCTGTTCTGCAGAAAGGTATCTGGTTACTCCATGAAAATTAGTATCAACAACATTGTGTTATTGCGAAAAGGGTAAAAGTCAATCTGGGGCATACAAACATGAGTATATTTTATACAGATGATACAGAAGGTAAACTTTTTCTTTCATTCAGCATTGGTAGAACTGCAGCTGAAATCTTTTGTCTAATTTTGGGCACCACTCTTCCAGGATAGACATGCACTAATTTGAGAGGACGTCCACCGCAGATCAAGAAGAAAGAGTGGTGGTTTAAAAATGCAACATGTAAGAAAACTTTGAAGATTTTTTTTCTATTTGTTCTGCAAGAGAAAAGTGAGGAGTTGTAGAATGACACTCATCACATTTCTGAGAAGCTTGGGAAACTAAGGAGTAGTCAACTCTCCATATCTTTGAGAAAAGGACAAGAAGTAATTGGTGACAAGAGAAATTTAAGTTAGTTTTTTTAGAAAGATTTTCTACTTCAGAAGATTGATTCAGCAAGGAATCAATTCTGTGAACTTTCCATTGCTGGCAGGTTTTGAGTGCTCATGTTAGGCATCTGTCCAGTATGACAGAACTACAGGTAACTTGGAAAAACCTCTCATGTTCCATTCCAGATTAATTTCATAAAAGTATTCAATTAGTTCACTTTTTGCATTGTATTTTATTACAATTCTGTAAATCTTGAATGAAGCTTCTATCAGAAACAGTGTGGCCAGCAGGACCAGGGAAGTGATCATCCCCTTGTACTCGGCACTGGTGAGGCTGCACCTCGAGTGCTGTGCTCAGTTTTGGGCCCCTCACTACAAGAAGGACATTGAGGTGCTGGAGCGTGTCCAAAGAAGGGCAATGAAGCTGGTGAAGGGTCTCGAGACCACAAGTCTTATGAGGAGTGGCCGAGGGAACTGGGGCAGTTTAGCCTGGAGAAAAGGAGGCTGCTGAGGGGAGACCTTATTGGTCTCTACACCTACCTGAAAGGAGGTTGTAGCCAGGTGGGGGTTGGTCTCTTCTCCCAAGAAACAAGCAATAGGACAAGAGGAAGTGGCCTCAAGTTGTGCCAGGGGAGGTTTAGGTTGGAAATTAGGAAAAATTTCTTCATGGAAAGGATTATCAAACATTGGAATAGGCTGCCCAGGGAAGTGGTGGAGTCACCATCCCTGGAGGTATTTAAAAGACGTGTAGATGTGGTACTTTGGGACGTGGTTTTGTGGTTGGACTTGGCAGTGTTAGGTTAACAGTTGGACTTGATGATCTTAAAGGTCTAAACTGTTCTACGATTCTAAATAGTATTAGTGCAAAAGGCACAGGCTGAAGCCATAGTCCAGCAAAACAGATTTAAGAAAGCATTCGTACTTCACAAAGTAGAATCCTCAGTTGCTAACCAGACCTAAGTTTGACAAAAGTATGCTAAAATCAAAATCAAGTAGTGATGATAGTGCAGCTGATGGATTGGAAAGCAAACATGAGTAGCAATTTTGTTTATGTCAGATGAGCAATGACTCAATTATGTCCCTATTACTATCCTTGAATAAATTATTAGTGAAGAATAGAGCTGGAAGCAATAATAGGGATTAGCATGGGGAGGTGCAGTGCAATAGTAATTAGGATTCTATGTTTACTATTTTTTGTGTCTACAGTATGACATCCAAAATGCAGTCACTTAGAAAGTATTTCATTCTACACCACATTTACAATATAATTCTGCCCACAAACAAAAGGTTTTTAAACTAGAAATGGGGAGACAATGTCATCTTCACTTTGCAATGAAAAAAAATAATCTATAAGACCTATTCACTCACCTGCTTTTTAAACAGAACCTTAAAAGGGATCTCCTTTCATTTTTAAAGCTTATTTTTGCAAGCAAACTAAAATTGTCTAAATATAATAATAAACATCAGTATTGTATAATGATTATGATGGTTTGCAAGTTGGAAGACATTTTGCATTCTTAGTTGTGGCACAAATGCTTTATTGCAGAACCCCAGACATTTTCTTTAGCTCTTAGAAATATGTCTATCACAAATGTAAAATCTCACAAGTCACTTACTGCATTTAATTTTAGCTCGCAAAGTGGAGTTTGAAACAGATTTGAAGTCTTTGAGCATTAAGGGAAAGAACAGTCTCTCAGTTTGAAACACCATTGTCAGTTCTCTCACCAAAAACATGAATTTAAAGTTTGAGAAAGTTTGGAAGCAGCTGAAGATTTGAACTTCACAGCTGAGCCTCATCAAATATTGACAGCCACTGCATAAAAAATATAGATTATTCTGCAGTAGATAGTACAGATTCCCATTGACCATATGTTGTGGAATTAATTTGAAAGTAAATCACATGGGCAACAATAATAGAAACAAATAAAATATTAATTCAGATATTTTTCTAAAGGTTCTAGCTTGGAATTCTTTCTTTATACTTTTTAATGCAAAGAATTCCATAGATCTCAGGATTAACACACATTATCATATAACATATTACTAATAGGATGCTAATGTGCTCTTACCTTTCATTTTCATAGCAATCAGTGCAAATTGCATATAATTTACATAATAATTGGTATAATGATTCACATTAGAATAATTGATGTCAAAAAGCATAAATACATATATTTTTTTGGTTTAGTAATGATAGGTACCTTCAAGCTATAGGCATTGATATGTATTCCTTTTTACTTAATACTTGATTGGATATACCAAGGTACGAGGTCTAAAAAAGAAAGGACAGTTGTAGAGATGTACAAAGGTAGCCAGTGTTAACTTGGGACTCCTTCTGAGTTTCATATGCAAAATATTCATCTGAGAAAGAGAACATTCCTTCAGGTGATATTTTAACTTTTTACCATGGGGAAAAAAATGTCTCAACTGTACCCATTGCTTCCATGTATTGTATGATATATTTAAGCTATTAATGGACTACAGTGCAAGAAAAATACTATTAAAGAGGGTATCACCAGCAAGCTGGGAAGCAGGACTGCTCTTGACGCTGTTCTGGCTGTGCAAAAGCTCCTGAACAGAAGTAAGGATCTTGAGCACAGAGAAGCTGTCCCAGCAACTGTGGGAGACGTCTGGGGAGCCTTCTGGCATTAGCAACAAACACCAACCAAAGCAAAGGAAAGAAGACTTTTCTGGACCCTGGAAAGAACAGTGAATATTTACTTCAGTCCACAAAGCTACTGAAAGCTTTCAGATAGGAAAGCATAAGGAAAGGACCAGCATACAGAGAATATAGCATCTGTGCGAAATGCATAGTTTTTTAAGTGTTTTGTTTAATATGTCACCTATCAGATCTGATTTTTCTCTGTTCATACCATTTATTTTTCTGGGTTAATAATTGTACTCTAGCAAAATACAGTGTTAGAAAATTTTTTGGTGTCTTTTGGCAACTCACATCAACAAAATAGGCACGGCTCCAGCCCAGGACTCTGTGCTAACAGCTGTTTCGGCCACAGCTTGGCTTTCCTGGGGACCCCCATTGCCTCAGCAAAACCTGTCCACCTCTCCTGTTCTCAGGAGGCATAGTGTCAGTCCTAAACATTAAAAGTCATGAGAGAGATCACCAAATTAACAGAATACTTCAGGAATCATGCAGTTTAAAATGAAAAATGTTTCATTGTCTGCCTCTAGCCTCTCATCCCATGGGGTGCACTTCTGCTGCATCTTTAGGTTTTTCTGTGTTAGCTGGTGAGTTTCTTTCTTTTTTTTTTTTAAGATAGTCATCACTATCTTGCCCCCCCCCCCTTTTTTTTTTTTTTTTGATTGTTTGTTTCTGCAGCTAGATCTCTAAGAAACTTCAACTTAAAATCAAATTGCAAGCTTTATCAGCCCTGACTAATTCTGATTCCAACTGCTCAGGACTGAAAACTCCCATTAAAGAAATCCTATTCCATGTGCAAAATAACCACAGGACTTCTCAGAAGCTGTTTTTGCCCAGTGTGTATTTTAAAGAGCAGTTCTATTCAGAACAGTACAAAACAACGCGTCTTCTCCCCATGTGCATACAATGTCACTTCTGCTCCCTTCAGTGAAGAAAATAAGTGTCTAACACCTTTTATTCCTACTGGCTCTGAAAAACTAACCCCTCTGAAACAGCTGATGTGATTTCTTATTACCTAGGCAATCATAAATTATTTGCCCAGTTTTCACTGAGTGACCAAGTGGTCATGCAAATACAATTTTATTAAGATAAAGGAATAGTTGGAACAAAAGATATAAACTTTGTTTGTTTGTTTGTTTGTTTGTTTGAACAGGAAAAAAAGTAATACTATCTGACTTGAGTTTTGACATCAGATTGAGTTTGCAGGACTCGAAGCTGAAAAAAAGCCTTATGTTTCTCCCAGTTAAAATACATACTTTCCATTTGGAACCAATTCAAAGACAATAAATGTGGAAAGTTATGATGCTATTTCTACAAAACTGCTTTTCCAGACTGGAACTACATTTTCAAGTCAAATTTGTCAAAAGATTTCAAGACAGTGATGAAGTACCAATGGAGCCTGTACAGCAGAAACTGAGGTGAGCCATATCATTGCATTAAGCCACCCTCATGGTCTCAATCTCTTCCTTGCTCAGAGAGTGACAGGAGATTACTGAGGTTTAGCACCGACAGTCCTCCCTACCTAGGGCAGCTCCTGGGCTCGGTTTATCTTGGCTTGCTGCTCAGGAATACAAACTGCAAAGAGAGAAAGGCGATTTCATGCATGCCGTTCCTCTGACCATGGTAACACAGAAGGAAAGGACTCTATTTATTGTCTCATATAGTTCATAATATATTGAATATAATATTGAAATAGTGGGCTAAAAATGAAGAAAAAAAAACCCAAAATAAACTAAACAAAAAACACTGCAGCTATGACTGGATAGCATATTTCCCATTCTGACAGAAAAAAAATGATATATTGAGTTAGATGCAGATTAAACTAGTTGACAGTTCATCTCAGTTATAATCAACAACTACTTA
The DNA here is from genome assembly GCF_011004875.1 of Balearica regulorum gibbericeps. Classification (NCBI taxonomy): domain Eukaryota; kingdom Metazoa; phylum Chordata; class Aves; order Gruiformes; family Gruidae; genus Balearica; species Balearica regulorum. The sequence goes on along the minus strand of NC_046184.1, from coordinate 41,368,225 downwards.
CACAGCTAAGAATATTTTTTAATCTTACAGTCCTTGGAATATATAAATACATTCTTCAGAGATATCCAGCAAAGGTTAGAAATAATTGTTCATTTGAATAAGAAGCAGACTATAAGGTGATTTTTTTATTTACTCAAATACAGAGGTGTTTTATTTTGGTTTTATGAGAACATAACTGAAGTCACCTAAGTAATGGAATGCTTAATACATTACAAGCTTCCTTTGCTCACTTGAGAAAAATTAAAGCTAAAATACGTGCCATTTTATAATTCAATGTTCCTACTTCTAGAACAACTGAAAACAAGGGAGAAAAAAAACCTCCTTAACATTAGGATTGATATGACTTCTGGACAGAAGCACACAATAGACCTGTGTGACCAGTCTTCATAGAGAAATATGAAGAAAATTATTTAAGGCAGATTTCAAAAGTATATAATGCACTTCATTGTATAATTTAAATTCTGGTTTTAAAAATATATTCTGTTGAATAATAGAAATAATAATGCTATAACTTGTTATAAAAGATATTGCTAATTATGAATCACCTCTTTTTTACCCTTTGTATAAGGAGAAAAGAAGTGGTTTAAAGAGAAGGCAGAGCACAACCCATCCCAAAACTCAGAATTACAAGATAGTCCTACATCAGTCATTAAGACAGAATTGAAGAACAGATGACAAGAGAAAGGGATGAATCCTACTTATGGATTCCAGATTCAGGCATGGATGTAGAGGCCTTTGCCTGGAAGCCCACAGCTTGAGTGGAAGCAGCAGAATGGGCCGCTCTCCCACTCCACCCGTGAGGAACTGTGGAGGTGAGGGGACGACCTGGAGCTCCCTGGGCTGCCCACCATCTTCAAGGGGCATCCAGATCTGCGTGCAGTATGCCCTTGGGGGTCCTCATTCTCTCCGGCTGACTGGCAAGAGGGAAGGCAATGAACACTGGGAGGAAGAAAACCATCTCTTCACACAACCTGGGGTTAAAAATTCACCCTTGGGGCTCTACGTTCTCTGTTTGTACCGCAGCTGTAAGCAGGGCATGTGCTACGGTTCGTTCCCCTTCTGTCACAATGACTGCCTCCTGGACAGCCTCGAGCACGCTGCTGACATGAGTGCCCTCATCCGCCACTGCGTCCTGGGCCTGCAAGACCCTGCACAAGGGGTGCTCGGGCAGTGCCTGTCACCGAATTCAGAAGTCTGGAAAACAGAAGGGTCAGAAGTCTAGTCTGAAGGGTCATCATCAGACCACTCCTTTAGAGACATCCTAGGCGCAATCACTTATTCCTGGATGCTACCCCATCATTCTTTCCCATCTTGCCTTCCCCCAAAGGAATGAGAGTTGTATAAATTTGCATTTATACACAAATCCAAACTTTGGACAGTTGCTACAAGTTCCTTTAGTGATGTTATTTGCACATACACTCAGAGCTGGATGAGGAAATACAGTGTAAAAGGCTTCGCAGTGCTGGTCACAGGAGCAGATTTCTTTAGGCAAACGTTCATGACTGCCATTCAGGTTTCCTGCACCATGGATTTAAAGAGTGACATGAGTAAAGTGAAATGTTCTTATCGAATATTCTCACAGCTCTGTAGGAAAACGAATGACAATGCACTTCATTTTGAAATGATCACCCTAGTTGGTGTTTCATCTTTTTACCTTTTGAAATCTTCATTGTTTCATGTATTGCAGTGAGACCTGAGAAGGGTTGGAATCTCCCAGTAAAAGTATACGAAGGCCCTATAAATTCTAGCTAGGAGCTGAAAGCGTTGGTATTGTCAGTTTTAAGTTTCTTATCTGCTCAAATCAGACTATTCTTGCTGCCACCTGTATTTAGCAGGTGGGCTATTTTACATGTTTTAAAGGGAAGTATTTCCAGCTTCCTATACTTTACTTTGGACCTCTGTTCTTGCAAAACAATTTACAAATTCTAATATTGTTTCACCTCATTCCACACTTGTCTTTCTTTGAAATTCTCACACTATGAAGCTCACACAGCTAGCTGCAAGATACTGTACAAATACTGAAATTTAAACACAGGGCACATTTTGCACTGCAGAGTATCTAGTTTGAAAAGAAGTTGGAAAGAAAGGGAAAAAATGTGAACTCTCAGATATTAACTGAATCTGAATATAAAAACATGACACCTCTCTAATATAGTATGTCACTGTATAGCAAGACGTCATATCAGTACCCTTCTGTTGTCTGTGATAATAGAAATCATTGCACCTCTTATATAATTTAAGACTATAATAGAGTTAAAAATTGGGAAAATGCAGTGGGAAGGAAATTGCCTGCATATGTTGATAACACATAGGCCTGCTGTATTTGTCATATTTTAACTCTTTTACAAAAGAATTCAATCATGCATCCAAAGTAAACTAACGGTCGGTACAACTGCATTGATTTTAAATTCAGCCCAGAGCTGTAACAGACACACAATAGTGTCTGAGATAGATTAAAAAAAAAAAAAAAAAAAAATCAAAACATTGAACTCTAGAATTACATTAATAAATGGATCGAAATGAAAATATTGTATTTCTGGGATTTGAATGCCTGTTAAAATATGTGAGAATAAGGACAGCAAAAACATGACTGGTTACCCTATTCCCATTGTATTCACCACTGCATAAATTGAAAGCTGTGTTTGTGAATATAACTTCGTGTATACAGTCATTGCTGTCTGCATCTTTCTGGCTGTAGCTGCACAGCAAATCAAGCTGTGATCCTGCTGAAACTGGGCAGCTCATGACAAGTATTTCAGCAGGGTCATAATTTGCTGATCTTTAGAATGGAACAAATGGGTTCCTTTAAGCACGTCTGCCACATTTGCATTGCAAACAGGTATTTCTTGTGGAGGGAAAATGAGAGGCAGCAACAAGGTTCTGAACTTTGCTCTCAGGACTTCTTATCCAACAGAAATTTCATGTAAGAGATATATCATTGCAGAGAGCTGGATATGAAAGCTCAATGATTCTTATTCCTAGGTAAGTGCTGAAACCATAAGGTGAGAGTTAACCTCAGCAGGCACTAGCTCTCTTGCTGCCTTCTTTGGTTGCGAGTGTCCCTTCGTACCCAGGCTGCTGCAGGACGGAGGACTCATCAACCCCCTGGCAAACTCTGGGGCTGTGACAATTGCATGCCTTGTCTCCCTTTGTGCAATCAAGCTGTACGCCTATTTCTTTCTTTCACACCTACCTGACCATTATACAAAGGTAGGCAGCATCAGAAAATCATGTTCTCTGTAAATGCTAGGAGGCTGCAGTAACCTGACTCAACCTGCCTCAGAGCTGGCCTTCACTGGGAGACTCCGGGTCATTCTCCTGAACAGGTACTTTAGAAATGGTTGTCTAATATTAGCTGCAAGGAAATTTTCAGAGGAAGAAGTGAAGTATCTCTTGAATACAGGCAGGGCTAGGCATTTTTTTGGTATAGTATCTGTTTGAGCCACGGGAACAAACAAATATCATCTATTTATAATTTGCATTTCATAATCAGAATTTTTTATCTCCTTAAAACCTTTTAAACTATACATAAAGATATGCATTTTTTAAGACACAAAATCATAGTATCGCTTTCATTTGTACATTCTGATGAAACACTCAGATAATCACTGTGACAAAGAGGACCAGGTATCAATAACTGCTATCCAGAGACATGCTCAGTCTTACTGGATGTAGGTAGGTTCTGTGACTCTTCCTTCTTCCCTCCAGCTTCATCCCCTGTGTTTCCATATACATAGAAATAAAGTACAGAAATGTAGGTAAGTTACAGCAACAGAAAGGTGATCTGCACACATAGTTCTCAGGCACATCACTGCCTGATTAGCCATTCCATAAACTGGTTCCTATTTTTCACAAGCAAGCATGTTAAGATTATTTAAGATTATTAAGATTATTTAAGTAATTACCATGGCCTTGTACAATAACGGCACCAGATCCATGCGATAGTAACTTCTTTCTGTGCTGACGTCTTCAGCTGATCTTGTCACTAGAAAATGTGTGTAAGGCTCAGCTGCTGGAGATAGATTTTTCTTAAGAATAAAAAAAAAAAAAAAAGAAATTAGAGAAAATATTGCACATGAAATAAGAACAACATTTTAAGAACAGGCATGTATTCTAACCAATACATCTATCTACAATAAATCCCCACCCATCTGTTTAGCTTTTCTATACTGTCTTCACATGCAATAGTTTCTTCCAAACCATTACACAAGTTTTGATGCTGAAGAAAAAGTAGATGTATGCATTTTCTTCTCATTCATATGACATTTATACATCAAAATAAACTTTAAATTCTAAAGGAAGAGATCTGTATACATGCTTATATGCATGTCATTTCACCGAAAGCAAAGAACTAAATGTGCTGCTTTCATGAAATACAATTGTGCAGAACTTGCCATGCAACTTTCTTTTCCTTTAATAGCTTCTGGGGGGAAGAAAAAAAACACAACCACAAAAAAACCCTACTACTCAATAAGTGCAAAAAGCAAAAAGCACTTGATAAAAACAAGTAGTTTCATACACATTATGTCAGCCTGGGGCTGTTGCTGGCATCTACTAATTCAGCTAGCTCACACCGAAGCCTTTTACTCAGGGAGGTCACTAATGTGAGCCTCACTCCTCTCTCTTCAGATACTTGTTTTCAGAAACGTCTTGGAAATTACTCTGTATTTCACTATCATATGTATTTGGAATGAGTCAATATACTGAAAAACAATTTGGGCAGGAAGCTGCCATAAAGGCACACAGCCCACTCACAAATGTTTCATGTCATTTAGAAGCCCCACAGAAAAATCAGAGGTGATGTATTGTGCAAACTTCTGATTTTCTCAGCTACCTATACTAAATCTCACTTTTTGATCAATTTAATAATTTTTATAATACTCTACCTTCAAAGTTCTTCCTTTAGAAAAGGGCAGCAGAAAATTTATGGAAAATAAAGATATGCTGAGTTCAGTTTTCTTATATAGCAGAGGAATTATTAGTCTTCTGTAACATAAATTACAACCAGACTGAGTGTTTAATTAAAAAAAAAAAAAAATTGCAAATGAGAAAGTACTCATAATGCTCTACTCCAGAGATCCTTTGATACAGAGTTTAAATGAGAAAGAAAATTCAGTAAAGATCATAATCTTTGACCTGGTTTCACCAAAGGTTTCATTTTTATTACAGCTTTGTTATGCTCTCTGAGTTTGTTTGGCTTTAGCAGCAACACGCAGAACACACATTAACCACATGGAAACTTTCATCTTTTTGATGAACTGAACATATTCTCTTTGTTTCTCTTTCTCGCATCATTGACAACAGGCTTTTGTGTCCAACTGTGATAATGTCCTGTGTTCAGAACATACACGTCTCTGTATGAATCTAACAACAGGCAATTGACATCTTGATGGCTTTCTTGTCCTCCATAAGGGGATAAACAAACTCATGCATATGCAGCCCATGCTTAAATGGAGAGAAAAACTTGTTCTGACTAGCAGGGCTTTCCTACACCTGTTACATTTAATACATATGTCAGGCACCATCTGTTAAAAAGACTCTTTTTTTCCCCTCCTTGTGCTTTAAACAAGACACAGACATGAAACCCGTGTTAATGGCTATCCGTCAAGGCCTGGGGTTTCAACATAAAAACCACATTAGAGCAGAATGAGATCTAAATCAATCGATTGTTCTGTTTCCTAGCTGCTCTCCTTATTCACACAATACCGCAATGAATTCACATTACTTTATTTGTGGTGACCTAACACTACTGTGACAAAGCACTAATTGCTTTAAAATATTGTGATTAAATATTCAGTTGGGAATTGCTGTTGAAATTAACATTTGTTTTAAAGAAGTCTTTGTCCTCATATCTTTTTGATCTCTTGATTGATATGCAGTCATCCCTTAATTGTGGGTAATTTTGTGAGCTATTGCCTGTATTTAAAATAGTCCTTTTATATTTATCCAACTACCTTGATGATTAGATAATAAAAAAAACCCCAACCAAACAAAACAATTTCTAAATCTAATTCTTTGGGAATTTCTTTATGGAGCGTAACTTGTATCCAAAACGGATTCATTGTGTACAAGCCCTTTTTTAGCTATTTTGTTTCTTTGTTTGAATAAATCTAAATTAATTAAACCCTCTTGGCCTTTTTCTGAAAAGCACTGTATTCTGTCTAGGGAGTATTTTGAGAGCTTTTCCTTCATTGCTGGCTGATCAATGGAAGCAGCCATAGGAATTTACTCTGCTTTTCTATACCCTCTTGACTGTGTGGCATTTCTCTTGAGTCAGGCTTGGAATCTGGAAATGGTTTCGGTGGCAGATCATGACTGACTTTCTTTTTGTGATACAGGGAGATTTCCAATTTCCATACGATGCAAGTGCAACAGCTGTCATGACATCCTTATTCCTCCCACCAACCCAGTTCGTCATTCATTTTGTGTTGTAGGCAGGAGATGGCCTCAAGGAAGCCTAAATGGAAGAAATAATAAAGCTGATATAAATCAATGTTTTGTCTATATACATATCAAGATACACTGAAATTATGATGATTTCTGAACCCAAATATTGTTGTCAAATGAGGTTTCAACTCACTCTGCTAATATATGAAGTTATGAAAAGTAATGTGAGACCTAATTGATTTAGTAAAGTATGTGAAGAATAGTTTTGTTCTAAAATACAATCTTCCCTGCACTTAAACCTAGACAAAAATGGAGCAATTATTCTGCTTAATTTGTTTTCTCTTTATCTCTGATGTGCTGAGTTCTATGACTGTACCAGCTGATATGCAGAAAAGTGGGAATACACTCAGCACTCTAACTGTGGAGAGTGAAGGTCTTGCTGACTGCTGGTGTTACAGTAATAACAGTGAGCTGAAACCTACCCAGGAGTATTCCCATTCCAACTAACTACAGAGTAACACTTAAACTATAGAAAATTGTTGTATATGCTTGAGTAAAACTACTTTGCTTTATGGAAACAGCCCATATCAGGTAGAGATTGACTCAAATAGTATGTTTAGGGCTTAGTCGGAGGTAGATAAAGAAAACCTTTTAAAAATCAGGACTGTCCCTTTTGGGACCTAAGTCTGTGTATGTGGAGATCCATTTTGTCTCCTAAGAGATCTTCTTCTTACTTCCAGCTTCCATGAACATTTTCTGAGCCGCTCTGCATGGTAGAAATATCTGTTCTACGTGCTCTGTTATTATCCTGATTTAGATCTCTGTTGTGATTTTACTGTACATGGACAACTACCAAGGTCTGCATGAGTCCTCAGAGTTACCAAAGATCCTGAGCACAACCAATGTCAGTAGCGATGGAGGCTGCCTCTCTCATGATATACTTGTTATCAGAGCACATCTGGAGGAAGTGGTTTACCTGTATTCTGGGCATAGCCATCCTAGGGGTGTTTCAAGCCAAATTGCTGGTCCAAAGCCCTGCATCACAGTAATTTAGAATGAGAACATTTAACATTTTCTGCTTAGAGCCACTCTGCTGCCAAGAAAGTAAAGTTCATGGGACCAAACAGAGCTGGCAATAAACAACCTAACTCCGGTATAATGATTAATGTCCTACTCTTCTGGGCTCTGCTCCCAGGACTTTCTGTACCATCATCTCTTCCAAAAATGTCAGAGAGTTGTGCTAGTACTGTGTGAAAATGACCACTCAAGACAAAGACGTAGAGAACCTTCTGCTCAGTCCTGGGTGAGCACTCAGGCTACATGGTAAGTCTGAAAAGGATAAAAGCAAGGTGCTGCCACAAGGTTTGGGGGTTTGTCTGGGTTTTGGTCAAGATCGAAAGCTATGCATAGTCCCTTAAAAGCAAAATGTGAGGCCCGGGTGCTGAAAAGAAGTAGGAGTCTAGCATTTTCCTTCACAGGAAAATTTGGACGTAATATGTGACTTCTGGAAGTTTTTTCCTGCACCTTTCAAATGACTTATTTTAGGATGTCTGGATGTTCCCAGTAAATGTGTCTGAATCAGCCCCATTAAAACTAACCCAGGAATAATTCTCTTTAGGTGAAGATTTGCAGATTAACTGAAACAAGAAGCATGCCTTTTTTACAAAGTCTGTTAAATACTACAATTATATGAATTTGCTTTTTTATGTAAATGAACTTTGAGTGATAAACTCTGCTTCTCAGCAAGTTTCAAGTAGAGGTGTAAGTGGCACAGAATTTTGTTTCCCTTGTATTCTTAGACAAACTTCCAATCTTTTGTGGCAAGCTCTGCAATTATAACTACTTATTTAGAAACAATTAATGCTTTTCCTGGGACCACATCTCCTACTTTTCCTCTGTTAGTGGAAGAAAGAAGTAGCACTCACCCCTCTGTTACCCCTATCAAACTCTAAACTTCCTAATCTGTACAACTTCTATAAACTAATAAGCATGAGACAGGAGTATCTGCATATTGACTACTACGTAGACTTTCAGGATAGAAAATGACAGTGCCCACAAAGAACAAATTCATTCAAGAAATTCCAACAGTCTGCACAACAAAATAAGCCAATGTGATGCCAAATAATAAAGCTCAGCTCTACCACTCACAAGTAGACTCCAGTAGTTTAGGTTTAACTGTTTGTATGATGTTATTTGCTTGACACAAAAGATTTTTCAAAGAGACAATTGAATAATGGTTATAGTTGAATGTGTTATTTTCAAATAGTACTTAGTTTAACCAGGTGAAATTCAGCTGAATATTTCTCTGTTATCACAAGGCTCAAGTTCTAGGGATAATGAAAGTGAGTTTGTATCAAAATAAGAATGATTCAAGCAGAAAGAAAAGTATTTATTTCAAACTTCTTGCTTTGCTTGCAACTGCAGCATTCCAACTTTGCAAAGTCTCTCAAACACCTGACACTCATATCTCCTTTCTTCCTGACTCCTTTTTTACCAAGGATTTGAGATTTGGGCAAGCATTTTAATTCTAAGAATTCCATAAGTCAAAACGCATTCACTTGAGAACGTAGATAGATTCTTTCGCAAATTACTCTGGATCCTGAGTGTTTCCTTGTGGAAATCTTAAATGTAGTCTGTATTTTATAAATGTTGAAAACACCAAGCTGTGTTCCAAACAGTGAATTTGTGTTCTGAAGTTATTACTTAATCTTAAATATGTGCAAATTAGTTTTAAAAGGTGGAAAGAGATGTTGTAGGAGACAATTATTTGATATTCAGGTTTGCAAAGTGAGTAAAGATAGTGGTATTTAATTTTAGACTGGTTCCTGTCTACACATTCCCTCTTACTTGAGCATAGACATATTTAACATATGTGACAAGCTAAATACAGCTTTAGATAAGCTAAAGCCTAAACATGTCAAGCATCTCAGAATAAGAAACATGTTACTCCGACTGAGCCATGCAGTGACAGGGAGTCTCTCCACCGACCCCCTCTGTTCTTCTGCACTTAAAATGGCCCTTTTATGCTGGTTCATAATTTATATACCATATTGCTCAAGGCTTGCCTCTGGATAACCATCTTTTGACCTAGTTATTTTAGAGCAAAAAAGAGGATCCATACATGAACGGACATTCAAGCAATTTTAGGGTGGCACAGGAGAAGATTGAACCAAAGGCCCAGTGCAAGAATGATGGGGTCCGAGAAGAGACAGAGGAGGAATAGTTGAATAATAAATGAAGTCCATCTTTGCTGTCATTCATGACACATTCACTACAGAACAAGCGTGTTTGTTTCTGATTAATTCTGTTTCTATAAAAGAGAATTTTGTGCCAGCTTTTCATTCAGTGTATTTTTTCTGCTATTCCTTTCTACTTCTTCTGCACCACCACATGCAAACCAAACTTGATTTCAAAAAAGGTGGAAAACCACCTTCCCCAATAAATATCAAGAATTCATTACGTCACCCACTGCTATTTGTACACACTTACAAATGATTAATTTAAGAGAGATAATATGTTCAGTCTTAAGGATTTGGGTTGCACAAGCATTTTTAACATACTGGCACCATCACTGACTATTTCAGAGGCATCCCAATTATTAGAATTACTAGAATATCTTGCAAAGACTGTCTAGGCAATCAGCCTGGTAGGTAGTGTCTCTCCATGGCTAACATATTTTAAAGGTATACATCTGGTCTGTCTGTATTTTGCAAGCTTCTACTCTAGCAAACATATTAAGTGAGACAGAAGATTGAGCTATCTTCAGTAAAGACGCAGAACTTTTCTTTCAGGTGGGCGTCCTACTCCTTAGCCAGCCTTTTGCAGGACCAACATACTTGTCCCTCTTTGAGCTCACTATTCCACTTTAGTCATTAGTTTGCCCTCAGTTACCAGGCAGAGAATGAGATCTATGATACCAGGATACTAAAAAGCATGGAACAAGCATGGCTGTTTTTTCTGGAAAAGACCTCCAGGGACATAACCTTTTTGGTGGCACAAAAAGTAGTCATTAACCATCTTTCTGTGAATTTTTCTTCACCCTCCCATCTACAAACCTGTAAAATCTAGTGCACATATAAATCAGGCAGGTAGTCTAGGTTTTCAACAGCAAATAATCTATTTGTGTTACTAAATGTGTGTGTATGGACAAAAAGCTAACTGTAAATCACAGAAAATGAGTAAAGGGACATGTTCTAGTTAACATTTGGGACAATAGCTGCTAGTCAGAAGAAAAAAACCCAAACAAAACAACAAACCAAGCACAGAAAGTAGGCCTACCTCTCTCTCAGTACATCATTGTCTGCAGACTCTCCTTCAAAGTATTGCCTTTTGCAGCCACTACACAGTTTTGGGTAGATGGTGATGCATGGCCATAAGGGTGTGCCCATGGACGGGTCATGTATAACTTTCTTGAGAATCCTGATGTTCGGCTGCAGCTCATGTGACATTATGCTTCTTGGGCTAGCTTTTGGTTTTCTTTGCATTTTAGTGTTGATTTTGTTTGCTGCCTGCTTTGGGATTTATTTGCATTTTCTTAATATTGTGCCTGGATATCCTGCATTGTTGATTTTTCATTAATAATTTTTCAGCTAAATTCCCTGGTGTATGAATACTTGGGCAATAAATAGAGATAGCAACTTCAAAGCTGAGATTTTAATTGTAAATGAATACATAAAATTGATTATCTCAAGGGGTTAGTGATACAGTACTTTAATGTTGTGCTCCCATTATCTCATCACCTAAGATCTGAATCACTCCTTGGAAGTGCCTATCATCTCCATTGTAAATAAAGGTTGCCTAGGGCAAGAAGCCTACAAATGTAAGCATTTCAGTTGCGTGCCTAACATTAAATGGACTGAATCCAGGATCCAGACCTCAGAGGGTGTCTCATAGATCAGAATAACATATCATCTTCAGATGAGAGTTATTTTGTCTTCACATAATCTTTTACCTCTTACATATGTAAACCATGGATCAGCTACTATGGGGCTAATATGTCAGTTTGCAAAGTTATGATGGATCTGTCTTGGCTCTTGTCCTCATTTGAGGTGAATGAAATTCATACTAGAGCTTTGAATGATTATCAAAATTCACTGGCAGGAATAACTTTGAAAATTGGTTAATTCTTTTCACAGTTGCTGACTGAGATTGATAGACAGAATTAATGTAACCATGTCCTGTTAATGTTATCATGTTCAAGAGGAAAGATTTCATTTTAGTGTCTTTTCTAATTTTATAAATTCAAATTAGCTGAACTATCAGCCGTGATTTTCCAGAAAAAAAAATAACCCAAACAAAAAAAACAACCAATGTACATAAATTCTACAATGGGTTTACTAAGAATTCGTTTCAATGTATAGTCCTGATTCTTAACCATAATGCGAGAAATTGATGACAGTCCTGGTCATCCGGGATATTTATCCCTTTAAGACCGATGAAATAAATAAAATATAAGATATTCTGGCAAATTAACTCACTATATAAATGCTTCTGCAGCTCCTATTGATGCAAAACAATGATGTCTAATCATGATTCCACCTAAAAAAATCAACAGATCAAATTACTAATATATTTATAAGAATAACTGCAGCATTATAGTGTAATGACTGAAATCTTGTGCTGGTTTTAGCTGGGATAGAGTTCATTTTCTTCATAGTAGCTACTATGGAGCTGTATTTTGGATTTGTGATCACAACGGTGTTGATAACACAGGGATGTTTTCGTTACTGCTGAGCAGTGCTGACACAGAGCCAAGGCCTTTTCTGCCTCTCACCCCACCCCACCAGCGAGGAGGCTGGGGTTGAACAAGGAGTTTGGAGGGGACACAGTCAGGGACAGCTGACCCAAACTGACCAAAGGGATATTCCATACCATATGATGTCATGCTCAGTATATAAAGCTGGGGGAAGAAGAAGGAAGGAGGGATACACAGTCAGAGTGATGGTGTTTGTCTTCCCAAGTAACTGTTACACAAGATGAAGCCCTGCTTCCTGGAGATGGCTGAACACCTGCCTGCCCATGGGAAGTGGTGAATGAATTCCTTGCCTTGCTTTGCTTGTGTGCGTGGCTTTTGCTTTACCTATTAAACTGTCTTATCTCAACCCACGAGTTTTCTCACTTTCATTCTTCTGATTCTCTCCCCTCCCTGCTGTGGGGGGAGTGAGAGAGCAGCTGTGTGGCTCTTAGCTGCCGGGTGGGGCAAAACCATGACAAGTACCTAGGAATGTCTGTGACCAAGAAAGAAGATTTAGTCCCTCCAGATAAAAATTAAAAACTCATCATTAGCAAGTAAAAAAGTATGGTTAACATGACAGTATTTAAAGGAGTCCTTGGTTAGTCTTCAGATTTGAGTTCTGTAGAATATATATCTAACTTACTACAACAAGCAATGTTATTGTCCTTTGTGATTATGTCACTAAAAGTCTATAGTGAAATCATGGAGGATTTAATTGAATGTAATCATGGAGGATCCAAAATAACGATGGCATGGATTTGCCCATATTAAACTAAGTATTGATAATTCTGCAGGTTTATACAAATACCTGAGATCATTGTACAGTAACTTTGAGGATGGCAAATATGAGGACACATTCACACTTTGAGAGTTCTGAATCTGCCATCAATAAACAGCAATTAGTCATCCTCTGATGAAAGAAACACCAAACTCAAATGTATAGTTTTCCTGAGTCACACACACCACAGCTTCTGTCACGAACAGATCATGTTTGTCATGCTATAATCTCAAAGCTTACAAAAGCTTTAAAAAGCAATGTTCACATCAAAAGTTGAAATTTCTTCATCACCATAATCCTTAAGTAATATTAGATTATTATGGAAAAGAATCAGGACTGTTTGAGGAGCCTTAATCATATATGCCTGCTTTTTATAAAACATTTTGCTGCTGCTGTGTTTCTTTATTAACAAACCTCTGTTTACCTCTATGAAAGGCATGTCCTGCTTGATTAACCTGATATCCTCCTATGACAAGGTGACTTGCTTAGTGGATGAGGGAAAGTCTGTGTATGCTGCCTACCTAGATTTCAGTAAAGCCTTTGACACGGTTTCCCACAGCATTCTCCTGAAGAAACTGGCGGCTCATGGCTTGGACAGACGTACTCTTCGCTGGTTAAAAAAAATGGCTGGATGATGGGCCCAAAGAGTTGTGGTGAATAGAGATAAGTCCAGTTGGTGGCTGGTCACAAGTGGTGTTCCCCAGGGCTCAGTATTGGGGTCAGTTCTCTTTAATATCTTTATCAATGATCTGGATGAGGGGATCAAGTGCACCCTCAGACAGTTTGCAGACAACACCAAGTTGGGCAGGAGTGTTCATTTGCTTGAGGGTTGGAAGGATCTACAGAGGGATCTGGATGGGCTGGATTGATGGGCCAATGGAAAATGTATGAGGTTAAACAAGGTTCAGTGCCGGGTCCTGCATTTGTGTTACAACAACCCCATGAAACGCTAGAGGCTTGGGGAAGAGTGGCTGGAAAGCGGCTCATTGTAAAAGGACCTGGGGCTATTGGTCAATATCCATCTGAATATGAGCCGGCAGTGATCCCAGGTGGCCAATAAGGTCAACAGCATCCTGGCTTCTATCAGAAACAGTGTGGCCAGCAGTACCAGGGAAGTGATCGTCCCCTTGTACTCAGCACTGGTGAGGCTGCACCTCAAGTGCTGAGTTCAGTTTTGGGCCCCTCACTACAAGAAGGACATTGAGGTGTTGGAGTGTGTCCAAAGAAGGGCAATGAAGCTGGTGAAGGGTCTAGGGCACAAGTCTGATGAGGAGCGGCTCAGGGAACTGGGGTTGTTTAGCCTGGAGAAAAGGAGGCTGAGGGGAGACCTTATTGGTCTCTACAACTACCTGAAAGGAGGTTGTAGCCAGGTGGGTGTCAGTCTCTTCTCCCAGTAGGGGAAAATTTTAGTGATAGGATGAGAGAAAATGGCCTCAAGTTGCACATCGGAATGCTTAGATTGGATATTAGGAAAAATTTCTTCATGGAAAGGATTATCAAACATTGGAACAGGCTGCCCAGGGAAGTGGTGGAGTCACCATCCCTGGAGGTATTGAAAAGACGTGTAGATGTGGCGCTTAGGGACATGGTTTTGTGGTGGACTTGGTAGTGTCAGGTTTATGGTTGGACTGGATGATCTTAAAGGTCGTTTCCAACCTAAATGATTCTATGATTCTATGATTCTAAAATGTACATAAAATAATAGCAAATCAGTACTTTTTATTATACCAAAAACAGGTTTACCAGCAAGAAAAGGGAGGTGCTCGACCTTCTGGCAGTGTCTAATGAGACGCTTCCTCTGAGTAATACGATAAGGGAAAGCAACATCACTGTACAATGCTTGTGACATCACAGCTTCAGCCACACCTGCTATTTGCTTTTGTCCTGCCCTAATCACTATACATTGGTGCACAGCAATAGAAAATTTGGTCCCCAGTCTGAGAGTTCAACTGCTCTCACTGCTGGGAGAATCATTTACTACAGACTTCTTTCAGACCTTAGAGAAGAGAGGGCTGTACTGTAGTATTGGCCAATTCAAGAAAATTCAAATGGGTGTAACAGTATGTGCACAGTTGTAAAAATTTGCTCTAAAGCAAAACCAGCCCTCCTGGAGTCCTTTGGGGGTATTTCTGTGTTGCTTTTCCATGCCATTAAACACTTGTTTTGTCCAGTTTGACTAGATAACATCAAAGGGAATCAATGGTGCCCAGTGACAGGACAAGGGGCAATGAGCACAAACTGAACACAGAAAGTTCCACCTGAATATAAGGAAAAACCTCTTCACTTTTAGGGTGACCGAGCACTGGGACAGGCTGCCCAGAGAGGTTGTGGAGTCTCCTTCTCTGGAGATATTCAAAACCCGTCCGGATGTGATCCTGCACAACCTGCTCTAGGTGATCCTGCTTTAGCCAGGGGGGTTGGACTAGATGATCTCCAGAGGTCCCTTCCAATCCCTGCCATTCTGTGATTCTGTGAATCTGTGAATCCCTAGCCACGGTTTGCACAGTGCTATCCTGGCATTAGTAAGACCAGCTACTGAGATGGCTTCTCGTTTGATTTGGCAAAGTGTATATAGCAATGCTGTAATGGTTCCATATGTTAAAAAATGCAATCACATGCAACACCAAACTCTGCAAATTTAGCGTCCTGAAAAACAATGAAATTGTGCATGACAGCACTTGCTTGGGTTACTTCTAAACAGCAATATTGCTGGAATTTGTTTGGCTCATCACAAATGAGTGCACAGATTTCAAAAACGTATGCTTAAAGAGGCTAAGTTACTCTCTGAAAACCTAAGTCCTGACTGGTTTTATCCTTTAGGTAGTGAGGCAGAAGGTGGAAAAACACATACCTGCGTCTATTATAGCCTCTGGCTTACTAGAATGTATGTTTGCAGACTTTTCTGAAAAAAAAGAAAAAAAAAAAGTTTATTAAATAGCTAGTGTATATTAACACAAAGAAAATGTCCAATCTCTTTTCTTAAATGTCATTAGTTCAGTAAAGAAGAAACAACTGTTAAAGTGGTTTGCAAGTAGCTGTTGTATCCTGAAATAATCCTGCCACAGAAATCAAATGTTTCTGATGCCTTGGACACACAGTTTAATCTCTCTAGCTCACATTTTTTATTAGTAAAATTAGGATAGCAATATTTAATTGTTTTCCTTAGTGGGGACAGTATAAGGATTTAATAGGTAATATTTATACAGCACTTTGATTATGTAGAATTCTATGTAACTTCCAAGTAGCATTAATATTTTTAAAAAGCAGCAAAAAGTTTATATTTATGTATTGTCTTCCTCAAATAAGCAGAAAAGCATTATGTATGGGAAACATGTACAACATAATTTCACAACCAAAGTGAAAGCCAACAAGAAAACAAATGCCATAAATTATGGCAGAAGTAAATGAGTATGCTAAATGGAATATAATTAGCTTTGACTTATTTTATCTATACATATTATCCTTGACAAGAAAAGATGATTGTACAAGCTCACTAACTTGAGTCTGTGGTTTGAGACCTGTTTTCTAATTCAGGACGATATGTTTCATTTTGGAAAAATCAGCTGAAACTGATTTCAGCATTAAGTCAAAAATCTCTGTATTGAAATGGACTTTTTCTGGAGTGGGTTTGTCAAACCATTCAGCAATGTCAAAACTCTTCCAATTGCATCAGCTGTAAACCTCCCAATAACTTCAGCAGAGGCAAAATTATCGAATAACATGAAGCACACTTGAAAAAGTTGCTGTATCATATTGCCATATGATAGGTTTCTTTTTGTATAATAATTTGTGCTCTAGCATATCCAAAATTAATATAATTAGTTTCTCATAGGTCTCTGTGTTAATAATCTCCTGTAATATGCTCTCTAATGTTGAAGAAAAACAAAATATACTCCATGAGTAGTGTGTGCCTCTAAAGGACGCTAGTGCCAGCCTACTTAGGGCTTCACAGAAAGTCATCTCTACTTGAATGATGTCTCTAAAGGAACAGGAAGCCATTAAAGACATTGAAGCACAGGGGTTATGTGCTTTTATCAGTTGAACAAGCAGAACGCTGTGCTGTACGTCATCAAAAGACTCTGAACTGCCTTCCCATGCAGGAAAGATCACTACATACCACGTTACAGCAGATTAACCTGAAGTTAGCGATGGTGTGAAAAACTCTAACAGTGTGCTTCGGAAAGGAAACATCACCATGCAAACCAGCTTACCACAGCCACCTGAAGACCAGAGCTGACAGATCCAGAAAAACTCTGAGCTGTCAAGACACCCAAAGCAAAGGCATCTCCCTACAGTCTCCCTATAATAATCATAATATCAATCACAGCCCCCATGCATCCCTCCAGTACAATCAAGTGCTCCCTCTAATAAAAAAAATAATAAATCTCTGCATTTTTACATGGAAGTAAAGAGAGATAGCTGACATTCAGCACATTATCTCAGCTGAGAAAGAAAGGGTAATATCTCTGCTGTAGAGACGGGAATACATAAAACTCTGCATTATAACGATGCAGGTGACATCACAACCACAGAAAAGTCTCAGGCTTTCTTACTAGTGTATTTTTTATTTACACATAGGCGCACACACACACTCACAAAATTATTTGGCAGCTGTTTTGAACAGATGGAGTCCTATAGATCTCCAGGGGAAGAGCCTGTGGAAGCATAGACAAAATACATATTACCATCCTTAAAATACTCCATGAAAGAAATAAACTACTGAAGAGAACTCTTACCCACATGTCCAAACTGAGTCATAGCTCCCAAATAAGCCACCAGTACCTCAGGGTGAGATAAAGAACAGCATGATCATTTAACATGTGGTCAGCTGCATAACCAAAAATGTTACTGCAGATTCTGGACAACAACCACATCACAAAACTGATATTCTGGAAACTGAAAACATCAAGATTATTTTTGAAACTGGATTTTGCAAACAGGATTCTTAAAACTTTCCATGACGGAAAAGATTTTTATATAGAATGGGAAACAAAGTTTACATACACTCATTTTTTGACTCATCCAGGATAAAAAAAAAATAATCCAGCACCTTTGAGAAGGATTGATCTCAGGCAAAACAAAATCATACTAGGAAACATTGACATTGCTGACTTTTACTATCCACTTAATTCTTTCTATTCAGTCTCAAAAATTCTATCTCAGAGCTTATTTTGTTTTGCAACTATATCTCTGTGAATCCAAAATAAAGTGGCTTTAGAGTTCAAGGAAACCTCCAATGTGGATTATAATGTCTGCACAGAAATACACATTTGCATAACAAAGTATATATCTTGCTATAATCCTAGTTAAGAAGGAATTTTTTTCTTAGACAATGGTTCAGAAAGTTCTACTGTCAAAATGTAATCAGAGTTGGATTCCTTTTTTCAAGTTTAGTAACTGCATGCAAACAGATTTCAGAAGAATTTCCTAACTGAGCAAAAGGCAGCAGCATTATGGAAAGACAATCCAACTTAGAGATATAGACAATAGCTTCTAGAAAAGTAACTAATGGTAAAGTAAACATCTTCAAGCTGTCAGTAAATGTACCTTAGAGGAATCTGAAGAATTCTAAAAGGTTTTAAAGACTAGGTGTCATAAGTTAGGTACCATAATTTGTCCCCATTGTCATTTAAAAAGTGCTATTTATCCAAGCCTATTTGTCTACTTTATATAAACCCCTCTTCCAGATTTCTCTGAAAAAAATGCAGTAGGTGCTTAAGTTGGAAGCAATTCTCTTTTGCTTTGTTGTGTTTTGCTCAGCTTACTCCACTCTTCAAATTCATTTCAAGTAATCCAATCACATATTTAATTCTATGGCTCAATTCTATGGCTCATTTCCACCACTTAATTGTTTTATGATTAGTCTTTAAACATTTAGAACTTGATTCAGTTGCTTGCCCAGAAGTCTATAGTGCCACCTTAGACACCTGAGGATATCCAGAGTCCCCACATAGAAATGGCAAATATAACACAGGATTTACAGGAGGAGAACCATTCCCTGTGGAGCCCCAGCTGAGGGTTGAGCAGGATGCTGCCATACCTCATATGGTGCTACAAATATATGTTTGGGCAACAGATTCAAATGCAGAGGGTATATCAGATGTGCCCACCTCCTTTCGCACTCTTTGCTCTGTGCCCTGGGACGGTGTGATGGGTTGACCCTGGCTGGATGCCAGGAACCCACCAAAGCCTCTCTATCGTGCAAATGGAGATAGAGGTTTAATTTCTCTGTCTGCCTACATAAAGTTCTTGCATGGCCTTGAAAGAAGACCCTTCCTCCCACTCTTCCTTAATTCCTCAGGGATTCAGGAGAGGCACACAGTATTTTTTCATCATCTGTCTTCTATGGCCACATCCTCAAAAGCATTTAGGCATGAACTCTCCATACATATTTCAATGTCCTATGAGAAACTAAGTACCCTAAGTCAGTACTTAGTGCAGCTCTGACGTTAATACAGAGAGCTGCGTATGAGCACCAACAGTTCTGCCAATTTACCTTGCACATGTACCATATAGCACAATGGTCATGAAAGCAAAAAGGCCCTCTTATCTCATTCTTCTACTCTTTCCTCTCCCAGAAATCCATCATTTTGGATCCAGGTCAGTGTATTTATGCAGTGCTCGTGATCTTGACCAGGGACAGTATACAGAAAGAAAATACAAATCATACTAAAAAGGCTAAATCCTAACCATAAGTTCATAGGTTTATGAAATGAAGACACAAGAAGGTTATGAGCAGAAAGCAAAATGAATGCAGACTTACTCTCAAAAGGGTTCTTTTAATCTATTAACAGAGAGCGACAGACTTTTTATGTACAGGGTGCAGTGAGTTAAGTGGCTTGTTCCTACCAAGGGCAGCAAATGGGTACACTTTGGCCCAGCTGGCCCTCACTCTCTCTAGTCCAAACTAGCTGCCTAGCTCGTTGTCTGAGACAAGTAGGCTGCATTACTCTCTGGAGTGCCTAGTCTGCTCTACAGTTCCAAAAAAGTGAGCCCACATGACTAGTATAGGCTATACACTTAACTTTAAGTCTCTAAAGAAAAGATGAATGATTTTTATTTTTTCCCCCATGTGATCTCCTTGAACCCTGTGGCTTTCTGTCTGGGTTTGCACCGTGCAGGTGCTGTGCCTCAGACAACAATCTAGACAGCGCTTTTGTCTTCCCAGCCTTCCAGTGTCGAGTGGGATTGTATTAAAGAATGCATTTGCAATATATTTAAAACCTGATTTCAAAAACCAATTTAGTTAGCTATCTCTCTACTAACAAAGCGCAAACACTTTAAAGCAAGGAAATTAATAGATGCCATCACAAACTGTCCACTGCTACCTCAGAAATTAATGCATATATCTCATCAAGTGTAATGAAATGCATATTTCATTACAATACAGTGACCTTACCACTGACCCACAGAAAGGTGGGTATTATTAGATGTGGGGTTTTGTTATCTTGATTTCAGTAGCAGAATATTTTTTTTTAAAGGAAAGCTGTTACATGGACAACACTAGCAGCTAATTATCTATTGACAGCAAAATGGCATGGTAAGATACTTGTGGTACATTAAGAAACTGTGTATATCCTCAAGCAAGGGCAGAAGAATGGTTCCAGTTCACCCAGGATTTATGGATGGACTCTGCCTACTGGCTTTAATTGTCTCACATAGATGCTACAATCAATACTTGAAATGCCCTTGCCTGGTCCTAGCAAGATGACTCCGATTACCTAAATTACCTGCCTATTGTGCCTACACTCAGAATATAGTCTAGAAATAAATTAAAAGAGTAGGAAGCCCTGCAGAGTGAATCAGAGTGGGATCATCTATTTTGCCTAGTAATCAAACTCTTCCCACCCAAGCCCTTTGGCGCAGTTGCCCCAGCAGGTCTGCTGAAGACGTGAGCCTTCACTGACCTTGATGGCTCTGAGCGTGCACAAGGACTCCTGGCCACAGGCAGGTCCCCAAAACCCTCCTTCCACAGGGCACCTGCGTGGTTCGCTGCAAGCTCTCTCCTCCTCCACCTTTGGGAGAAAAGTTGGGACCGGTTTCATTAATTTTAAAATGTTACCACTTGTGCACATGATAATTGGAGCACTGCGCAGTCTAGCTCAGTACATTTATGTAAGAAAGACCTCTAAGACAATTTTTAAAGTCCTGGGCACCTCCACAGGGTGAGCAATGTCAGCGTTGGTAAGAGCTCAGATGCTTACAGGACTCCAACATGTATTTTGACAAACACCCTCTGTAATTACATTTTGTGTTTATTTTTCATAAGAGCTATGCTGCATTTACTGCACAGTTGCTGGTAAACATATATTTTACATATGTATTTCACTTTGGTTTACAGCTGAAATGTTGTTTTGCAATAAACTGTGTCTGCTCTTGGTAAGAGTACTACAGGAGCACTGAGGCTGGTAGAAATACCTGTGGCTTAACTAAATTTAGGAACATTGTGTCTGTTTATGTGCACAGAAAAACAGGTCAAACTTGTTTGTTTACTCTTTAGGCAGCACCAATTTTAGATTTTTCCTAACTATTCTTTTATTCGCTCTTAATTGCTTGGGATTTCAAAATGGATGACAGCTGCTGGCCTCACTGTTTTGCCTAGTAACAATGAGGAGACTTTAAATATTGTGTTTGTTTATGTATCTGGCATTTTAGAAGGTAGAATGTTTCCTTTTATTTATTACTTTATTTAGATAAACAAAATAAAACTTGACATACATCTTTGCTTCTTTTCTTTATTCTTTTATTTAGACAGATAAAATAAAAGTTGACATACATTTTTATCAGTATTATAAATATTACCCATGTTCTGGCAACACTTGAAGTCACCATAATGATATGAAAGCCCTCCAGCCCTAACTGCTGTATAAACATGCTAAAATGCACTCCCTACTGCCAGAAGAACCCTACGACCTCAAGAGAGCAGGGCGAGAAGGAAAGGTTAGGCAGAGATGTTTCATATTGGTTAGATAGTGTTGCTTCATTTCAACAGAGTGCTCCCTATCTGTGTAGGACAGAGCATAGTTGAAATGTCTT
The DNA here is from genome assembly GCF_011004875.1 of Balearica regulorum gibbericeps. Taxonomy (NCBI): domain Eukaryota; kingdom Metazoa; phylum Chordata; class Aves; order Gruiformes; family Gruidae; genus Balearica; species Balearica regulorum. Next base: position 41,346,290 of record NC_046184.1, on the reverse strand, counting down.
GGTCTTTGCACTCCTTTTTGCCTCCTAGTTTTCATTTTCATGCCAAGTTATCTATAGCGGAATGCGGTACAAGTGGTGGAAAACCATGGGCGTGAGTTACTAATACTCTTGCATGCGTGTGAGTAAGAAAGTGCTGAGGGAGGAAGGAAGAAGGAAGAGACAGAGACGGAGTGTGAGGAGCAGAGACTGAAGAAGAACAAGGGGGCACTTGGCTGAAGTACTGTTTGGCGAGCAACAGCACACGGTGTCACAGCAGCATGAAAACATAAGGCAAACATCTCCCTGGAGGTACCAAAACTGTTGCTAACGCTCTGCAGTGTGTCAACCCATTGTCCACCACCAGCTTATATTTTCCTCCCTCAAATGTTGGTGAGACTCATTCTGTATCTCTTCTCTGACTCTTTCCCAGACTTCACTTTTAGCTAACTTTGTGCCCGCACTGTTTAGAATATGTTCATTTTTAATGCTTCTCTATATTAAAAGTCTCTTCTTACATAGCTTCTGTCCTCTTTTTTCCCATCATCATTTCAACCCCATTTCTTCACAATTCTCATCCAATTTGCGACAATGTTTGCTTTTGTTGCTTCTTCATTTCTAAACTTTAATAACTAAACCCTGATTCTGATCTCATGTCCACATGTACAAACCCAGACCAGGAAGGTTGTAGTCAATCTGATTTTTATCTTCCTACTAATCTAACTCTTACCTCTGACAAAAATTTGGAATTTGTTCTCACAAGTTCAAAAGAATATGACAAAATCAACATGCTTAAATCAAATGACAGTTCTCTCTGATTGTGGTTCAGCAAAGTCCTTGCACCATGCCTAACATTTAGCCTGAGCATAAATCTCATTAAAATCAAGCACGTGCTTAAGGCCCTAAAATAGGCTTTCCTGGCAACAGACATCTGTAACTAGTTAGAAACATTTAACCATCCATAACTATCTTTCTGCACCGTGCTCCTGCTTCTATTGCTGCATTATCAATCTTCATTCCTGTCTCTTTGTGCCTGGACAGAAATTGCTTTGGTTCTTGAAAATCTAACTCACTCAAATTTATTCCTATCCCCTTCCCTTCCTCCTTTCTGTGCATGTAGAAATCTTTCCTTTCTATCAGCAAAGCCTCATTGAAAAGCAAACCAAACGCATATCCTCTGTGTGTCACAGTGACTTTGAGCCCTCTTTTCTCTGTCTTCTGTAACTTTTTACCCTAGAAATTCCGCATGCCCCCTGTGGGAAATGTGGATAGTGCATGATTTTCACCTTCCAGTTTCAGGTTTTTCAGCAAGATATTCTGTAGATCCCATCAATGGCTTCAACCTCCAAAGTACAAGCTTTCAAACCATGACGAGCTTTTGAAAATACTTGTTTTCAATAGTTTTTTAACTTCTTTTTTTTCCTGGATTGTTTCCTATTGTAATCATCAATCTTCTCAGACATATTAAATCCCCTCCAGTAATATTTTCTCCACACCAGATTTTTCTTACACAGCTTCAAGCCCTGATTTGTTTCTGGCTCTCTCTTTTTATAATTTTTTTTTCCTTTTTTTTTTTTTTTTAATTTTCTCTAGATATTTCAATAAACATTATACCATACCTAGTATCTCATGTCTATCTCCAAAGGGGATTACTAACAACAGTAACTCAGGTTTGCTTTAGTCTGTGTGAATTCCCTAACATCTGTTTACACTAAAGTTACAGATGAATTTTCAACTTCCTCTTCTATTTGAATCCTTCCCTCCTATTCTATCACTACCCACAACTGAATTTATGTTAATGGCACATTTGAATTTCAGGGCAGATGTTGTTAAGCAGGGCATGCATTTTGCTGAGTTTTATAAGGTGACTGATGAGTTAAATTTCATGACAAACAGGATCAGGGTGCAGGAGGTGGAGGCAGTGGCTGGATCTGAAGCCAGCAATTCAACCCCATTCCTTCGGCTGCGAGCCAGCAGAAAGTTTCCCTTCTTTCACTTCTAGGACCTTCCAGCTTAGCCTTCAACACACGTATGGTGAGATGACGCGATGGGAGTGTGAGATGTTTGTGTTAATGCGGGTGTAATAAGACTATTGACCCAAATGTTTAAGAAGAAAGGGACCATGCAGTCCTAACACAGGACTTTTGTTTATTATTTTTTTAAAAATCACTTAGGCTCAGATCCTCGAAAGTATTTATCAATCATCCTAATTTTTAATTAAAATCAGCTAAATCACTCCATGAAATGAACAGCTGTTACACGCATAAATACCATTTAATTCTGGACCTTTGATCTTTCGGAGGCCTTTTTGCTGGCATCCAGAGAGGTCAGTGAAATTAATGGAGAAATTAACATCAACCATTTTGAGTCAGAACTGAAATGGAGAACCTCAGATTTCCCGGTTGCATGGTATTAGAAAGAAGTGAATCCCTTTCATCTAAATATAGCTCTCCCTCCACCATCTTCATATGTAAAATTCAGAAGCTTAACTCTACCACTGGTATCAGTGAGATGCTTTTCCCAAGCCACTTTCAGAAAAAGCCATCAGAAATTGTTGCTAAATGTCATTTTCAGTATCAGTATTGCAGCTTCTGTCCACTGCAGATTAAAAGTCTCTTTCAAGCACCACTTTGAATTAAGTAAATCACAGTAGCACTCCAGCTACCCCATAATCTCTACTGGAACACTTTCCTGGCATATTTAGGCTACAAACGTATTTCTATCAGGACCATGGAAGTCAGGAGACTGTGAAACCTCTTTGCTACAACAAGGCTCCAGAGGAGAATGAAAGCTTTTAATTTTTAGCAATCCTTTTACCGAGTACAGTATTACTGTGGCAGGTATATTTTCCTTTTAGGGCTAGGCAAATACAAGTTGGTAATAAACCAAATTTTTGTTCTTTGTATTATATGTTTGCTATTACTGAGTTTTATTTAAAAGTCTCTTCTCTGTGGAATATGTTGTTCAAAATGCCTGAAGTAATAATTATTACAACTAATACCATTACAGGATTTCAGTTTATATATTACTGAGGAGAGAATTAGCGATAATTAGCTATATGTATTAAATATTAGAAACCAGGAAGCATTTAAGCTGAATTTAGCACGTTTCACTGATTAATATCTATTGGTTTTTTTCATTTATGACTATGTAAAACAATATATATTGCCTCCTTAGTACCTTTATTGCACAGAGTTTGGTGATGCAAATGCTCTATTTAAAGTACAAAGTAGGCACTGCTGTGAGGACATACACATGAACACAAAAGATCAAGTGTTACAGCCAGGATTCATGCCCCCAGCTTCAGGCAGTCACTGTTACCATTCTATATCGTAAATGTAGAGACAGAAGCAACTCATGAAAGATTCATGTCTTTGGCAGCCTAAGTAACCCTTTGCAGGTGACTAACTTGCACCACAGGGCAGTTTTATACAGATATTTAATCATTTAAGCCCATAACCTAACAGGCATTTAAGCCCCTACCTTCCATTGCAATAAATTTAACAAGGGCACCTTGGTTGGTCTGCAAATGTCTAATGAGACTTTCAAAAGCAACTAGGTACCTAGGGTAGGATTCAACTCATCTGACTTCAGGTGTCTCCAGTGCAAGTATCTATAGCTGAGCTGGGCATACAGATTCTGATCACAGCAAATGGATAAAAATAATCAACAAACTCAGTGAAGATTACAGTGCGATTCCTACATCAGATGTAGATGGTTGCTCTTGAGTGAGGTGCAGGCATCTACAGCAGTGACACTGAATCAGCAGACCTGAACTCATACGCTCAATTTGAATGAAAGTTCATATAGAATTTACCTTCCACTGAGCCAATACTCTGCTAGGCATCTGAGTATCATCAAGTAACTGGCCCTCACAACCCAGCTATATTTCCAGTGGAAAACCTCCTCAGTTTCAATGGAAGTTGGGTCAGACTCTGACATTAGTTCATACTAAGTAGTTATAAGTATCAATCACTCTGTATGGATGTGGCCCAACGCAAGCTTGGTCATACAAGCATGCCGAGAGGCAACGTCTGAGGCAGAATCGAGCTGCATTTGCTTCTCAACCTTCTCAAATGTGAGACTTGGTAAAGCAAAGCCTGATTTGGTCTTACTCCTGCTTCCAGACAGGAGTGACTTTATGGCTACCGAGCAGCATTCTCATTAATGCAGGGTAGAGTTTCTATGTATTACTTGTCTTCTGCATCAATTTTTCATTTGCAGTTTATTCACAGAACTCTGCCTGTGCCCTTGAAGAGTCATCTTCTTCAAATGACTGAACTGATTGCATTACACAAAGTACACCAGTAAAATATTTTTGGGAAGTGAAACAACATTTTACTCTTTTTAAACTATGTCTTGTGTTCATAATGCCAGATCCATCACTGGACAGCAAAGCAGCATGCTAGCAGCACGATTATGACATTGGGTATCCCTTTGAAAAATTCTACATTATGAAACGTTATGAGATTGGCTAATTGTGGACAAAATCAGGCTAGAATTAAAGTGCCCATTTTATACTAGAAGTTAATTAACTAATGACTGTATTTGGTATATTATATGTTCTCTATCATTCAAATTCTTTATAATAAAATTGGCTGTCTTTCTCAAAAACGTGCAGTGCCTTGATCAGAAGTTACAGTCTTGATCTATCTATTACTTGGTGAAATTATGTCTTGCATTATGAGAAATTGGGATGTCTGACAACTGTGGTCCTTTCTGCCCTTAATATCTAAAGCTTTTTCTCATTTTGTCCTTGAACCAAAGCCCAATTATTTTAGTGGGAAACTTTCCTTTGGTTTCAAAGGGCATCTCCCTGCAAACTGGCTGCAATATGCAAACTCACTTTTCAGGACTCCTGATGGCTGGAACAGAAAAATAGGGTTCCTTTTACCCTTGGAAATGGGATTTGCTTAGTGGAACAGAGGCCTTCTATCTGCATAGGCATGAATTTACACAGACAGCTTTTAAGATTTTTGCCTGTTACACTGAGTAATACGGTACTATGTAGGATGTTCAGTGGAAAATGTGCAAAAAGTTAAAATTAGCATCACAGCAGGAAAATTAATTTATGGATATTATTTTAGTGTTGTACCCTTAAAGTTAAATGAGTAGGGTTGTATTGTATATAATCACGCATTAGGACCAATTTCCTGTCATCCTGAGCCCAGAAGTCTTCTTACTGAAGGTGTGAAGATGGGCTTAGGAAAGCAAGGAGGATTTGGCCTTTAAATTACTTTGGGCTCATTATCTTGGGGAGGAAACGTAGAATGTAGTTAATTATGATTGTTTCTCATTATGTTACTCATTAATAAATAATTCTTTTCCATTCTTAGATGCCCGCCTTGCTGAGAAAGGTATGTACCTTATTTACATCTAAATTATGGTGTTGAATTATTTCAGTGGGCTGCATATGGCATTTCTCAAATTTTAGTTACCATGTGACCTCCCCCGGGTTCTCACGTTGTTACATTCAAGATTAATGAGACACTGGCTCTCTATTAGGAAGCTATTTAAGAATATGCATTTACTTATTGTGAAATATTACAGGAATTAATATAATCTGACCTTTTCATCAATACAAGTGAACTAAATGGTGTCTGGTTTACTGCAGCGTAAGGTCCTCAAACAGAACATTTTTTGTGGATATTGTTCTGCTAATGACAGTAAGTCAAACCACACACAGAAAGGGCCAAAATTTCAAAGAGCGATCCTCTGGTTTGGGGGGCACCATCTACACATACATTTCTGATTTTGGACCTGAGTTAAGAGTAGCAGACAACAGACACAAGTGCACAGGCTTGTGTTTGTTACTCATGTTGTAGGCACAGCAGCTGCCCAAACGAGCGGATTTGTTCAAATGTAGCCTTGCAAGTGCTGAGGAAACATGTGTGGTGTCACTGGGTACCCTTCAGAGTTCTCATAGATAGCTTTCTGTTTTCTCTGAATGCAAATGGTCAGATTCAGCTTGCACACAATCAAATGGAGTGATACTGTGGGAACACTCCCATTAATTTTAATGAGATTAGTTTCTGAGTTAAGGTGCTATTCCATGAGTCTAAAGGTATCTGGTCCAAAGACATTTCTGTAGGTTGCTCCACTGTATCATTCCATATTATATTTTCTCACTTGTATTACCTGGGTTTGGGGTTTATTATTTTTTTTATTTTATTTTATTTTAGAAGCTTTTCACAGACAATAGCATCAGAGGGAATATTTTTACTTTCTCTGGAGATTCAAAGGAATTGGATTTCCAGCTCTTCCATCGGTTCTTAGCAGGACAGAGATAATGCTTGTGTTTTACTGACAACCTTAGAACAGACAATATATGAGGCATGCAATGTTTTAATTTCATCTTCTTTGGCCTGCTCTTGCTCCTACCTGCCATTCATGACAGTGTTGCTTCTTGTCTTGGTGAAAGCTAGATCTGGCCCCATCTCTGGGATGATTCCAAAGTACATATAGAATACAAAGATATGTTGATAAAAATAAAACTTTAATTTGTTGTGAGGCGTTTTTTTTTTGTTTGTTTGTTTGTTTTTTCATTGATATCTGATGAGGCTTTATTTCCAAAGATTAAATGGTTTTGCTGTTGTCCAGGGGGAATATCTTGAAACTACACGTCAAAGCTAATGTAATTTCAGTGTTCTACTAACATTGTTCTTTAACTGCTAAGATCTAAAGCACAAGTACCTGACTAGAATGGGGGTGATCCCATAAAGTTCTCTGTGACATCACACTATGTCACAGACAATGGCTACCCAACCACAGGCACTGCCTGGACAATTCTAATAATAGACCAAGATTTGATACTCAGCCAAAAAAACCCACCAACAGATAAGTCTTATATGTGATTTTTGGAGGCCAAGCTATCTTTCAGCCTGAGGAGTTCTGCAAATCTGTGCCCCTAAAGGCAGGAAGCCAATAGTGCTGTAATCAAGAAACTTGAAGGAATATAGAAATTTAAATAAAACCATGTTAGATGATGCCTAAGAAGCTACATTTCACTCACTTAAATATCATCTAATATACTGCTAGTTGTATATCTATTGTCTAATTATATCCTTTCCCTACTGTATGCATAGAACATTCTCACTTTCCATACACTTAACCCTCAGATTTACTTCTTCTGTTATTAAATTCAAACCAGCTGTAGTTCTGGTCTCCAAGTAATGGGGTCATAGTATAAGCAAAATGAATGCAGCCAAGATGATACAAGCATGTTTCGTATATCACCCATAAGCATATCTTACATGCCACTCCGCAAATCAGACTTGTCACTCCAGGCCACTCCACTCTGAACACAACTGTAGCACTGGCTACACGACAACTCCAGAAGTGACAACAGCCTGGAACTAAGGGTCCTTATCCACAAAACACTGATGAATTATAGCAATATTATAATGAACAGATAATAGAGAATTCATTTGCAATGAATTATAAAGGGCCTAAATAATTTGGTTTTTAACAGTCCTCTTACCTTTGCCTTTTTGACTGCATTCAAGGCTGCCAGTGTTGCCTTGGCAGACAGACGTACCAAGAATTACAATAATCCAATCCGAGGAGGTCATGAGAACATGAATCTAATGAATCTAGGCTAATAATTACAGCTCATTTAATTACCTCTGAGATAAAACAGGAGCTGTAATTTTTTTTATAATTGATGTTGCTGACATCTTTGTACCTTTTAAGTGTATTAGTTGTAAAATCTGCATTGTTAATGCTGAAGTTGATAAAAATGTCACAAAGTAAAGCAAAGATAATGGAACAGGAGAGTCTCTAAATGTCAAATAAGTAGAAAGGTATTGATAGATAGATACTTTACTGCCTTTATGCTACACATGAGCTCTGCAATAAATGTACTACATGTGTGAGGAAGTGAATGCGGAGCTCCTGGCTGAAATACTGTCAAGGTTTTGTTTGGTCAGATTTTCTCAATGTAATTCTAATTTTTTTATACTTGCCTTAGGCCATTATCATGAAAGCAGATGCATTAGACTAGACACTTGATAGAGGAACTCACGTTATTATACAGAAATCCACGTTAAAATATTGGATAGCTTCAGGCCCCAAACCTGGTAAATTTGTAATTACATGGCAACTATATTCAGGTAAATTGCCTTATTGAAGTTTTGTATCTGCCATACCGGGAATTTGGAAAATAGTCTCTTTAACAATTGAAAAAAATATCTGGCTCAATAAAGTTCTTTTTTCATACAGGGCATTGATTATTGTTTCTCCGTGGACTGATCCTGCACCTCTGCAGCCAATGAGAGTTTTACAATCAATGAGAGTTTAACTTCTTTGGGAATAGGAGAAGGTCCTCTGTGCCTAATGGACCTTGAAATTGACACAACTTCTTTATATTTTTGCTTTTGCTTCAGCACTTTCAGTGCCAGCACAGATTTCAAAGAGGTGTTTCCAGCCAGCTCACTTTTCCCGTGCTGCACCTTGAACAGCAGAGGACAAATGGAGCTGAAGGTAAGTCCCACACGGACAGGAAAGATTGTTATGCATCCTTGGTTGGTTGGTTTTTGAAAGTCATGCTTGCCTTTGTCAATAATTTAGTATTCCTTCCTTCTTCACATCTTAGGCAATATCTTGGTGGTCAGGGATATGGCCCATGAGTCCAAAAGACACCATGGTATAGTCTTGCAGAGCTCAGCTCTTGGTGCAGTGGGACCTCTGACAGGGGGCTGAGCAGTCAGATGGTTTTTCTCCCAGCACGTGACATTGAGATTGCCAAGAAGCAGCAGCTCAGAGACCACCAGCCCTCTTTCTACACCATGGCCCAAGTCTTCTCCCCATAACAGGGCTGTCCAGACACCAGGGAAGAAGGGGAGGTTTGTGGGAGAGACATGAGATCAAGGTCTAATGCAGATACCTTGCTAAAGTTGTATAGGTCTGTTCACTTGCAGAACGAGGACAGTTATGTGCACTTTTTCTGCCTTAATTTAGGTTAAAAGTTCTTTGAAATTATCTCACTGCACTAGTTTACCACCTAGTGCTACTACATTTCTTGATGCCTATTCTAACTGTCATGACCTGTAATAAAACCAACAAATTATGAATATTTATTATTTGTAGCATCATTTGACAGATAGTAGCTGAAGTGAATCATCCTGCTGCCCTTTTAAACGAAATGCAAAAGTATACACACACATGCACTACCCTGTATAAAAATACCCATGCAAAACCAGACCTGACCATGTTTTTCATTAGTGGAACATAAAAGCCAACTTTATTCTTTGTGAAACCCTTTTAAAACCACAGCAACAGTTTATAATTTTTACTTCGTCATAGTAGTTTATTGTTTTCCTGACATTTTTTAAATTATATTTATTGTACAGATTTAATTCATTTATGCATACGTAAGAGAAAAGACAGTTTCTCTCTATGGTCCAATATGCAGCTGATAGTCATTCAGCCTTTTGGAAACCACAGCAGTTCAAGAGGGAAGAAGTAATAAACTGTTTTCCTTCTGCTTCTTTGATCTTGGATCAAGAAGATGACAACAACCAGTCATAGGCAAAGAAAAACCAGGTCATCCCTAAGGGACACAGCATAAAAACTGAGAGGATTATGCACTTTCACCTCTCTTCACAGACTGTTGTGACACAGCAGTTTTAAAAGCTGTCTGATAATAATAATAGAAAGAAACCATACAGGCTCCTCACCCACTTTAATAATGTCATACAATTGATCTAAGAAGTGACATTTAAAGTGTTATTTAGATACTACCAGCTAGCTGGTTGCAATCTAACAGTTCAAAATATTATTTTTTATTTTAATGTACTGATGAACTAGAGTTGCTGTAAGTTCTGCTATGGTGACATGATTTTGAAAAAGCAGAGGACTCATGTGTCCCATGAGACCTTGAACCAAAGCAGCAATAAAGTTTGTAGCTCCTATATGACATCATGATTACATTTGTTTTTCTTTTTTAGAGTTTGCCATGTATCTGCTGTCTTTAAACTCCTTGGAACAGATCTTCTATTTACTACTAATTTAAGTCCTTCTTATGCAGAAGAAATGGCTGTCGTGGTTTAACCCATCCAGCAGTTAAAACAACCACACAGCTGTTCACTCACTCCCCTGCCCCCCACTGTGGGATGAGGGAGAGAATTGAAAATAAAACACATGGGTTGAGATAAAGACAGTTTAATAAGACAGGAAAGGATATGCTAATACTAATACTAATACTAATATTAGAATATACAAAACAAGTGATGAACAGCACTATTTCTCACCACACAAAGCCAATGTTCAGGTAATTCCTGAGACACCCTGACTCCCAGCCATCCCCCCAGTTATTTGTGGAACATGACATCATATGGTATGGAATATCCCTTTGGCCAGTTTGGGTCAGCTGTCCTGGCTGTGTCCCCTCCCAGCTTCTTGGGTCCCCCACCTTCTCAATGGCAGGGCAGTATGAGAAGCTGAAAAGTCCTTCACTGCTTGGCAACAACTAAAAACAGCAATGTGTTATCAACACTACTCTCATCCTAAATCCAAAACACAGCACTATAGCAGCTGCTAGGAAGAAAATCAACTCTATCCCTGCTGAAACCAGGACACGGGCTTACAAAACAGAAACAAACCTCCTCTATGTGAAGGGTCTCACCCCAAATGATTGAACACTCCAGCACATTCAAATATCTCAGCCACTTCAAAGCGGCAAAGGAATTTTTCTTCCTCCAAAACTTAGGAGCATCTTCATAACATTTCTTAGAACAGGAAGAAAGTCAAATTAGAGCAAGTCAAGAAAGGAGATGACTAGGCAGAAGAGAGGAGAGGAGAGGAGAGGAGAGGAGAGGAGAGGAGAGGAGAGGAGAGGAGAGGAGAGGAGAGGAGAGGAGAGGAGAGGAGAGGAGAGGAGAGGAGAGGAGAGGAGAGGAGAGGAGAGGAGAGGAGAGAGGAGAGGAAATAATACAGAGGCAGAAGGTGTTAGTAGCAAGATGGGCATAGTCCTACTGCTGGTCTCTTAAGCCCAGTCTCACCTATCATCTATACTGTTCACCTGCAGGCACAAACTTATGTTGTTCTCCAGAGCATACCTAAGAGGAAAAGTTAATAGAGCTCACATAACTGCAAACCCAGCTTCTCCAACCAGAAAGGCTGGAGCTAAGCACCTTCCAGGCCTGTCCACCAGACGAGAGCTCAGATATAATCTTGCTGATTCTTCAGGTGACTTTTATCTCACCTAGCTCAGAGTAGACACCACCTTAGCTAAGCCCCCCAGTTCATGGAAAGAAATTTAAGATCAAATTAATTGTATGCTGGAAGCATGCTGTTCTGTACATTGGCTTTAGGGGGACACCTTTAGAACAGCTCCTATCTTTGGTGTTGGCATCTGCACTGCGGATGACTACATTTGGTCAGATGAATACATGCCGGTATCCAAGGCACAGCTTGGCTTCTGGACACCTATGGAGACAGAAAATTCATGGTCCAGTATGTTTACCATGCTCTCTCAGTCTGTTCCTTGGTTGAGTTCACATGTCTCATGATGCAGAAAGTGGCCAAGGAGCAGCAGTTGACTGTGGCTGGAGTTAATTGTCTAATTATCTAGCTAAAAGATATTTAAGCTTATAATTAATAGAAGAGTAAAACTTATGTGCAAAATGTCACGTTGATTACTACTCTTGCAACTAGTATGAGAATGGTTGCATCATGCCCAGCAATTGAGCTATTGAGGTGGGTAGAGGACGCAAGGTCAGGAATAGACAAAGATTTGGAGACAGACACCAAATGGAGAGAAATGCACCCAAATCCTGCCAGTTGCCACAATCCAGAAGGAGCTGGTACCAAACTGTTGCTCTGTAATATGAGCATTTTACCCGTGCCTTGCATTTCACCAGCATTGGGAGGTGTGAAGGAGGTTCACAACACATTTCTCAAAAGGCTTTTCTATTTGTAATTTCCACAGTTGTTATCTTGAGTTCATACACCAAGATGTGGGTTGTCTTCTTTATCTTATTCATCATTTTGGACACATATCACAACTGCTCTTTGCTTTTAGCCTAGCAAGGCTCACCTTTTCCTAAGCTAGATATTTAAACCAGACAGATGACTTCAGTCCAATTTCCTTCAGTTATTACAGAGACAAGAATTGTACCTCAGATTTTAGGGTCTGCTTTGTAGATATGTAGAGGAGTGAAACCAATGAATTTGAATCCTAACTTTTTCAGTAGCATAATAAAATCTTTCCTATCTTAGCTTCAACAATTTTAAATTATTAACTTGTGTTCAAAGGGAAAATTCTTGCAAGAAGTGATACATAACCATTCTATCTTTACTGCTGTGTCTTGCTTTCTACAAATGCTTGGAGATACACATGTGCATGTTTCCCCAGAGAGGAATGTTTTCCTGAATCATGGCCTTAACAATTACACGTTGAAGAGACCTGACTATGAGGGGCATTTTGCATTTCATTGAAAATAAGCCACCACTGGAATGGAAAAGTCAGTTACCCAGCCATATTCAGCACCATTATCCAATAATTCATGGTTGAAGGTGCATAACTTCTTACTCAGATGAAATTCTCAGAGGCAATTTGAGGTAAATAAAATACAGTTCTCTGATACAGAATGTAACAGCTGTCTTTGCTTAGCATTTTGATTTGTTTTTCTTTCTCTCCTAAAGTGAACAAAAAGTGTTGAAAATCTACATATTAGTGCCACAGAAATGTATTTTTCTTGGCATCCCATATCCTGTTTCCTTTTTTCCCAAGTTTGCTGTTCTCAGCTTCCCAAGTACAGCAATCCCCCAGCTGCATCTGATAATTCTCATCTCAACAACAACAAAAGAGAAAAAAGAAAAACCCTCTGCAAAAATAATATACTCATTTTCATGCCACATTTAAAAGAAAAATAAGTAAATGAACAGCTGGACTACAGTAAATGATTTTTGACTAGTTTAAGGGAATTTTATATACAATCTTCTCTAAGTATTTCCTCCACACCTGCAGCAACCCCTTTTTCCTCCATCTCCTATTCCGTTCTGACTGAAGATGATGATAACATGGGATCGTGAATCATCAGTTAATCTGGAAAAAATCCTACGTTGCAAGAAGCACAGTTAATTCTACTTTTTGATTTGGTGCCTTCCTCCTCTTCCTTTTTCTATGATTAAAAACCCAAGGCTCTAGTGAATCTTTATATCAGAATAATGAAGAATTTTGCCATGGGGAAATGGTTTATTTTTCAAGAGTTCTACAAAACAAACCTTTAGTGTAAATTGGGTTATTTTCATTTATTTTATTGGAACTCAGGAAGTTCTTTCCTATATAGGAGTTGGGGGGCAAGCAAAGGAGATGACTGATTAGTGAAATGTTCGCCCCACCCAAAGAAAAAAAAATAGCTCTTAGTGGTGGTCTCACTAAGAGCTATGAAATACATTCTAGATATTTCTACAGCCCCTGTTGTGTTACCACACAGAACCCACCGTTTTTCTCCCTCAGTAAATCTAGAAGTAAACATTCAGCTTGCTTAGGCTCCACTCATTTAAATATCTTAAAATAGAAAAATGGGATTAAGTGCATTTTGTAATTATACAAAACAATAGTAGACCTTTAAAGGAAATATGGCTCTAAATTCTGATATTAAGATAACAATGTATTATGAAAAGTGAATTATTATATTATCTTTAAAAATAAAAAAAAACTTTATTCACCTAAAAAGGCTTGACAGAATCAATTAGCACAAACCATGGGCACTAAGTACTAGAGGAGGTAATAAATTTTAGTATACACTGAAAATAAAGCTGATACAACATATGCTTTTTTTTTCTTCTTCTACACACTGTGTCACAATATTACTTGATGAGTATTGTTACTTCTGCTGATTGTTAAACTTCGCAGACAATGAGAGTGGCATATCAGCTCCCCTAATTGAACAATTTATCACGAGTGTTTGCCTTTTAGAATGAATAGTCTAAAGGATGTACAAAAAACAGACTCTGTAAAAACTACTTACCTTGTAGGACACAAATAATACTAGTTTTCATCGAACAAACCGGAACCAACAGAGGTGTACTTATCTTCAAATGCCATTTGATTGACTGACATTTCTTCAGGCTTCATTATTCACGTGTCAGGAAGTAAATAAGTGAGTTTTATAGACTTTATGTTAATTTACTCTGGCAGTTAATTTACTCTGGCAGCATTGCCTTCTGGAGTATTATAGCAAAGTTTGTACTGAAGGATGATGAAAGCTCCCTTCACCTTCTCATTCAATCTCTAACACTCAGACACTTTGATTTCTTCCATACTTTTCCTGTGATTTCAAAAGATGGAAATTTATTGCAGTACAGTAGATATGAGAGTGCATGTACATGTCTGTATTACATGCATACAATTTTCACCACATTTTCAGACCTGACAGCATTGGTAGGAAAGTTCACAGCAGAAGGTCCGATGCAGACTTTGTTAAATTCACCAGTGGTATCAAATGGGCCTATCTCTACATGGGTTCAGCTCCTCGAGGTGAAAAATAGGTAACAATTCTTAACCCGCTTACTCAGAGTGTGAGAGACTAACGTTGACATCAGAAGTCTCCTGCCAAAAGTGGAAGTGATGGCAGTTATATTTAACAAACGAGATACCCTTTGGTTTTGTTTTAGACCTTAGTAGTTATAATTTCCTGATGTTTGCAGCTCTCTTTGTACTGGAAAGAAGAAAGGGATTCAGCTGTTTTGCGTATAAAAGAGAATGGAGGTGGGGAAAACCATACAAGTTGTCTCATGTCAAATGTAAGGGCAGAAGGAAGCGGGCGGCTGGAGTCCCACTTGATTCAATGGGGCTGGAATGCAGCTGACCCAAAAAAAGCTCAGGCTGCTCCAGCTTGCCAGCATGATCTGCCTAAACGTGGCTTGGATGCTGCTGAAAAGCTGGGGAGTCATGAAAGGGCCTCCCAACCGTGGCACACCACTTGGTTCTGTTTACTTCTTGGTTTTCTCGGGGTGTTTTTCAGGACAGGTTTGGTTGTTTCATTGGTTTGAACCTTGTTTTTGTTTGCTTGTTTGCCTTATTTTTTGAAAGTTTACCTTTGGAAAAAGAGAAATTGCTTTTTGAAAATGCAAGAGGGACTAGAAGTGAAAAGAGTGGGAGGTGAGAAAACACCTTTTTGTGAAGGTCCTTTTCCTTTCTTTTCAGTGCTGAAGTTTTACCCCATCCTTTGGCATCTGCAGGGCAGCCTTCGGTACGGTTTCCTCCCACTGCTTTCTGTAAATTGTTCTGAGTCATGAATGAATTCAGAGGAAGAGGACTGGTTTGGAAAACACTTGAATTTTTGAAACTTTAAAAGATACCAGATTTGGTCAAATATATGAAAATATCAATAACATCATTGTTGCTTTGCCATCAGAATGAAAACAAGACACAGTTGTTGTTTTCCAGAACATGAGAAATCTTAAAATTTAAAGTTAATCTTACCTTGACTTCAGTATTTTATTTGAATTATCTTTATAGTGCCATCCGGTTCCAGCCTTATTCACTACCAGCTGAATCAATTACCTTTCCTGATAAAACAATTTTCCAATGTTTCAAGTTTTAAAATATGTGATTTCACCAAGGCAACAGTCCCTGGCTTCGTAGCAAGAACCTTTTTAAAATTGCTACACACCCCATTCGCCTTCTCTATAAAGAAATGCAATTTAGTGAGAGTAAGTTTGTTAAATTAGAGCAGTAGATACATCAGACACCGGTAGGATTCTTTAAATGCTGTGTTATGAATCAGCGCAAATGTATGCATACTGGAGAATTGTCTTTAAATCAGAGATAATACAAACATGCAACACAGTGATGTTTACTCTATAAGGAAAATTATAAACTGTTTTTCCCAAAAATGCTCCTTATCCAATGGGGAAAAAAAAAAAAATTATCTTTAATCAAATTATTCTAAGCAGAATAAGCAAAGCTTTGTTTATTTTTTACACGATTCTTTGCACTTAAATCCCTCCTCCTTTTAAGTGGAGGTTAAAGATCATTGATGAGAGTAAGAAGTAACAATAAAGAAATTTGAGGCAATGTGCACAGCCAAGCAGTGGAGCAGGTTACCCAGCGATGCTGTGCAGTCTTCATCCATGGATGTTTTTCGAGACCTAAGTGGATAAAGCCTGAGAAACCTGGTCTGACCTCATAGCTGACCCTGCTTTGAGCAGGAGATCACTCTACAGACCTCCTCAGGTCCTTTCCAGCCTGAATTATCCTGTAATCCTATGATTATATTACCTATATTTTTCTGAAACAAGGTTCATTTTTCTACGGCATTAATGGCTTTCTAAGGAAGATGATAGCCTTCACTAAAAAGGTACTTACAGGCAGTTCCCTGGTGTCCACCTCACACACACACACGTTTAAAATTGAAGATAAGTCTTGTTTTGAATTGTATGTTATCATAGTACACAGAGGCTCAAGTTATGCACAACTACAGCAGCTAACAAAAGGGGATCCATGCAGCTAGTGTCCAAATGTAGAAAGCATAGATGCGATTTCTGTGCTTACCCTCATTTTTCTTGTGAAACCACCAGGAAGATGCGACGGATACAGCCAACAAGGCGTAGTGAATGTTAAGCAAAAAGGTCATTTAGATCCTATTTGCTTTTGCTCTTTCGGTCACAGCAGATATTACTTCCCTTCTTGTCATAGAGGCTTTTGAACATGCTTAAAGACCTTCTTCTTTTAGTGCTTCAGGTAACTGGGATGATTGAAGTACTCAGAAGATAGCTCAGTTCTCCATTGGGGAGGTAGATCCCTCATACCTGACAGCAACAGAAATTCCAAGACTGTCCCTAATAGCTCCGTAAGAGATGGGGCTAACCCCCGCAAATCCTATCTGGGGTAGGGCACCTCACTAAAGTGAAACACAGACAATAATCACATCCTCTTATCCTCTGCCCTTTGCTGAGCAGGTCTTTTGCGCAGGGAAGAGATTGCTCTGCTTTGCTACACACCCAGTGAGTTCCCTTTTACTTCTCCCTGGCTGAGATTGCTCTGGAAACATGAGTTACAGTAGCACCATGCACAGCTGACAGAAAAATAGTGCCATGTCATTTTTCAGTTCTGGCCACTTTCTCAGGGTTTATACAGGCAGCCAAACATTAGTCAAATAATTGTTCAGGGCAGCCCCCAACGTGGGAATTAGAAGCCATTAAAACAGGGAAAATCTTTGATTTTGCTTGCATATTGGAAAACATTTTCAGCATTTGTCTGAGGTAGCACCTTTGCAGTTGGCAATAAAACGATGCCAGTTTCCACCATATGAAGTGCTGGCTTTGACAGTGCTTTGTCAGCCACTTCATCTCTCAGTGTCAAACCTTGCATCAGAAACAGCAACACTGAGAAAACAGCTGATGTCTCTATTTCTTTTGCTAACCAGAGGATGTAATGTCAGATGCAAAACCTGTTTAATCTCAAGTCTGGAAAGATTTTTGCTCTGTCTTTTTCAAACATTAGGTCTTACCATGATTTCCTGTTTCCTCTATGTGCCATAATCCAGATTGTGATTTTAACTAGAAAGGTTATAGGAGAAACAAAGATGTAGCTCAGGTCCAGGCAATGACATACCTTTTCTGAATCTCTCATAGATGAGGAATATTTTCTTCATTAAAAATCAATTTCTTATTTTGAAGAAACTTTTTTTCACTGGGATACAGGTGTTACTTAGGTATCTATCTGATTTGAGCACCTACTGTCAAAATTTTAATCTCAAAACCTGCATACTGCTGCTACCTAGAGGTGCCTAAAGGCCTGCAGGAGTTTATATTTCTGACATAAAACTTCCCCAGGGACCTAATTTCTGCTTTGGGAGGACTGACCACAGAAAGAAGACGGCTGTTAGCAGTCTCCAATTTGACAAGGCTCAACTTCACTGGGCAGCTTCAGATTCTGGGGAGCTATTTCATGCCAAAAATGCTTGTTTAAATGTTTCCAAAAATGAATATTCTCAGAACTTCCACCCATGAGGGTAAAAGAAGGAGATAAAATGGAAGAAGTAATTCAAGTTTGACTTTGGTTGAACCCTATTTTTATTTTTTCTCTCTGAGCAGCTTTTTCTGCTTCTTCCTTTTCAGCAGTACTCACATGCCAGAAAGGAAAGTGCAGCAGGCTGAGACATCACTGAGCTTGTAGCTGTGACACCTGTAAAGCCCGGGGTCTACCAGCCTACATGAAGGAAAGGTCGACATTTGGGTGCATTTACTAATACTGGGACAAAATCCCATCCCTAGATGAGCTGCTTGTATCCCCAAGGTGGTTTTTTCCATCACACCAGCTAACCTGAGAAAAATAAACCGTCTGGGCACTCTGTTCACTGCTGTGTACCACTCCAGCCAGCACCTAGCCTATAATTGTACATAACGATCTGTCCACTGAAAAGGGGCCTGTGCTCTTAACTCACGGAGATTCACTTATTTTGGATAGCAAACAATACCCTGAAAACGTGCTACAAGCCCAACTATACACAGTAGCTGATTTGCACAAAAATACTATTCCTCCTTTTGTTGCTAGTCCTCAGCTGTCAACAAACAGAAAAAGTAATCCAATATTGTAATGTTAGCACTCAGTTCACTACCAAGAGAGTCATTCAACTTGGACATTTCCAATTTCATTTCTAATAAGGATACTTTATTTGCTTTATTTTAGACTGCTTTGACTCATTTTATTTGTGTGCCAGCAGCAATCACAAGTAGCTTTGAAAACAACTGTAATTTAAGGAAGTATAAATGGGATTTGCACCCAGAGTGTTTGCTTACATCATACGTATTGCATACAAATGCTATACGTACCATTCGGGAAGTGCACATTTTGTATTAATCTCATAGCAACAGGATAACAGGGTGCACCTACCTTAGCACTTTAGTTCAGAACAGGGAGAGACTTGTAAAGCAAAACTCCTGAGTATCTCCCCTCACTCTGCCAAGTTCACATGGCTGAACAGTCTCAGAGCACGCAACCTGGCTGCTGCTAAACTGGAAGATAAACTTCAGGAGGTACCTAGCAGTTAATGGCCTTCCACTTCATGGGACCAGACTAGGGTTAGTCCAAACTGTTACCCCACTCCTTCCTTCCTACTTCCTCAAAATTTGCATAATGTAAACATCATGTCCTCAGCATCAAACTGATTTGCTGTAAAGATCAAGTCTATGGATCTATATTACTTACTAAGAGAGATACAGTCTCAGCCAATTTGCCTTTAGCATCTGGCAAATGGGAAGATGAGCAAACAGAATAGCAACAAAGTCACCAAAATGCTGTAAAATAGATTGAAAAAGAGAGAAAATGTCATCTCCAAGGTGCCATTTACTATGAGCCGGGTTTTTTTCCCTCTGCACCAGCAGTAGTTTTGCAATTGAGGCATATGCCTTTCTCTGAATTTTATTTGGGGTATTATAAAAAGCATTATTATTGTTGTTGTTGTTAATAATAATTATTGTTTGGGTGGTTGTTAAACTCTTTGCACTGTCTGCCAAGCCTGCCTATTGGGGAAAAAATAATAAAAGCATCCTGAAGGTGCAGTTTCTTTGAACTGATCTCTGGAGCTTTGATTTGGTGGCAAACATATCCTGCCATCTGAACTTACTGAAAGATGAGCTCTCATTCTGTGCCAAGTGTGCTCTTAATGCATGAAGATACTAACTTTACTGTATTAGTGACCCAGAACAACAGAGGACAAGGAAATTAGATGGTCTCACCATGTTTAATAGTACTAAGCTTTATCGGACATGAAAACTTAAGCCTCTGTGTGATTGAGAAATTTTATGGCATTTTTAAGATATGTGAAAAAAAAAAAATATGCTTTTTATGCTTTAATATTGCCAGAAGTGTGTGACACATATGCACAACATGTTGTTGCAGGGCTTTTCTGAAATTATGAGCATTGGCAAATAGGGCTGTAGTTTTTCACCAGTAAACAAATTTTTCCCTGCCATCGAGGACAACTTGCATGGAACAGGCTGCATCTCTGCCTGCAGGTTCACTTAGATTTAGATCAAGGTGGCAATGTACAACAGCCTACCAGAAATGGCTCCAGGAGCTCTCAGGAAGTGTTTGGGAATGAGTTAGCCAGCATGGGCCAAAAGCAGGCTGGGGACAGAGAATACATAGTCGCACTGCAATGCCTGGGAACTCTCCCAAACATTGTTTAATCCACTAGTACAGTCATAATCTAAGAGGCTGGCTGCCTTTTCGGTTAAGTGAAATAATGTCTATCATATTCCAGATTTTACTATACATAAAACCCTAATGGCAAGATGTGTAAAGGCATAAACAGATATAAAGGTGCAGCAGAATTTACTGAAGTAGTCAAATCCCATACTCGAAAGATGTTAAAGAAAGCCCCACAGAAGTAATTACAAGCCTAATTTAAGCCTGGTAGGAGCTGGAGGTCTAAATTACTTGTAGTTCTAGACCTTATCTCCAGAGCCAGTTGTCAACATACTTTTAAAGTTACAGTTACAGTTACGTACCTAGTTAACAGAGTAGGGAAGGACAGACACTACCTGTCTGTATGTGTGTAGGTCCCAACGCATATTTAAAGACTTGACCCTAAATGATGTGTATACATATATAATGAGACAGGTCAATGAGGGGGCTTGATGACACTAAGCCCTGAAACATACTTCATCCCACAGCCAGAAACAGTCACAATTTCTGAAACGTCTGCTACATTCATTGAGCAGGTGGAGTTGGTTAGCTTTTAATGAGAAAGCAAATTTATAGACAACACACAATGCCGTATTGTGAGAGGTGTTTTGTAGTTTGTGCTAGTGACTTCTTAATCTCTAGATTTCTGCCCTCTTTTTACACTCTGTAGGAATCCAAAATAACAAAATAACTTAAAAAAAAACCCCACAGAAAATACATCCATAACTAATTAGCAGTGTACATTTGACCCTACTCACCCACTATATTTATGGACGAAGAAATTAATCTTTTCAGCTTGGCTTTATTTACTCTGAGGTGAATTTTTTAAAACATATGATGAACATGAGAAAAGGGGACCTTTAACAGATTAGCTTGTTAAGTCTCAGACCAGGGTCTTGCTCCTGTGAAAGTGCTTCATGCTGGTGTGCTATTGTAAGGAAGACCCAACACTAGTGCAATTTTTTTAGTGATTTCCCTACTCTGCTTGCAACTGGTCTCACAGGCTATAACAAAAATGTGATCTAGAGTAAAAGGTGTTGATGGAGAGTTTCTACTCTAGAGTTTCCCAGCTTTCTGAGCTTGCAGGTTAGGCCGTAGGGCACATCCAGCCCAAGTCACAGCATGGTGCTAAGTTCTCCTGTCTGGTGTGGGGAGTACCAGGGCATCCATGGGGAGACTGTATGTGAACTCACGCTGATGTCACCAGCTGACAGAGCCAGAGGAGCTGCCCTAAGGCTCAGTGCCACGGCTGCCACCACCAGCTGTAATCTCCAGCACATACTTCCATCACATGGCAAATCTTCCCATGTGAGAGATGTAAAAGCAGTGTTGAAGCTCTGCTCTAATTTACCTCTGAAGTTTGCAGAGTCTGGGGCCAGGCCACTATAAATTATGTAGATGCCCTAGATGATTAGCAGGCTAAGGAATTAACTGGAAAAGGATGCAGTCTCATTACTGAGGAAATGTAACTGTTGGACCCTTGGAGAGGGAATGGTAAGACTGAAATGAAACCACTTCTCCATAGGTTTGGAGCATGATGAAGCTTGTGGGAAAGTGAGGCCTTAGAGTCAGAAACATAGCCCAGCTCCTCCTTCAGTCTTATTTGCCATGAAGTAATGCTGATTCATCTTAATTTATTTCCGATTCTAGAAATGTAACATTTTCAAAATTGGCTGCAAGGTCGTTAGGAACATGGTTTAGTGGTGGACTTGGAAGTGTTGGGTTTACAGTTGGACTCGATGATCTTAAAGATTCTTTTCCAATCTAAATGATTCTACGATTCCATGATTTTTCACAAAACTGATAGTTGAATGAGGAATAGGCCAAGCCATGTTCATGTAGGCCATGCAAACCAAATCTAGCATATATATAGGGAATTTAACAGCAGGCTTCACCCTACAGATCTGTTTTGAAGCTGAGAGTTGTCCTGAATATTTTTGGAAGAAACAATCTGTGAGACTTCGTCAGCTTCCACAGAAAAATGAAAAAAAATTCCTCAGCAAAATAAATAAAAAAAAAACCAAAACCAAACACTGCACCGCTTGATCAGCCTACTCTTCAGTCATTGACAGGGACAAAAAGCATCAGGAAGAGAAGACACAGCCTTAGCTGATGCATTTTCTTCTGAAAAGCTGCTGCTGCGGCTGTTTCAGGTGCTGTGGCTGTGGCTGCTGGTGACAGTGAAGGTGACTGAGGAGGGGCTAAAAATATGAATTCCCCGGGGGAATACGCTAACCACTTGCTCTGCCTGTCGCTCCGGGGAAGCTAACATCAGTGCTAATTGATCCAAACACTCGCGCTGAAAGTGAATGAGAGTGAGAGCTGGACAGGGTGCGGCAAAGCTTCCTGTCAGAGCCTGCCAAAAGCAGCTGAACCTTTGTTGTGGGGGTAGAACATAGATCTGCGTCGGGGGGGAAGGGACATGATGGAATTGGAAACAGGGGTTGAGAAAAGAGGGAGGAAGAGTGGAGGGACAGCTGTGGTCATGATTCCTCACCAGCTAAACCACAGGAACGGCCTGTGGGGACAGAGACTCTACATGCAGAGGAGATCCATATAGTCATTTCCTTTTCTTAGGAAGGTGGGAGGTTTACTTTCTCAGAGGAGAAGAAAAAGGCACAGTGTTCCCCCAGGATTTCTCCACAGATGGAAGTACCCATGCAGGCAGACAATATGAAAAAGGAGTAGATCTGAAGTGGCATTTCCATATGAGAGGTGCTGGATGTTAGCTGCCTTACCAAGGAACCACTACAATACAGTAATTTAATGTGCGTTTGCCCTTCCACTCACTGAACGATTGGTGTTCAGACTCCTGGGAGTAGACAGATAGAAGAACTGCAGCCACCAAAACAGTCCCAATGGAGACAGAGACCCTTAGGAATCAAAAATGCCCGAATTTGCCTGTAGCAGTAAGTGCTGCCTCAATGCAGAGTTAGCACTTGCTCAGACAAACCTGGTTCAATGTAAGCTCTTGCTTTGTGGCAGTGAAGGTGGAAGAAATTGACTTTCTAATGGAGCAGTGAATAAACCATGGAGTGCTGACTCAATCAAAATTCAAGCTAGTTGGCCCACAGGCTCAGGAAATTTATCACAAACAGCCAATACTTTGCAGAAACCTCCAAGACAAGAAAAGGGGGTTTTTGAGTCAATGAACTCAAATCTGGCTTAGAAACAGTTTATGTTCCCATCACGGAAACTCTTTTTAGGAAGAGCAGAGGAAAAAAAAGAGAAACAATATTCCAAAAAGTGATACAAAAGTGAGATGCAGCTGCCTAAGTAATGCATGAAAGATGAGTTAGTATCTAATAAATTCCATTGATAAATTCTTCAGGCATATCATTAAAGATAAGACAGAGTTCTTTGCATATCATTAATGGTGGACAAAATTTCAAATCAGGGGCTGGCTTCATCAAAGGCATAACAGGTAGATAGATTTCCATATAATGAATGCATTTCTATTCATTAAATTCTGCAAGTACAGAAATAATGAGTAGTGGAAGTGCTCATTATCAGATACTGATATTTATAGAAAACCACCACATTGTGGTAAAAAATATAGCCCAAATCAATATTTATGAAGGACTGTTTTCCTATAAATGGAGAAAAACTTTGCTTTTTTATCATGAGTTCTTTGTTTAATTATCCACTTCTGCATTTTAATCAACAAAAATGCACTATGTTTGTTAACAACCAAGTAGCAACAGTGCTCTACTCATTATTCCTTTAAGGAATTCACTCCCTTGTTGGGTAACTGCAGTTCCCAGTACAGCACATATACATTCTGTCCTCTATTTACTCTTTGCTTTGGTGTTCATGAAAATGCTTCTTAGTTCATCCAAAAAAAAAGCAGCTGTGACATTAATAAATGGAGCCTAGAGAGAAATATTTTCAGGCAGAAAAAAGGCTTTGACCAGATCAGGATTGAATTTTTTACTATTCTTTTCCTGGAAAAAATGTGATTGAAAGTGACCTTTAGGTACCTATTATTATCCAAAGTGAAAACAAGATTATTCAATTAATACTTTACATAGTACAAAAATGTTGGGCCATATCATGGGATTTAAAAGCTTATATTCAATACACACAGATTTAATATTCAGGCAAGTAAATCCTGTGGGTGCAGAGTAAAACACAAACCATGGTATTTAATGAGATTCCCTATCTGAAAAATGTGGTTATGGCTAAACCCCCTCTCCTTTACAAGAAATCTAATATTTGATTTAGGGTAATGATGCCTCTTCTCAAATTAATCTTGTGTCTTTAATTATTCAAATCTTCAGCATTACTGAAACCATTCTAATTATTCCCATTGCTCAGTGGTATTAGCAAAAATTATGCTTAAATTTAAAATCACTTTAATGGGGGCCATATTATTCTCATGCTCATTTGACTATTTAAGATTTCACCTCTGAGACAAAAAAGGTTGACTGCAGCCAACATCTCCTTTATTAAAATTATCATCTTTGCATTTTTACCAGTAACTTAATAAGAAGCAAAGTAGACCACTCCTATTAGATTCTGCCCCCACCTTTCAACTAGTAAATCCCACCCCTCATATTATCTCCTCATTTATGCTTTTTAAAGTTTTATGATACTAATATTCTTTTATGATCTGTTCAGTTTATCAGCTGACAAGGCTTTATGTACCTTTTCCAGTGAATTGCCATTGAGAAATTAAGATTGCTGTTTATTTCATGTAAATAAAATAGCATGTGAGACTGCAATATTGAATGATATTTGTCTCCACTGTTATTTCAAGATGCTAGAATATACTGTGTAAATACAGGTTCTAAATGCAGTAGAAGGAGACTCAGAAAGAGAATAGAGGAAAATATTCTAGAAAAGTTCCTGTTGCTTTTTACTTAATGTATTCATTTTTATCATCTGAAGCACGCTTGAATTTTAAAATGTGGAATCTCCTTTTAGCATGTTTCATTTTGTTTAGTATTTTTGTCTCATTTGGGAACCTACCGCTGTTTTCAAAAGTCAGATTCTGTTCTGATTTCCTTTGTATTTTGGAAGTTACAGCTAACAACTCTCAGTACTGAGTCATCCAAAACTTGATTCTGATGACAGTCAAGCTGAAGATCTTCCTATGCAGAAGAAATCAGTTAGCACTGTGGTATTATTCTGGCTTCCATAACCCTAGGGCTTATTTGCTGGGATGAGGATGGACCTGGCTGTTTATAGGTGAAATATGTGCACGATAAAAAAAACTAAGTGGTTTCTCCATGAGAGTGAAAGGTAAAATGGAAAGTCCTCTTGACCTGTACAGAGTCCATGACTTCCATTTTAGGTGATGGTCCCAAAAGGCAAGCAGGTTTACTGAGCTTGCCAACACTGGTAATACAGCTTATACATTGACTATCTGAGGACATGGTATACTGGTATGTATTGCTTTAAATACAAGTGTGCATGCCTGGCTCCTGAGGACACAAGTTAGATACCATCATGTTAGGAAGATGTGAAATAATGTCTATCACTGCCTGCAGAGCAGGAATTGGAAAAAGATTATGTCTGTGGGATGGCTATTACAGATTCCTCTCCGCTTTCTTTCTTTCCCATTTCCCTATTGATTGCTCCTTGGACAACATCCACTCTTCAGTCTTCTACATGCTTAACTCACATTTTGAGACAGGTCAGTGAACCTATTTCAACTTCTCTAATCATGTGCCCTGTTAATGTCAAGCTGAACAGAAGGAACATGGAGTTTCCCTTCCCCTGGGTTCACTCCCCAGAGAGGAGCCCAGTGGGAGTATAGGTTGGCATCATTAGGATTGAATTTTCAGTAATTGCATCATTATGTGCATTTCCACAGTATCTGGTACTCTGCAAATGAATTAGAAACACATCAGGGTTCAACAAAAGGAGCAATACCCTCCTCTACTTGCCTCATCATAACCTCTTTCTTAAATAGATTAAATCCTTTCTTAAATAGATCAAATCAAGATAATAACTTTCTTGGGAAGCATTGCCTAGAATAATCAGATTTCTCGGGGGATGATACTGATAATTAAATATATCAGGGCTGGACCTCTATCTGACATTCACAGATACTAGTTCTGTAGCTGAAATCCATTGAAATCAGGATAATTCAGCAGGTTTCTCAGCTACATCATTTTTAAAAATATTTCATTTGTCTGGAGCTTTGCTGGAAGACTGTTTTGTTTTGCATTGTTTGTTTGTTTGTTTTGAAGATAAAACATACCTTGTTGACAAGAAAAAGTTGCCAGTTCTGAATTCGTTTATTAATCGCACATTAAACATTGCCTGGCATTTGAGAGCTTAGAAAACATGCAGTGCTGATGTGAATGAGGAAAGGTTAGTGCTCAGAACCCACTTGGGACCATCAAAAAAAAAAAAAAATTATCATCAGAGCAGTCAAAATAGCAGTGCTGCTGCCATAAAGCTAGTCATATCATCTGACAGTTGTTCCCAAAACATTTGGAAGAACCCAAAAGTTCAGACGTGAGCCCTTTCCTGCATTATTATCACCTCGGAGTTGGCTACAACCCTCTTATTGATCTCTCTGTCTCTAACAACATGGTAATGCCTGACCTGATATGCATTTAAAACTACCTTTCATACAGTTCTTAAATGTGGACTATTGATTTGATAGACTATAATAACAACCCTCCCTGTCTTGTCGATGCATATGTATGGGCTGAGAAGAGAATTATTGATCCTTTAATATAACTTGCATGCTTATGGAGTCTTTCAAATATACACTATTGACCTGTATGTCTGCACTTTGTATATGTGAATTATTCTTAGGAAACCTTTAAAACATTAATTATTGACAACTAAATATATCACTGTAGAACCTCTGGAGATCTCAGTCTCTTCTGTCCAAACAGCTGCCTTGAATGCACACTGAGAGACTCATTTAGGCCTCATGTTTCAATTTTTCAGCAGAAATCTCAAGTATAGGACAACTCCTGTCTACTCAAGATTTGTGTTCTCTCAGTGTTTTAATGCAGTGTCACATACAAGTGTTTGGTGAAGCTCAGCACACTAAAAATAACTCAGACATGATCACGGGGAATCACACACTACCAGCTTTTCCTTTCCATACTAATGACTGATTTGACTCACAGATTAAAAAAAAAAAAAAAAGTACAATGGGCCTAATAACAGCAGGAAATGCTGTGACAGTTATCTACACACATGGGCTAACAGCAAGCATTCAAACCTACTGCCATGTTCCCTTAGCAGGGAGGCTTAGGTAGAGCTTATCCCTTTAGGGCCCCATGTGGACTCTACTACGTAGACTGCTTTGTTTGCTTATCCCCACATCTGGCTCAGCTGGGCCAGTACTTGCGAAGCCATTCACCCGAAGTATAGGTTTTGGTGCAGAAGGTTAAAAAAGGAGACTTGTCTAAAAAGTGTACTTAAGAAAATTACTGTTATTCCACAGATTGGAAACATTACGTCTTTTTGTTTCTGGTGCTTTCAGGACTTTTTTGGTCTGAGTTTTCTTCAAGTGAATGTTACTGGAATCAAGTAATTTCAGCAGCAGCCCACAAACCAGTTCTTTACGAATTATTTCTTATATATCCAAATTCAATGCCAATTTCAAAAAGACTGAGTACTTCACACAAAACCCCTGAGCATTAGGTTCCATTTGAATTCCCTTGTCAATATGGATTTTCGGTGCAAAAGAAACACACATTTTCCTGAAATTCACATGTTTTGAAAAAATGTCAACTCCGACAGATTTTGTTTAAGGAAAAAATCAAAGTAAAACCTTTCAGTAATGTCTACATTTGTTAAATGAAATGTTTCACTTTCTGCTTCAAAAGGACTTTTGGGAAATTAAACTGTTTTTATGTAAAAGAACATTAAAAACACAGAAATACTGCATGATTAGTTTTTGAATGAAACCGTTTCAATATTTCTGAAATTTACTGTGTCAGGCCAAAAATTTTTGCAATCTTATTTTATGGGAAAATTCAAATTTGTTTTGTTCTGGTTTTGGACATTTTCCCTCTCTGATGAAGCATAAATGTTAGCTATTGGTAACATTTTTGTTAGTACAACACAAATCAACTTGCCAGTATGCAAAACAGTGTTCATCCAATGAAGCGTAGAGCAGAAGGAGTAGACTGTATTTTTTTCTCTCAGCCTCACACCCACAAATGGGTGCAACCGCCATAACATTTGCACACATAATACTCATTTTAGCCTCCATCTCAATGAATAAGGCCTCCTCCATCCAGCTTCATGAATGTGAAGAATCACTCACCTCCGACCTGGGTCCATGAAGATAGCAGGCTGAACAGCATTCTGAGAGCTACTGAACCCATAAACACAAAACGCTCCTCCTGTCCGTTTCCTTTACTCAGCCATACCCAGGTACAACTCCCTGAACTAATACACACTGCCCTGACCTCTCACTTGAGACTGAAGGACAAATCTCTTCCTTTCAAAAACTTAATATTATACAAAACACAGTGCAGAAGGAAGCAAAGTTCACTTTGCATTACGCAGTTGTCAGTGCCCTCGCTCAGAACATGACAGCCCTGCACTTGGTTGTTCCCTTTTCTGCCTGAAGAATTTCAAAATCTCTGAGGAGAACATCTTACACACTGTGCCAACACCTTGCCAGTCCTTCCTAAGGGAGAGCACTGCTCACTTGAAATTTCCCCAGCAGCTTTCACCTCATACTGACCTCAGAGATTCAAGGGGAAAGCTGTGGTGAGCGGTCTCCTTTGGAAGGACTTGTGCCTCTACTCTAATCGTTTTATCTGTGGTTATTTGTTGTAAACTGCATAAACTGTTCTTGGATTAGGGACTGCGGTTAGGTCTCCCAGCTCCCACATGAGAGTCCTATTCCTTAGGGCTCTATTTTATTTCAGGAGCTTCACCTTCTGGTTTGGTGATCTTACCTAGATCACCCACCCCCTGCTAAGTAGCAAGACTAGAAGAAAATGGCCATCTCTAAGCTGTCAGTGACATCTGAAGGTGCTGGTTAGCCCACTCCCTGGAGAAGGCTCTGTCCCTTTTGGAGGAGAAGGACTTGCCCCATCTCTCCCAGGACCTCTTTGATGTTAGGGAACCCACTTAATATTGTATAGAATGCAATTGTTCTGTATGGAAAGACTTTGTTTTGAAGGAAAGCAGCGCCTGCATTTCATGTAGGTCTGAATCTAGGAAGCATATCTGAAAAACAAGCACAGAATCCTCCATGTGATACACACATGTCAAAAATTAAGCATCCAAGTGTCTTCATGATAAAGCAACATTCAAGCAGACGACTTCAGATTACAGGTTTAGAGGTATCTAAATTCAAATAGTTCAGTATGTCTTTGCTCTCAGAGAAAACATCTACATAAAAGACAGGTAGTATAAATAATTGTGTCTATATTCACTCCTTTCATTGAGAATTTAAGCCACAACTTAATTGTATTAACTCATTTGAGACAGGTAGATTCTGCAGTATTTGCAAATAATTTAAGAGTCCTACCCTTCTGTCTAATGACTTTTAAACACATTTAACTGAAAAAAAAAAAATCTTATCTCTTTCATCTCTTATTGAATGTGGGAGAGTTAAGGTATTTTAAATTTTCCCAGTATATATAACCCATTTTGGCCAAATGCCAAAGCAGTATTATTTAAGAATTTGTTATGACACTTTAGATATGCACAGCATTTTACAGAGAGTGAGGAAATAGTAACTGCTCCAAATAGCATGAAGTCCGGGAATGTTGCTCCTGGATGTGCTCCCATATGAACAGCCCTTACTGGGGTCAAATCAACCTCAAGGATGAACAGAATGGCAATCACACAAAATAAAGTTACCTAGAGCTGAGAAGCCTTCTTTTTTGTGTGGCATTTTTTAAGCTTTTCCAACCTGGGATTGAATTACCTCCTGCGCACTGCAGACCAGGAAGAGGGCACCTGGAATCCTCTCTGATCCGGAGAAACAAACAACGGAACATGCGCTGAAAAATTTCCTCAGGGATCTTCTAACTTCCTACCTCCCGTGCAATTGGCGGCATGGCTGAGACACACTCCAGTAGTCCCTCTGCCATTACAGCTCCTGAAGTTTAGGCACACGTGAATGAAATACTGCATTCTGCCCTGTTCCCTGTGCCAGGCACCAAGTGGCCAGCAAGGTGTTATTCACCTCTGGCAGGGGCCTGGCCATCTAATGGGGCCATGCACACCCCCAAAAAAGAGATCCCTCCAGATGTACTGAGACTGCCTGCAACCTTGGGACTCAGCACCTTCTTCTCACCAGGTGACCCAAAGCCCCATCGTGAGAGCCAAACCCGCAAGTTTTGAACAATGTTTAGGAAAAATTATTATGGAGTTTGGGCGAGAACAATCAGAAGGTGCTGCTACCAAGCCAGTCCCCAGCACACCCTTACAGCTTGCTATGCCAAAAGCTGCCTTCTGTCCTTTATCACTCGTTCATCTCACCTCATTCTGTGGACAAAGTGTCACATCAAATTTTTGTGCAAGACTGTGTCTCAAAAGAGAGAGAAGACAGTCGGCATTAGAGCTTGTCATTTGTAACTTGCAGGTGGAAAAACATGGGGCCAAACCTTTCATGGAGGGAAATTATTCCCAAGTAGAGAAAAAAAATCTGGGGAAGAGATGTCCCAGGACCAAAGAGATGCAGCTCCACCTTCAGCAGCACGATGAGACTGTGCCAGTATCAGCAATGGGAACTTGACAAGTTTAGTCCAATACACTGGTGACTTAGAGGGTCCTGGGGAGAAAGGAGCTATGGCTTCTCTAGCCATCCCCACAGCAAATGACATCTGGAAAATGATGGGAAAGACTATGAAGCAAAGGGGGGAAAAGCAGAAACTGAAGAGAGCTTGCAGGAGGCTCCTGCAGCATGTTCACAAAGCGCCAAGCAGACAGTTCCATGCCTTTGTAGATGGGATCTCTAGTCACTGCTACAGCTAACTTACATTTTACCTCAAATGCCTCTGAACTCTTACCTCCATCCCTGTTATTTTTCAGCAGACAGCAGTGTACTGTAAATCCCTAATTGTGTATGTAAGTAATAACGATCTATCTGTAGGGCATTTCCTGGGGATTAATGGCCAGCTGGGAAGAATCTGATGGCCTGAGGTGCAGCCAGAGGCTATTAAAAATACTTGATCATTTAACCACTTGAATGCTGCTGAGCGTATGGTGTCCGTGGGGTAGGACACATTATCAGATACTTCCCTCTGTACCAGACAAATTATTCTGAGCCAACAAAAAGTTGGGGCTGGTACTTTAAAGAACAGCTACTGCATCTCCCACAGCAGCACTGAAGCTGTGACAGAGCAGAATAAAGATCCACTGAAAATGCCCTGTGCCATACTCATTATTGCTGTTATAAAATTAAAATGCTGGGTAGGGGAATAAGTATAGTAGGGCACAGTTACACTGCAGTAAATAGGAAATAACACCATTAAAGATAACACAGTTTTACTACACTGAGATCAGAATCACCCATTGTTGATTTGCTTGGGTGATATTTTGTTTTTGTAATTTGTAGTATTTGTGCCTAGCCGATACAGTCACAGGTCCTGTTGTTCTGGGATCTGTGCACAGAATAAAAGCCTGGTCCTTGCCCCAGAGAGTTTACGGTACAGTTTTAACAATCTTTTGTTGAACATCTCTAAATAATTAATTCACTGTAATCTACATTAGCCATTTCAGTTTACCTGAATTATCTTACAGCACTCTACCTAGCTGATAATCATCATTACGTTTTAGAGTAAAATGCAACCAGCAGTAAGTTTGCTTCATGGAGCTTTGAATAGCTGGAATGTTAAAGAGCTTATTAAAGAACAAATTGCGAACAGAAAATTGTATTCCCCACTATTGCTTATCTTAGGAAAAAAGAAAAAAAAAAAAAAAAGAAAACCACTATGAAAGAGCAATGCATAAAAAAAGAGGAAGATTTACTTTCCTAATGCCTGAGTTGGGGGTGGGGGGGGGGGAGGAGGGGAGGGGGAGGAAGGCCATATAATTAAACTTTAAAGATTTCTACTGGAATATTTAG
Organism: Balearica regulorum gibbericeps; assembly: GCF_011004875.1. NCBI lineage: Eukaryota > Metazoa > Chordata > Aves > Gruiformes > Gruidae > Balearica > Balearica regulorum. The sequence continues at coordinate 41,314,158 of NC_046184.1, read as the reverse complement.
ATATGAAGTTAGCATAGGAGACAACAAGCTAAATTCTGATCCTAGCTGGCATCATTTTAATCCTCAGCATCTCCGCTGAACTCAATGTAATCACTCCGGATTTGCACAGGTGATGACTGGGTCATAATCTGGTCTCTATATACATGGCTTTCCTACATGACATTTCAGAAAACTTATAAAAGCTTTTTCACAGTAAGATTAAAGACCCCGGGGTACCTCTGTTTCACAAGTCAAAGCCCAAATTATTTCTGGGCTCAGAACTTATCTGACATAAATTCAGCCTCAGAGCAAATGTCTATAGCCGTGTTATGGAACTTTGTAAATGACAGAGAGGTTAAGGGTGGGTAGTGTTGTTGCAATTACAAGCGAAGAGAAGAGAAACTGCAGGGTTTGGTATGGAATGATTTTAATAATTTTTCAAAAGGACACTCCTTTAAACTCATTACTTTTTAAATTTTTTAAATTCCACTGAATTCCATCTTAATGCCAAAGGCATTCTTGCAAACAAAAAATCATAGTCAGTTCTGGTTTTGCTATATTTGAGCATCAGTAGAATTATTATCAATTTTAGGGTCAGCTCTGCCATAACAACATAATCCTATGTTTATACAGCCAGAGGTAAAGTTCCTGCTGTTTATTACGGCGCACCCATGGATCTTATCTCCTTTGATTTCAGCTAATGATCAAGCTCATAACTGTAAAGGGCTTCGCTGTGACTGTATGCTTTGCAGCCAGATAGAGCTTCAGCCCAGGCCTGCAACTGTATGAAAAGGTCAAAAGGGAAGAAAAGATATTTGCATTCCTCCGTGCTCTTACCTATGCAGGGACCTGTCAGGTCATTGTCTCTGCATCCACACACTGGACCTGTCCACTGGGCCATGATGAAGGTGAGTTCATCCCTCCCCTCATTCCCTGCCTCGAATGAACGGTGCTCTCTCTCCTGGAGATGTTGAAGGTGCTGTCATGCAGCAAACTTCTTCAAAGCTTCTGGTTATGTCAGGAGCCTCTGCAGCCAAGCGAGCTCTCTGTGCTGTACCCTCACTACAAGCTATGCCTGATCCATCACCATAAAGCCATCCACTTCCTCGGTGTGGGGACTGTGAACATCCTTATAACTGTTCGTTCTTTCAGGGCTTTTTACCTCTTTGGGGAGATGTAATAAAGTCAGTGAATTATTCAATTTATTTTATTTCAAGAGGATCTTTTTTATCTCCTGAGTTGCATTATATTTGAGGTAAGCAGCTACTGCTGAGAGACTTACGCCTTGACTCTCTGACCTGGTGTTTACATACTAGAGAAACTGTTAGAGGTTATATAGCCCCAGTTTCTCCTAGTGATTTTATACTATAGTATTTCAGACAACTATTGTTAAAATTTTCAGAACTGCAGTTACTGCAATAGAATTGAAAGAATTACTAGACTGGAAAATGGAGGGCATCTCTCTCACCCAAAAAGAGAAAGAGAAATATTATGTGGTTTCATTTTGCTGGTTTGTTTTATGTTTGTGGGGTTTTTTTCTTTCTAATTTTCCTAATGAACCTACACCAGCTGTCTGAATACTACAGAGGCTTAAAGAAAATTGCAATTTCCCTACTATACACTGACCCGATACTGTGTTTTAAGTCTAGTCATTGTGGGAAATGGTAATTGAAATCACCATAAATTAATTACTTTTTTTTCAGGCAGTACAGAGAAAAATTAGTATTGGGTATAACAGAATGCAGAATAACTAACTCATGAAAAAAGGTGCAGGTATGTGTACTAAGTGACCCTTATCTTTCTCTTTTGTCAGGAGAATTATTCATTAGCAAAGAAAATTTACATTCTTAAATCAGTTCTCATGGCTATATTGTGCTTCACCAGCCATCTTAGACATAGATCCCGATGCCACAGATACTTACACATATGCTTAATTTTACTCACAGGAATGGTTCCGAAGAGCTATAATGGGGCCATTCCAGGAATATACTTTTTTCTGCAGAAGAGTATACAACAGCGTATCAAATCTTGCCAGATTGGGCTCACATTTATAATTGGTGATTTTGATTCACTAAAGCAGAGAAGACAGGTCCAACCTACCTCGTTTTACCTAGAAAAGCCCTGATCACCAAAAAAGATGTTTATATAGGGAAATGAGAACATAGGGAAAAGAGAAGATGTTTCCATTTTTGTCCTCCATATGACACACAAAAACTTTAAATTCTGAAGAAAGCACTCACGGAGAGTAATTCTTCTGATGTTCTGAGCCCCCATGCATACTTTGGGTTCTGTGCTTGCCATCTGCAGCCACTGCCCTCTCTGCCTCATGCCCGCCTGGAAGATGGTTGTGGATCTTCACAGTTTCGCCGCCTTCTGCATAGCAGATACTGCAATCTCAGAGATCTGCCCTGTGATTTCCTCCAATAAAATCCAGTGGAAATGCAAAATGAATTCAGGCACAGAAGTAAGCTACATGTATAAATTAACTTGATTCATCATAATGAGGCTGACAGAGAAATGCTAAAATTGGCCTCCTCAAACCAGCAATTAAAGATTTATTCTGTGCGCAAACACACTTATTAAAGTATTATGCAAAGTATCCACATTTTACTGATTATCATGATAGATTACATTACAAATGGTTAGGCTAAAATACCCACCACAGACACAAAGACTGGATTAGTTAATCATATTGCTGGACTTGTATAGATTAATCTCATGCCATGGTTTTATTTCAAAGTGTAAGGCTAAATTTCCATATCATAAATTTAATTTTCCTAAGCACAACAATTAGCTGTGAAAAATGGAGGACAATCATATCCCTTTTCCTTTACTCTATCTTTTTTCACATTTGTGTCTGAACAAAAAAGAAAAAAAAAAAGAAAAAAAAAGAAAAAAGTGAAATACTGTATTGATTCAGGAGAAATGTGTAGATTTTCATGAGAAATACATATATACAAAGACAAAAGCTTTTATCACATGAGATCTGAAATAGGACACTCCTGGTCAAAGGGAAATTTGGAGTAAATAAATGGCTGAATGAATTTTAATAATGAAGAGCATGAGGGAAGACATTAAATAAGAGATAAAAAGAGAGAGAAGTATTTAAAAAATCCTTAGTTTAGCCATGATTTTACCATTATAATCGCACAGCCTCCTAACTCAGGGTGGATGGACCCACTGTAATTTTGTTGTTGGCTTCCCTTCCTGGGATGGTACAGATTGGTCCTCCAGATGAGAAGGACCACAGAGGGGCCTGGGGTTGTTACTCATTCCCTGTTGCTTTCACAAACCATCCCCAAAACGAGGGATGTGACAGTGCTGCACAGATGTGTATTGGCTTGTTGGGCAGGACATTTGAAGGATATGCTTGGTTTAGGTCGTCTTCAACTGGTTGTCCCAGGTTGCACAGTTTGGGATGCACAGGAGGAAGCAGGTCCAGGTGGGCAGCTCTTTACTCAGGGCAGCCAAAGAGACACGGTGCCTTCTCGGGGCTCTCTCCATGCAAGATGATGCCTCAAACTCCAAATATGGAAAAAACTAAAGTAAAAAACCCCTCATATTCAATTATATGATCTTTGTGCAAAAGTAGAGAGGATCTTGTGAGGCTGTGCACAAATTCCGTATTTGCATTCAGCCGGGTAACATCCATGGGAGTCTTGGAGCTGGGAGGGACTGGTGAACAGTGATCTCTCTGGCTAATATTTTGTGGTAATTGTGCTAACGATTAACACCTAGTATTTTTTTTCTTTTTTACTAGCACATGTGAATCTGTGAAATAAATTAAATGTGAGCTATTAATACAGTCAACAAAACAGACACTCATGCTCTTTGTGGTTTTCATTAGCACTCTGATTAGGATTTAACACAACTAATGATCTCAGGCTGCATTTCTTAAGACAGTAACATTTACACTACAGTCTGCAAGCACTTTTCTGCTAACCTTCCTTCGTAAAATAGACCCTGTACAAATGCAGTGGGGAAAGCTTTTTGTGCCTAGTCTTTTAGTCTAAACTGTTTCCCCTTTATTATACATCCCTTTTCCTCCTGCATTCCTTTTACAACCACTACTTTCAAGACTAATAGAGTTTTTAAAACTTGAAGGGTTTTATTTGTTTTTTTGGGGTTTTTTTAACCTATTTCTAATAGATCATAATTTCTTTCCAGGACTGAAATAAAAGATAAGGAGATTGAGAGGTGTCATTCTGCACCTCACAGGTATAAGCCAGCAATTAAAGCACGCTGGTTTTAAAGCAGGGTAAATTGTATGAGAGATAAGTACAGAAAAGGCAGGAGAAGGCTTTTTTTCAGAGTTACACCTATTTAGGTACCAAATAAAGCAGTAGATTTGCAGAAAAGAAAACATGCTTGATGCAAGTTTCCTCTGAGGACCATATCAGACAACACTGCTGCACGGATTTTTTTTTAGAGTTGGTTTTAGAGGGATTTTTTTAATGCCACTTTTATTTCATTTCCTGCTAATTAAAAATTGTATCGTATATTGAATTTATACTAGTAGCACACGGAACAATAATAAAAAGTAAGTAAATTTCATCAAGGAAATAAATGAGAACTTCTAGTCTGGATCATATCACTACTTCCAAAATTTGCTTTGTATAGATTAGGGAAGGTATCGTTGTTGGCTTGGGTTTTGGAACAGGTGGAGTGTTTTGATTTTTTTTTTTCAGAAAGGCTGATTTTGCATTTAAATGGAAACCACTTCAAACTGTCAAACATTTTGGTGCAAGCTGCTTTGCATTTCATGCCTTATATTTTGAAAAACTCTATTTGAAAGGTTTACTCCCAGGTATTGCACCTAAAGCCAGCCAGCAGCAGAGGCAAAAAAGGGATGGAGTCCTGAGAAAAGGCATGTTCTTCATCTGTTTGCCTGCTTAATTTGCTCAGCTGTGGGTGAACTTGCTCTACACATGCACTAACCCGGGCAAGTATAAGCCACGTCTATCCCAAAAGCTGAACGCCCACTTTAGCAGAGTGCTCTGCTCAAACTAATGTGCTCTGTCATGGATCTATGGCCTCAGCTGAAAATGACAGCTAGGTCTGTGGGTATCTTGTGGTAGATGAATGATGTTACTGAAATTCAGTAATCTATTAGAAAAATGAAATGGGAATAATTCATACTGCTGTTCAACCCTCAGTCCTTCATCAGTTTGGTATTTTAGCTTTAAAAATGCCTAATGAAGGAAAAGATTAGGGAAACAGTGAATCATTACCTCTGCTCTGCTGGGTAGGACCTTAGAAGAAAGAAGTATCATTAAATGTACCTCAATAAAGCAAGAGCAAAACAATTTTCAATCTTTCCAAAGATATTAAGAATACCTATTGGTACTTGTACAGCTTTTATTATTTAAATTTAGCACGGTAGTAGCAGCTGGTGACATTAAAGGTCAGAATACCAAAGTGCTTTCCATTGTAACAAATACACCGTGAGAGACAGTCCTTTCCTCAACTAGCAGTCTAAGTAGTCTCAAAAAAAAAAGAGTATAAGGGGAAAACAGACATTGAAGGGACTTGTCCACACTCACAGAAGTTAGGAGGTCTATGGCAGAACCAAGAGACTTTCAGGTCTCCAGGCTGTTGATGCTGTACCTGTTTAAAATTCTTCAAATACCATTTTGCATATAACCTTCTGGGTTTGCCTCAAGCTTTAAAGAAAAAGCCTTGCAAGTAAGAGGGTTAAAGCCAACAGAGTCTCACTGTACACATGGTTCCATCAGCTCCTACTGTTTCCATGGACACACTAGTTAACTCCTTGGCTTTTTCTTGATGGTGTCTTATTAGAAGGTTATCTCAGAGGAAACTGGAAAGGTGACAGGGGAGGAAAGTTGGTACTAGAGAAGCACAAGTTCTGTGAAATCCAGTGGAGACTACAGATTTTATATGGGATATTTATGCCCCCAAGAAATAGATAGAATTTCTTTTATCTATTCTAAATATTTTCATCATTTACCTTTCATCTTTATTTTATTCTGCCAATGTATTTGATACGAGTGTTTCAGCTCTCAATTAGCTGTGTAAAAATGAGAGATTATCTTGTCATCTCATTTTTAATCTCTTTTGATTCTGTAAATTGCAAAGGCAAAAGAAGTGGTACCTGAAGTAAGCTCCTGGCAGTGGCTGCAGCCTTTTATGGCCCATGTTCACAGCTATACCCAGTCTCTGATTTCTTCACTGTCATCATTTACAGCATCAAAGGGCTAGTTAGCTCACTTCTGCTCTGTTAAAAAAATCAAAGCAAGTTCGTTAAATTATATATACATGTACTTGACAGTTTGTTTTAGATGTCTTACTTTAATACCCAGTGGAAAGTAGCTTGCTTTGGTACAATTAGCACTTAACATATTCCAAAAAAATGAAGAGGATATGTTTTTATAGTTATTTTTTACATCTCAGACTGAACTATTGTCTCATTTCACAACTGGTGAAAAAAGTGCACCCTTCGCATCACTTTGCAAAACAAATATAATCACACTAACACCTATTTCATTCCTATAGAGCAAGAGGTGATTTATGAGACCTTTGATCAATAGCTTTCCAGGACACACAACTCATTGCTCTACTTTGAAGAGCCTTTGGGAGTAAAGGGAAAGTGGAAGTAATTGAAGGGTCTCCATGGTCAAAAAGAAATGAAGGTATATCTGCTGAAGACCAAACAATGCTAGGACCTGCTTCTGAGCCTTTAGTACGAGCACACTGAAATAAAAACTCTCAGTCTCAGACAAACCGAACTGCAGTCCTGACTGCCTCAGGTCTCATGTGAATATGGCTTTGAAACGAAAACATGACTAGAGATGTAAACATCAAATATGGGGTTTTTTTACAAAAGTAGGGCAAACCACCACCATGGAGCTGGGCATCTCATCTTATTTACCCTCATGGTATATCTTTTTATTAAATCACAGATTTTTCTGGCTACTATAAGCATTCATAGCTGATTTAAACTTTTTGAAAAAAGTAATAAATTTCTATTATGTATTATAACAGAAATATTTCAGATCCTATTACCTCACTTCTGCAAAGAAATAATTCATGTCCATTTCTTGTAGTGGCATCGTAAAACTCTAATATTTGGCCGTGTAGTTTCAAATTTAAAATGACACCTCAGAATGATTAATCTCTCAGATAAAAAGTTACTTTTCTTCAAGAAGAAAAATACTTGCATAGAGGTCTGTACCTGAAATAATTGTATTTGCACATTAAGATCAAAGACTAAGATTTTAGGTATATTTATAGGGCAATAATATCACAACAATGACACCTGGATTATCTTATGTATTGTAACTATTTTTTATCAGAAATTTTTTCCTTCCTTCAGCCACCTACCCTTCCTGTTGCTATTTCTTGCCTGTAATATTTGCTTCTCATGGCAGTATGAGAAAAACCTCTCAGGAATCCAGCCTGACCAAGGCCCAGTTTAGCAGCTTGTAGGAAAAGAGGAAATAAAAGGACAAGAGTTAGGATGTGAACATGTGTCGAAGAACCAGGACAGATCACAAATGTAACAAGACTGATTTTTTTGTTGGAGTTACACCCGTCCAGGAGCAAAAGTAAAAAGTCTGGTAGGAAGGCTAAACTTGATGTATGGGGAAAAGGCTCTAGGAAGAAATGACAGGGGACTTTTTATGTTATAAATGCAGATTGCAGGACTTGGAGTACTGCAGGTGATATTATCTGATTGTTTGACAGCTGATTTTCTAAATACTTGAAAATCTACATTATAATTTATATTATTTTCAGGAATGCTGTGGTTTGTAAGAGTCCGAGAGGGTTAATGGTCTAAGCTAAAAGTCTTAAGCAGTTCACTCCCAAGGTAGAATAAAAAATCTTAACCTATTCCCTACCTCCAACTGGTAATGTATATCTCATAACCTATTGATTGCTCTGCTCCTTCCCCACTATCCTCCTAATTCCTCGTTACCCATTCTGGCCACATTGATTCTAGTGAGCCAGCTGGCCAGGACACAGCCTCAAGCATTGCCGTGCAAATGCCAGTGTCATTTTGCTGTTAAGGACACTGCTCAGCACAGCTCTCACAAGCACTTTCCCAAAACTAGTACTTTCCCAGACAGGGGATATTACTGGCCCCAAACTGTTCCCAGTAAGCAGTTTGGATGAGATCCCCCTGCTTTAGGGAGAGTTTAGCAGTATGGTACTGATTATGTCATTTGCACTCAGGGCCCAGGAAAAGGTGCTGAACCAATTTGCTCAGTCGCTGTCTCAAAAGGCCAGAAAAAGAGTGAAGCTGGTGACATTGAATGATGAGATAAGGGAGTCCCAAACAGCTTCTGTGGACTCCACTCTTTCCCCTAAGACACCTTCTCTCTGCTGACATTTTTGCCAGGATAAGAAATGATCACATGAAAATTTCATTTTGCCTTTCAAAACAAGCAGTGTTTTACACTCTGCATACTGTCTGTTTAAATAGCAAGTAAGAGTGTTTAACACTCCAGCAGTATATCAATGCACAGCTCTACTTTACAAAAATCAGAAAGTACAGAGCAATAGTGTAGCTTTGCACCATAGGTGAACCCATATCCATCAATTGCTTCACTTTATCCCTTTGAATGAAAGCATCAAGTGGCACATGAAGAACTGGGAAACCATGTCCTCATTAAGCGGAAAAGACCAGTGGGTGACACCTGAGTTGCACACTGCTACTCCAGCCACTTTATGTAAATGCGGTATAAGCAGAAATTGTCCCTCTATCACAGAACGGCAGGGGTTGGAAGGGACATCTGGAGATCATCTAGTCCAATCCCCCTGCTAGAGCAGGATCACCTAGAGCAGGTTGCACAGGATCACGTCCAGGCAGGTTTTGAATATCTCCAGAGAAGGAGACTCCACAACCTCTCTGGGCAGCCTGTTCTAGTGCTCGGTCACCCTCAGTGAAAAAGTTTTTTCTCATGTTGAGATGGAACTTCCTGTGTTCCAGTCTGTGCCCATTGCCCCTTGTCCTATGGACTCCTTTGGAATATTGTCCTTTTTTTCTCTGCCCTGCCTTGCCCTCAGCTGTATCTCCACAAGTGGAGTGGGCTGTTTGCTCTTTTTGAACACTTCAGGATGGAAACTTGTTTTCGTATTGCTTTGTGAACAGCAGTGAGTTGTCGCAAGCAATTCTGTCAGCAGCCAGGGGAACAGGGAGACAGAAAAGTTATTTCCAAGGGTGTCCCTTGACTCTATATGTTGGTGCTCGGAGACTTACACTAGGTCTCTGAAGTCCTGAAAAAACAATCTAAGCACTGAGAGGTGTACCTTCTCCTCAGCCTTACATCTGATTCAACGCAATTTTAGAGCAATGAACTCCCACGCAGTTCAGGGCTAGGGGGCTGAGGAGCCATAGCAGTGAGCATCCCTTGCCAAGCAGCCAGTGACAAGGAAGCTCGGGTCTCAGCTTTGTTGGGAGTCTCAGCTATTGAGACAGGCAATGAAGATGCACAGATTCACACTAGGTCGCTCACAGCCTCAGCCCCCACCTTCTTCAAAAATACACAAGCTTTGGGCATAGTTTTCTAGTTAAAATAACAGTGGTTTAATGGGATAGAGTTTACAGGAAACTGAAATATGCCTTAATAGTCTGGTTATGTGTACTTGAGGGACCTTGGATAATTAGGATTTCCTAAGAAAGCAAAACAGCAGGATAATTGCATGACTCAATGGAACATTGGCCAAGAAGAATTGACCTTGACTATTTTTTAATACTCGTTCAGCTAGAGCTGGAAACGATTTCTCAGTGCAGTTTCTAAGTGAAACCAAGTCTATTTGTATTGACTATGAATATTTGTCAACACAAATTTTAGAATGGGTAAAAACTCTTTCATCTCTTACTAATCTCAAACACAGAAGATGATCATTAAAATCTGAAACAACACACAGTTTGAACAAAGACACATGTAAGAGGTTTTGGTTCTTAGTAAATCAGGTTGTTTATTGATTTATACTTTTAACTTTTTATTACTGAAACTCATTAGTAGTAAAAATACTATCATTTAATAGTGATGTTTACAACTAAAAATCAAAACAGTTATTTAAAAAAGACAATTTTTTTCTGCTGTTCTATTACCTACAACTGCAGTCATAGTTATTACACATAATCAATATTGACCAGTTAAGCAAAAGATTTATTGCAAGATAAATTAACATCCTTACCACAGCAACGGTATTTTGCCTAGTTCCAAAATGCCTGAATTAATTCATGTCCCTTGGGAAACAACATTTTTTAAATTTACTGTACCTGTTGCTTACAGATCAATAAACATTTCAGTATTGTATATGATTGCTGATTGTGACTGATATAATTTTAACCACTGTGATAAATATGAAATATAGTCACCATAAGAATAATGAAAATGTAATGAAAGGCAGGCAGTCTTGTAATAAAGGAAGGATAGTAAATGCCAGAAGAGTATTTCTATTAGGTGTCAAAAATAGTGTCACATAAAAGAGACAAAGTTAAATGCTTAAGCATTACTGTAATTTCAATTCAGAAAATGAAATGAGATTGCTAACAGCAGCTACTGCTGGAGGGTAGAAGATGGTTAATTAATTTAAGCTAGCTAACAGTGATCTCAGAAGTTCACCTGGGGTCCACACTTGTTCCCACTGAAGCCAGTGACAGCAAGATCAAGCTTTGATGAGGTTCCTGATGCCAGTGTGATGTTTGCTCAGTTCTAAGAATGCAAATTATCAAAGCCATAGGAAATTTTAGTCATCTCCAAAGTCTGTGTTTTTCTCATAGCTAGCCTATGTAGGAATTATTCGCATTACTGCATCATTAATTACTACTATGTAAAAAACATTTTCATCAAAACTATATTGTTGTTGTAAATGGGATTTTTGACTAATTGAATTTCTTCAAATAGCTTTGTTTCCATGGAAATGCATTACTTTTAACAAAATCAAAAGTTCTAAAAGCAGAAAAGCTCTCCCGGAGATCCCTGCATGTCCCAATTCTCCAGCAGCCACAATTCTCATCGGGCACAATGCAGTTCACCAGCAAGACCAGCTGCAGTGTCTGTGGGAAATAGAGCAGAGAGCCCAGTCTGAGGGGGTCATGAGAGGCCGGGGCACCTGAGCCACTGCATCCCTAGTTCCCAGGAGATGGTGTGGTGGGTTTCACAGGCAAAATCAATTTTCCAGGGCTCAGGTGTTGGCATCGGTGTTGTTTGCTTGGGGGGGGGGGGAAGGGAGGTGAAGAAGAATTGGTTTGGGTGACTTGTTTGTTTGTTTTTTCCCAAAGCATTGACATTTTCTATGGAAACACATTGATCAAGGAAAAGAAATACAATTTTATAATTGTAGCTACAATTTTCTGGTCCCTTTTAGTAGAGTATTTATCTCACAGCACAGTGCTGGGAGGGATTCTCAGCCACTGATTTGGGGTTCACACTACTTCATGGACTCAGCAAGAAATCCTTTTGAGTTTAATGAAGAACATTATTCAAAATGATTACTATCAATCTTCTGCTGGAAGACAGTCCACAAAGTCCTTGCCCTGAATGCTAGAATATTTAGGTTATTTTCACTTACAACTTACCTCTTTTTAAAACCATTCATTCCCATTTTTCAACAGCTTTTCCTCTTCCCTGCTCCTTGCCTTCATCCTGAGTAGTAATATCCTCTGCTTAGTGGTTTAAACACCCAGGATCTTTTAGTCTTCCTAGCAAAGGTTTCTATTCCTCTGATCATCCCAATAGCTCTTCTGTGTATTTGTCCAAGTCTCAGTTTATTGTTCGTACACGTTCTCAGGTAGGACAATGCCCAAATTGGTATATGTTACTAATTCATAGTTGTCTTGAGATCAACTACTTCCCTTTACACCTTCTCCAACCTTTCTTTCCAACTCGCACAATCCCTGTTTACTGCCCAAGTTTTCTTATTACCCCATTAGCAAAAAACCACTTTGTTCTCTTTATGTCTGTGTATCATTTCATTTCTATTAAACCCTATCTCAGAGTCATGAAGTTCTTCATATGTCACCTCTCTCCTCTGTATGAAAGATGTCTCTGAACTTCACACCATCAACAAATTTCATCAGCACACTGACACTTCTGGTGGCAAGGGCATTTCTGAAAAAATTAAAACTCAGTTCCACAAAGAACTTTTGAATTACTCCACTGGTAATTTCCTACAAACCTGACAGTTTTTCTGTCAATGCAGCTTGTTCTCATCTTCTTTTAGCCAGTTCATTTAATGCATTACAGTTCTCCTAGTAACCCCCATCTTCACCCTCTTAACTCATAATTTCCCATGTGCCACTATGTCGAGTGTTTTCCTAAAGTCCAAAAAAGATGCAATCTACTGCATTTTCTTTGTCTATAAAAGCAGTTCACATCAAAAGAAATCTATCAAGAAAATCCAGCACATCCTGTCTTTGGTAAACTTCAATGGCATTTTTCCATTTACCACTGTGTTTACAATTCCACCCATTTCTTCCCATGTCCTAAATATGACTGCATGCATTTGTTACTCCCTAGTCATGAACTCCACCTCTCCTTACTGGACTGGTTGGCTAAAAATGTCTGATAGCAAATCTGTGATTTGATACAATTCTTTGACCAAATAATTAATTGACTATATTTTGGGAATAGAGTTAACCTTCTTTTCCCTTTTCCTGTTGAATGCTTGGAGGAGAACAGGATAAATCCATTAGTACTACTACAGCCAAGGTTTTTGCTTCTTCAATGGCTCAACCTTTATTTATTATTCATTATTTCTTAGCAAAAGAGGGATTGTTAAAGGATTGTGTTAGACTGATTAAAATAGGATCATATTAACTTGTTCTGCTTTGGGATCTAATTTTAGAATTGGGGCTGAGACTTGGAACTACTTTAGCTAAAATTGAATGATTGACTTACAAATTTAGGTAAGAAAAAAAAAAGTGAAAAACCAATGTCACTTTTCAGTAGGTCTGCCAGTTTGAGATTGCACTGCCTAAAAATATTGCTTGTTTAGTGGCATGCCCTCAACCTTGGAGATGAGGTGTCTCCACCTCCTTTCATGAAATATCTGGTTTAGAAAAGGACAAACAGATGTTTTGACCAGTAACTTAATGCTGATGTTTGGTTATTTCTATTTTAGAAAAGCATTTTCAATCCTCATGGACTCAAGAGGTCCCAGGGGTCCTGAACAACTTTCATCTTCTTTGCTTCCTCAGAGACTTATTCTTATTTAGTGCTCCTGCTTGTGATGAGCATCTGAACTCCACAAGTCTCACCTCCCTACTTGTCAGAGCAGGACTAACAGAAGTAGAGCCGGTTTATAAATTCTGACGATTTTAGTTACATGGCTGTGGGTCCTTCAGCTGGGAAACACAGATTGTTCACTTTCTGAAAAGCAAAACTGAAATCTACGCTACACCCAGCTCTGCAATTCAAAAGCTGGGGGGCTTTTTTGTTGAATATATTTTCCCTGAGATGTGCATAGCTTTTCCAATCTCAAAGACTCTCATTTTATAGGTCAGTCTGTAGTTGCAAAAATACGAGGGCTTTTTACTTTGTGGTAACTTTATTTTATCACCCACATGAAAGTTCATAATTTTGAATAGATCAAGAGAATCACAGATGATCTCTGAAAGGAACATCTCTCAAGAGAGTTAGATTTAAGATCTGCTCGGAGAACTCATTCAAAGTCCTCCATCCAAAAGCCCTAGGGTAATCTTCTGACAACTTCTGTCGCAAATCAATAATTCTGATTCTTTTCAGAGTCATTAGCTTTGGGGTGCAGTGCGGATTTTGCATGGTATGTGTACACTAATTCCTGTTGCTGTATCATTGTGTGACACCATACTCTACAAGGAGTTTCCTGCCAAAAACTTTTTTCTTTATTTCTCTGGTAAAAACATTTTCCCCCTTATATCTTAGGGCAATTTATCAATGGATATATAATTTTCCTAGGGCCACCTGAAAACTAAAATAGATATACTTTCATATTTTATATATTCTACTTTCCATATTACTTCAGTAATCTAGCTTCTTCACTTTATTTACAGGATTTGTTACATATTCCTAAAATTTGAATAGGGTTCGAATATATGTAAGTGCATTTTTACCAGTAAAATAAGAAAATTAATAAAATGCTTATGAAGTGTATATTAAGAGGACAAAGAAGATGATAGGCATTTCCTTGTCACTGCTCCCCTGCTTTTACCTCAGAAATAGTTAATAGGCAATTTGAGTGGGAAAAAATCTGCTCTCAGCTAGAAGTTTGAAACCCTCTTTGAAATTCATGACAGTTCCTCACACATACATTAGACAAGAATTCTGGCCAAAGACTTTTAAAATGAAAATGCCCTATTTATTGATCTAATACAGATTTAATTCAGAGTTAAAAACTTAAAGGTCTGCCTTTACTATAGTGTTGCATCACTGTCTAGCAATATGTTTCCATTTTTTAAAAAAAATAAAATCATATATATATATAGTCATGTATCTATTCTACTGTGGATAGCTGGAACGATCATATTTCTGTAAAATCTTTATAACAGTGTCACTGAATATATCGTATGTGGTTATAAGAGTGTAAGTATCGAAGTTTAATAGGAAAAAGTCATAGCCTTAACTCAATACTTTTACCGATAAAAACTTATGCTTAAACCAGGGTTACAATCATGAATTTTAGGCCAATTTCTCAGAAGTCAGTAAGCTCAGTGTTGAATCTGTTACACAGCTAATTCAGAGTAAGGTTCTGGGCATCTAGATTATCAGATGCTGGTCTGAATTGACATTGTTTCTATGAGCAAAGATAAGGGATTTTGGAATAATAATTTGTGCAGTTGCAGAAATGCATTTTTTTTATCCCCAAATTTTATTTGTCATAAAATATTTTTAAATATGAGAGCTAAAAAAAATGGATAGTTCTAGTGACTTGCAATGCTGTTCAAAGGCCATATACACAGAAGAGGAGAGTTAAACCACATCCTTTTTCTATCTCTGCATCAGCTACCCCACGTTCACAGAAAAGCAATCTATTCCCAACCCAGTAGAAATGTCATGATCTCGTACATATACGTAGCAGAAAAGCATTCATTTCACTGAAGGTAGTTCCACAGAAATGCATTAATTAGCATTCCTACAGAGCGTCCCATTGCCAAAATCAAGTGATGATATGTATAAAAATGAGGAAAAGATTTAGCAGTACTTTATTCCTCTTTGCAGAAATGACTGCCAAAAATGGTTGTAGTGCTGAATATTTGTACTACAGTATATCAGCAGGGATATGAAACATCTTAGTCTTGAATTTTTTTCTGGTTTTGAGAGAAAGTATATTGCATTTCTAAAAGTTAATTAATTCATCACAGAAAGGAAGTTTGGAAGCAAAAGTTTAAGTGAGTCTACAACCAATCCCAGAAATTTACATAGAGTAAAGGTGGAAGGAAGCTTATTTTGAAATTGCTTCAAAGAAAAATACGTCAGTATTATTTCACAAACCCTGAGGTCACATTGATTTTAGATAGCTCTGCTTTGGTCATACTTGAAAAGGGCAAATAAATATTTGAGGAAAAAATATTTCAGATGCACTTTAGAGAGTACTGCTATTTGAGCCAAATGGGTGGAAAAAAAAAAAATCCTCCACACCAACCAGAAATCAAGAAGGCAGCCACCCTCCTTGGCATGTTCAGAGAGACAGATGAATCACAGCAAACGCCCCAAGGATCAATGACTCTTAGCTGTGTCAGAATGGAATTCAGGAATACTCTTTGGGTACCTGAGCTTCCATCCTTTTCACTTTGAGACCACAGATTGTTAGTTTGAATGCTTTTATTGTTCAAGATATCAGGTAGGAAGTCAAATCCTTGGTCATTTAGTACTTCACAAGTCAAAACCACTGTGATCAGGAGAACGTACAGCTTTAAACACTGAGATTATAGCAGAATAAGCTACGATCAAGAATGTTGTACTTTCAGAGTTACTGAAAAATGGCTAATGTATATAAACCAAATCAAAATGGAAAGAATATACTGTACACATACAGCACAATAAGCCAGTGATGCCACTGATTTCACAAATTCTGCATGATATTCCTCACAAATTACTATTCATTCTCTTCCAATCTTGCCATATCTTTGCATCCTACAGAGTCTAAAAGATCAAAAGATTTTGCAATAAATCTTAAAGGATGACAAGAATAATGCACATGCTAACTAGGAAATAAGTGTGTCACCAGGGTAGAAATTATCAACCTTCTCCAAGTTTCACTGAAGAATATCTCAATACGCAGACACACTTGCAGTAGAGATTCTAATAGAGTGGCCATTAAACAGAATTAAGCAGATGATACAAAACACTGAGTACTACAAATACTGTCTCATCTCATAAATTCACATACCATCCATACTGACTGAGCATGTCCCATGGAATGTAGCCGGTCATTCCAGAAGCCGTATAAAACAGAAGTACTCAGAGAGAAAAAAAATATGTACATATATATAAGCTTATGAAATGACAAGCAGTGTGTGCCTTCTCAGCATTTGCCAGTTCACAGCATGTACATTGCAAGAGTACAGCTCTGGGGTGTGTAAAATTACAGTAGGAACTATATTACAAATTAAATTACAAGGTTAAATTACAAAACCCAAAATGAGGTCTGCACGAGAGTGGTTTACAAACCAGTGATACCTGCATATTCTGGCAGGGTTTCCATCCTTATCAAGATTTTGAAGTGGTTAACTTCCCTTTAAAACCTGGAAGTTGTTCTCACCCTTCCACCAGGGAGTAAGTCAGACTGCTTCTTCAAACCACCCAGAAACACTTCATAAAGTTGTCCCCTTGTGATCCTCGGCAGTGGACACAATGACTGAGTGCAGAGAGCTAACCACAAAGTTCCCACTGGAAACCCTTTACAATTTTTAGAAACCTCTCACAAATTATTGTGCTGATCTTGTGATGGGAATTTGCATTTCCTGAATCAGGTTTGACTTCTCTACTGGACCTTTTAAAAGCAAAATGACTACAGATAAAGACAACCAGGAGCAGGCTACACCCTGCAGAAAAACCTAGCAAATACAGCAAATACGATTTGTGTCCTTATTGAGATTGTGGGTGGATGCATTTTACTTCTTGGTAAAATATCAAAAATAATATTCAGGTGCAAAATGATGTTGTAACCTCATATGACATCCACATTTTTGAGCAAGACTCTCAGGTCATTTGGGCATCAGCTTCCAAAATACACCTTTTTCTTCCTTCTCTGTATAGAAAGGAGATGCATGAAGTAAGTCTCTGACTTACATTGTGTTGTTTGCTTGTTTGATTAAATGATCAAATTATATAAAGACGGGAACCACTGTCATATGAAATGTTTAATTTTGTCAGAAAACACTATTTCCTATCCAAAGAACAAACAATCCCCCAACATATCAGCACCCAAACAAATTTCTGTATTGCTGCTGACTTGATTTCAGCTGGATTTATATATTTCAGAGTCAAATACTTTCTAAACATCCTGGAAAAAAAAGGATTAATGTTCTGTCCATTTATAAGGTGAGGCAGAAGTAGCTCATTGTGTCACATGATATCCACAAACTATTCTGCAGTTTCTTTTCTTCTTTTGGCTGCAGATATACAGGAAACACTTTCAAAAATCATGTACAAAGCAGGCTAGATAAAACACTGATTTCTTTTGTTGTTGATGATGACTAATAGACTGTTTCAAATATGAGAGAAACTATATACAAAAATCAAATGAGAAGGAAATGAGAAAATATGAAGAGTGAAGTTTGAGGAAAAATACAGATACTGTAGTAATAGGGTTGAAAGAAAATATGGTTTTGCAATTACATGCGATTACCTGTGCCTATGTACATTAAATTGCAAATTTGCTATTTTCTTACTGTTGTAAATCAGACAGGATTTATTTATTAGGAATTTTAATTATGCATTTACACACCTTTAGTCACACATAGATTGTATGTTTCTATTGTACAGCTCTTTCTGATAGATTTTCCATATGAAATAGTCTATTGGTCATGAACCGTATAGAAAATAAAAAGTCAATGCCTTCTCAATGTATTCATTCTGCCTTGTAATTGGTATTTACAAGCTAGTGATTATTCTCTTAGAGTCCAACAAAATGGCAAACATCAAAGTTTCATAATTTGTATGCACTGTTCCTTGCCACTATTTTCTTCTGTAGTGTAAAATTTAGCAGTCTGAGCTGGGGGTTGATGGTTCAGATTGTTTTCCCTTACATTTTTTTCATGGCCTTTTGTTCTTCAGTCACAAAAACTTTTTAATGTTTTGTCTCTGCTTAAGCAAATATTAACTTGTCAGCTTGTACCTAAATTTCACCAAGCTTTTGCTACTGCACTTAATTTTAAAGGAGAGCTTGCTTTGATGATTAAAATGTATGTCTCCTGGAAAATGAATATTACAAACACAGAGTAATGTATTCCAAAAGTGAATAATGAATAGCTAATAAAAGATATAAAACAAGAAGGATGTCAAAAATGTGTTTTAGCTATCATTAAAAGATCACAATGTCTTCCCTTCCTCTGTTACATACAGTAGCCTGTACCCAACAGGAAAACTCAATAATAACATCTTTAGACATAAAGACATTCTAGTATCGGTTTCATCTCTTTAAGACAATAATCAAATCCTAATGAGTACTACAGGTTTCTTTGAGTGGTATAGTAATAATCAAATGTATTTGTGACTGAAAATTACTTATTCTTTGTTTGCACAAAGAAAGTAAAAGATTTTTGTAACACAATGAAAAAGCTCGTATAAGCCAGCATATAGCAGAACTGATGTCATCCTGTTTAGTTACTGGCTCAAAAAGCAGTGGTATGCTATAGAGAGTGTATTTCAGCTTGTCAAAAACCGCACTGGATTCATCTCATGATTTTATCACTGAGTATTCATCTCTATCAATATTTCTTTAAAACTATCTGTCAAGCTACTAATAATCCAACTTCTTTTTATCAGGAAAACAAAAGTTAGCAGACTACATATTGATGTGTGCTTTACACCATAATATAGTAGTCAGAGCAGCCCCTGAGATGCAGGGGAACCTGGGCTAAGTTCCCTTCATTGCCTGATGGGAGATAAATCTGTCTCTCCAAAGCATTTCATAGTCACTGGAATATCAGCTGTTCTGGGTGAAGTACCACTAGAAGTTGATCCATTTTGCACGGTGAACAAAATGATGTATTCGGTCAAAGAGGCACGCAGAAAAAGAACTTTAAATGTGTCCACATCTTACAGAGATGAGAGGTGTTCATGCAGAGAACCCCATCACCTTTTCTGATGGCTTATCGGGGTCTTCCTGTGGGTTACTGCTAGCCCTCCTTCCCTGCCCTTTTCTAGTCATCCTTCTGGAAACCACAGGTTGGAAAACTTTGTCTTGAAAGACTCAGCAGCAACTGCTGCTCTCCCCTGCTCTTACTCTCTTTGTCTGGGGAAAGGATGTCTCATGGACCTTGGCAGCAGGTTTGCACCTTGTCCCAGGCACACTCCTCTGACCCCCTGGACTAAGCTCCCCTGAAACCATTTTCAGTCGAAACCACCCTGCCCTGAGACCAGCTCTGTCTGTAAAGGTCCTGCACATCCTGGGACAACACCATAGCCCAGGACTCCTTTGCCATGTTAAAGGAAACATATTACCAGAAATATTACTAAAACTAACAATTACTTATGTCAACTTGCCTTGTGTTTTACAGCTATGAGCTTCAACAAAATCTTATTAATAATTAATAACACAGACAAAATAACAGAAATAATATTAATACATATTTATACTCCATAGCTTTGAATAATTTCAGATACACTTATTATCATAACAAAGCTATGGAATTCTTTAAAACTCTAGTAAAATTAAAAAAAAAAAAAAAGCACACTGTATAAGAACTTCAGATTGAGGTCATGTTTTTCAGCTCAGCCAAAACAGTTCACAGATGTCACCAGTAACCAGAATGCATTTCAGTGGCTCCACCAAAATGAATGCTTAGGTTGGACAAAGCATCTGTTCAGGAATCACTGCAACTTAGCAATACCGCTCAGAATATATATCCAAAAGAAAGTGTTATCTCCATCTCCAGCTGCAAGGTAGAAGATTGATGCAAAACAGTTTTGTAATTTGAATTGTAAGTTGAATTGAATTGTAAAAGTTGAATGAATGGCAACTACACTGCACTCTCAAGACAGCAGTGAAGACCCACTTAAGCAAACTTTGGACTAGGATCAAATCCTAGTAGAAATCTAGAGGCAGTAGTTTGGTAGGTGGATAGAATTTAAAACCTGTAGAAGATGCAGTGAAAATACAGAGGCAATGGGATCCATGGTGATCTCAATGCTTCCAGGGACAGACAGGACAAGCAGTGGTCTGTTTAACAGCAGTGTCTCTAGGGTAGACCTTGAAATAGGGATCTGAGCATAATTCTCATGCCTATGTGAGAAGTTGAATCAGATCTCTACTACAAACAGACTTCAGTTTCTTTCAAACTTTCTTCCCCCAAAGATAGCACCATACAGAGTACACCATCTCTCTTCGCATTTGCTGAATTTATTGGCTTAAACTCGGCGCTAGAAAAAGAGTCAGAACCAAGACCGGTGAACCTTCTGTCCATGGAGCTTATACATGTAAAAAATCATGTAGGAATTCCACTTTTATAAGTGGAAACCTTGAAAACTATCTCAGAGATGAAGACTACCACGTAAGACCTCTTTCCACTTCATGCAGTCTCAAACACCAGACAAACCCCACCATTATTAAGGCTCCTGAACAACATGTCTTGACACAGCTTGTCCATGATTTCTTGCTATCATTTCTGACACATCTGGGGCTTCTGAAGGATCAAGAAAAGTGTCCTGACCAACTCTGCTGCAGTTTTCAAACCTCAGGAAAGTATTTCTCCTTCTGAACCTCCAAGTCTGCTGTGGAGCTTCCTCAGGAACAAAGCTCACCATCCTTTCTCACTTGCCAATTCTGATAAGACCATAACCCAAGGAAGAAAATAAGGAAGTCTTCTGAAGTTCATCATTAATTATCATACAAAAACAGAAATTGCCAAGACTAATAAGTTCTAACAATCGTTCATTGATCTGGCAGTGTTTGAGCATGTATGAAAATTTTGATGTTTGTAAAGTTTTCAGAATGATATCTCTCAAGAAATATTAATTGGATGTATGTATAATTTAAGTCAGAACTTCAAAGCTTCTGTAACTGCAGCAATCACTTCAGAACAGGGGTATTTATGAGACATTTGAATTACTCCTAGAGTGCAAATGGACAAAATGAAAACAAGACAAAAAGGTGAAGTAAAGGAAGAAGGGAACAGGATGAATAATAGAAAAGATTAATTAGAATATAATGATGAAAGGCAGATTATAATTTGTGATGATTATACAGCATTATATATATATATATATAATGTATTACATCAATAGATTAATGAATACATTAATATACTGCTGTGTTAATTTCCACCTCTGAATATACTGACTTATGTAAGAATGTTTTACTGTGACCTTGTTGCCATTACCTTATTCCCCAAATCACAGCTCTGTAAGTCTGTGGTAGCTTGGCATGATCCTGGTCTTCACATTGTCTGAAACAAGGATTGTGCTTATTTTCTTCATTTTTGGAGCCTCTGAATAGCAGCTCTAGAAACCACATCAGTCCAGATAACTCACGGTTGTCTAATTAGAGATGTGGTTAATAAGGTTCTGTGCAGTACAGAGCTGTAAACATCCTGTGCCTTGACAGACAATCTGATCTGTTGCTCAAAGGTGGCTGACAAAGTAAAAAGAGTTGCAAGTTAACAGCAATTCAAATGAAAAGGTCAAAATAGGAGGATTTTCTGCTCTCTCCCAAGAATTACATCAAAGAGCAGAAACTAGAGCTGAGCAGTGTAGAAAATACAACAATCTTTATTTAAACTTGGTTCAAGCTAACTCACATTGAACATTTTGCATAAGACAACATCTCTCATGTCAAAAATACCATGAACAAAAATTAGAGTGGTATGAAAGTCATCTAATGAAGGGAAATGGTGTAAAGGAAACTCATTTTCACTCCTATGACCACTGGAACACAGATATCTGGTAACCAACAATTACCTGGAAATAACTGATGGGTTGAGTGCAATACAGTGGATCAGCCAAGGAAAGAATAATAATTTTTTTTTTTCCAAAGCTGAGGTAGACTGCATATGCCAATGAATTTAACTATATTTTCTTTGTATTGCACTTACAGAAATTTCTTCACGGAGAAATGTATGAGCTTTAATAACAAATATTGTTGTGACTATTGTTGCAACAGCTTACAGAACAGTTAGCAAAAAGCCCTGTTGTTTTTTTTCTAAACACAGTATCCTTACTTTTTTTTTTCTTTTCTAGCTTTCATTGTATGATAATATTTTGAATTGCTACCAACTCATTTGGTCCAAAGAGAAGAGATTTAAACAATCTTCATCTCCTGCTGCACAAAGTAACACAAGCATCCTCAAACCCAGCTCTGTAGGAGTTGTGTGACCATGGAGGAAAAAGAAGAGAGATCTGTACCTAACAGCTTTATGAGATAATCGGATACATGGAAATAGTGAAATGCTCCCCTGTTCCTTTTCACACCACTTATATGGAGAGAAGCAACACAGAAAAAATATTAGCAACCAGTAGCAGTGATTGGAAAGAGTTCTTCCACACTGCAGATATTTTTATGATTTCAGTAGTTTTCTGTTTCACATCACAATTACAGTGTCCTTATTTGCCACAAAACAGTGAGATTTATGGACCTCAGGACACCTGAAACAGCACGTTCACTTAGGGTGGGGAAAAGTCTAAGCTGAGACTGGGTTATATCACCCAGAACAGGAATATAAACCCTGCTTTCATGTATCACAGTTGAGTCTGTTACCATCAGCCCATGTAAAAAGGGTTTGCCTTTGCATGGAAGTCTCAGCCACAGAAGAGAAATCTTTCTTACCAAAAGTGTCACTAAATGCAGTCCATGCTCCTAGGAGCTTAGGTTTCTGTGGGCAGTATATTTAATTCTCAGCCAGCTCTAGAGCACCAATAGTCATTCTGTGCCGGTACAATAACTTGCTGAGGATTATTAAAGCACTGAGCCAGTGCTTTATACAGTTTTGTTTGAAAGGAAAAAAAAAATGCTTTTGCCAGTATAGTTTATTTTATTGCAAGAAATGATATAAATTATAGCACAACACTTCCCTTTCCTGGCACAGGCTGTCTCTACAGAAAAAGCATTTGCCACTAGAACTGCACCGGCTTAGCTACATCAACAAACCTGTTGTAATATATAAAATGCCTGAGACAGGCACAATCACTCTAAGAGCTGCTTCTGGTGCAAAAGTGGCCTTCAAGTTCTTAACCTGAAATGCATTCCTAACATAATTGCAATTCAGTCTCTATAAAGTGTAATAATACATGACACCATCATGATAGGCAAAATATGGTAAAAAGAAAGCAGTCATTGTTACCAAAAAAACCTAGAATATAAAGTCAAGAACAGGTGAATAAAGTGACCAATCCAGAAGAAATGCTCCATTCTTGTTAAAGTTACTGTCAATGCCTGCTATTGCATTGCTGGCCTTTGCATATGATTTGTCCTTTGGGCTCTTTCAGTTGGAAAGCTGATGGAAATGAAAGAAAAAAATATCCTAGAAAAGGCAGCTGAGAATGCAACTTAGAAGACAATATCAATGCAACATTTTCCTCCCCCCCCCCCCGACGCCTTTAAGTTTCACTATTCAGTCTGCCTTCAGATTGTAAGGAATCACATTTTCCCTTGTTTTTCTTTGTTTCCTTTCAGAAACAAGTATTTCAAGGTCTAATGGAGATGAATAATGGAAGTATATAGTTTCAGGTATATTCATAACCAAAAGGGTTGACTACACCTCATTGGAAAATGTGATATGGTGTCATGCAGTTCATTAAGAAATCTCTGGTATATGACCAGTCATATTTTTCAGGTTTTCATGGAAATGTTTTCAAACATTAAATAAAAGCAGAGAGTTATTCATTGCCACCTATTGATCCTTCTGAATTTATACCTTCTATTTAAAAACTATCAGCCAGGAAGTGAATGAAAAAGAAACTAGCTGGACTGAGATGACTAATCACATGCCATGAGTAACAAACAGTCAAAATGAACTGTGCTGCTTCTGTGAAAGCAGCCTGTGCCAACAGTGAGTGGTTAAGAATTATGGTCCATGAGAAGATGCTGTGTTCTCAAAATCCTGCTGAGGGCCGGCGTGTTCCCAAAGTCCAAGATAGATAAAGCAGTCAGGTTTGGTACAGAATGCTCCTTGGCTGAATATTTGTAAACACTTAGGGCCAGATCTCATCTGCTTAATCAAGGCTTGATTACTGAAACCTGTTCCCATAAGGCCCTGCAGAAGGACCAGAATTGCTCAAGCCTTCAAAACATCCTCATTGCCCATCTATGTCCAGAAATATCTATGTTGGAATTTGTGATTCAAATTCTGTTAAAATTTTGTTTGATGTTTAAATGCTTTTTGAGAAACACCAAGGCACTAACTGTGGCCTTGAATCAGCTTCTAAGCAATATAACTTTTGCTGGCTTCTCACTGTCAGAAGACGTGTGAGACTATCTTAGATGTGACAAATATAGGGGTACAACAGCAGCCATCCTTTTTCCTCAACTGAGTTGATGCGCTAGTCCTACGCTTCCCAGACGTACTTTTAAAGGAGGAAATAACTTTCTTTTGTGATATAAACTATCACTTGTACTGGTTTGTACCAGAAAGTCTCAGAAAGTGTCCTTCAAGTTCAGTGTGTGAGCCATTCAAAGAAAGGAAACCATAAATGCAATAAATGCAGAATATTTATGTGTGAATAAAGAAATCAGATGGTTCCAAAATAAATCTTTTTTAAAAATGTACTTACATTCTTTTAGTTACATAAATTCTAGCCAAGGATCAAATTAAAAAATTGTTAATGAAAAAGTGCTGCCTTAAATCAGAACCATAAAAGTCAATGTCAGTAGAAATAACTGAGAAGAGACAAACAACACTGCACTAAAGTCCAGCTCTGGTATCAGAGTTATCAGAGTTATTAGAGTGTGTCATTTCCTTCTGTAAAAAATCATGATTCACAACTACATAAACAGGATTTTTAGAGGAAAGGAAGAGTGCTCTCTTCTCTGTCAGATATTGTTCAGGTGTAAATCAAAATGAGTCTGCTGAAGCAACAAGATCAACACAGATTTACCTTGATTGAGAACAGGGTCCACAATATCTATTTTGTTATCTAAAGAAAAAAAGGACTAAATAATACAAATATCACTAAATAAATGTTGAGATTTTCAATGTTTTAAATGAAACCAGTAGCTTCTTATGGAAGAAATGAACAATTTCTATTTAAAAGCTTGCTTTCTTTCTACTTTGAGAGAGCTTGGCTACAAGATGGCTGAGAAAGTTTCTCTTCACAATTCAGTCTCTACATCCTGGGTTGCTGTGCTTCAAAGGTTTTACAGAGGAGATGCCCACCAACTTACACTGATATTCTCGTGCACTAAAGAGACACCTAATGTTTTAAAGCAGGGAGAGTCCTCGCTTCCTTTACCTCGTGTAACTACATCTGAACTTCTCTACAGAAGGTGAAACAAATCCCAAAATGACAATGGAGACCCAGAGTCACACGTGGAGAAACGTTCTGCCATCCCTTGCTTTTCTGTCAGAAATTTTCCAGTTTATGCAAAAATTTTAAAATACATTTTCTAATAAATTATTTTCCATGGTGTTTCAGATATGGTTTTGTTTTCTTCTACAAAGAATCACAGGTTTGAATGGACATTTGGAGGTCAGATGGTCTTAACAGCTGCTCAAAGGGCCAACTTAGATTAGGCTTATATCCAGTAGTAGTTACTCATCAACAATAAGAGGAAAAAAGAGAAATCTAAACTAAGTTTGAAGTCTGATGTGTTGCTATAAAAAACCCCTACAATAAGCAGAAGAACTGATGAGAAAAGCTACAGAGTTAATCCCCAGACACAGATAAAGAGAATATAAACAGCTATAAAATGCACATGTTAACAAGATGTGCACTATATTGTAATGAGGACATCTTTCTGGAGCATTATGAAAGATGTGTCCAAAGATGTGGTGCAGTATTTCCAGGACTTAGAAAATTATTTGTGCAAAAAAATAATATACAACAGGGTCATGCAGCAGCTGGGAGGCATTGGCACATCACAGTCATGTAATGAGCTTGCAACATGCTGTTCCACCTCTAAAGCTCAGATTTGTCATCTTTTCATTTAATATAATAAGAGGGTTGGGTTGTTGTTTCATAAAGTGGGGAGCAGAGCACTTATTCCATTTTTCTAAATGCAATTTTTTTAACTGTCCATTAAATTATTGCATTTTGTTCATTTTAAACAATTTACAACAAACACAGTGCTCTATGAGGCATCAGGCACTTGAAACCTCCAGTGACTGCTGAAACCACCAATTGTAACTTATTTATCAGAGTTATGGCTATGCTAGAAAATTTCTGCAAAAGATACTAAATATTCAGAATTCTTTTTCTTTTTTTTTTTAAACATGCTTTATTCCTGGTCAAAGCTGAACATAAACCTACAAAACAAGGGAAGGCTGATATTAGAATAGTGCATGCATGTCTGGTAAGTGTTCTCTGTAAAGGACACTAAAAGATGTGGAAAATGTTTAGAAAAGAACTATAGAGTTGATCTCAGGTCTGGAATAAAAATACCTTGCACTGACAGATTTAGAGCATACAATTTGTTGAGTCTGTCAAAAGAAACAGGAGCTGGAACTTGATTATAGCATGGAACTGCCTTGACAGGAAGAAAACAAGTTCCAAACACCTTTATAATCTGCAGAAAAAGTACACCAAGAAACAACATTTGGGGGCTGAAGCTAAACAAATTAATATTTAAAAATTCAGCAAGTATTTTTTTCATTCAGCTTCCAAAAGAAAGGAATTGTGTTGTGTCTGTCTTGTCTATCTGTCTGTCTCTACTTGCTTGTGCTTGAGCCTCTTGATAAATTGCCACAGAAGTAGATTTATTATCTCAGAAGTACTGTCTCAGGAATTACTAAGCCACAAAACAAGCAACTAGAGGAGAAAGACTGTGTAGATTCTTCCCAACGAGGGAAAGACATGGATTCGGCTCTGATTAGACACTAAAGAATCCCTACTGAAAGAGCTGTTATCCACACTCTAACTATAAGGAAAAGCTTCCATTACAGCTAACATGCTACTACACACTGGAGACTACCTACAGAACCAACAGCCAAACATGAGGATGATTAAACTCTGGAGTAAAATAAGAAGGGAAGAAATGCACCACCATAATTTATTTCCAATAAGGTCACATCAGGTTAGGTTTTTTTATGCACACATGATAAGAGTTTTTCTCCTGGACAGTCTTACATCTACACAGAAGAGAATGTCAAAGGGTAGAGGAATGGAAAAAAGAAGCATCACAATTGCAGAGTCATTATATTATTAAAAAAGGTATGGGCTGTACTTCTCTGCAAGGGGCCAGAAAAAATGGGACAATGGGCTATTGCCCATCTCAGTGAGAAAGGACACAGCTGGAAAGTCATGACTGCTCTGTTAGTCATGCACACCCCAAGACTCTGGTTAAGCTTTGGCTCATGTACTACCCTCACTGTTTTTCCTAAACTCACTGTATACACACTGAGTGTGATCCACCTGGAAACAGGCAGCATCTGAACAGCAAATGTGTGGCAAAGAAGGCTCACTATACTCTTGTGCTCATGATTTAACTACAAATGATGTCATATTTTCAAATCTCTGTTTCTCCTGATTCAGAGCAAGGATCTGCACCTGGCTTTTTTGTATCCCAACCAACTGTCCTAGCCTGTAAGTTTTAAAGGCAGATTCACCCTTTTTCTCTCCTCTCCTATCTCAGTCCAAAACTGTATTTAACTACTTTATGCAACTGCAATAGTGTCATCCAAGAAAATTGCAAAGGAGATCTTGTCCTTGGACATGAGAGACTCTGTCTCGGCTTCCAAGAAGGTATCCTGCTGCTTAGCTAAATAGTCCAGCTACTGGCTTAAATAGGCTGCTAACTGCAGTGCCTCATCTCTATCGATTATGCAAGGTCTGATCCAGCTCTGAGGATACCTACCAAAGAAGGCCTTGCAGACGATGAGACAGGGAATGTCCAATTTCAGGATCTTACCAGGATTTTCAGATGTAGATTTGACCGTGTGACTACTCAAACCACTGTCAGAGATGGCACTTCACATTTCAGGTTAACTGACAGTGAGACAAGTGTCTTCAGTAATACAGTGTGCCTAAATCTTGTACATGGGCCAAGAAGCCTACAGAGGCTGTCAAATTTATGAATCACATGGCTTCTCATTTCACACGTCTCAGATCATTCTCCAGTTTTGCACTGCATCACCTGAAATTTCCTGTCAAATTAGTTCTCCCCTGGAATACCTCCATTGTTTCTGAGACAGGGCCTTGCAACAGGCAGTCTCCTGATCTGTGCAGATGCTCTGCATGCACAGCTGTGAGATTTTTTGGCTCGGTATTCAGCTCCACTGAAATATATCCCACATGAATTAGCCAAATTTACTAGGTAATCCAAATTGCCCTGGGGAAGCATTTAATCCTCATCATTATCTGTCTATAAAATGTCTCTTCCATGCATTTTATCAACTCTGATCATAAATATATTTTAAGATCATTGAAGATAATACTGAACAGCACTCAGCCTCATCTGAATACCATCAGTACTCCTTGAAAACCCTTTGGTCCATGATTCCCTTTGACAGTTGCCTTTTGGGATGTGCTAGTTAGTGAATTTTTAATCTATTTAATATGTGCTTGAGTGACAATGTAAAGTGACCATTTTTAATCAGAATATTGTGTAGTGCTAAGTTAAGGGCATTATAAAGTTCTATTAGAATTGAGCAATTACTTACTTCTATCAACCAAACTTGCAATTTCCTCAGATTGAATTCAGCATCATCATATTCCTAGACTTCATAGAGGTCCCTTACATTGTTATTAAGATGAACTATTAAAAACTGTTTCTTGGCTAAAGTGAATTGATCTGAAATATCTTAAGTGGTCAATAGTCTTCATTCCAAACACTCATAGCAATAGCAAAGAGTTTTCATACCTGCTAACCTGCAAGACTGATGTTTTCTTTACAGCCCACTTTGTTTATCTTTCAAAATGGTTCACTTACAGTTTAACAGGTCACTCACTGACTAATACCTAGGGAACATTGCTATTGGAGAACTGTACAACACTGGAGTAAAAAAACTGTGCTGCTGTGAAAAAATTGACATTTTAAGCCTAAAGTGTTTTCTGATTTAAAGTGCAGACTATTTAGCATTGATGTCTGGTTGTTTTCCTTTGCCAACCTAATATTTTAACAAGATTCTCTCACAAACCAGTAGGCTACCAAATACTAGTTCTATTTTCCACCCAACCTGAAATGTATAAAGCAAAGAGAACAAACAGAATATTAATTTGATGTATCAGGAGGGCTTGACAGAGAGCACAACAGAAAAAGCAAAGAAGAAATGTGAATTACAAATGTGAATTCTTGCTTTTTGCACTGGTAGTGCCCTCAAGCAGAAATGATTCCATCCAGTTGGAGAGTTGCCTGAACACATGATATAGGGTGCACAGTTAGCCAGTTAGGCTCTAAAGGGCATTGTTTTACAAAACATAATGGAGATTGCCATTAAAATTGAAAAGGAACAACACGAAGAAGAAAACATGAAAATGGCAAGTCCTAGTTAGCTTCTTTTTTTTTTTTTCAGGGTGTTATTTTTTTTCCCAGAAGTTTGCCCAAATTAACCCGCTTGGTTCACCACAATTAATTTTTCAAAAGCATCAGCTGATATTAAAATGTCAGCACTTTCTCTTCTCTGTTCCTAAACATGTCCAACAAAAACTTGTGCTGGTATTTCCATAGACACTAACAACAGCCAGAAAATTCTCAGTGAAGCTTTAAATTATTGACTGAAAAGAGATCAGAAACCATTGCACAGCACTCAGGCGGCTGATTGGAAGGATCTGATAAGCATTAGTAAGGGTTAGATCTGGTCCAGCTTGGCCTTATACTGTAATCAAAGTCCTATCTCAAAGTTTTGTCACAGCTCTTGTATGAATGACAGCAACAATCTATTTCCACCCAGATTTGTAGCAAGATTGCAGCCAAAAGACCAGAGCATCTGAGACTTTCTTCCTCCTCTGACTGGGAGGCAGCAGTTTGTTTCACAGACTACTGATTTCTCTGCAACAGTAGTTCCATTAATACCTGTCTATTGTTAAAAGGTTGCACCCACCCCAACCAAGAACAAAATCAAACACAAAAGGGAATAACACTGAAGATCTATCTATGTGAATATTCTTATTTTTTTTACAATAACAATGAAAGAGAACAGCAGAAACAATTGTTTCTTGCTATCCGTTTGACATAATACAAACCAAGTGGTTATGGAAGAAATATAGTATTAGCTATCCAAGCATATATTCAGCCTAGTATGTGCACTCATGTGCACTGGAAAAACACAGTGCACAAATGCAAGCACAACTGTTTGAGAACTGGCAGTATCTCACGTACACGGATGGGCAGTAACATGAGAAAAGTACGTTCAAAAATTCATTCAACATTCTTCATTTCACTCTTCTCTCAAAAACTGGGTTCACAGATGTTTATGACCCTCCCAAAACGATGCACACAAATTCTCACAGAAGTTCTAGTTGCAAAAATGCTCAAAGAAAGGAGAGTCCTAGTACACAGCAATGTGCATCAGACCTTCCACCCTTCTGAGACATAAATGTAGGACACAATTACAGAAAGTGAAAAGGATGAAGAAAATACTCAGGAAGGGAAATTAAGATGTCATGAGTTTTATTTTCTGAGTATAAATAAATTCTCTAATATCACTTTCACAATTTTTTATTGTCCATGTAAATGATCTCCAGTGACATGAATGAAGTAACACTAAATTTATGCCAGAATGGAGGCAGCTTTGGCATTGAAATGGAAGCCAATGGAGAATTTATTTTTATATGTTTTCATGGGAGCATATTCTCAGGAGGCATTCATGAATTGATACTGAAAGCTATTTGTGGATTTGGGAATCACTGAGTGAGGAAACAAACAGCTCGCTGCTGTTTCCTATTCTTGGAGCATGGCAGTATTGCAAAACCATTGTTGACAAAAGCGGCTAAATGTCAGTATTCCCATGAATGCATCTTCCCCTCTTTCACACAGAAATTGTCAGCTCTGAGGCTGCTCCTGTCTCCAGGGTTCCTCAAAAGGCAGAGCCAAGGTAGGCAGGGAAAGGACAGACCTGGAATGTGTTGGGTTTGTGTGGCAAGGTTTTGGTAGCGGGGGGGCTACAGGGGTGGCTTCTGTGAGAAGCTGCTAGAAGCTTCCCCTGTGTCTGATAGAGCCAATGCCAGCCAGCTCCAAGATGGACCTGCCACTGGCCAAGGCCAAGCCAATCAGCGCCATATTTAAGAAAGAGAAAAACAGTTAGAAACAGCTTTTGCAGCCAGAGGAGTGAGAAGATGTAAGAACATCTGCAGACACCAAGGTCAGTGCAGAAGGAGGGGGAGGAGGTGCTCCACACGCTGGAGCAAGATTCCCCTGCAGCCCGTGGTGAAGACCATGGTGAAGCAGGCTGTCCCCCTGCAGCCCATGGAGGAAGGATGAGGGGGTGTAACGATGCCACTTTGTCGTGGTTTAGGCCCAGCCGGCAGCAAGGTACCATGCGGCCACTTGCTCACTCCTCCCCCAGCATGATGGGGAGGAGAAGTATAACAAAAGGCTTGGGTAGAGATAAGGACAGGGAGAGCTCACTCACTAATTATTGTCACGAGCAAAACAGACTGAACTTAGAAAAGAGATTCATCTAATTTATTACTAAACAAAACAGAATAGAGCAATGAGAAAAATAACATCAAGTCTTAAAACACCTCCCCTCACCCCTCCCATCTTCCCGGGCTCAACTTCACTCCCAGCTTAAACCTCCTCCCCCCTCAGCAGCACAGGGCGGGGCGGCGGAATGGGGGTTGCAGTCAGTGGAGAGCATGTTGTTTCTGCTGCTTCTTTGTCCTCAGGGGGAGGACTCCTCTCAACGTTCCCCTGCTCCAACACGGAGTCTCTCCCACGGGCTACAGTCCTTCACGAACTGCTCCAGCATGGTCTCTTCCATGGGGTACAGACCTTCAGGAGAAAACTGCTCCAGCGTGCGTCCCCCACGGGGTCACAAGTCCTGCCACCAAAACCTGCCCTGGCATGGGCTCCCCTCTCCACGGGTCTACCGGTCCGGCCAGGGACTTGCTCCAGCATGGGCTTCCCACAGGCCACAGCCTTCTTCGGATGCCTCCACCTGCTCCGGCATGGGGTCCTCCACAGGCTGCAGGTGGAATCTCTACACCCCCTCATCCTTCCTCCACAGGCTGCAGGGGAACAGCCTGCTTCACCATGGTCTTCACCACGGGCTGCAGGGGAATCTTGCTCCGGTGCCTGGAGAACCTCCTCCCCCCTCCTCCTCCTGCACTGACCTTGGTATTACATCTTCCCACTTCTCTGTCCGGCTGCAAAAAACTTCCCCCAACTGGTTTGGTTTTTTTTTCCCCTTCTTAAATATGTTATCACAGAGGCGCTGATTGGCTTGGCCTTGGCCAGGGGCGGGCCCATCTTGGAGCTGGCTGGCATTGGCTCTGTCAGACACTGTGGAAGCTTCTAGAAGCTCCTCACAGGTAGCCCCCAGCTGCTACCAAAACCTTGCCACGCAAATCCAACACACCTGCTGCCCGTGGAGGACCCCATGCCGGAGCAGGTGGAGACACCTGAAGGAGGCTGTGACCCCATGGGAAGCCCACGCTGGAGCAAGCTCCTGGCGGGACCTGTGGATCCGTGGAGAGAGGAGCCCACGCCAGAGCAGGTTTGCTGGCAGGACTTGTGACCCTGTGGGGGACCCACGCTGGAGCAGTTTGCTCCTGAAGGTCTGCAGCCCGTGGGAGAGGCCCACGCTGGAGCAGTTCATGAAGGACTGTAGGCTGTGGGAGAGACTCATGTTGGAGAAGTTCGTGAGGGACTGTCTCCTGTGAAAGGGACCCCACGCTGGAGCAGGGGAACAATGAGAGGAGTCCTCCCCCTGAGGATGAAGAAGCGGCAGAAACACCGTGTGAGGAACTGACCGTAACCCCCACTCCCCGTCCCCCTGTGCCGCTGAGGGGGGTGGAGGTTGAAGCCAGGAGTGAAGTTGAGCCTGGGAAGATGGGAGGGGTGGGGGGAGGTGTTTTAAGAGTTGATTTTGTTTCTCATTCCTCTACTCTGTTTTGCTTAGTAATAAATTAGATGAATTCCCTCTCTAAGTTTGGTCTGTTTTGCTTGTGATGATAATTAGTGAATGATCTCTCCCTGTCCTTATCTCGACCCACAAGCTTTTCATTGTACTTTTTCTCCCCCGTCCAGAGAAGGAGGGGAGTGATAGAGCGGCTCTGGTGGGCACCTGGCCCCCAGCCAGGGTCAGCCCACCACATGGAGTCACACAAAGCTGCTCTCACGTTGTTCCCATAGAAGTTTTCCAGTGATGCAACTTGTACTGTCCATTCCAGATATGACCAAAAGCAAAGACCCTGCAGGCTTTGGTCCTGCAAGTGGCCTGAAGGTTGTTGGAGACCAGGCTGGTCACAAGGAACTGCCTCAGGAAGATCTCCTCTTCTTGTGGGATGATATGAATAATAATAAAGAATATTTGGCACAGACTGTGTGAAAATGCCATAAACTGATAGAGTTTTACACTGTCTTTACAGGCAATGACAAAGAGTCTAAGGTAATGAAGAATCAGGGCTATTACATTTGGTATTCTCCATTTAGGCAAGAATTCTGCTCATGTGATTCTTTCTGTGGGGCTAGATTTGTAACATTTCTTTTTTTCTTTTTCAGTCTGATGATGATCGTTATCACCATTGGCCCAAAATGTTAATGTAGTTTTGTAAATTTTTCAAAATAACATTTTTGACAGTACTTGTTATTTTTAAAGTTTTCACAGAAAGAGATGAGTTTTTGCAAAACCTACTATTTTTCCCTTTCCCCTTATCTCTGTATATGAAAGCATTCTCAGACATTTTCCTTTTACTAAATTTTCTATTAACCTATGAAGTCACATTAGAATGCTTTATAGACAAGTCTTGCTTGGTTAGTTATATTGCAGCATACTGTCTTTCCCATGTGATTAAAAAATAAATATTAAGCCACCTTAGTCTCAAGATATGTAACTGTATTATTAATGGCTCTTGTTTGGTACCTGACCTTATAAAAAGATAGTTGATTTTGTTGTTCCAAATAAGTATAAATAATTCAAGAAAGTGTTTTTCTAAGCAGGTTATTACCTATAAAGATGTAGCTTTTAAGAGAGCCTTTAGTATAAAATATGTATAACTGCCACATATATTATTAACAGGTACCCAAAATTGTTAGCACGGTACCTTATTACCAGAAAAACAAATGAGAATTCTGATATGGAAATCTGTATCAGAAGAGACGTGTGAAAGTAGACTCTTTCTTTTTCTTAAATGTATCTGCTTTCCCTTGATGGGAATTTAAATAAACCTCAGTGTAACGGCTTCATGATATTTTGTCTCATTGTTGTAAGTTTAGATACAGCAGGAGAAAATAAGAGCTTGTCTCACAGAAAGGGAAAAAGCATGTCTCACTGGAAGGGAAAATAAGCATATTCACTATCAAGAGGACAATCTGCTATTTCATTCCTTTGATGCAGTCTGTATTATGATGGTCACAATGTCAGGATTAATTAGACCAGAGGGTGGTGTAAATGCCAAAAGAAAAAGTTGCCGTACATCTGTTCTAATTTATCTCATGGATGTTCCTTCAGTGAGTAAGTGAAGAATGTGGCTTGGGCCATCTGTGACCCAGTTAGAGAGAGCAGGACGGCTTGTTGCCTTGCGGGTGCCAGGACAGGAGTTGTGACAAGAAGGTCAAAGGATGGTCTGAAGAGTGCTGGGGAATTTCCACTCGTCATACACAAACCTCTGACTGGAGAGAGGTAGGAGAGACTCTCAGGTGACCTCAGTGACCTTGAAAGGGAAACGAAAAGCTGGATCTTCTCAGGCAATCCGCTCAAGGATAATCTTCAGCCTGTTAGCAAAGGGATAGACATATTGATAAGTGTCCCTTTATTGATACAGAAATAGTGCCAGGACAAAAGCCAGTTACAATCCCTATGGGAGAAGGAAAAAGTGTCCTCTTGCATCAACTTTAAACAGGACTTAAGACACCCAATAGGAAAAAAGGAAAGATGGCAGATGACGCTTTTTAAAGATTCAATAAAAGTTTTATATTGACCTGTACTTTCAATACAAATTTTAGAAATTATAAAAATATAAAGCTTAGAAATTTAGAGATGGGGGTGCTTTACAACATGATATAATGAACAATGAGCAAACAATGTGTGTTTGATTGGCTATATATGAAGTCAAAAGAACAGAGCAGACAAGATGAGCTAGCAGAAAATCCACATGCAGTTTTCAAATGTTGAGTCATACAGAACTTGCGAAATGATGGTTAGGAAAATAGTAAAATGGTAGTCAATCTGAATTTATTTATCACATGCAGCTGCCTTACAGGTGCCAAAATTCAGATAAATTGGGCCAGCAAGAATCTGTGCTCTTATCTGGTAATGATTAATAAAATACTGACAGTCAACACCAAAAAGGATTGGAAAAAAATGAGCTAAAAGGAATAATAAAAGAATAAGCTGTTTGAGAGCTGAGAACATACTGTGTAAACAGCCAACTGGAGATGAGTTTGTAATAAGCAATAATGGCCATCAGAAAGTCAGTGCAATTTTCTGTTGAATAAGCAGAGGGATCATGTCCTGGAGTTTTAGCTTTCCTCCACGTGCTAGGAAAGAATTTAGAGAGGTGTAATTAACAATCATGCTTCTATAGGGATTATCTGAAGAGAAAAAAATGGTGCAGGGCTGGAAAGGAATTAGCTAACGGTGCTGTAATGCCAATAGGAGAAAGCATGGTACTCAGCTTTGTCAAAAAATAAAAGAAAAAAAAGACAGTAAAAAAAAGAGAGACATAGTTTTTAATAAGGTATGCACATGAACGGGCATAACTACGAAGGAACAAGATTCAAAAAAACTAACGGGTATGAATAAGGGTTGGGAAGAGCAGAAATTATATGAAGCAGCAGGAAATTTAAGGATGAGCGTAGTGAGAAAGTGTCCCACAAGTGGAGCCTATGAAAGTGAAGAACGGCCTCTTCAGGAATTGCTGAACCATATGTCTATAAAAAGCTCCAAAGAAATCATTAAAAAGACAGTCTGATGGAGTTAACAAGCTTTCATTACAGGTAGCTAAGCTAAATAATACATACCTAGAGGTCATTTCCACCACTAATTTTCTATAGTGCTTCACTTAATTGAATTAATGAAAAGTTGGAACTTTCATTCAAAAGCACACTGAAACAGATAGACTTAAAATTGTTCCAGGAAGGTTTTCCTTAGCTATTAATTTGCTTTACTAGTACTACTGAGAAAAGGATTACCACAAGATCATACTCTAAGAAAGAATTGGGAATAATCTCTTGGATCTTTTCACAGGCTCAGAGGTACAAAATAATCCTGACATTTTTTCATGAAGGTCCCCAATTCACTCAAACCCCAACAGTTCTGAATTACTATGTTATTGTTTTCTTCCTAATGTCTGCTATATATCAATAGTTATAATGGAGAGAGACTGATAGAAAGCTGAGATTTAGTAGCAACTCAGCAATTAAATTGCACAACTAGTCTTTGTTCTACTGTTCCCTGGTGGATACAATCCCGTTCATTAATCTGCATGTTGATTATAGCCCCTCCGTGATATTGATCTGTGTTTCACAGTCCTGTGATTGCAAGAACATGTAGTTGCTACGGGCAGCTACAGTACTGCATACACTTCAAATTAATGCTGAAATATTTAAAGCCAGAAAGAGAAAAAAAAAAAATCCACTGGTCCTTAAACTGATTTGAGCTTATGTACTTTTGCCATGGCAATGTTTTATTTTTCCCTCTAGTCACTATTAATACAAACAAAATTTAAACATATTTAGACCGAAGAAAAAAAAACCAAACAAACAAACCAACAAACCAAAACAAAAAAACCCCAATAAAACCCCTTAGAAGTTGTTTGACTCAGAGAATCTCACAAAGAGTATTCTGTAATTGTTGAACCAATTTTAGGTCTTTACCACTTCTTCCTCTTGTTTAGGTATATTTGTGTGGACAAGTCCAAGGAAGCCTATTATTTGTCATTTATTCTCTAAGACATAGTGAATGCATTTCTCTTCCTCTGGCATCCTAGTTCCATATTCTGAATCTTCTCTATTTTTATTTGGATTTGCTCTAATGTAACAATTGTTTAGTTTATTTTTTGCTTATTTAAAGAATGCACATTCAGATGGAATAGTCCATCTGTGGATTCATCCATGCTTGAATTGGGCAATTATCCTGTCGGCTGCCTTCTCTGTGCATCTATGCCACCAGATACAAGACCAGAGGTGAAAGCTCTTGACTGGAGGAGGCCCTCTCATCCCACCTGGGAGAAAACCCTAAGAGTGATGTAGGGGACAGTCTGGAGGAGAGACATTTTATATATGATGACTATACAAAAGAGACATAGAAGGAATTATAGAAGATATGCAGGAAAGGGGAAGATGAATCTTAACACCAAGGCTGCCTGGAAAAAGCATGTAACGTAACAGCATGCAACAGCAAAAGAAAAAGCAGGGCTGGTATAGTCAGTGTGTGCATGCCAGGAGCCCAACCCTGTCCCTGTGAGAGATGGCCCACTATGTCAGCGACTTTCCTCTAGTGAGGCAGAGAAAACACTCCTCAACTATTTTTCTTCCAGATTTCTCTTGTGATGAAAAGGGAGTCACTGCAAAGAAGAAAGAAATGTTGCTGAAAGGAGAACAGAGGGAAGAAAAATGACTGGAGAGAAGAAAGGGACTGACGGGGAAAAAAAGAGAAGCGTGAAATGAATAGAAGAAGCAAAGCACAAAAAACAAAGGAGGGAAAGTAACATTAACCAGAAGATGGAAAGTTTTTCTGCAATATCCATCTTTAAGAATGAAGAGCAACACAGATGCAGTACAAAATCAGTTTGATTATCAGTAGGACAGCTATCTATAATAAGATACTAGCCCAGTCCTGAAACATTCCTGGGGATTTTTCTGTCGTTTTAGACATTTTCCCTGCCCTGAATCAGGAAGAACCTGAGAAATCTATTATTGTTGTTGTTGTTATTATTATTATTATTACAAATTGCTAATAATACTAATATAGCCAATAACCACTAAGTTATAATGCACATGTGAAAAATTTGGGGTTGGGTTCTTGTTTTTACTCATTTTGTGCAGAGATTTGTACAAGACTGTCATATATTTATGTGAGTGAGTATAGTTCACATGCTATGAGATCCTTACGCGAGTCTCTTTCAGGGTGACTATTTGCAAAGATTATTCAAGATCTTCTGTTGGTGCTACTCCATTTTATATGGATTTAAATTATTTAAAATATGCACTGGGTCAAGAACTATGTGAAAGCTCTGCCTCACTTGCAGTGAAGCTAATAGCTGAGGTGGTTTAAGACCATCTTAATCACTGCTTAACTCGACACTTCACCAGGGATTACAAATCAGGCTTGATTAAAGTGAACCCATACCTTGGCCACAGGAGTTCATAGCTTGACATCTTAATACAAACCCGCCTTTATCGTGGGGGTTACGTGAATATGCTGGGCTGTGAAATGAAGCATAAGCACACATTTGCTTTGCACTCCTCCTTGCCAGCAACCTTTGGCAGAGAGACAGAGCAAGCAACTGCGGGCAGTTGCTTCTTAAACTGCCAGAGCTGGATCCCTCAGAAATTTTCTGCCTGAGTGTTAATTCTCGGCCCAGTGGTCATGGTACCGACCTGAGAAGGGATAATCCCAAGTCACATCACTTCCAGAGGTAAACAGAACAGACATTTGTCCCTTGCCTTGCTCAGAGAAGGGTCCTCTGTCCAACAGTATCTGGTTCTGTGTTTTCACCAGCACTTCCTCTGGATCATTGCAGATTTTCCCAAAAAAAGTAGTTTGTCGAAACAGATCAACATCCATGGTGTGTTTACAATTTAGTGAAGCAGTGTGGCTTGTTTTCTGCTTTCTGCCCAGCTCCTGTAGCGTACCGACACCTTGAACACAACAACAGACAGCTCTAAATGAGCCGGAGATTTTTTCTGACAATATTTTTGTTATCAAACGTCTGGCTGTACTTATTTTTCATTCACTGACTGCTTGATTCATTGCCAGCGGTCCTCTGCCAGTGGAAACATCCACCCCAGTAGATGGCTAACAGCACTATGGCTTTAAACTCCGGCCAGATTTTGCATTGCTTAGCCGGCAGGAGTTGCCTGGAAAATGCACAGGGTCAGCACATCTCCTGGGTGCAGCGAGGGCTGTGGCCACGAGCATCGTGGTGCTCGGATCTGCAGGGTCAAGCTGTTACCAGGAACTGCCGGGGCTTCCTCCCACCACTAATCAGCTTCTTAAGTATACACCCAGTTTTAGGTCTCTCACTAATTGCATTTTTCTGTTTTGAGATATGGTCATTTCCATGCCTGAGATTTCTGCTTCTGTTCTCCATTTGGTTTAGCCAGTTCTCGCCTCCTGTTAATTTTCCTCTGTTTTATTTCACATCTTCATGACATTTTCCTCAGAGGTCATTTCTTCCTGATGTTTTATATTCAGGTGTTCTGATTTGTTGGCCTAATATTTATTTTATGAGTCTCCACTTGTTTTTTGATTTTGTTGCTATTGCCTCCATTTTTCTACTGTTATTGCTGTTTCCATCAGGCTGACCTTACTCTTTGGACTGCTGCTCTCAGCCTCTAGAGCAACACTTCCTCCTGGCTTTGATCCTAAATTACCTCTTTCATGTGAGGCTCATTCAAAAGGCATTTGGAATGCAGATTTCCTGAGCTTGATATTGCAAGCCCCAGAGTAGTTCTTGAGAAAAGAAAGGCCACCCGAATTTGATTAAAGCCAAAAGGGTTGGGCAAGCGTACTGCAAGTCATCTGTTCCTGCACAGGTCAGCCCTGCAGAGCTGTCGCTGCTCCACCAGCTTGGCAGAAGTGCCCGGCCATCTTACTGCTGCTGGCAGGTCTCTGACTTCTGCTTCCAGTGGCAACCTGCAGGGTAAGGCACCGCACGGTATCAGGACGGTTGGCAGAGTCCGTCCCTCTGTATGCAAGACCATGCGATGTTTTACCTTGGCTTTTTCCTTTCCCCTAACAGATGCGGCTTCCACTTCTCTACATTTAATCTCATCCGTGCTCTGTGCTTTGTATTTGCTCGTACAGCCTCTCCGTGATGATGCACTTTATCCATCCTTTTATTTATTATTTTAAATCCTTTTCAAAAAACCCAGCCAGCCTTACACCCGGAAGGTTGATTCACCATCTGTTCAAAGTGGAAAACATCAGGGTAAATAAAATTTGGGTAAGGAGGCTCAGAGTAAACAGGCCAAATCTTTCTAAAATGTTGGAGGCGACAACGCATCTTAATCATCCAGTTTTCTGTGTATTGAGTACAGCCGTTTGCTTTGAAAGTTTTGTCAGTCCTTAATTTTGAACCCTTTCTTTCCTTTCCGCTTAGATTATAGCAGACGTGAGATATGACTGAGAGTCTTGAGGAAGGAGGAAGGAGAGTTAACAGGTTGAAGGCATGGGCTTTACATAAAAGCTAGTGTTACATATTTTTCCACATCAAATCATGAAGAATGGGCACTGAAATGACCTAAATATCTTTTTTTACAAATAGGTGCCTTAGGGCTAGTGGATTTTAATCTCAGATGCGTGCTGCACGTGGTTGTCTATCTCAGAAAATCTGATGCTCTTAATGCTTGCACATGTGAAGGGCTAATTTTTTATGCATTTTTCTGGGGTACAGAAATGCCTGGAGTTTTGAAACTAGACCTTAATCAAATCTTGATTTACCCAGAATTGCCTTTCACTTGTTTACATTTTAAGGGGTGTTTCAGCCCCAGAATTTAGAGGATTAAGTTCATCCCTTAATTATTGCAAGTGACCAGGCATTTATCTTCCAGTCTCTAACATATTGAAAATTACGCAATTTGCCTGAGAATTTTAAAAAAGAAATCAATATTTTCCCATGATAAACATACTGTCTATCCTTCCTCACACTAGGGAAGCCAGTCAGGGGAAGTTAATTGCCTAGACCCGGCAGTGCGGAGAACAGCATTAATAAATGGGGTGTACTGGCTTGTATAAAGGACAGATGTGAGTTTTCTGCTCCACTGTACGATGAATTAATTCTCTCTCTTTTCCACTTTTTCTCAATTTATATATTGCAGTGACCACTGAAGAGCTGTGTTTACAGTCACTTTGGCAAAGAGTCCCCAGAGCCAAATCCTGGCCACATCCTTATTCTTCAGTCCTCATCCTCAAGTCAGATCAGTCTGGAAAAATGCTCAAGCCTGAGATGTAAGTGAAGTCTAATCTGAAGATGGGAATAGCTGAGCAGCAAGGACAGGAGAGGTTTGAAAGCTGACCCATGCCCTATCTCACCTGCTGTCATCTACAGACACTTTCTCTCTCTCCCCCTCTCTCTCCTCTGTATTACTATTTGCCCCTGGAGACTACAATTTCTGAACTCAGTTGCAGCCCTTACCAAAAAAAGCTTGCTGCAGAGGGAAAGGTAGGATCCAGAAAACATTCAAAACGGGGTTTGGCAAGTCAGGTGGTGTTTCAGGCAAGAGCGACTTCTGGCAAAGAGACCGGGTAACCGTCAGCTGTGCACTAGCAAAGGTGGAGCCGTTCAGGGCTCCTGGCTTTCCACTCGGCTGAGGAAGGGCAAGATGGCACTCATGGCTCTCTGACTCCCTGGTTTCTGCCCACCGGAGCTTGTGCTCTCACTTACGTGGTTGAAAGATTAGGGCAATTGAGTCCAGGGGGAAGGAGGAAGCTGGCATGCCTAACAGAATTGCAAGGCTACCATGGTTGGAAGAAAGAGAGCCAGCAATGGCATGGGCAGAGACACCCCCAGCTTCCTAAACCCCTTCAGATAGCTCTCGTCCTTGTAGACACACAAAAGGCCAAGAAAGATGCACGTTATTGTGGGTAGCGAAGGTGTTTGTTAACTCACAACATACTGGTTACTCGGTGGGAATTTTCTGCATGGATGCTGTTAGCCAAAGGGGAAGATGGAAGAGGGCGAACATCCTCATACTGATGGCGGGGCTTACAAGCACCTACCCAAGGAGCTGCTGTGC
This sequence comes from Balearica regulorum gibbericeps, assembly GCF_011004875.1. Taxonomy (NCBI): domain Eukaryota; kingdom Metazoa; phylum Chordata; class Aves; order Gruiformes; family Gruidae; genus Balearica; species Balearica regulorum. The sequence continues at coordinate 41,271,852 of NC_046184.1, read as the reverse complement.
GGTAGCTATGTAGTGTGCGGTAGTTTTATGCCCAAAGCCAAAGTCATTATTAGATCTGTTACCATTTTAGGGTTCAAACTTCTTCTTTTAGAACTTTTCTATCATTTTAAAAGGCAGGACTATGAAATATTACCCTTTCCCTGCTTGTGTCACTAATCTGTGCCTCCCAGCTTCCACAGAAAAGTAGTCAGACATTATTTAGAAATATGTTGTTTCAGTAAAATGTACTTTTGTCAGAAAAAGAATTTGTCTGAAATTATAGGGACCTCTCAGTCTGATGTGCAGAGGATTTGTGCAGGCTTGGGAGTTATGTAAGCACAAATCACATATCAGGAGAGTCTCATATATATACACACACACAAACACACACACACTCCATAGTATTTTTAAGAAGTCACATTTTAAACATTGCCTTTTAAAGTTTCCACTCTCTGGGGACAAGGTGTACCATTCAGCTGATAATTTCACATTGATTTATTCATTCTACTGCTCCAATCTACTGTTCCCCACACACTTGCCATGATAAGTCTGTGTGATCCTGCTGTATATCTGCAGGCTAGATAAGGCGTACAGAATATGGTTTCAGGCATTCACACTACAGGGCTCTTCCAAGATCATTCAGGATCTAATCTAAAGTCCAGCAAAATAACTGGGACTCTTGACAATGAATTAAATGGGGTCTGGATCAGGCAATATGTACAAAGACTCTTTAAAAAAAAAATTTGCAAAGAAATTGCTGAAGGGATCCCTGATACTGTTTCAAGTCTAGCCAGTGGAAATATGAAAAAGATATCTGTTTGATCACACTTTTTTTTTAAAAAAGGGCAAATGATAGGCCAGAAACAAACAGGGTGTCTCTCAATTACTTGTTAACATGAAAAGTTTTACTAGAGAATGCTACCCTGTCTAAAGGTATATTGAATCCATGCAATAGGATACTGTAGCAAGCATGATATTTTCATTAAATGTTAAAGTCTGTGTCAAAAACATATGGAAAGCTTTTAAAAATTACATTGAACTTTCCCATCAGGTCTATCTTGTCTAATGCAACATGTATTATTTCATTAAAATTAAACACATAGCCCTCCTCTCACTGCCTCCTCTCTTCCTCTTTGGTGCTACCACTGTTGCCCCATTCATGCTAAGATTTTCTGATGTAAGAGGGCTTAAACTCACACCTCCTGAGGGTATCGAATTAAAGAGCTGCGGTCATAATTCCTCATTCTACAGGGAAAACATGATCTTATCTCAAAGAGCATCCTTCTTATCCTCTCATTAACACATGAAGAAATACATTCTCCCACTAATGCAATTACAAACACTGGCTAATCTGTATTGCTTTCTTTCCCTTTCATATATCCTTTGGGAAAGCTACTGTCTTATTCTATATACTTTTATATCCATTTTTTCCATTTACAATGAGATTGAGTTCATCTTTTGCACAAACACTTTATTTACACTGTTTGATCTCTTTGGAAATTATATTAATTTAGAACTCTCTAGCTGATTAGCTCTTACACGCTCTAGAGTACTTGCTTGACATACACACATGCGCATACTTACATGCAAAGAGAGAGCCTTTAGCTTTGCTATATATTGGTAGAAAAGGAGTAAATATTGACATTCTAGTAATTCCCAAAGTCTCCAGTGAAGACTGACAAGCTGTTGTGACTTGCACTGTACAGAAAAGAAAATTTAATTGCATGATACAGAAAAGAAACAATAGAGTTATCCCCAGTCCCTAGGCAATATGTGCACTGTAACTGGGCAAATGCATCAGTGGGCTCTTTCATGTTCAATGGTGCAATTACATCCCATATTTTCAGAATGCAAACAATTATAGTGCATATAATCTACAGTATTGTATTAAAAAAAAAAAAAGACTAAAAAAGCACCTCTTGTGAAAACCTGCAAGATATTGTCTGTAGTATGGCGCTCTTTTCCAAAATAAGTATATGGAGTCTCTACACAATGATTTTGCATAATTCTGATGCTATGGAAAAGACCTCACCTTCTTGCCATGCCATCCTGCTCAAAAACAAAGCAAAAGCTCATCCCGTTTATCTTACTCTGATGATATCATTTATCATTACAGTTGTAACTTTCTGTTTTACTTCTGAACCATCCATTTCAATCGTTATCACAATTATCAGCTTTTTGTGCATTTTTTTTTTCCTTGCCAAAAATTACAGAGCTGTTTTAGGCAACCTGTGCTGTGGATAAGCCTATGCTGTCAGACAATTTAGCTCCTCAGCTCCTTCCCTGGCCCTGCTCTCCTGATCTTACACAAACTGTATCTATCTGCCTTAGGTCACTCTTCAGCTCTCTTTTGAAGCGAAGCGACTCGGGAGCAGGAGCCAGACTGGGATACAGCCCACACTTCAGAAGCATGACCAACCAGCTTTAGTTACCTCAGCCCTCAAAAACTAGCTCAAAAGGCCTTGCACCCCTCAAATTCTGTCCTGCATCTCCCTGCTGTGCCCTAGGGCACATAGGACACCTCAGGAAAGGACAACACTGAGATCTGTGGTCATGGGCAGAGTCACACCAGGGGAGGAAGAACTGGGATGTTGTCTTGGGGTCAGTGTGCTCTGCTGCCAGCCGCATGGGACTCTCCTGACTCCTAACCATGGGGCACATGCTAGGAGATATAATAGCACAGGAAAATGAACATGTAAATACATGAACATGTGCAAAGCAGTACACAGTTCACCATACCATTGCTATCTCATCTCCATCACATAACTGGGACTGATTTTTCACTACTATAAAGACTAGAAAGAGGCAGCTTTACAAGAGATGATCATCAAGAATTTCTGACAGCAATTTCTTGGCTTGCCCCTACTGATCAGTGGCTGTGCATGGTACAAGATCAGCAGCGGGCCACTTGCAAGAGCTGGATCCCATCCTGGTAGGAGGTGTGTGAGCATCAGGATGAGCTGAAGTCCCTAACCACAGCAAAACAACTATCTGACAAGGGGAGACAGAAAAATGACAAGGCAAGAACCAGAGGCTTAGAGACATTAGTTTATTTGAAAGAAACAGCCAGGCTATTAGTGGGGAAAAATGGAGACAGAAGCTGAATGTCTCACCTTGATGCAGTGTCTTATCCTACGCTTGATGCAATTTTCAGTGCATTCATAGCTTAAATGAGTAAATATATTCCATTAAGATTAGTGGCTCGCAGATGTGCCAAGTGTTATTGAAGAAAGTAAGGTTGCCATGGTAAGTGCACACACTTTTTCTGTGCAGTAAACAAATAAAATCCAGGTAATTTTTTTGTGTGTATATTACTGTTTCTTGAAGATTCAAGAACAGACACAATCTTATTCCTAACTCTATAAAAACAAAGATGAACACTACTGTCCTGGTTTTGGCCACAAAGATGATCAGAGGGCTGGGGCACCTCTCCTGTGAAGACAGGCTCAGACAGTTGAAGTTGTTCAGCCTGGAGAAGAGAAGGCTCTGGGGAGACCTTAGAGCAGCCTCACAGTACCTGAAGGGGCATCCCCTAAAGGGGTACCTCCAGTACCTTCCCCTACCTAAAGGGGAGAGGCACTTTTTGCAAGGGCATGTAGTGGTAGGGCAAGGGTTAATGACCTTAAACTGAAAGAGGGTAGATTTAGATTAGATATTAGGAAGAAATTTTTTATGATGAGGCACTGGAACAGGTTGCCCAGGGAGGTTGTGGATGCCCCCTCCCTGGAAGTGTTCAAGGCCAGGTTGGATGGGGCTTTGGGCAACCTGGTCTAGTGGAGGGTGTCCCTGCCCACGGCAGGGGGGTTGGAACTAGGCAATCTTTGAGGTCCCTTCCAACCCAAACCATTCTATGATTCAATGATTCTATGATATTTATGCATCATAACACAAAGATCAGGAGCATACTTTTGAAGAGAATTTCCCATCATTCTTCCAAACCTTATTGCACTTTGATTCACATCAGGGATCCACACTGGAAAGCTTGCACTAGATTCCTCCTGGAGGAAACTGAGGCAGAAGATGCAGTCCAGGAGCTAACAGGTATTTAGTCCATGGGAGCAGACCTGAGCTACTCTGAAATAAAATCCCTGGTGTTAGGTCCGGTTTCTCTCTATAGAGGTGCTGCTCCTAACAACACACACGCTACTTGCTAATGCAGTCTTAGCCAGTGACTCACTTTGTCACATTTTAACACTACACACTTCATGTGATGTAATTCTGAACTGTATCATTCTTCTCATTTGTATATGTGCATGAGTTGAACAACTGTTTGACAAAGAGATGATACTGCAGTTTTGCTTTATCATAGGTAATTTTCTACAATGTGGAAGGGACAGAAGATGCAGGCAACAATCCTTTCATGAGACAAGATGCCAGAATTCAACCTGTATTTTCCTTTGTTTCAAGTGCTTTTTACCACTTGTATGCCAAAGTAGCTCATTTCATTAGGAAAATGGATGACAAATAATTACAATGCATTCATACTTCTAGCCGAACTTCTGAAACACTCTGCATCCTCTCCCTCCATTATCCTATCAACAGTGGGATATATTGCCACTGCTGCTGCCACCGTGCTTGTGCTTGTACTCTCCCTGTTAGGACTCAGATCACTCAAAACACAGCACACTGCAGGACAAATTCTGTCACTCAGGTATTCGATCCCTACAATCTAATTCTGCCAGCTTACATCTTTCTCTCTCCCATGGTACATATTGTTAATGTGGATAGAAAAAATGTGTAGTACTGTATTTTGACAATACATAGATACATTTATCCTCCAAGTGCCTTCCTTTGGCACTTGTAATTTATCTCATTTGCTTTCTTCTGCACCATGTGATGGAGAATGTGAAATTTGATTCTTGAGTTTCAGCATGGTAGAATTTTGTTGCAGACAAGCTTGACAAAGGCTGTGTTATTACTTTTAGCTTAATTAGACTATTAAAATGATTCATGTGCAGTATTTCAATCACTCATTATTTTGCCTCATTGTTTTCTTCAATTGATTAAATCTCTAGTAATCAAAAATGTTGCATTTTCAGCCTACCACTTATTTTGACTACACTTCATTGTTAGGGCTGATCATTTAATAAATATCGATTGAGCAAGCTGCTCAAAATTCACCAAGTTTACTGCATAAAAATGTACTTAGATAGTAGGAGCTTTGTATAACTCTGCTCCCAGAGAATAAATAGAAATTTACATTAACCTCATGGGAAAAGAATTAGGACAATGTCTACTGAGTTCTTTTTAAAATCATTATTGTTTTGCCCAACAAAATGCAAGCAGAGAGCAATCCCTTTGAAAACTGTTCTCTTAGAGTCCCAGACTTATATGGTCAAAGAAAGAAGAGAGAATACAGGATCCTGTGGAAAGAACTCTGCAGGATGTACACTTGGAGAGCCTGCAATGTATAATAAAAATGTGTCCATAGGCTCTGTGAAATCAGCTTGTTTAATTATACTAATAATAGGAAGTAAGAGTATAATGCTGAAGTGCTGCAAGGCTCAAGATTTGTTTTCATAAAAGTCCTTCTCTAGGGAAGAAGAATATAATTAAAACCTTAGTTTTTACAGAAAGTATGGAGATCTGAAGAAAAATGGGAGTTTGAAGGAAAGTCATTAGTCTTGATCAAAGTTATTTGATAGAAAATAACAGTCTTCCTTTGCTAAATGTGTCTGCTTACAACATAAGAAAAATGACTATATTAACTTTTACTTTGTCATTTTTGCTTAAAAGACAGTTGTTATGTGTGTTGCTCATGATTAAATATTCTAAAATATTATTGTTGCAGGCAGATAACATTCTTTTGGTGACTATGGTTCTGTCTGGTGATGCCAATTACTGGGAACATTTTAATGTCTGCAGTCACACTACCACCATTATTTGAAGATGCCATAAGTTATCAGCCGCGATGACATCTACTGTCCTTTGGAAACTTTGGACTTGATCCCAAAGCCTTCACCACCACCTTGGCTCAGGCTATAACTATCGAGTGGGTTCAGTTCATCTTCCAAAAGGAAAATATGGGCCAGGACTTTTCTGCATTTCACAAACGGTGAGTGAATGTCCTTGAAGATCAGCCCCTGCAAGAAGATACCATTGAATTTGCCCTGAAGCAGAAGCGACATTCATTGAAATGATGACATTTGCATGTGAGGCTGCAAGGAAAGTAATTTCTAGCCATGAGTCTTCCCTGGAGGCTCTGGAACAAGAAGAATCCAATTAAGAACTTGAAAATGACCATAGTATGAATTTAAGGTATATTAGACTAGAAATATGAGCTAAGGATTGTAAATATCACGTGAGAACTGCCTGCGAGCAGTGTCTGAAGTTTCTCTGTTCAGAGGCAGCATGCAGAAAAGTATCAGCTTATTTGTCCTGTTATGAAAGCTATATAGTTAGCTTAGAGTTATCTGTAATAACACTTGTGTGGATACAGTGTAAGCATACACTTTGATAGAAAGCCAGAAAGAGTTCTTAAATGAAGGAATTATCATAATTTTGATAGTGCTTTGAAGTGTTTCTCTGATCAGGCAGCACTGCTCTTCCCATGAGATCACTAACCACTAAAATTATTGCTGCTTTGTCAAGATACTCTGGCTTGAAGCAGAGCACCAGAAGTCTGGAAGAGGTGCTCTGCCATTGGATTTCTTTGTCTCCATCTTTCTCAAGGGAAAATGTGGAAAGATTTAGTAGGGATCTCCCCAAATTACACTGGCCTCTCTCTCTCAGGCTGCTGTAGAAACCAAATAACTCCTGGGAATCAGCAGTGCCAAGAATTGTGTGAGTAACAGATGAAAGCGTCAAAAAAATACTATTAGCTAAGTTGGACCAGAAGAAAAAGTTAAGTAGTATTTCCACAGCAGAAATAGACCTCAGCCACCTTTTTCAGTGAGATATTTGGCAAACTCTGCAGGTGTCAAAGCCCTGAGGTTGGGAAGCCAGAGTATGGACCAAACCGGCAGCCAGCCCACCCACCGCAGCACCCTGTGTCAATTAAAGATGTCAGCTTGGCTCACCGGCCACCAGCACGGCCCGACAATGGGAGCTGCTGGGAGGAGGAAGGTGGCAGAGGCTTTAGGGAGGGCAGCCCTAAAGCAGCCGCTTTTTGATTTCATCTGCGGTCACAGCCTGGTAGTTGCCCTGTGCCTCTCCAAGGGTGCTGGGCACGATCTCCCCCATGATGCAGCCAGTCTTTGGGCTGAAACCTCCTTTTCCAGCCCTCTGCCAGCAGACATGAATTGCAACAGCAGTGCTTCTTCCCTGCCTTGACTGCTTTGACTCTTCCAGAGACATTGCTCAGGGTCCTCTCCATCTTCTTTGTAAAGAACAATGAAAATCCCTCACATTAGAAGGCATCTGGGAAGGTCGGCCATCCAAGTTAATTAAACAGCGCCGCAGTCAGCACAGCCACACATAGATCTTATATGTTCCTTTTTTGCTAGAGTTACGTTCTCCAAGGCCAGTGCCTCTGCCAGTGATCAAGCATCTGAATTCATTTCATTTTCTCCAGTGATTTCTATTGCCCATTTTCAGAAAATATATTACTCTCGGTTCAAGCTCAGGTTAGAGTATTATAGATCACAGCTCTTTTACAACAATATTTTGGAACATTGATGCTAAATACTGAATTATTATAAAAATAAGGATGGAGAATGTAATTACAAACAGTCAGGATGTTGTCGAATTCACTCACCACATACCTGTCAGCCCAAACTCCATCAAGAATAAGAAATCTCCAGGGTAGCAGCTATTCATCTATCCATCAGTTTTCACATCTTCTTTTAGCTTTCAAGTTAGAAACAGCAGTATTAGCATCAACTGATAAAGACATCATGACGGTGATGGATGGAGTTCCAGAAGCATATGCTGGGGATATGACTGATTTCAGAGATTTACATAAATTAAGTGAAGAGGTTGTATTCGGTCTGGTGGAGCCAGTGTCTTGATCTCCATCACCAAAGGAATCTCACTAAGCTATGCAGTCATTTATCAGATGATACGGTAATTAAAGCAGTGTCAGCAAGGCATCTTGGCAGTCTCCACTGAACATACAGTTTGCAAATTTTTGCAGAGGTACTGTTATTGTAGCCAGGATTGTCCACTTGAAGGCTATACAAAGCTGGGAGGCAGAAATATACCTTTTATTCAACCTATTGATAGATTTGGAGAAAACAGGTAAGATTTCAGGCAGAAAAGCCCTTCTTTAGTTTTGAAACAGAATGACCTACAGATAAGTTCAGACTGCTGCTTAACTTAATTGTGTTAATCAGTGAGACTGGGAGAACAGAGCAATTTGCACCTGAGGAACAGAAAGGAGCACCAGGAGTTCAGCCGCCTTTGAGCAGTGCAGCCCTTAAGCCGACAAGCCGATTACAGAGGGGAGGCAGAGCGGCAGCTGCTTCGGGTCAGGCTGTGAGCTGGGCTGGAGGCACCACAGTACTGCACTGTGTCGGCAGATGCGCCTCGAAAGTCTGGGGGTCCCATGAAAGGCTCCGAAGACGAGCTGCGTCCCTGTTGCATTGAAAGTGTTCCTTTTGCAGAACACTTTGCATGAACATAAAGAGGTTGGGGAGGTGCTAACCTTCTGTTCCAGGGCTAGTGATAGCTGGATAACAACTGTATCAGTGACAGCCTTGCCAACGCACAAGGAAATCTGTTAGCAGATATGAGCAGGAAACAAGCATTAAGGATAGTAAGTAGCAACTCACCATCTTCCTGCCCATTTTAGCATGTAAAAACAAGACAACTTTGTATTCACAAAACAGCTTCCACCAAAGGGTCTCCGAACTTTTTCCCACCTTTCAATACTCAGACCTCCCAATATCCCTTGGGGGAAAGTATTATTATGCAAAGGCTAAATGACTTGCATTCTGCTAAGGATAAATGATTTGCCTAAAGACACAGAGCAAATCAGTGGCTTTGATTTATAGCTCTGATCTGGCCTGACTGCAAGGGAAGACTTTTCTGGATTCACATGGAACCCCACTGAAGTCTCCAGACCCCACTGGAGAAAGAGCCAGTGCAGGGTCAGGATCCAGCAGTCTGAGTCTCAGTACTCAGTCTAGGAGAAGGCATTAACCCTTTTTCTTGCCCAAGGTACTGTTTGCAGTGTAATGCCTGCAATGTCTTTGCATTATGTATTTTACAGGAAAAAAAATAGAATATAATAAGAATACTATAATGTGATAATGTATGTTTATATGCATTGCCACTCTTCTTAAAATTGTGTTTGAGCAATCTAGCTCTAATATTTCTTGTTTCTATAGAACTCTTTGCTAGCTAATTTTGTAAGTGTGTCTGATCGGGCTCATTTAATTCATCATTTTCGTTTGACTCATTAATCTCTGCCTCTCCTTTGAAAGATAATCTGCATTTAATGGCTATGTTATGTAATATGCAGCAAGCAGGAATATCTTGCACACTTTCAGAGGGCAATATTGTAATGTGTTGCTAGATTTATCTATGCATCAAAATCTCATTTTTAAGATGCCCAAAGTGCTTTCAATTACCAATGGGGTGAGTTTCTGAGCACAGCTATAATTTGTTTCTGGGAGAGTCTGAGGATTAGAAATCAGAGTCATGTATGAGTTTTTTAAGGTATAGCCGCAATCACAGAGAAAAGCTAAAGAAGGGAATAAATTAAAAATAAATGATACGCTTTATATGTTTTTATCAATAATTACTCACCCCAAAGCCACCTCTTCTGACAATCACCATGCTAAGGTTGATCATGGACTGATTCCAGGCCCTGGTAGGGGGATGGCCCGGACCCTCCTGTTCCCCATGCTCCTCGCAGCTCCCAGTAAGGATAGCAAGGTCTTTGTGACAGCTATCGGCAGGTAGATACAATCCATTGCCAGTGGCAGATGTCAATCTACGCACCTTTTAGCTAGTGAGTGAAGGTGTTCAGTGTTCTTCAAACATCTTCTGAAGACACAAACTGACAGCAGCTGGAGAAATTTAAAGATGTGATAGGGAAATAAATCTGGCCCACTGTTGATTTTGATTCCGTCTTCGTAATGTTTTCCAGACTGGAGAGTCAATGGAAACACTGAGAGGGCACTTGTGGACCTGGATACTCACCTGGTTCTGGTGTTTATTTTCTTAACTTCATCCCATTATTCTTACTGGAGGATTCACCCTGTCCATTCTAGGAAATTGGGGATATCTAAGTTGTGGCGCCTCTTCCTTCCCTTTCCTATTGCCTCTAAAGGTACATATTACCATAGTTGATGTAAGGTTCCAAATATTAAAGACATAACCGATCCAAATAATTCAAGATGACATTGCAAATATGCTTCTTATAGGTATTAGGACTTCTCTTGTCTTCAGATACAATCATAGAAACTTCATCTCCTTTACTGAGTTTAGGTTAGTCATAGATTGTCTTAGTCATTTAAGATTTTCTCAATTATCTTATACCTGTTCAGTGTACATATAAATATATAGGCACTTTTTATTTTCATAATCTCTTTGCCAAGGACTTCATTTTATTAGCAAGTCGAGACATTAATTAGAGCAATCAAATAGTATCTCCCTAAATCTTGTTTTCTCATTTTCAATTCTTTCCTATTTCTTAAATTCTTTCTGAGAATGAAAAACTGTATCCAACTGCAGTCCAATCAAAATTAGTAGACAAAGATTATAACTCCTTGCTCGGTGACATTATGCATTACAGTGTGATCCCATAATGGTACTAGCTCATTTTGCTACTATAACTCATCGCAAAGTTGTATCTGCTTTGCTCTGGTAACTCCTCTAGACTAATTTGCACTATTTGGTACTATTGAGTTTTCTCCATTCTACTGAGTAACTGAGTTTGTGAATGATTTTTTCCAGGAGAATTAGCCTGCATTTAGAAGTGAATGTTATTTCCTGCCCGTTATTCAATTCTTTAGGTAGGGTCTCGTAAATTTTCCTCATCTTTACTGTTGTTAACAAGTCCGTCACACTGCAAATTTCATTAAGGGAGTGCTTTTTTCCTTCCTTTCTGAGAAATCATTACTGAAGATAGTAAAACTTGAGCAAACCCAGGCATCCACTAGATATCTCACCCAAGTCTTGCTGATTGCCACTTAACTTTTTTTAACAGTTCTTCAGCCATCTTCAGCCCATGTGAAGTTTGTTCCCTGGCCAATTTGAATTAATATTGAAAGCTGCTGTCAAATGCTTTATTAAAATCCAAATAAATTATAGCTACTGCTCTGAATTCATCCAATAATTTTGCAATGCTATCAAAAAAGCAATCATCAAGTTTATCTTGCAAGATCTGTACTTGGTAAATTCACGCTACCTAATGCTGTTGCTTTCATTATCCTCCAGAAGTCCAGAAATGCCTTTTTCCCCCATCACTTCTTCTTTAGCATCCTGATGATCAAATTACTTATTAAAGCGTAGTACTCTGGCTGCCTAAGTATAGGTAATCATTGGGTGTTGCCACCTTGAATTTTCTGAATACCAGTAGTGGGTAATAATTGTTTTAGTCTATTCCTCCATTTCTGTTCTGCCATTTGCCAAGTATGTTTCTAATAATGGTTTGAAATGTGTGTAGGGGCTGTGAAGCCTAAAGCTGCATCTTGCTTGGTCAAAGGAAACAGTTTATCTTTATATATAATTTCCAGATTATTGACTCTGTAGTATACTGTTCCACTTCCATACTTCTCTCTCAATATCTTTCCTCACTAAGTACTCAGTTGTCTGGTGCTCTTTTCTTGTCCCAGATTAAAGTGGTATGTTAATCCATTTCAGTCCAATGCTTTATTCAAGGCCATGAGTACTTTTGCTCTTTTTTAAATATTCCTACAACCTATCTTTTTTTTTTTTTTTTTTTTTTTTTTTTTTTTTTTTTGCTACAGCCACCTTGCTCATAACATTTCCAATTGCCTTCACTGTGGAGAAAATAATTGCACCACTTTATATTTACCACTACATAGTGCTTAGATACTACTTCTATTTTTATGATGGAAAACATTACAAACTGAAAAGACCTGGGCAATACAAAGGATTTTCTATATCAGACAACTTCTCCCCTACCATGGCATCAAAGAGTCAGGAAGAAATTATATTATTCATGAATAAAACAAACTAAAGCCTTGCTCATAGAATGTATCTGCTCTCTGCCCTTGGAGTACTTCAGGAGCTACGCTAGTTTTAGCCAAAAGCACTACTCCATGTCTGTTCTTGAGTAATGTCATCAGGAAACAGTCAAACCTAAATACTAATTAAGTGAACAAAAGCTAGTATCCCACATGTGGTGTGGGGAAAAAAAAAATATCTGGGTTTAAATCAGGATATAAGAAAGAATCAATTTATCAACTTTGCAGCAATTACCTGCTATCAGAGGACTGTCATCTGTCGGAACAGACAGTGTCTCTCCTCAAACATATTTTGACTAGGATATATTGCTTCTCATCTAACACAAGTGGCAGAGGTCTATGGGAAAAAAAAGAAAAAAAAAAGCCCTACTAAGATTCCCTTGATTTGATGGTTACTTTTTTACATTTAGGTTCTGACCAGCTCCTTGAGTTTGGCTTCAATTACTAATTTCATTTACAGTAAATGGAGTCAGTTTTTCCAAGAAATTCATCATTCACTTCAGGTTATGCCTTAAAATTTCCTACGTACATTATCCTACTGCTAAAATTCACAACATTCACCTTTTCTATCCACTTTACTGCTTTAGTTGCATATTTTATGATGTGATTTATTGGGGGTTTTTTTGCCACGTTGACTAAGGGATCCTCGATAACTAGCTCAGATGCAGACGTCTATCTAGTAGACAACTATACTTAGCAAGTCTGACACACATTGTAGGAACCAGGCTCTTTGGAAACAGTGTATTGTGCTGCTTTGTCTCAGCTGTTCAAATCTCTCTAGCTCTGCTAAAATAGGACCGGATAGTACACTAATTGCATCATTACTACCAGGACACATGGAAGTCCCAATCCAGCTGTTCTTTCAGACCAGTGGATACAATTCTTCTGTCACCAACTCTGTTACAAATTAGAAGTTGCTAGCACAATGTAGAGGAAGTGAGTATACTTACTCATGAGGAGGACAAACTCAATCTTGCCCAGCTGAAATCAAGTCAACTCTGTTTAATCGAGTTTATCCACTTGTCTATACATGCCTGCACTTAACTTGCTGAATTCTGTAGAGTCAATTCTCATTACATATTTCTCTTAATCCCTTGATTTTAGCAAATGTCATTATTTATTTCAGTTTTTCAAAAGTAGCACAATTAGTGTTTTGCACCTTTATGCCCTGTCAGGTTTGCATCTGGTTAGCAGAAGCTGCAACTTTAACATATGTAGGAAAGAAGTAGTAGACTTCCGTCCTTTTATGGCCTAAACAAATCACTTAGACACTTAAAATGTGCACCATTTTATACCCTATTACAAAGTACAATTGCTGAACACAAGTGAAATGCTTTTAAAATTGTAATTGCAATTGCACACCTAATTTTAAACCTATGACCTTCATTTTCCCATTTATTATATGTGTAATTTTGAGTACTTAGCCTCCATAGAAATTCCATGCAGCTATATCAATTAAATATTTGCCCATTTTAATTTAATGTCATACTGTGCACACAAAAATAGTAAAATGCAAATCTCATACATGCCTTTGAAATTTTGGTATTGGGCAAGGTCACGGAAGAATGAATTATGTAAAGACAGATGCAGAGACAGTTTTTATGAACCATGATCCTGATATCTTGTCCTTAGCTTTTTATTCATCTGACTATTTTTCCCAGGCTGAACTATGAGTTACTGAAAAATATCCTCAGTGATAAGGAGATTTAAACAGAACAAAAAAATTCCTGAGTCAACCATTTATCTGCTACTAAATTCCGTGAACTATTCTTAGTTCAAGCAAGAGCTCCCCTAAGCAGTTCATATATTTTAATATGATACAAGCACTCTGTATACATGGTACAGCTTATGGCTTACGCTGCTTTAAAACTAAAGGGAAAAATCTGCAGTTGCATATCACACCAGGTGAAATCCCAACCAAGGCTACTGGCCCATCGACCCAGACCAGTCACAACAAGGCACTAAGGAAACCTTCATCTTTCACTGCTTCACAAACCCACCACTTTTAGTGGAAACCATCACCCAGTGTTTATCTTAAGCAGAAATAACTTGTCTTACAGTTGTTGGTAACTACAGGAGGAATGTTTTAAAATGCTTGTGTTTCATTGATCTTATGACATTGGCCAGTGAAGACTTTAACATGAAAACTCTCCTATCACATTGGTTCCACTGGAGATCGTTGTAACTGCTTGGCATTAAATTGGACCTGTCAGTGTGAAATAACCCTCTGTATGTTTTTTTTTTTTTTTTTTCAGTCTTTTTATTCAGCATTTAGCCCAAAGTGCCTTCTCTGTAAGCTTTTCTCAGAGCCACAGTCCTGATTCTTGTTTGTGTCTTGGCTTTTTGTTCATTTGCTCTAGCTTCTTTGGTCATTTACAGCTGCACAAATCTTCAGAAAACAATCAAGAAAAATCCTCTTCCCACTCCCAAAGTGTCTCTGCTTTCCAAGCTGACGTGTTCTCCTTTGGAGTAACTTCTCTGCCTTGGGGTTACTTATCTGCTTGGGTGTCGTGGTTTTACCCCAGCCGGCAGCTGAGCACCATGCAGCCGCTTGTTCACTCCCCCCCATTGGGATGGGGGAAGAGAACTGGAAAAGTAAAAGTGAGAAAACTCGTGGGTTGAGATAAGACAGTTTAATAGGTAAAGCAAAAAGCCGCACGCACAAGCAAAGCAAAGCAAGGAATTCATTCACCGCTTCCCATCACAGGCAGGTGTTCAGCCATCCCCAGGAAAGCAGGGCTCCATCACACCTAACGGTTACTTGGGAAGACAAACGCCATTGCTCCGAACGCCGCCGCCCCCCCTAACCCCTTCCCCCAACCTCCTTATAAACTGAGCATGACGTCATATAGTATGGAATACCCCTTTGGTCAGTTTGGGTCACCTGTCCTGTCTGTGTCTCCTCCCAACTTCTTGTCCACCCCCAGCCATCCCGCTGGCAGGGCAGTGCGAGAAGCAGAAAAGGCCTTGGCCCCGTGTAAACACTGCTCAACAATAAGTCCATAGAACAAAAACATCTCTATATTATCAATGCTGTCTCCAGCACAAATCCGAAACATATCCCCACACTAGCTACTCTGAAGAAAATCAATCCTCTCAGCTGAAACCAGGACATTGGGTTAACCTGCTTTTGATATCAACCACCCAAAGCCTTATAGGCATTTAGAAAGGGACAGGCTTGCTCTGATTTCCACTTGTACATATGGAAGTAAATGCTGATTTTGTGCTAAGACTTCTGTTATGGCATCGTTACTTTAACCTCCATAGAAATGTATTCAAAATGTGTCAATCAGCTAAGCAACTGAGTGGGATGGGAAAAAATGGGTTACATCCATGATTGTAGAGTGGAAACAATATACACTTTTGGTATTAACTATAAATAGTTAATGGATCTAAAAGTGCATCTCTGAAAATAATATCATTTATTAAAATCATATTCGTGAGCTATTTCGTCTTTTCAAGGGATGGATTCACATTTGTGCTTGTGCTTATTGCAACCTTTTGACAGTTTTATTGTTGAAAAGTTCAAGGTACATCTCATAATTGTACCAGGAACATGCATTTATCACTGGCAACAGTTCTGTGCCACATGAAATGAATTACTGTAATAGACATGTCATGTAATAGCATCTTATTATCCTCCCCCTCTTCCTCCTCTTTCTTTTTCTTAACCTTCTGCAATGAGCAGGTCAAAAATGATGGTAAGTATAACAGACAAAAGTGATTCCTGAGTAAGTTCAAGAAGCAAAAAGATGTTTGTTAAAAGTAAAGCTGTAGCAGTACAATGAGTAATTAACATGATGTTCAATACACTGCTAAATGAAAGTGCTCTACTAAGGCTCAAGCCCTAACACTGCTGCTTAGACTCTAGCAGTTTGGCAGCTAGTGAGGCACTTTGGTGGGTCAGGGGCAGGATGGTTAGCACTGTACAAGGTCAAGGCCACTTAGGTCCTTCTGCCCTGGTTTCTTCATTGCACCTCTCTACTGTCAAGAGGCAAGGTGATACAAAGGCAAAACCATACAAAATATACCCAAGCTCTACCTGATGTTCCTACAGTTGCTGTGGCCCAAGAAGAGCAGCAGGATCGTGATAGAAAGGGGAGGAGGTGAGGCATGGGAAGTGTACCTGAGGATCAAATCTCACCATGGTTCTCCTGATGCAGTTCTCATTCAGCCTTGCAACATTAGTCCAAATTCTAATGGAATTGAATTGGCACAAATGGACAAATTGGCACAGACACATAGGACAGTCTGGGCTAGATTCAGCACAGAGGAGCTCCTGTAGTTTGACATCAGCCCCGGGATGCAAACAACAACCACTAGTAGGGTACCTCCTTTTCTGCTTATTTGAGTTGGCCACAGTAGATGTGGCTGCTAACTCAGAGACTGTTTCGACATAATGAGGCTTTAATTTCCCAAGCACATCTTCATTATTTCACATCATTTCAGCCTTACATTCATTACACTTTTCTGACAACTATCTTTGTGCTCATTTTCCCATCCCATCCATAATACAGCCTCAGCCATCAAAATACGTCGTTCTCAATACTGTTTCTCTAACGCGGGGTTTATGTGCTGGATTCTCAGGAAAGCCAGGACTGTCACCAGCTCACTGAATCATTTCTCTCCACTCCCGAGACCTTGGTCCTTGCAGTATGCAGGAGTCAGAGTGTTTCTGATAGCAGTGGAACTCTGCATGGTGGCTTCTATGCTGAAGGTGCAGCTTAAAGGAAGCTAGATAATTTTTGCTGGGAATAGGAGAAAGCAGGGTATTAGTCAGCAAAAGCTGATTTTTCTGTTATGAAGATAGCAAATACTCCTAAGTTAATTTACAAGCCAAAGGCTCTAACTTCTCTCCCTCCTACTCCCTCCAGCTCAGCTGCGGAGCTTTCAAAGCAAATGGGTGCCTTTAAAGTTCTGCTCTTACTGAAGACACTGAGCCGAAAGCAAATAAACAGCTCTTCATTTGGTCTTGTATGAAAATGTTCAACTTGAAAGCAGCCCAGCCACTGACTGAAGTGCTGCTGATTGCAGTGGCCACACTGGGGAAGAAACAAGCATGTTCTTTTTGATGTTTGATTAGGAGATGTGCTGCCACTGGGATTTCAGAGGGAAGTGCCATTTCCCCCTCCTCACGTCCTGCCTCCTCTCTCAGAGATGCTTCCAAGGTGGCCGTGCACTTCAGCTCAGCTGTTTCAACAGTCCCGGAGTGGTATATGTGGTAGAAAAGGGAGGGACAAGGCCCCTTTTGGGGCAGTACATCCCAGCATCTCTAGTTCACCCTACATACCAGTATCCCCTCTTAATGTGAAAGCTCTCTCCTGGCCCCCAAGCCACCTCCTCAGGCCTCCTGAACTCCTGCTCCAGACCCAAACTCAGGAAAAATAGGCGAGGGGTACGTCTCCACACTCTGCTGACAGACGCCATAGCATGGTCAAAACTCTAGCCCCAGTATAATACAGTGAAGTGTATTTAATGGTAGGGTACTATAAACATACTGGTTTAGGCCCCAGCTCTGCTTACCTGTGCTCAAAGCATCCGTGCTGCCTGTTGTGCTTTGCAAAATCAGGACCTTAAAAATTCCCTTCAGCTTTTCAGTAGACTAAGATGTGCAGCACAGAAGGAAACATCTTTATTGTTAAAGGAAAAAAGACATTTTGGCATTGAAAGGTATATTTTGAAAAATACAGGGTTGGCTTTTACTCCCAGTGATGTCAATGTCAAAGCTCCAATTGACTTCAGTGGGAACATGATTGTATCCAATGGGTAAATAATTGCACATTTTTCACATCTCATTGTTACTGAAAACTGTTCTTCAAAAAAGGAAAATAATAGCCTGAATTCAAGGACTCTATTAAAAAGTCATTTGAACTGCATTCTAGTTGAAATCACTTTTACCAATGAAAAGGTATTTTTGCTTATTCAAAATTTACATAATTAGAAAAGCACAAAAGACAGACTTTGCTCTCTATTCCAGTCTCAGTCTTCTTAGTCTTAAGAGTACTTCCAAACCCAAATGTTGTATTATTTTCTGTGGATCTCCACTTTCTACTAGTCCCAGCATTTTAATCTGTTTTCAAAAATTCCTCACGTCACAACATACTTTTTCTTGCACGTTTTTCATTGTAAAACCTCAGTGTATCTATTCAGCATTATTAAACTGTTACCTCAAGTGAAATGGGAACATAATCAAAAGGCTGGGTATTATTTATCTTAGCCATGTCTCCACATCAGAAAATTAAGACAGTGATAAATTACACATTACTATACAAAATTTTATTATCAGAGACAAAATTCAAATTTGTTCTGCTTAAAATACAGAAGATAAAGTTTCTCATTTAAAAAAAAAAATCCATTTAGTTAGAGTGGAATAAAAATTTAATGTTGAACACATAGTGATCCCATATTTATGGAGTCATTTTTAAAGGCATATCATAGAAAAACACTTTTCTGGTAAACTGTAACAGAAATTCATATTTTATTTGGCTAATGGTTTAAAATGCTGATTAGATCTATATTCAATAATTAACATTGTAAGAATAATTCTTTTATTCTCAAATCCCAGGGTGCTTCAAACAATAAATGAAAAAAAAAAAAACAACTTGTTAAATTTGGCATTTTTAGATATACTGAGAATTGGTATCTACCCTTTATATGCAAAATATATGCTTTTCCACAAAAAAGAAAAGAGAGAGGAGCAGTTGGCGCTATATAAAGTAAGTTTTGATTTTAAATTCAGCAAAAAACAGATCAGCAAATCCTGCACTTGAAACCTGTGCAGAAACAGGTTTCAACCTACATCACCTTCCAGAAAGACTGTTTCAGCCAGATGCATGATTTGATACATAATTAGAAGCACTTGACGAATCCCACAGAAATCAGCGGGACTGCTGCCATGCCTGTATACGCAGCTGAGCCGTGGTCAACACAGCCTCACATCCTGCCTAAGTCCAACTGCTTTGCTGAGCTGAAACTTTTGAGTAATATCTGTAAATGCAAATAACCAGTGAAAGCTTTGTCAAAGCAAATGGTCCAGAAGTAGAAGCTATACATGCATGTATATATGGTACATAGAGAACTGTGACATTATGCAATGATCTGTATTTCCTTTCAATCAAAATGGCATTCTCATCTTGCAAACGCTTGTTTGCGCAAAGCCATTGGTGAATTGTATCCATACTGAGCCAGCTCCACCTCTTATTTGACAAAGAATTGAATTCCAAAGAGTACAGATTTGAGAAATGATGGAAAAGTATGTTCTTCTAATTACAGTATTCAGAATTAATCTAAGGCTGAGACAGAATTAATAGAGGGACTCATCCATTATAACCAGCATTAACAGCTGCAGGACTTCTTTCTTCTTAAGGTGGCAAAAGATCTTACATGTGGAGTCTCTTGGGAAAATAATGCAATTTATTATCAAGCCTTTATTTTCAATAGCATGATCCATTTATGTCATTGATGTGTGTGTAGTGGAATAGATTATTAGTTTTCAGGGAACTGGTTTATCTTCTGTAAAAATAGAGCAACTGAACACCTTTCAGTAAAACAACAGACAGGGAGCTACAATCTCTGTTTTTATAAGGCTATATGCCTCACCCACACCAAAGCCTATTGTCCCTCAAACATAAGAACAACATAGCAAAATTACATTTACACATATAATAAAGCTGTCTTTGTACAGGGTAGTTATACAGTAATTACAATGATGTTTCCATTAGAAACTGTGAGAATTCTTTTTTTCACAGAGTGTTTAAGTCCAAGGAAGTCCATCTCTGCTGAAATCTACTGTTTGCAGGAAAAAGAGAGGGTGGTAGCCAGACTCTTCACAGTACAGTTTTCTGCAGTTCTCCAAACATATGATAAAGCTTTATCACATTGGAACCGATCACAAAGTATTATTCTAACAAAAAGCAAAAGGAAAACAAAACCCATTTGTCATCCAATGTGTGCTACTGAAACATAGATACAAATACACGAAACATCCTGTACACCAGCCCAGCCGTCACCTCAGGGGGCTGTTTTGAAAGCAACGGGTTAGATCCTCAGCTGCAATTCACATCAGTCACTTCAATGGATCTACCTCACCCCGCACCAGCGGAGGATCTGCGGCCACGCACGTGTCGTCAGTTTGGCTACAGGTTACTTTGGAGTTACAGAAATGAACGTATTAAGTGGACTGAAACATATCGCAGAGAACTGAGACTGCATCTTGGCTCTTGGCCTCGTCTGTTGTACCAAGGCTATCCTTATTGGGCAAATCCAAGCAATGGTGTCCAGGAAACGTCGGGGCACTCTGGCTAAAGCCTCCTGGCTCGTGACTGCCTGCTGCACCACAGTCCCCTCTGCTCTCTCAGTGCTGCTCATCTCTCTGTTCTCTACCAGCACCGCTTTGATATCCTTAGGAAACAGTGCATGTAAAATAAGCAAAGCATTCAGAAATGCTGCTTGGCAAAGTCGCACTTACTTCACTAGTTAGAAATCAGCCAAACATAAATGCAACTTTTCTGAGAAAGTACACTGGGTCTGACTCACAGCACTTGGTCTTGCAGGTGATTCTCCTTAAACACATCTCAATGAAACCAGCTCCACACCTGCTTTATAAAATCCAACCTCAACTGCGTTATCATGTGGTGGTATTCCAAGGTCAAGCTACCCTCCGCTGTCAGCATCAAGACACAAGATGGAACTAAGTTCAACCAGCATCTTCAAAATATACTTGATTTTAAAATTCTGTTCCAACTAGGGCATGTGGCCTTACTTTGGTGAAAAGTCCTTACACCTAGCAGTCCCGTTCTCCCCTTCCTTCTCATTGAAGACTGAATTGCTCATGTCAGCAGGGACTACTTGCTCAAGTCAGTGGTTTCACTGGGTTTCAGTATTGGTCTTAAGATAGACAGAAGCTTCCACTGTCACATGAGAAACAAAGTGGCCAATTTTTTACCATTTTGTATGCAAAAAGGGAATTGCACAGACACTAGTGCCATACAGGTTTGCACAGGCATCTGAATTTTTTTTTATGGTATTAGTACAATGACTGCTATTACTACTATTAATCCTTCAAATCCCTTCATTAGAAAAAGGCCTGAGAAACTCATGGCACATTTTCAAAATTAACAAAAATACCATAAATGAAAAGACTGACTATGTTCTTATGCACTGAAAAATCAAAATATCTTTTGACCATTTGAAATGACTTCTGAAGAACTTATATTTTAATATTCTAGACCTTGACAAAGATTTTAGTCAACAGTTGGGTTGACCAGAGCTCAGGGATTGAGGTTTATCTGTGCAATGCAGGCTCACTTTGTTTCCTGCTAAAACAAGGCAATGACACTAATCTCTGAACATCACCCACAGCCAGTTAACAGGCAAAGGGACCTTCTGTCCCTCCCGTCTAGCTGAGAGAAACTTGGATGAAACCTCTCTGCACTTCAGTGGTTCCCAGCTGCCTTCCTGACACGGGTGGGCTGGCGGCAGCGGCGGGTGATACAGCCAGCGGTTTTTGGAAAGCTCCATCCAATGCTGGGCAAACAGCCTCTATTGAGGCTGCTCAGAAGCAGGACAGTCCTTTTACTCCTTCATGCTCATACCGACACTGTGGCTATAAACCCTGCTTAGGACAGGGAGCCTGATATGGTGAGTACTCATGACAGAAGTGGTGGTAAGTTGATCATACATAAACAGTCTTCAAAGCCACATCCCTTTTCCTCAAAGAGAAGTTGCACATTTGACTCAAAGTCTATTTTTGTTGACTTCAGTATTGGCTACGATCATGTGGAAAACCAAAACCTTATTATGCAGGTATCTAAATAAAGGCACCCTCATCTGCAAATATTGGCTTCACTTTATTCTATCCAAGTAATCAGACTTACTGACATTTTATGGTAAAATTAGGGAGGATTTTTCATATGAATATATATGTATATATAAATAATGTTTTCTTCTTTTATTCTCTACTACTAAGGATTTAATTGTATGGTTCAGGATCTTTGCTGTGAAAGTACCCTTCTGCATCAGTGGAGCTATCTGATGCTCTAAAGCTCAGTGAAATAGCCACAACAGCCCAAAAGCTACACAAAATTGATCTTCAGTTTCCAACATAGTATCAGAAATCTTGCTATATTCACTGAAAAGATCATCAAAGGTCACAAATTTGGATATACTTAAGGACATATATAGGTTTTTTCATCAAAATCAATGTCCAAGTACTCCCAGTAATAGCAGAAGTGACATTTCATTTCAGAAGAATGTTTTCACATTGTTCTGCCCTAGTCACGATTAGTAGCTACTATCATTTTAACAGCTGTTAGCAGTGGATACATGAATAATTCTACCAGCTACAAAGAAATAGGCTGAGATTTTTGTCGTGAACAATGTTATAAAAATACAATGGGTATTTTTACAATAGGTATATTGTTATGCTGGCATAAAATCGTGTCTATTCCTATGTCTTCCTATATGATTTAGGAAGCCATAATAATTAACTGCACGGGATCCTGAGTCATGCAAAGGCTGATTAGAGATACAGGTCTCATTAAATCTCTCTAAAATGATGCCCAGGGCTTGGGTGAGGTCCATGTCCACACTGGATCCACATTTTGCAGCACCTCCTCTCACTAGAAAGGAGATAATTCAATTCTGGATTCGAAAATGTTGAAAAGTTCGGGGTATTTGGCTTCCTAATCACAATCCAAGTTATAAAAATGAGGTCCATCATTAGATAAGGACAAAGGAAGAAACGCACTGGTAAAGGAGAAAGAAAATCAATAAGATAAATAGATTTTTCTATGCAAACTGTATTAGAGTTTTCCATGAGGTATCATCTATTCTTTAAGACACAGCTGTGTGGAACTTCTTATTAAAAAAAAGTTTCTAAAGATATATAATAAAATGCAGGGGGGTTGAATATTGCAGAAAACAGCTATAGTTTTGCTGGATTTAATCCATTTAAATTTAATCCTGATTCAGTGTGAAACAGCAAAATACAAAATATAAAAGAATAGGGAATTATAATGGAAAGGCCAGCTCAACCTTAGCTATAGCAATAATATCAACATTACTAGAATACAACAATTATAAGCAATACATCAATAGGTATGTATAATAGATACATTTAGGGCTTGATATCTGTGGTAGACCCGTTGCTCAAGGCCACTAAAATATTAATTTACATCCAACACCAGCTACATGTGCAAGAACTTCAATTCAAATGAGCAACAGAGGAAATTTCTGTGCACTGTGCAGAACACAGGCTGAAATAAACTTTTGACTTTGGAACAAATTGTTAGCCTGCCCTTTATCAGTGGAAACACCAGAAACTTCTATGCACATCCTGGAGGTATGTGGTTTAATCTGTAGTGCTGAAAAAGAAAAGTTATCATCAAAGACAATCATCTTGAACAGAATTGCAAAGGAACAGACCATTACACATACTTCTTTTCTCAAAAATCCTCAAAGCAACTGGGCAACCCTCGAGGGCTTGGTTTTCTGCACACTCTTTGGATATCGTAATTTTGGGCTTCATTGCAGGGTAGAGGTTATATTAAAGAATATTTGGCCTGCTTTTTTATTATAACAAATCTGCATGTGATTTTGTTCAGCAGAAATTAAGAATGTGACGCTACATACTGGCATTGAGGTTGAGTTTGGTCAACCACATAAAATAGTACTTTGCACTTTTAAATGCCTTTCATCAGAGGATATTCAAGTGCTTTGCTAACATTAGTCAGGCCTCACAACACCCCTGTGAGGTAGGTAAAATACATAGGAGGAGGAGGATTTCACTCAACTTGGACATGATAATGGCTCTGGGCATTAAGTTCACTAGCACTGCAACATAGCACAAGGATTTCATGCACCCAATCCACAAAGAGCACAAAATGACAGGCTCAAGATGGGTACAACAGCTTAATTATGGAATGTGTCTACCAGTTCTTGAGGAGCAGAGTACCATGGGAATGAAACAAAACTGTCTCCACACTACTCTAAAAATATCCAAAGATGCTTGGCTTTGGT
Organism: Balearica regulorum gibbericeps; assembly: GCF_011004875.1. Taxonomy (NCBI): domain Eukaryota; kingdom Metazoa; phylum Chordata; class Aves; order Gruiformes; family Gruidae; genus Balearica; species Balearica regulorum. The sequence goes on along the minus strand of NC_046184.1, from coordinate 41,247,757 downwards.
TCTTTTTGCACTAATGTTTCAATTCACAACTTACTGGAAACAAGCAACCGCAACTGTAAAACATGTTGGTAACTCCCACACGCTGCGAAGGAAACAACTGAATAAAATAGCTGTTCTCTGCTTTGGCTGGCCCCAATGTACAGGGCGTGATGTGGTCAGATGGTTGTGATAGGCTGGGATGGGATAACGAAACAGTCATACAGCTACATTTCCCCCTCTGAAGCTGCTGCAGTCTGGATCCTGAAATCCCTCTGTAGTTTTGTGGGGTTTTTTTTCTCCATGATGCAAACATGGGAAAGTATTTGGCCCCCATCAGTTTTATCCTCAACATTTAGCACCAATGGTGCAGATGGTCATTGTACAAATAGCAGTTCCACTGTATCACTGATCTTTCAAATTAAGGATTGAGAAAAAAGAAACAAGCATATAATTAAGAAAAGCATCACTCATCTACAACAGTCTATGTGCAATACAAGGAAACAGACAGAAAACCATGTTCTTGGTATTAGCCAATACAAATAAGCGTGCGCGCACCCCCCCCCCCCCCCCCCCCCTTTCTCCATACTTCACTTTTCTAAGTTGGTATAAATTGTACATCCAATATTTGCAAAAGGATTGCCCACATGGAGAATCGGACCCGTCTATCATAATAAATAACTACAGAGGCTGGTCTACCACATGCAAGACAGCCCTCTTGGTTAATCTTGTATCTTTGCACGCAAGGTATTCTCCCTGTTTGCTAATTTCCATTTGAATCCTATGTTTATTTATAATACTTGTGCACTATCAGCTGCATAACTTACTACTGCACAGGTTGGGTGACCCATCATGAATACCACTTGTAAAAATACTTGTAAAATTGCTGAGAAGAGGTGGTTCATGGATTCTGTGCAATCAATGCAAAGCTCCCCTTAAACACTGCATATGTTCACAGCTAAAACTACACTGTTCCATTGATCAGCAGTGAATAAATGCATATAATTTTAATGGATGGATGATATCCTTCTCTCTCATTCTCACTTTCTCTCTTACCCTCCCCCCGTTCTCTCTCTCCTCACTCTCTACACTGCTTATTGAAATACGGGAATATAGAGACTGTAGATACAACAAGTGGCAACTCCAGAAATGACCTGGCATCTTTGTAATCATTAAGAGACAATCTGAGTGGCAGCTAGCCAGAAAGCTGACTTTATATCTCATACCACCCCAAGCTGGAAGCCTTCTGCATTTCCCTTTCCTCTCTTTCCTTTTGTTCATTGCAACACTGATTGTCGTAGATAGTCTTTGTGCTTTGTATAATGCCCATCTTTGATGTAACTGGAACTCACGTACAAAATGTGGCTGTTATATAGAAGCATGCTAGAATACAGGCAGGGACAATACAAGCATGCACAAAATAGTCTTTGAAAGGGTTTTTGTTAGTTTTTCTTCAACATTTACATGCACCACTTAATATCATGTTTGGCTGTGTACACTGAGGACTGGATTTCACAAGCACTCATGATCTTCTCTTCTGAAAAGCTTCTTGACAATCTCACGAGAGCCCAGTGTAAAAAAAAAAATCCCACAATTAAAAAAAGGAAAAAAAGACTTCTTCCTGCAGTCTGATCTTGTCTTCATTATTTTAATATTGAACACTTCTAAAATGTCTCCTTTTCCTCTTGCAGAGCTTCATCTTAAATGGTCATCAGGAAAGATAGATTAGTGTGTCAAGGATTTTCTTAGCCACTGGAATAGTTCTTCCTTATAAAGCCTTTGCCACCGCACATTGGCTTCCACTGTTTCCACGGCACGAGAGAAAGAGGCAGCAGCTCCCTCTTCATAACTCTTTATAAAGTTCTTTAGCTGGAAATACAAGTTAACAGGTTAAATTTGCAGGAACTAAAGAAAGTAAGTATTTCCAGTACACACAAACAGGTCAAACATTTAGGACAAACCTCCGCAATCACTGTTGAAGTAAATGTAGTATCGTGTCAAAAGATTTAATAGGAAATGTAATAAGGCAGCAGACTGTCAATTATATGTGATGCAATTGCTTCAAATTGCACTGGAAGATATTGACATGTCAGTGCCGGATCACATTAATATCATTACCTCCTTCTCTCGTGTAGCCCAGCTGCTGCACTTTGCAGACAGCTGGGCTGCTCAACTTTTATATCTACCTAAGAAATCACACTGGGAGCACTGGAAATGCTTCTAATTCAGGTCTATATGCAAATATTAGCAGAAGGCAGCCCTGATGCCCTTTTGTTTTATCCACCTTCATAACAAATTTATTTCATTTTGATTTGCAGAACCCTTTTGATGATATAATACAGGTCGATAGTTTAGAAAAAGAAGGGATAGTTACAGTGTGCAGAGAACGGCAAAATAGCAAGTGGGCACTCATTTGACGATCTTTGAATGCCTGAAACAGATGCCTTCCTTTATAAGAAATCTTTGATCTTTTTTCAGCAGATTGAAAAGGCTCTTGCTCTGTTCTTGCGTATACTCAAATTATAGCACTATCACCTGGATTGTTATAGCTGATGGCACTGGTGTGCTTTGAATTACTGCTCTTTTTAAGTGAGAACTGCAAGGCTGATCTGCACAGTAAGTTGCTGGTTATGTTGACTTGTATAAAATTAGGTGGGTTTAGCAACACTTATTCATAACTAGTTAATTTTAGTTTCCTGGTGACGCCGAATTCACCTTGTTTATTTAAATCTAACTTCCAACAACATCTCTTTGTACATGGGCTCAGAACTGAAAAGGCTGTTCCTGCCTCATTCTCATCACAGTTAAAAGCATGGGAGGGACCTGGAAACTACCAAAATCAGCCCTTACCTATCTCTGTACTTCTTATACCAAAATGTTTACATGGCCAGTTTCTTTTAGGGAAATATAAACAAGCAGACTGCCAATGCTATCACAGAGGTGGGAACTAAGAGTACAGAAGGCTCCCTTGTGCAGCACAGATACTCAAATCTGGCCAGCACTGTCACTCCCACCTGGGTAGCTTTGAGGAAACCAGCTGAGGCTCTTCCCTAAGTTCCTGAGGCCATTAGACTTGAGTGCAGACAAATGGTTGGACACAAAATATCCTCACACAATCAGAGTTCAATTAATGGTGATTATGCTGCATAAGAATAATTTGATCCATTTGGGGTAATGTCGAGCAGCTGTTAAGCAGAGCATAACACAATCACACAACTACCTCAGTCAGGGCAGATGTTAAGTTAAAATGAGAAATCTTTGCAATCTAACTAAGAAGTACTTAGCATTTAGAACAAATTATTGTGGTGTCATTTAGCCAGAATATCAGGTTAACAGCTTTTCTCACATGGAAATACCGTAGGCAAAAGAAAAACAGAGAAGCCATTGTCAGCTTCTACTTTTAAGACTGAGGTTTTCCAGTGCTGCTCTCTGCAGCACAAACTAATGTGGATAGAAAGATCTCACCTTTAGTTTCTCGACCAATAGTCAAGACAGAAAACCCAAACCTACATATCCAGCCAAGCACAGAGGAGTGCTTGCATTACCCACCTCCTGACATCGACTCTACGCACTTGGGCGCCTTTGCAATCTGCTCCTCATCCTCATGCTGCCCAGCTGCGGCACAGGCCTGTGACTCCAACAAAGCAACCAGAGTTCCCAGACAACCGAGACCTTATTGCTCCTGCCCTGCTCCCTGCTTACAACAAACACAGCCTCACGTGCCAAAAGGAATTTAACAATTACCTCTCTTAGTTCTCCTTCAGTATTGAGGAATTCTGTGACCCCACTGATAAGCTTTGAATTCATAAATAATGCTTCTCCATACCTGCAAGGGCAAAAAGAAGATGCACAGAGTTAGTGCAAGTGCCAGGCCAGCTGAAAATTAGAAAGTAGTCTTCGTAAGCCAGGGAGAAGACATGGGACTGATCCTGGGGATCCACAGCAATAGCACTGAAATTGGACACTGGCATTCTGGTGTTTCATGCTAAAAAACTGGACTGAGACCTTCTATCTAGGCTGATCTATTTGCACTTAACTTTTAGTTGGATGCTGTTAAGCAGAATGGACTTATCTGCAGCCACAGATGAGAGCTCCAGAGGAGAGGACCAAACCACAACACCACCTCAAGCTTAACGAAACAGCTTTCCATGTAATGACACCAAGCAGCTCAAAATACAGGTGCCAAAGAAGGAGTGGAGCAGCAACTATGGAGAAGTATTCTGAGGAACCCTTCTAGCTGTACCATTAAAACAGACTTTTTGAAGTGCTGCAGCCTTCTCTGCATTTTGTATTCATTCATCTCATCTACATTACAAATAGCCTCTCGATAAGTGAACTGAATCAAATTTTCTTGTTCCAGTACCTGATAATTAAAATAAATAATACTGATAGAGAATAATACTGCTAAAATAATCCCCTGGGCCATGATGCAGCATCTTCAAAGAACCAACCTGGAATGAAAATTTGAAAGCTTGAACAAGGAATATTTAAAAGCCAGTGTATAATGGGGTAGGATATTCAGTGGCAATCAGCAATGACATTCGGCAGGTAGTTGCTTTGAAACTGGCCCTTCAAATCCTGCTGTTTCACTTGCTATTCCACAGGTTTTTTTCAATCCCCAAATGAAGCACTACATCACTTGCAAGATTATCCAGACTACTGCTGAAATTTTGCATTTCATGTTGGAATAGTTTGTGGGTTTTTCGGGTTTTTTTCCAAAGTCTCTAGTATGAAGAATGTAATTCCATTGGAAACCGAAAGTAGGTCTTTTATTCCACTTACACGTGATTCAGCATAGCAAAAGGCACTTGACAAATAGTTATCCTTATCTTTATCTGCACATACATCCAAAGCAATATCTAGCTAATCTGAACATGACTGCTTTTAAGATAGGGAATCCAGCTCTCCTGTCAGACATGTGTAAGTGCTACCAATAGACTTCACTGCAATTAAGTTTATCCGGGGGAACCATTCAGTTCATATCCTGCTTTTACAAACTGATTTAGAGGAGGAATTCAAAATTCAATGTTAAATGAACTAGCACAAGCACAGCTTTCTGTTCTGCTTCTATTAATTCTAAATTAATTACCCTTAAATGCTTAGGTGCTGTAAGCTACAGTTTTTTCAAAAGGGAGACAGAGAAAGGGAGAGGGATAGCGCCAGGGGGAGGGATAGAAAGATGGAGAGGGAGGAGAACTGGGTTTTCTTTGAGAAGACTCCGTTTTAGGGAAACTGTAGACTGTGTTGCTTGCTACCTTGTGCTTGTGTGAGGGGAAACATAGGTATCAAAAATCCTACTCCCTGACCACTAATAACTGAATTATTCATGGATATTTCAGCAAGTACATCTCTTTTTCCAAAACTTCAGTCACACTGACATATACAGACATCCAGAGGCAAACGCCTCCTATGGGAAGTATGGATTTCATGGTCCTTTAAGCACGTTTAGGCTTTCTAACAAAGCCCGTTATTATTACAGTCTCAGCTTAGCCTCATAATTGACTGCTTGGAAAATTGGAAGCTCCTCTTGATGGGGTCTTTTGACAAGGTTACCAATCCACTTTACAGAAGTGACCTCATAAAAACCGCTGCAGGGATTTTATTTTTCTTACAGTCTGTACTGTAGCCACAGCGCAAACAAGAAGTAGCAGAATTCCCTTCACTGAGAATACCTTCCAGAATCTCCTCTGCCGATTACTGCCCATTACGCATACTTGGTAAAAAGTCAGCCAGTTAACAGCAATTTCTAATAGGGCTCTGCTGGCAAAAATTCTAGAAAAGCCACCTCCCAAAATAGTATTTTGCAGGTGTGAAACAAAAGAATAACTAGAAAAAGTGTTTGGTCTTGCAACTATCAATCTTCGCACCCTTCAGAAGAAAGACAACAGCACTGCAGAACCAGGACCTTTACATGCCTGAGCTCCCTGCAAACATCCTGGAGTCTCCACTTGCTTCTTTACTCCTGGGGATGTGAATCTCCAGTGCCTCACATTTGTAGAGGCTTTGAACTTGTGCAAACTCATCTTGAGAAGCAGCGTAGTCCATTTACTTTGCACAGAGGTAAAAGGCTTCCCAAATATTGTCAAATTCCCAACTGCTGACAAATGATTCAGCAGTTTAGAATGAAGGAATTCTTATAGGCAGCTGTTGGATTAAATTCTCACACACAGACACACACATGCACACACGATGAAAATTATTTAGGAGCCAAGGTAGTGCACACTCACGTAACAGGAATTAAAGCATAGCACTTTCAATTCTCTTTTTCAGAATTTTAACAGTCTTAGTCCCACAGATTTCTTACAAAAGACTTGTTAGGCACCTCAGTTTCTCAGTCACCTTTGTAAATGGGATGTGAGTTATTTTGAAGACTTTATACATTATCAGTACCTTCTGGACAATGTGAATACAAGCATACTGTAAAAATATTAATGGGTAACAACATTTTATTGTCATTCTAACTCTGACATGCTGTGTTTTAAAGTTAGAAGAAATAGCATTATAGTATAATTTAATCACCCTCAGCTATTTCATACTACTATCTCAAACGTCAACACCTTTTATAATAAATTCAATGGAAAATACCATTGAGATATCACATTATTAAATTAATGTTTCATACAAAGTATTTGAATGTTAAATAAAATTAAATAATAAATTATAATTGTATAAAAAAGATGCCTTGGGACAGAGTATACCTGAACTATAATTCTGTAATAAAGCTCGTATTTTAAAAATGTACTAGTGTGGCAAGCTTAAATCAGAAGCCTAATTTTGCATTCTATTATGTTACTGTTTCACTGAACATTAAGGGGCAAGGTGTTAGACTAATTCCACCCTCTCAAAGTCTCTCTTAAAAGGTTTTAATCTATAACTAAAAAACAAAGTTATTTTCAAGACACATCACATATGTGCAGCTTGCATGAACTATTTTATTCCACTGCGTTGAATCTTTTGGTAATTGATATAAACTTAACTGGGTGCCCCTTTCAGAAAAATTGAACTGCTACAATCATTTTGGTGGCTCTGACTTGTGTTTGGAGATCAAACCAGATGTAGATAACATAAAGTCAGTGTTGGGCAAAGAGACAGACTCTCTGTTATTTTCTCATTAAAAAAGGACAATAACAGGTTTCTGATGAGGTCTTGCTGATTGTTAGGAACTCAGAGAACCAGCATTGCATTCTAAGCAAGTGAGATGAATAAAATTCACATTTTAGGTGAAATTAAGCTATTTAAAATTAAAACACACAAAAAATTTGGCATGTGGCATAGTTTTATTCTAAAACTTGTCCATTTGGCTACACTGCTTAACCTTGTCCATGTCTAAAATCACAGGTGTTAGCCAGGTTGTCAGATGAACGTACTTGCTAAGGCAGGACACATCTTCTGCATATGTGTTTGTAGCAATACAAATTTTCACAGATTTATCCCTAAACTCTGTGTAAATCCCTGTAGGAATCTGAAAAACTACTTACTATCCAGAGCATAACTAACTGCACTGGGCTGCATAATAGTAATGGGTCTGCCATCCACTTTCTGTGTAAAAGTCCAGTTTCTGGAATAATAATCATAGCAGAAGCAGAGGATTCTTAATTTTTAAACTCTTCAGCACTCTTAAAGCTTTTTGGAAATTGCTTTCAAAAAGTATGCTCCTGAAATATAAACTTCCAAACCCAATTCCAGCTCAAACCTATTTTCCCAGCTGAACTTCTAAAATCCCACTAAAGTATTATCCAAAACAGCATGAACAACTTTTTGAATCTTTAGCACAGTCTCTGAGTTTCCTTGGCTCTTTTGATGCCATGAAACCTATAGTAAATTTGTACCTGTACTCATCACGCACTAGGATTTAGTTGCTTAAATACAGCATCTTGAATATACCATTTCAAATATTCTGTGGTACATGAGATGGCTCCTCACAAGTCCAGAATGGAATAGATCTCCAACACGCCAACACCGTGGGAGTGGCCTGGTATGGGGTGTCTGGAGTTCTTGGACACCTGCCTTTAAGAACCTGAACCTCATCGGAGTTGTGGTCCCTTCTAATCTGTCAGTATCAGATGAACAGCTGTGAAATCTTTCAGACCCTCAGGCTGTCCCTAAAGAACTAAAGAAATTTCTCATTCATTGAATTAATATCAAAATATTCATCAAAAAGGATTTTAAAATGTTGACTGGGCTTCTGAGTAGGAGCATGTAGCACTTGTTCAAAGAGAAAGAGAAGCAGGTGTAAGAAACAACCCTGTCTCATTCCTGTTCATCTATTTTTAATTCAAAATGTTGCTCCTCTATTACTTGAAACTCACCTGAAACAGAGTGGAAGGAAAGGGGATGACACTATATTAGCATCCTTTTGAAAATGGAAATGTTTCGAAAAGGGTTTGGTGTTTTTTTTCCACAGTTGAAATAATGTTCTTGAAAAGATTTTTTCTCTATCAATCAGACTTAAAATCAGCAAAATTCCTTTGGGAACTGCTGCTTTTTTATCTGTGTAAAACTAGAACTGTAGCACTTGACATATAGATAGAATTCATTATCATAAGCGCAGACGTAATACAGTAATAGATATATATACAGATGATCGCTAAGAGATAAATGTTTCTATGCATGTGTGTGATAATCCATGAATAAATGCATTTATGACTCATATGTATGTATTTCATATTTAGAGACATCTCTGTTTATGGATTACAAGAGAATGGACTAGATTCAGGAACTTACATGAATACATACATATACAATGCTTACACAAATTACATCAAAATAAGAAAATGAAAATAAATTTAGACTTTTTATCTTTACCTAGCATTTAATATTTTCCACTTTTCTCTGAAAAACTTCCAAGCAAGATCCCTTCCATGTGGATTTCGAGCTACGTGGATTATCACATCAATTGCATCCTGATCCAGGACAACTTCTGAGTTGAGAGATAAATTCAAAAGCCTAGTGGGAAAAACAAGGTAAAAAAATCCTGTTTAGTTTCACCAACACAGTTTAACAACAGCACATCATAAAAGTCTTGAGAAAAAAAAAAAAAATCAATGCCAAATGGTTTGCTTAAGTCTCCAAGTGAGTTTAGTGGTTTATTTCCATGATTCCAAAGATAAGACACATTTATGAATCAGAAAAATCTTGATGTAAAAGGATTTCACTAAAAGCTGAGTGGGACTTTACAGGTGCATTTTTATGAAATCAGTAAGATCAGACTGGTCAATACATTTAAATACAGGATATGATGACAAAAAAATAACAGCAATTATCATAGGATTTCAAACATTTCCAATGAACATCAGAAAATTTGGAAGGAACAGCCTTAATGTGTCAATTTTCATATGCATTAATGCAAAAACATAAGACAGTTTAAACAGACAGCAAGTCTGAGCTTGAAAAGCAAAGTTCTTTCATTTAGACCAAAGCTCAAGTGATGATCCATAAATGTTGAAGTGATTATTTGTAATAGTCAGGTACAGATATACAATATTTTTGTACCTGTTAAGCAAGTTTCTGTCATCACTGCAAGTTAAGGCTTCTAATAATATTTTCTTCTCAGACACCGCTGTGGTAGAATGAAATTTCATCCAAATGAACTCCCATACATCTTCATCCATCAGTGAAACTCCTGTACAGTAGACAATGTCTCTCACATTGAGTGGGATTCTACAAAAGGAAATCAGTAATAGCATTGTGGTTAAATAAGCAGCCTCCTGATACTGGAAACAAAGGAGGAACATCACTACATTAAAAAATTAAAGTGTAACAGTAATAATTTTTTTGAAAATTACATTTGCATCTCTTTACTGCCACCAAAATCTTCCAGGCCATCCTAACGGATTTTCTAATGGGCAACACATGCTTGCTATTCTTGTTATAACGCTGTTGCATTGTCAGGAGACTATAAATTATGGTCATCCAGTTCATCAACACATAATGTGCCACATAACCTGCAGGACAGGTAACATAAGCTCTCCAAATTAGCACGGGATCTTATCGCTCTGTTGCTGGGCTCTAAGCCAAATCTCTTCTTCTTGTCCTTAGTACTGAGGTTGCAGAACAGGAGCTGATCAGCCAGAAACTTCTCCTTGCCTGTGCTTTAAAGTGCTCCATCTTCATATAGTAACATACAAGGAAGGATGTGCTGAGACAACGTTACTTAAAAATGAGGTTTTCAGGAGTGAAGAAAATAGATCTGTTTGTTTTTTCAGCATATTAACACCAGTACAAAACCGGCTATGCTGTAGGATGGTTGTGAACTGTGATTACTGCTCAAGTAATATAAACTCAGACTACAGTTAAATGGAAGCTTCTTGAAGCCAAATTCAGACCTAGTATAGGATGTGCCTATGTACCATTTTCTCCTAAAAAGATCTCAGCTGGGCTTTCAATTTCCTACCCTGCTTATGTTTCCTATACGAGCACAGAAGCTGAAACATTTGCAAGCTAAAGGGTATTCCTGCAGATAAAGCTAGACATTTCTCAGAGGAATATGCTTCTGATTTGCAGGAAAGAATGCTCGCTTTTTGTTGGTAACAATTATACCAAAACACAGTTTCTTAGTTACTAATAGCTGGGCTGACATGGCTCAGGATAGACTGGAGATTTTTTAGCAGAGTCCCATGCTAACAGATCCACAAAGGGCTGCATTGACCAGTGCTGAGGTACTTTGCATTTGATGCAGACAAACCCAGACATTTATTCAGGAGTAAACTCTCCAAAGCAAAACTGAAAAGGTAGGCAAGAGAAATGTAATCCATTTTAAAGTTGCTAGGAATATGAAACTTTTAACTGTGTGCAGCTAATCAGCAATATCGCCTTCTAAAGGAAAATCAGAAGTGCAATGTCTCATCTCTGCCATGAACCACTACCATCTAGCCGGTGTAGGTTGGTACTACAGAGCAAATCCTGGCATAGTTCAAGATCTTAACTGTTTCTTCTCTTCCCACCACCAAACCACTGTGTGAGAACATGCTTGTCCCAAGCCGTGCCAGGCAATCAGCATTGCTATGGTTAGGACCACATAGCTCAAGCAATTCCTACATGTCATCGTCACATAGATGAGACCTCCAAAAAGTACAGGTTCCACAGCTCCTCCTCCTTGATGCTTCCTACTGCCGCCTTAGATTTTCCCCCTCAATGTTCAGATGACCTAAAAAGCTTGGCACTGAAAAAAGTTAGTAACTCTCCTCAGATATACCCAGGGTAAGTAGGTTTTGGCTTATGTATGGTCTATGCAACTGCTTCTGTGGTCCCTATAGAACTGCCATGCCAAGACCAAGGAAACCAGAAAATCCTTAAAGCTGATCAGATCCATTAAAAGAAATAGTGTTTAAACACACATGGGCAGAAAAGAAAAAAAGTTATCATTTTCACCAGCCTTTCCATACTACTGAGTTTTGATTCTCAAAGACTGAGTTAACATTAGTAAAATGTGAATGTGGTTGACATTTACAGAACTATCCATGTGTGCTAGGTGCTGAATTTCCATTTCACTGTCACAGAATTTGTACTTCTTACTTGAAAGTCTATCATTAAGCCCTTGTTGCAATATTTCAAACATTAATGAATATCAACAGTTTATTCTTGCCCCGTTTAACCTTTCTTTCAAAAAGTGCATGCAAAGGAAACTGCATACAATTGTATTACAGAAAATTAAGACTACATATTTACATACAGAGTGTATTACAGAAAATTAAGACTACGTATGTAAACACATGAAATCAAGACATACTAAAATTAATGGAGTAGGTATTTAGGTGCTGCCTTTGTGTGTCTTATATTAACTCAGAATGAGTTTAAAGTTTTCTAAATAACTGCAACTCTCGCAAAAAAACTTCAGGTCAGCAATTACAGTAACATAAATATGCAGCCATATACACAGACACTACATAGAACACTAAAGTGATATCCATTATCATTGTGTCTTGATTTTCTGATGCACTAGGGTATTTGTCCTTAAAGCACAACTTCCTTGCCAGCTTATGTCTTTTTTTGCTTTTAATTTGGGATTTAATACACTGACAGCAGCCATAAGAACATATGCTAAACCAAAAGCACTAAGGGATGCTATCCTGACAACCCATTGTCCCAAATCTGTATTATCATACGATATCTGAAGCTGAGCATGACATTATATGGTATGGAACGTCCCTTCGGTCAGTTGGGGTCAGCTGTCCCAGCTGTGTCCCCTCCCAACTCCTTGTGCACCCCCAGCCCGCTTGCTGGTGGGGTGGGGTGAGAAGCAGAAAAAGCCTTGGCTCTGTGTAAGCACTGCTCAGCAATAACAAAAACATCTCTACATTATCAACACTGTTTCCAGCACAAATCCAAAACACAGCCCCATACTAACTACTATGAAGAAAATTAACTCTATCCCAGCCAAAACCAGCACAATGAAGAACAACTGAACCCAGTCAAGCCTTATTTCAATGAAGGAAGGACTTTATATCTTGACATACAAACACTAAATCATTTTTTAGAACCACACATAGTTCTTTCTGTGCTTTGCCGGCAGAAATATTATCTTTGGTTTACTATAAGAGATGCGACTCAGCCAACAGATACTCCAAGGAACTATAAGGCATCTGGAAAAGGTAATTCTTTTTTGGTTGATTGCCCCATTAATTCAGGTAGGAAATGTGTGCTGGAAGGACTGTCACTCCATGTCTGGCTAGTACAGTCAGCAGCAGAGGTGCCTAGCCCAGAAAGGTCAGCATTCCTCATTTGTGAGGTTTACATTTTTGAAATTTACAGTAAAACATCAATTCAATGGGCTTTCCCAGCTACTCTATCTTTTACATTCTAAGTGCCAACACTAGCAATTGTAGCAGCAGTGCAGCCAGTAACCACAGGATAATTTACGTGCTCTGGGAAGGAAGGAGGACTTAAGACAAGTGATGGCACTGATCTCACGCCCACAGCCTAGATGCCACCATGTTTCTTGCTAAGAAAACTCTATTGCCCCAAAATCCGTTAAATAATACTTGCAGTGCTACAGCAGATCTACTCAATATCATCCAACAAATTGCCCCAGGGAAGGTTTTAGGTCTCTATAAGCTAAGTCACTAGGACAACATGGAAAAAATTGGCCCTTCAAACCAAGACATCAAAACAAATACTGATTTTAAAAGGCTTAGCTTCAGAAACTACAAAACTTACAGCTATGAAAAGCTACAAATTACTCCTGTGAGAGGCTTGTAATCAGGGCTGTAGACAGGGGAGTTCTTCTTGTGGAAACGAAAATTGTTTATGAAAATGCAGATATCCCCAAAGTCATTTCTCTTTAACTATTGCCTCAACAGAGAGCCCTCTAATTGAATTTTCTCCATTTGCATTTTTTTTTGCTTTCTCTCTTCTCCAGTCATTATGGGCCTCTATTTCATCATTATCTAAACATATGAAATCTCCCTAGTCTATAGGTTTTTTAATTTTATAGCTTCATGGAAAATATCGTTCTAAAATTGCACTTCCAAGGCACTAGATCAGCATGTGGAATGTTTGCCCCCTGTATTAACTGAATCAAGTGGATAAAATTACCATTGTTTCAGTACCGCTTAGGTAGTAACACGGCAGAACGTATCCCCTTCTTATATTAAACCTCATTGGGGCCTTCAAGGCTGCTCTCATTTTTAAAGAGCTAATATGATTGATGGATACTTCAGAAGAATGAAGATAAACTTTTGAAAGCATCACTTTAAATGGCTTTTATTTGAATACTGATCCAATTTATTTAACTTTATTTTTCTTGCTTAAGAGATATGATGGTGAGGATGAAATATGTAGCTAGCAGAGCTCATGTTTAAAAATTAAACACTTTGGGAAAAAAGTTAAAAATTAAACAGTTAGAAAAAAATTAATTAAAATCGTGCTGTGCCTTTACAGGGATTTTTTTTTCAAGAGTGAATAATAAAGCTCTACAATGAGCTAAGAATAATCTTCTAAGTTATAATTAATTGGTACATACTTGCTCCTATTTAAAGTATGTTCTAACAATTGAAGATACCCTTATAAAATTGGACCATAATTATTTATCTTCTGGGCAAATTGTGTTCTAATTTTTTAAAATGTAATTGCACACAGTTTAGACAGTTCTTTAATTAAGTGACAAATTTCAATACCATTTAGGATACTATTTGACAAAGAAAATTAATCAGAAACATTATTCTTTATTTTTGCAACTATTTAACATTTAACTTAAGCCTATTTTTCTTGATGACTCTATTTATAGTCTTGTTTAATAGGTTAAAAGGCTCAGATAAGAAATAACAGTGAAGTATTAGTACTTTGTTGGCAGATCTGTCATACAGATTCTGTTATAAGGAACAGTACCACACAAAGTTTATTTTTTAAGATGGCATTCCCAAAGCTGATATTCCCATTGTCTATTACAAACTCCAGGAGCCATGCTGCTGGCACCACCGTGCACACAGAGGAGGGGAGCATCCTCTGCCATAGCACACGCACAGTCTGAAGAGAAAGGGCACAATTTCCCCCTGAAAACTGATGCACAGAGCTGTGATGGGCTTGACATCCAGGTGCCTGTCACGCGTTGAATTCAGGGGATATTAACGGAGGATGTGGCTACGTGGGGTACCTGTGGCAAAGCTATGCACAGATGTCAGCTCTCCTCAGTACCAGTCTTGTGCTTCTGAGCTTCAGGTATCGCATGGGTCTGACTGAGGCATGCAGAGAATACATCATCCCTCAAGTGATGGTTACTGCTATTGCTCCGTTCCCTTCCTACGGCAGGTATCCCATCACTGAACATTGCGATGAGCACACTCAAGCGCTTCAACACTGATTTTAACGACTGAGTGGTGAGTTAAGCACTTTGGAAGACTAATCTCTGAGTAGATATGCCTTGTTTTGTCCTTTCTGGACAGTTTTTGCAACAAAAATGTGGTCCTTTCTGTTCAATTGTTTTGCGGAGTTGTGGAGAGATCGTTCCCAAAGGAGAAAATCGGAGATAATCTATCTAACTTCTAAGGATTGCAAATTGATTACTGCTAATCCATCATTGCTACATATAGGCTCATTTTATTGTGATCACACGCAGAAGTCAGAAGGTATAAAGGCTACCTGAACTAGCTGCCCCACAAAGCCCAGTTTTGTCCTTCACAAGACAAAATCCTCTCTCTTTCCAAACATACTCCCCAGATGGTCTTTCAGAGCACTAACTCCTTGATTAACTCATGCACTCAACAGTGTTTTCTTCCTCCTTAAACAGTTTTATTGACTTGAGTGCATGATTCTACTCAAATGTTGTAACAACCTATTAATTAGTTAAATCACTTCAGCAACATTGGCTGACATTAGCTGGCAAAGCTCCAGTAACATTTCAAAATGCATGAACAGCTATGCCTGAATTTTTTTGGTAATTAAATCTTCTAGGGGTTGAGAACACAGAAGAAGGGATCCATTTTACTGTTTTACATTTATCAGACATTCATGTGTGAAAAAAATGAAAATAGCTCTCATTTTTTCATGTTTGCTGCTAATGATTTCCAAAAATAGCTGGTGGGCATCAAACCCATAAAAAAAAAGCTAGTGCCTCTTCCAAGCAACTAACAAAAATAATTAACCTGTTGGCCACATTCCCACAAATACTTATGTAGCTGATTAAACTTAAGTACATTTATAAGTTGTTGCAGGACTGCAGCACTAGTGTGCCCATGTGAAACAAAACAACAAAATTATGTATCTCAAGTCATTAGAGAGAGAAATAAGGGAGGAGGATAAGGAAAGGAAAAAAACTTTGTTTGGAAAAATATTTGATTTTCTATCATCACCTAAGCCAGACTTCTTTGAAATGATCTCAATTAATGACTGGTAATTTGTTATTTACCACTCCCTCAGTCTATGGATAGTTTCATTTATAGACATGTTGTAGTCTCCTCTATACTCCTGCAGTGCAATTTGTTTTTCTGGTGGCATTTCCATTGAGTAGTTACAGGTCCATCCAAGTAAGCATACTGCCAATTTAGGCAGGTGGATGGACATGAATCCATTGTGCCTTGCAGAGGAAATACAAATTCTGCACAAGCAAGTATGGAGATTTAGTACTCTCAAATTAGGCTCATTGGTTATCGTTGTCTTTCATTACTTGCACCTTTCTTAAGACTGTTAAAGAATTAAATGGTGTTCCTAACAGTCACAGCAATGTGACAAAAGTCTTTGAGATGGCAAACAGAATTCACTGGATAAGCCCATATCCACATTATTACACTTAAAAAGATTAAATGAGGTAATTGAATACAAGAATGCAATCATCCAAGATCCTGATTTCATTTTTTAGTAACCAAAAGTGGTTCATCTGCAGTGTAAAACAACACACGGATGTGTTCTGACTTGACACCCACAGACTGAACAGGAAAATTCATGGCATATTTTCTTTTCAAAGATCTCTGACCCCACCTCAGCACATCAAGACTTCTCAGAACAACCTGGATGATTAGAGACCAGAACAGTTTCAACATATCTGGGCTTGCATTCAGGATCATCCGGCAGTCTCTATTTCTGCTCATTCACGAAGACAGACAAATGCAAACTTCATTAACCCATGAGCTACAGAACGGATGCTGACTTCAGTCTAATTCAGTGCAGCAGCCTGTACTCCACTGCTAACACCATCTATTCATCTGAGCATTGCTTTCCTTAAAAAAGCAAAAAAAAGAAAACCCATGCCTTTCTACCTCTTGTGTTAGAAAGTGTAGACTGAACATACATTCAGAATTGCAAAAAAAGAAAAAAGTAGTAGAAAGAAGCTAAGTATTGAACATTAACTCTACTTATCAAATAGCATAATGAGCTTAGCTCTGTTGATCCAAGATTAGCAGATTGTTATCACCCATAAGATCAGCATAACAGGTGCAAGGACAAGAGACAGCAAATTTGCAAACATCAGAATGCAACCCTCATTTACACAAGTTTGATGTGGTACAATATTGCATTTTTCCATTTTTTTTCAATTGAAGATATCTGCAAGGCAGTATTCCAAGTAAACAAAACTGATCAGAGGGCTTGTGACAGAAGAATAATAGTAAAATTAGTAAAAACTGCATTAAACCTAAAATCACCCCAAAGTGATATGAAGCCCAGATCAATTAAATGCATTTATTTTAAGTTTTCTAGGGGTATTGAGGCAATTAATTAAGGTATTTTGTTTCCCTTTAAAAGACAGCAACTAATAAATAGCAATGGTTAAATTTCTAAAGAAGAAAAAAATGAGAGCAAACTGAAGGGGTTATGACTAGCTAGGGGCCTTCCAACGGGTCCAGTAACGTCTTTGAGAAACTTTGCCATGTCATTGTGTCTGATGCAATACTATCATCTCCCACTGCTCACTGCTCCATATTAGCAAAAGAATAGCATCACCACTACTAACAGAACCAGGATACAAGCACTCCTTTTTCTGCTGAAGGCAAAATCAGCTGTCTCAGTTCAAAGCAGCGCGCTCACACGTTCACATGTTCACGCTATCCTGTCTAACTTTGCCTCAAGCGAGCACACATCCACAGTCCACTTTGCCAGCAGAAATGTGTACGTGGCAATCTGTAGCTGATGGATGGTAACACTAGCTGGAAGAAAAATCATGCCTGCACCCACAGAGAGGTTTGCAAAAACATGCTTGTGTCTATGGATAAGTTATGCTTTGAGCCATCATAACGTGTATTCACATGTTACCTGTTACGATATCTCCTGTGAGGAGTTTACAGATTGCAGCTCTCCACACATTCATTCCTGAACCTCAGAAATACACGTTTCCTCAGTCTATCCAAGGCAGAAAGTCTGAAAATGCTAATCCTCTTAGAAACATGTTCTTCTTTCAGAATAGATACACAGTGAAGGTTAAAGAGGCTAACAAGGCTGATTCTCAAGCTCAGGCAGGCATTGTATGGTAATTTTGTTAATTTTTTAGGCTGAACCACAATGCTGTTATATCTAAGAAGTGTGAATAATGTATTTCTTCACACATGAAAGAGCTTCACAGGGATGAGCTCAGTTAAATGAAGGTAGAAGCAAACATCTTAATTTTCAGTGAGCAGTAGCTTCTCTTGTACAGCATTCTGCTGTTGACTGAAACCCAGCAACCTTACATTCTCAAACTACAAGGGAAATTTCAACATCCTTATGTTTTTTTACTAGGTTTGTAATCTTCTAAACACCAAAATGGAAGTTTCAAGGGTTTCCATTGCTCCAATACAGGAGTAGCATATATCCCAACTTAACAGAGTGAAAATGTTTGCCTTTATATCAACTATCAAGTCCAAAGTCAATGCAGACTTTTAAGCAAAATGTGCCATTTAAAAAGAGCAAAATTACTTAAATTCATTGATTAAAGAGACAGTAATACATACCTTGAAGTCTAATTTGAGATTTTTCAGCTGAAAGAAATAGTCACTTCTTTTTTAGCAATTGCAAGGATTAAAATATTGTATAATTCCTAGACTGGTACAACCAGATGTCTCCCTATAGGCTCTTCTACACGTGATGTTATGTGTTTGGTTTGCTCCTTGTAGAGCCAAACTTCTTTTTCAGAGTTGCGTTCCTTGTTTTGGCATCATGTTTTGCCCTGCAAAAGTGGTAGTGAGCAATACCACCTAAAGCCCTTTCTATACTGAGTAATCTGGTATTTCAGGTACTCAAGCCTCTCTCCCTCAGATATATGCTCTCATCTTTAGGCTGGAGAGCTCTATTATTTGTCTTGCTAATGAAGTAAATCCCAGTGGCTGAGCTTCAACTGGAGAAGGAAAGTGTGTTGCAGTGTCTTAATTCTGTCCCAAACACCTCACAGATCATCAGGGTGGTCTTCTGCATGTGGCAGATGCAGGGCTGAGGCACTAAACTGAAGCTCTACCACAAGCTCAGAGCTACTGTTTAAAAGGGGATTGAGGAGCTGCTTCTCTGCCAGCTGTGTTTGAAAAGAAAAGGAGCAGACCTCTTCCTGCTTTAGTGACACTTTTGAAAGGCATCTTTTGCAAGGACCCCTAACTCTATGATCACCATTTACATATTCATTTGATCTAGGTATCTTTCTCCTGCAGTGCTGGACCATAAGAGGGCCCACCCTCTCTTCACAGTCTCATGTTAAGAGGCTCTTCACTCAGCACAGTGGCTGCCACCAACTTCATTTAGAGGTTCCCAAATCCCCTTGTAGGAAGTGTAACTCCAAGTGTCTGATTCTGCCCTGTGAGCCAGGTATCTAAAAGTGAAGCACTGCAACACCTAAGTCACTTTAGAAATTCAGGCCTTCAAGGCTCTCACCTGACTTCCACTTTCATGCATGGAGGCTAATGTTGCAGATCACATGTATGGGGTTTTTTTTACTAATTCCCTAAGAAAATTTGCAGTGCTACAGTTGGAAATCTAATGGCTTTTTTCACATACTGCTGGAAACACAAAGAGGACCTCTGGATTTGTGCTACGAATGACCATTATTTTACTTGGTGAACAGTGGCAAGTTATTTGCACAGTAAAGAACATGTAATTACAAACAGTAACCAATTATTATGATTATTTCAATCCCCTACAGTGAAGAGTAGATGGTAATTAATTTCTGGACCTACCAGACTAAATATAATTAAGTAGAAACCACAGCAACTGTAGGCATATGCTGGTAAAACAGAGTTAGATGTTACTGTATTTGTTTATTACCCAACACTTTATCCATAATTAAATACTACAAGTAAAACAGACTTCTAAAAAGCCGTAGACTAAAAACATGGCTAAAAAGTTCTGAATTTTAGCATTTGTACAGTATTATTAATTGCACATTCTCTGTTATGCTTATTCGAACTTTAACTGCAGTAACTGCCAGGGAATCAAAAAACTTTCTTTACATGATTTACAGCCTGTGTATTTTTGTGGTATTTAATATCACAGCTTAATTTAATATTATCCTAATTTTGTATAGATTAGAATCTTGGGGACACAAACCGAATTCCCTAGTCTCATTTTGGGGTCTACTGCTTTAAAGAATTTGTGTTCTTTCCAACATGAACTGCTTTTAAATTAGCTCATTGTATGAAATATCTCGTCTTCCAGAATAAGGTTTTTAGTAGGGGATGGGTGGAAAGGTTGCAAATTAGCCTTTATTTTTACTCTCATAGTCTAACTCAAATTATACCTGTATATAAAAATATCTCAGCTCTCTGGAACTCTATCTTCATGTTCTGGCTATGCAAAACCCACTAAGACCAGGCTTTCTGCAACACATCAGTCAACGTCTTTGTTCTGTTTCAGAAGAGGGAAGGGCATCTACAAGAACTTTTACAGTAGTTTTCAGCAGATACAACTTTACCCATTGTTGATAAGGAATGGAACAGGCAAGGATACATATAGTCGCTGTACCTGTCACTGGCTTTCCTCACCAGGAGTTGTCAGAGAAGTCTGGAGAAAGATGAGCAGCATGAGTTTCCCCTTCTTTGTGAGGGAACAAGCACTGAGGGATTCCTACAGATTCTGAGGTGGCTGTTTGCAGCAAATTGACAAACAGCTGTTAAGGGCATCAAACTGAGCAAAACACTTGAATTATGAGAAAGAATACAAAATGGTGCCTGTTGGATGTGCTCTCCACATGTACCTTGCACTTATCTGCTTGCCCTTTGCACTTGAGCAAGCTATTGTCTCTGGAGTGCTAAAAGAGGCAGAGGTATGACTCAAACACAATGTTAATTAAATTCTCCTTGTAGAATCATCATCATTTTCTTGGTGGAGAAGCAGGGAAAACAGCCCCTGCTTTATTTTCAGGTTTCAATCTGAGTTGGTTTAAACTAAGAAAAGGTGATATGGAGTACCTCTCATGCAGCAGGAATCTGAACTTTCCTGAGAGAACATTGACAGACCTCTACAAACATTGTTACTGTGAAACACAAGCTAATTTTATGCCTACCGAGCTGCTATTACTAGTAGCCTTTGCAATGTCTTTTCAATGTAAGTAGATATGAGTCTGCTCATATTACATTCAGTATATGAGACTGCTCTGAGAATAGCAACTGGTAAATTCTGAGGTGGGAAACTGAACAAATCCTATAATCTTAAGAAATAAATAAAAACATGTCTCTGCCTTCTTTGCAAGTTGTGCCCCTATTTATCAGCTGACCATCAATCTGTATTCTGCAATTACATTATTTCTAGCAGCTGTTTCTCAAAACCATACAGTTCCTTTGGAGAAATGCACTGCTTTAACTTAGTAGCTATTCTCTTCCTCTGCCCTGCTGTGATGCTTTTACCATAATACTCATCATATGCTGGCAGCCACAATCTTGTGCTCGCAAGAATGGCCCCACAGAAAGGCTAAGATGAATCTTCAGATGGCTCCTTAAATTTATTCCTTTCCTCTATTGCTACTGTTAGTAAAGCAATAAGCTTTTTTTTTCCCCTGATGCCTCCTTCAATCCTGTTGGAAAGGATGAAGACACAGGGTAGGAGAGAGCTTTGCAGGGTGACTGCTTTTTAACACTGAATAATGTACTGCTGTGCATGCTAATAGATGGTGCTAGGTTTGATTAACTAATTTTGCAAATGAATATCTAAGTAAATTACTTTTGCAGATTGTTTCCAATGATTCTTTCTCTTTAATCTCCTCTTTGAATAGTTTCATACTGATTGTTGCTGCTGACAATAAGAATTCATATAAAACCCTGGGCTATATATTTCATAGTAAATATATCTGCGATCATCTTACACAAGAACCACCCCCACACACACATCTTATTTAAAGGTACATAGTCATAGTTTCAAGATAATTTTTTTCGGAAGTGTCGAAGTCATGTAAGAATGCAATTTCCATTAATGCTCAGTTCATGTCTGGTTTTAAAAGACACTCAGGTACTTATGTAAGTGGGTATGCCTGTAAAGGATTTTCAAAGATTACAAGACAGACAGACATATTTCAATTGTAAACAAACACCTGATTGGTACAAGATGTCTTTGAAAAGTCCTGCATGCTTATATGTATATAGACATCTGATCCTTTTGCAGAGCTCATACAAGATTGGGCCTAACAATGTAAGACTTTTTCTCTTTTTCTTTGTTACTCGAAAGTAAAATGTTTTCCTTTAAACCAAAATATCATGCGATGTACTTATGCAAATAATTCTACACCCACGTTCCACATAACCACAAAATCCATCTTTCTTTCTCAAGAAGTCATGGTCTTAACCTATACTCTGTACTTATCTCATTGTACGTAGATCACTACATACCTAAATGTTTGTATTTTCAGTAATTAAACATTTCTTAGATGCTTGCCTTTAAAAAATAAGCTTCACACACCATCCACGGCCTGTGTTCCCTTGTCTCAGCTGAATAAACCTGCGCCTGGACAGCCTAACTTACATAGTTGCTATCAAACCACTACAGTGCTGCTAACGCTCAACACATCACCTATCATACTATCCCCCCTCTGAAACCTTACATGTATCCCTGTATCACATTAATTTCCAAGTCTTCACCCTTAAGTACTTCATAACATTTCCCTCAACTACATTGTTTCATCTCCTTTTTTACCTCTCAGTCCTTCTGCCTCTAACCTCTCTCACTCCTTTAATCACTTAGCACCTTCTGCCCTCTTGCCTCGACACAGGCTCCGTGTTTGTCTGTCAATGAGCTGTTCACTCTTCTTTCTTCTTTTAAACCCCTCCTTAAAACCCATCTTCTTGCCTTCCAGCATGTAATTACCTGACAGTAATTTATCAGGAGCGGGCAGAGGCAACACGGGTGTCCCCTCCACCCACTCATACATGCAAAGTTAAATAATTCATTCTGAAGCCCCACAGACATTTTTAAATATCAGCCAGCGACCTCTGCTTCCTGCAACACCACTCTGCAAAACGGGGCACTGCGGATGGGGGCAGGCAGGAGAGGAAGAGCATGCCGGCTGTACTGCCACTGAGTAGGAGAAATGGGAAATACACATTTCAGTTCCACCTACCGGTTCCTATTGCTAGAAATCCAATCCGAGATTAACGTTGCAGCCTGCTGGTGACAGTGTTTGTTACCGAAGCTGCAAGCCAACATGATGACTTCCCGACGCAACTCTCTGTCCAAATTCAAGAATAAATAAGGCTGCATTAATGAATGTGTTTGAATGTTTACTAAAAGTTATTTCTTATAACAGTGGCAGGAACTGATAGTTGGGCAACATATCAGAGATAATCCAGCTATACAAATCTCACTGTCAACTTCATGCCTACAGCTGCTGCAACACGTAAAGAAAGGTTGTGGACCAAAACCAGTCCCCATTTATACTTATGCACTCTTCCCAACCTCTGTGGTCACACGAGTCCAAGTTCTTAAATATCCAGTGCAGTCAAATTTTAAATTAAGGCTTAGGAAATCATGTTCTCCAAACTCAGTAAAGAGGAATTAATCTCACAGCATCTTGCTCCTCTCTCTCTAACCCTAAACCAAATTTTAGGAGAGTGCATTATTACAACTATATCCTGCAAACATTAATAATAAAAAAAAAAATAGCAGTACTCATGTTGGTAGGATGCTTGAACAAGCGATTTGTTTAAATTATTCATTGGCCATCCAAGCTTGAGATACATTGATGCAACTTGTCTTAAAATATACTCCTGAGGGGGAAAAGAAAAATATATTCAGTGTTAACATTTATTTCTTATTTGAAATTGAAATACTATTGACTATTGAGTTTTTGTCTCTCTTTTTTACCCTCAAATAATGTCCTACTTCCCAAAGATTTTTATTTGCATTTAGCAAAGCAACATGCCCACATATAATCCTCACTCACAGCTATAGTGAGAAGTAATCTATAGAACATCTATTTGATTAGATGCCTAGGATAAGGCAATTTATTGTTATACACCTCATCAATTCAAGAAGAGTTTCTTACACGCTGTTTTGAACTCACAATACACGGCTGAAAAGTTGCAAGAGTGTGAACAGCTTAATTTCTACTCTATGGCCAATCTCGACTACACCGTGCATGTTCACTTTTAAAAGAATATTGTTTTAATATCCATAGCCATGGCAAAAAAGTCACATAAGTACAGTCAATTGAGTTCAGGATACCGACCAATGTGGCTGCAAATGAGCTTTGTACATTTAATGACACTATGGTTTAAGTTTAGGTTCTTGGTGTGCTTAAAGAACAAAACAAGCCCAAGATGTATTTTAGCTTACTTATAGTTTTTACACAGGAGACATATTTACATATTCTGGCCAGTTGTGAAGAAAACCACTGTCATTGTGTTCAGCATAATCTTTTGCCAGAGGAATTTGCCAATTTGAAAAAGAGAACTGAGATATAAAGAACTGCAGAGGAGAGCATCTATTTTATTATTGTGGATGCATTGGCATGTATATATGATGTCAACACAAAAGGAGATTCATAGTGCAGCTTTCTCTAGCAGATATGTTATTCTGTGACTAAAAAGACTTTTTATTTCTTCTCCTATCACCTCTGCTTTCAAAGCTCTCATCAGTAGTGATAAAACACAACCCAGCCGTGAATTTTACAGGTTTTATTTATTAAAATTGTGTTCGCTTTACACAGCCATGTTTAAAAGTGAAATAGCAATGGCAGACTTGTAAGAATTCTTCTGTGCAGTTAACAAGAGACTAAAAATGCAAGTTATTTCCATATCATTTTATATTATGGCTCTGGTTTGAATGGAGGCCCACACTGTAAGTTCATAGAAAAAGAATCTTAATGTGGCTTTATTAATCTGTAGTATATGTTCTACAAAAATAATTTTCCATGTCAGCAGGTATCTCTGTGTATGTATATATATATTTTTTATATATATATATATATATATATGGACTTCTACATACATACAGCCATCTAGCCACCTCTAGCTTCCTGCTTTCTGAGCATGTGTGTCCCTGGACAAACACACAAGCAAATACTCGTTTAAGAAGTAAAAAGCACCTTTAAGCATTTCAGGCTTTAAAGAATTCCTTCATTTGAAGGCTTTACAAAATTACATAAAATTACAGTGTGTTGGCCATTGAAAATACTTAGACTACATAAAATTCATAGTGAATAAAAAAACCCCAAGAGTTTATAATTGTCCCTGGCTTCAATCAAATCCTGTGTACTTAATCAAACATGCTTTAGCATAGCTAGAATTTTTTTTTTTTTTAATTTCAGGTAAAATGTTAAAATGTTTGTCATGTCTATCTTAATTATCTACTCCTAGCAGTTACTGCTGTCCCTTCGGACCCAATTATGAATGGGCTTTTGATTCAATGGTGATCTAATCCTTGTTAATTAAGGTAACTAACTGCATTGAATTCACCATGGCTTTTGGATGAAATGACGACTACAAATCTTTACTTCAGTTGCATGCATCCTGTTCAGTTGTGCCTGCATCTGGTGTCCTTGCTGAGTTTGGGCATCAATCTAAATATTGCCATGGGGCTCCTCAAAAGAGAAAATCTGGAAATAGATTACTCTGGCTCTTTTAAGTGAAATATTTTATTTGCCATAATATTTTATAGGAGGGATAATTGCCTTTCCTTTGACTAATCATATATGCCTCAAACAACAGTTATCACTGTTCAAATGCAAATGAACCAAACCTTGACAATTGCTATGTTTAAATAAAGAATAATTAGGAAGAAAGCTAATATCCCTAGGTCATTTACAGTATCTGACTGGGGAATACTTCAACTCTTGGCTAGGAAAGGAGAGAGAGTGAAAGAAGGTGGGGAGGGGGGGACACAGGGATGACACAGAGAGAAAGAGAGCAAGAGACTGTATTTCTTACATTGAAGATGTTGTAGTTTTCTGTGCGGTCCAGCAATTTATCTAGAGGATAAAGAGCTCGGCTGGCAGCATGCCAAGGCAGAAAATCCTTCTCCTCTGAAAGATATCTGATAATCTCCAAAGGAATATTCTGAGGCAAATAACCAGCTCTGCAAAATAAAAGAAGTTAGTATTAAATTGTTTTTGCAGAAGATACATGATGAGGCAAAAATGACTTCTTTTTTTCCAAATGAAATTAAAAGGCAGAAAAACATAATAAACTCATCACATTATAATGACATAACAGTCAACCTTCTAAAAAACCAGCAGCTCAAAGTCACTCCCAACACATGTGCAAGCATACTTACTGGATGAAGGAAGGCATGAAGACAGATGAAAGAAAACTAGACAAGCTATACCTACGTTTTATGGATTCCTGTGGCTATAAAAGACATGAACAATGAAGTAACTGACTTTAATTGAAAAAAAAAAAAAAAAAGAAGGTGCTGCTTTGCTGATTTGCAAGATAGAAAGCTGTCTGCCTAAAATCAACAACCCAAGGCATTTTGCTTCAGAGAACATTTCTACTGGCCATGGGCAATTGGGAAGATCTAATGGAGAAAAAGCATCCTTTAGTTTCACAGTTCTCCTCCCCACTTTTTCCTCTCTCTCCTTTAGAGCTGCCTTGTCTTCTATCCACCTTAAGCCATTTTGGAATGAATGACTTTATCAAACTGAAGTGGCATTCAGTGACATCACTGGTTAAGGATGTTTCACTGCCTTCCACATAAACTATGTTTTTTTCAGGTGTTTATAAATCAATCAGCTAGAATTTTGCCCCATTTTTTTTACAGTCATAAAGGACCTCTCCCTGCAAGGGAAAGAGTTTAACAGGGTTTCAGAAATCTTTATTATTTTTTTTTTAAATGAATAGCTTTAAAATACAGATACAAGCATTTCAAAGCTGCTTTTTAAAACTGAGTACAGGAAACATCAAGCTTTAGGATTTGCACTAATTTTCATTTTCAGAACAGCATTTTTTCTTAACTATCTAGACTGCAGAAACAAAGCGTAACCCTGTGGGTGTGAACTTTCCAGAAACACAGAGGTCTATTCTTCTCCTGATGCATGTGGTTAAATCCCAAAGGAGTTCTCTACCTGCCTAGAGAGGTGATAATGATTCTGCTTTCATTAAACACTTAAAATCATCAAGTTGGATTCCACAAGCTTCAAGTTAACATAGGCTACAGTATGATATCTCTTCATAGACTATTTCTCCTCCTTGTTGGTTGTGAGTGTTCCCCTTAATTTCCACCACTGTCTGGTGAAGAGATGCATGCATATAGCAAACAAAAAAAATTATGCGGATTATTATGGAAATGAACCAACACATACATGTTGATATAATTGTTGATCTCAGTTGTACCAGCATATAAAAACTACTTTATCTAAAATATTTGAAATAGATTGTTCTTTTTGGTACAGTCCAAAACCATAGTTTCCTTGCAAGGTGCACCACATCCATGCAAGCCATTGTTTTTCTATACTCTCTATTGGAAGAATTACACCCTCTTCCCTTCATGTTCTCGGGAAAGAAGTGAGTTCATGTAGCAGCTCTCAAAAGTATTTATCCCATGTCTTTATGATGACTCACTCTCCAGTCTGCTTCATGTCATCTTTGTCCACATTTTGTCAGCAAGGCTCTGCTCTCAATTCCAGTTACAGCACATAGTCAAGCAAGAAAACCAGGATCACTTGGGGAGCTCACTGTGGCACTCAGGAAATGACCAGATATGAAATGAGAATGGTGGTGCTCTTAGAGTGGGTGGCAGACAGAGTTCAATGCATCTGAAGACAGAGAAAGTAAGCTAACTATAAATTACTCCATTTTGTAGGTCTTTCTTATTTCTGAAGAAGAATATCATCGAGTTCTAGGTCGTAATACTTTGTAAAGATGTGCAACCATAATTAAAGGAGCCAGAAGCAAGCCGGGTTGACTTCAGTTAAAAATCTTGGAGATAATGTTAGCAAAGAGGTAAACTAGCTTGAAGTTGCCTAGATGTAATTAGTTCCTAATGGGATTTGTGATTATTGTTACTGATAATTTGATTGACATGAGAAAGTGTGGAATAAGGAACAAGAGGAATAGCTCTAGGAAACACGCTGCTTAAGGAATAAACAGACGAATGTTTATTATGGCTGCACTAATGGACATTTAGGATCATGCTTCTGAAATTAATTCTCTCTATGCTAAGCGCAAAAGGGAAATCATCACTGCAGAACAAACAGATTATTTCTTTCTAAGCTTAACTTCTTCCTAAAGACACGTAAGAAGTGAACTCAAGAGAGATCTATCACTTATTTCTGAGCTTTCGGCCTTCCTAATCAGTTTCAAAATAATGATTCTTAGCAGATGATACTCATGCTGTTCACAACAGAAACCGTTACTATTACCATTCATTGCTTCTAACTTCCAAATTTTTCAGCCTATTCAGTTCTGTCTGCCTTTCCCCCATTCCCCGTTTCTTAATGTTTCCCTAAGGGTATATTCCTTCTCACAAAACCAGATTATGGTAAAGTCTGAGTTTTTCCTGTGTATTCCTGAACTTCCTTCTCTTTCTGATTATAACCCTTGAAGAGCTTATGCACAGTATCATCAAAATCAAGCCCCCACATCAACAGAATCAGTCCTGAGAGCAGGAACAGGGATGAGGGGAGGTCCTTGTGGATGACATTATTATATAAATGACAACAAATTCACCACTTCAGATCATGATTTTGAGGGAAAGTGGTTATAGCTGCTCCGATCAATGTTAAACTGTCTGTCAGCACATGTTGGGCAGATGTGCTTTAAGTACAGCTGCTAGGCTGGACCTCTGAGGGAACTTGAGCAGAGATATATCTAAAATCCTCTTGCAGAGGCATTTAAGATAGAAGCACTTTCCTGGAGAAAACAAGTGTTTCAGGAACTTTGCCTTGGCAGAATGTTCTATATATTCTACACTATTTTATTATATGGATGCCTACAGAAAACCATGATAGCCCTATTCTTTCACCCTCAGCCACTGAGCCATGTTTATGAACCTCTTATCCAAATACACTGCACTCCCAGACTATTTGCCATTAAACAGTTTCTGTCAAGAGGCAGTGATGAATACATTCATCGGTTTCCCTTTCTGTGCAAAATGTGGTGTATAACGTATATGTTATAAAATATTAAATGCATACCACAGTCTGAAAAGCTTGAGGAATATTTCAATTAACAAAAAAAGGAAAGAGTTTGATAGCAGTAATGCCAAATAATAAGGTTGCTAATTTTTGGCATTCATAGGTGAGAAAACAATGTATAAGGAGAAGCTCTTATCCTAAACCATAAAAAAGATAAACCATGAACCATAAAACCACATACAGATAAAGTCCTAAAATCCAGACCACAGATCTAGAGGCTGTGTGAATTGTCCTGGGAGGCAGCATGACTGTCATGACAACCAGGTCAGCAGAAGACAGAAACTAGCCAAAGTAGTCTGGCTGTGTGGTGAAGTATGCTCTAGTATCCTGCACCTTCACAAAGCACAGCAGCTGGTTTCTTAAGCTTTGTATTTTAGTACAATCGTATTCTTTTACTTTACACTGAAAGCTTGTCCAGCACTAAGACTGATTTCAAGACTCCTGTTTCCCAGGGGATACTGCATCCAGTGAGGTGTACCGGCTCACTCGAACAGTGGCAAACTGAGTCACCAGTCAAGGAGTGCTGGCGTGCTTCTAGGACTCTCCTCCACGAGCCTGGGGAAACTAGGTTCAAAGATGGTTACACAGGATCTGGTCAGCAAAAGCAAAATTTTTGCATCCAGTAAAGTAGGAAGGAATGGTCAAAGACTCAGGAGTGTCACAGGACTTGTGACAGACACCACCAGCTGGTGACAACCGCTAATCGAAATAATTTGTGTCATTTACGGAGCAGGATAATAAGCAAGATGAGGGAAGAAGGCAGAACAAAGAATGAGTTCTGAATATCTCTGTAAACTCTGATGGAAAAACACAGACCTGCAGAAATGTTAAACAGGAATGTTTAACAATTATCATTACAATAATAAGTAACAGTAGCAACCTTCCCATCAGAGGGAAAAATGTAAAATAATTTCCCTGTCATATAATTGTCAGGTAATATTTATTCAAAGGCACTATAGACTGTAACATAAGTTAAGTACATACTCTACACATGCAGCTTGATTTATCACTCTCTCTTCCAACAATGTCACTGGAACGTCGGTGACAGAAATCCTTATTTTTCTTGTGTCTTTTTAGCCATCAATCATATTGCTATCCTTAAAGTCCACCAAAAGTACAATCAGATATTGCCTGCCAAAGTCCAAATGCACGACAGCCAGCGCTGAGACAAGATTCTTTTACAGCTTAGCCATCTCGGAGGAAAATTGAAATATTGTCTGTCACTTGAGGAATAACTGATTACGGGCTATACTGAAATCAGGTAACAAACATAAACACCACAGAAATACTCTGATGTCCAATCTTATGTCTGGCCCGAAACAGTCACACTCTTTCTCCAGGTATGTCTCCAAGAGCCACATGAGAATCTTACCAAGCACATATCTACAACCAAAAATATTCTGCAGAGGAATACGGGGTAGTCTTGGCAAGTATCGTAACAGATAAAATAATCAAATCAAACAGTGTTGATTCATAAACAGTAGCTGAACTGCATGTTCATACTGATGTTCAGGTTAAGCATTTCTCAAGTGCAGGTTAAAAAGTTTACAAAACTTCACCTATAGCATCTGAAATGAAAAGGCTGGAAGCCATGTTAAGAACTCATCTAGTCTCTCCCCTACCCAAAGCAGATTCATACCAAGACCATTCCTGACAGAAATTTGTCTAGTTTTGTTTATATAGACCTCTAGTGATGGATATCCTAGCAGCACTAGAATTTCAGTACTCCTCAGAGGCATGATAATATTATAACTCTGGTCTTTTGCCCTGTAAATATTCACAGAAGACTACTAACACATCCATTTCCTGTCCTAAAAGTACCTGTTCTTGATGTAGCTTCAGTATAAACTACAAAAAGCAGGGGTCCCTCTTTACTGTATTCTAGATTAGAGGGATTTGCTTGACATCACTGGTCACACAGAAAGGAGCCTAGACTTAAAAAAGAGCCTCTACAAGCCATTTCTTAGCTAGCCTTCTCCATACTGAGTCATTTAAAAAACATGAGTACAAACCCAAAATTTAACCAAAAAGATCACATTTGAGACGCTTTGTTGTTTTATCACTCTTTATATAATTGTTCTTCTCCTTGAGTTTATCAGCGTGTCAATCATTCCGTAGCCACTGTTACACATAAAAACTTTAGCATGTGTTAGAAACATGGCATCACATGAAGTTTGTCTTATCATCTGTGTTCCTAATTTCACAGTTGCCTGCTGAACTAAAGTGGAGAACAGGAGAACAGGAACACAGACTAGCAAAAAGATCTGGTATAGTTAGTAGACAAGTTACCTCTAGACAAACATCCCGGTCCAGCAGGTTTTTCATGCCTAAAGAGGCTGCTGACAAACTGTGGTTAAAAGGTGATATCCCATTTTTATGACAAGGGCAGAGGTGCAAAAAGACGTTTCAAAAGTTAACATATATAGTAAGTGGCTTAAGACATTATATAATATCATAAGCACCAACCCTTAGCAAGGTACTATCCTACTTACACTGAAGAAATTGCTAGGGTGGCCATTGCTACCGAGAAAAGAGGCAATGGACAGGAAAAGAAAGTACTGAACATGGTAATGAAATATCCCTCACAAAGCATTCCCACTAAAAATCTCATAGCAATCAAAAATAATCTTTAAATTACATGAGTTTTTAATGAGTCAGATAAAAGTAGGAGATCTAGATGATATTATGAAACATCAGTGTGTATTCAGCTGCATTCTGACCTTGATTTGTTCTTTACACTGAGCCGCTGAACTTATGGACAGATCCCAGCACATTCATTTTCCCCTTAGGGACAAAGTACCAAATGGTAGTGTAATTGCCAAGGGAAAATTATTACTCTGTTCTGAATTATTTCTATCATAAATCCAGCACCAGTCAAACAGACTCTGTCACAAAACCGACAGGGTTGCCGTACAGCGATGAGAGTCCCACACACAAGTGCGCCATAAATCCCTTAGTCCCACCACCCAACAAAGTCATTATAAGTCATGTGTTTAAATCAAAATTAGAAAATCCAAGCTGGCAGCAAACTGGTCTGCATTGTTGAAACAATGGAAATGAGGTGATTTACTTGCTGCTGGTTTAAAACTCATCCTGCATCGTCTGTTTCTTATGAAATATGTAAAACACGACTAGCTTTTTGTCTGGATAATTTTGAAGGGGGAAAACACAGCTCTTCAGAACATAGATGTTCTGAACTCAGATTAATTTCAGTTCTGTTTCTGTGCATGTGCAATATATGAATAATTAGCCCCATAAAGGGACAGTTTAAAATAAGTTAGGATTCTTATTCATTGATTCATTCTCTTAA
Organism: Balearica regulorum gibbericeps; assembly: GCF_011004875.1. Classification (NCBI taxonomy): domain Eukaryota; kingdom Metazoa; phylum Chordata; class Aves; order Gruiformes; family Gruidae; genus Balearica; species Balearica regulorum. The sequence goes on along the minus strand of NC_046184.1, from coordinate 41,215,529 downwards.
AGTCGAGTGTGTGGATTAGAATAATTCACAGAGAAACTGGTGCCAATGAACATTCACACTTAACTATATTTGGCTTTTTCTAACCTTATTCATTTCTTCTGGCTGTACCAAGGACTGGTGCCCCTACTGATGTATTCAGGATATTCTTTCCCACAGTTCTTTAACAGCAGTTCTTTGGCAGCTGAGTAAAAACAGGTAAGTTGAAACCTGACACGTAAAAAAGGCTTTGAGCAAGGCAACCCGTGCAACAGGGAAACTAACAACTCCCGTAGTCACAGATTTCACTTTCAACTCCTGCAAGACTAGGAAGTCAAAGATTAAAAACTTATGATGACTGGCATCCATGTTCAACAAGGGAAGCTGGAAAAAGAATGTTTTCTCATAGAAAACTAATGCGCAACCTGAAAAAAGATCCTGCAATCTCCAGTATCAAAGAATGCTCTACCTCAACTTCCACTCCCAGGGTTGGGCTGACGTAGGAGCAGGTAAGGACTCTCCTTTTCTAAGACATCCAAAGGGACTTAATGGAGGCATTATAATTTGTACCAGCTAAGGATGTCCATGTAAACAGGACAGGAATGCACATCTGCTCTTTGATAACTACAATGGCAACATTTGGCTTACAAGCTCATTTTAAGTACTAAATTTAATCAGGATTCAATCTCTCCAAGATCAAAGGATTCAGAGAGTATGACACATTTAAGTGAAGCCTGCTTATTATTATGTTTTCTTACATGCAAAATATTTGAGGACTCTTCAAGTGACATTCAACTCCACACAAGAGCATTTGAAGCATCCTACAAAGAATAGTTCAAATTCAATCAGAGTATCACATGGTTTAAATTATCTTGCACAGTTTTAAACTTGCTACATAAGCAAAGGCTAATATTAATTTGAATTAATTACCTTTGTTGAAAACAGAAAAAAACCCCAAACTTAAAACCCTCCTTGTTTGTAAAAATGCAACAATTCCTTTGAACTGGAGTTCACTATTTCTCCTTTCTTATTCTTCCCCATATGAAAAAATAAATAAAAAGGAATTAAAAAAAGAGTAGTACAAGATGAAAGATCTTACTGCTGAAAATTAAGACTATGCAGTAAGTTAGGTATGTCATGTTTTCCATCATCATGAAACCGTAATTTTTGAGAAGTATGTCATTCACACACTTAAATTAACTAAAGAAATTTGAATGTATTTCAGGGGCTAATAGATGTCAATTTCAGACGGTTCAATTATTAAAAGTGTTATTTATTTTCATTCTGATGATTTTGTTGGGAAGGGTAGAATGAAACAGCCCTTCTATTCCTTAAGTTGTCAACAGGCAATGGTATATATGAGAGCATGTTTAAGCAAATTCAAAATTGAGTTTGTTTATTATTATGCATAATACTTTTTCATCTCTCTCTTTTTTCCTGTTCTAATGTTTATAATTTGCATATCAGACAGCCAAGTGAAATATGTGTTTAAAAGCCAGAAACTTCATATAGACAGCACAGAAACCTGATCTTGAAAATACACATACAATCTGAATTTTGTTTGCCAGAATACCTACAGAATTGGATATTATTTCTGTAAAAGCAATTCCCTATAAACATATTTATAATAAAATACTCTCTTAAATTCTCATAAACCCCCACCTCTTTTCTTATCTCCATTTTTACAGAGAGAAAACAGACACAAACAGTTTAAGTGATTTTACCAAGATCACCTAGGAAGTCTACAGCAGAAACAGCAGCCCAGGTTTCTCTGCTCCCTGTGTAGTGCCTTAGTCATAACACGCCCCTTCCTGTCATTTATTGCTTTATTTCAGGGTAGAGGAAAACACACTTCTAGCCAAATAGGAAGGACCTAAACTAATACAACATTGATTCCTAAGACTTCTCTTAAATTTTTCAAGCAAAGGGACCTTTGTCTACAGTTTAAATATTTGCTTTATAAAAATCACCAAATGAAGAAAAAAAAAAGCTTGAAAGCGTAATGTGGACTTTGAATTCAAAAGTCCACTCTGGCAGTATGTTCTGCCAAGCAGATAGAGCATACACTGACAAAGACCAGACCTCCTCCATACCACAATCCTGGCCAACAGGAATCGGATGAGTCCAAAAAGTAGGATCATTTCTGAGAAGCAATGGTGCAGTCAGGTCAAAACAGCAGGCAAGGTAGTCAGTAGCCTGAGGTGGCAGACTATCTTGTGTATGCTGATGAGGCACCGGCATTGTCCTTTCTAGCTAGAAAAGCTGGTTCTTGTCTTTTATTCATATACCCACTGTTGACATTGGGAAAGGACAGGGTGTTTAGAGCACCTCCAGCCTCTCAGGGTGGCTCATTGCTGCTGCCTTGACCAAGGTAGCAACAGGGTCTCTTGCTCTCCATACTAGTCCTGCCAGACCCTCAGAAAGAAAAGTAATGGGGTTCTGGAATAAAGGTAAGAAGGAAAAAAAGCTGCTTATTGTGAGAGGACAGGTGAGGGAGGTGGGGAAAAGGGCTGACCATCAGGCAGCTATGGGAAAGAAAAGGGGGTCTGTAGATGAGAGAAGGTACAGGGAACAAGCGTATGCTAGGTAGAGGAGGATATGGCAGCATGGCACAGATTGTGAGGCTGGATGAAGACTTCCCCACCCCACCAACACACAGATTCCTGAAGCCATATTTGCACCTCTCAGCCCCCTTTCCAATACTCAAAGTTGCTAAGAAGCCTTCAGCAAGCTCCACTCATGCCATTCTCCTCCTCTTGTTTAACCACGAACTCCAAGTTAAGCGTTCTCTTGAAGTGTAATTCAATTACCTGGTTTAATTGATGTTTCCAAAACAAATTTCACAGACTGTTCCCCTCCCCTATCATTATGCAGCAGTCCCTGGCATCTGCACTGCAACATGGACACATCCATACCAAGCTGACTTCAGAATCTCAAGAATTGCTTTGATTCGTCTTGTACAAACATATGCAAACGTTAGCTGAAATGTGTATCTCTATGTAAAGCAAATATCGAGGCTGTGCTATATCACAGATCATATGGACTAACATGCAGCATACGGAATGAATGACAGCTACCTTAAAATATTTGTAGCTTCCTATTTCCTCTAAAAAAGGCGCAGCTGCTCGGGCCCATTGAGAGAGTATTTATGTCAAAGGAAATCCAAAAACTTTTGTAGGAAGCCATACTAAATCAATTGCTGGCAAACCATCACCAAAATTTGCCTGACAGTGAAATAGAGTTACTATGGCATCTGCTGAAATAATTTAGATGCGGCCTCATTTATTAAAATAGTAAATCTATACCACTATTAATCAAGCGTGATATAAACTATCGATCTAATAGTTGCTCCCTTAGCTGGTACTCAGAGGCACTAATTAAGGGAGCTGCTTAACATATCTGTTGTTTGCCTCTGTGTTGAACTATCAGCAAATGCAATCAGCAGTAATAATGAAGGCTGGAGTTAAACTACAGTTTATTCATTTAAATGGACCCTACAAGATTGTTTATGAATATCCAAACAAAACAAGGTCAACAACCCTGGATGTGGCTGTTGAAATTTTGAAATATTTTGAAGTACCTTAATTTGGCTAGATGAGAACTTCTACCTTTGTCACCCACTTATTACCCAGCCCCAGAATTTTAAATGGGCCTTAAATGCCTTGACTTTTCCTGACATTACATTGAACAGGACTTCAAGTAACACAGGACTTCAAGTAACACAAACAAATGTAACATGGAACCAATTAGTCCAGATATGTTGGAAGACTTCAAATGCTACAATAAATGAAATCCTAATTTCTGGAGAAGGATAACAACAATGAAGATCACTTCAACTCCATAGCTTAGTATTGTTATGCACATATTTCCACCAGAAACGTCAAGAAAATATTCTTCCAATTCAGCAGTATTAATTCTGGATTTTATATGGAAGTGTATAAATTAGAGGCTTAGTTAAAATATAACTCTCAGCTTCCAGAAAAGAAATAAATAAAACAAGGGGTCCTAAAGACATGATTTTCCAGATCCCAAAGGCTATACTTGGTTAACTGAGACTTAGGTTTTAAATTAATTTCTCTTTTCAAGTTGGTGAGAAGGTGATCTGGAGTGAGCACTATCTTTCTTTGATATTTTACTTCTGGAATCAACCTTGGAGTCAAACGCACCAGCTGTTAAAGATGAATTTGTGTCAAGGGAGAGAATCTGGATTTATATATTGAAAGGTAGGTTGGCACTGCCTTTCCCTTAACCTCAGATTTTGGTTTTCTAGAGTCAGCAGAACTCACAGCTTGGAAAGAAGCAAGCCAAGAAGAACTGATTAATGGCAGGAAAACAATCATCATAACTCATCATATATATGCACCAAGTTCCTGGTTTTGGCCTGGTGAATGAAATTTTGAGAGAGAGGAACTCTCATGAAGGCCATCTGCAGCAGGGAAGTCACTTAGTTCACAGAAAATTCTGAAGGTATATTTTTTTTGTCGTTGCTCATTTCTGATACAGTTCCCTATATTTGTGAAGTCTACAGAGGCAGGCGCTTCTAGCCTAAAAAAACCCTTCAACTGAAGAGACTATAGGTCACTCTCCCCCTAATCTGTGAAAGGAAATGGACAGCACTGCAACGTGACCGTCCATCCCTGGAGCAGAAGAACGATTATTTAACACCACCACTTCATGTTTTGTCATGAATCCAGTTAAAAAAAAAAGCTCCTGATAAACATCAAAGAAATGTTGCTAAGAAACATGAAAAAACTGTCAAGTTTTATCTTTGGCCTTTGCTAACGTATAACCAATGAGTGTAGTCTTGACATGCACTGCACCATCACTAGGCCTATGACCCACCCAAAAGGGAACTGTCAGGAAAATCTGAGTATCTGAGGAACTCCACCACTATCTCTTCAACTACAGAACAGAAGACAAGATACTAATTGATGGCAATACAGATTGTGAGCATCAAAAAAACGTTTTCCTGAGTAACTGGCATGTAAACCAAGCACCTGCCACCTTAACACGGTGAGCTGATTATGGTGCAAGGCAGGATCAAAGTGGTATGAGGCACACATTAGGTTTCAGGAGATGAAACTGATGGATACTTCCAGAACTGGAAAGAGCAATAACTATTGGATGACAGTACAATGGGTAGCTGCAGTCACATCTGATCCAACACTGATTAACACTGAATACAAACCAGACCTATTTCTCTGACATAATATTGGATTAAGTCAACCAGTTTAATAAGGGGAAGTGAACATGAAGATTGAGAGTCCAGCAAGGAAGAACTAGGGATGACACAACACTCCTGACATTAGGAGGGTAATTTATCTTATCCTATGTGGTTAAGTGGTTTTAAGAGGTCAGGTACACGTCTGTCTTCATTAACCATTAGAGCACTGCAAGGTGACACGCTCAGATTTACAGGTCTACCTTTGGGATGCCTAAAGAAAAGTGGGAGGCATCCCATCCCACATACCCACTAACTGACCCCTTATTCTAAGGAAAGAGAAAGACAGGAGAAGCTGACAACATTACTAATACTCTCAAGAAACAGTAGGATCTTTGTTACTTCCTGTGACAGTACTTATTGGAGCTATCTAAACTGCCCTCTGCTCAGTTTAAGCTTAGAAAAGAACCACAGTTCTATTTGTCTTCTCTCTGCTTTCTCAGTCAACACATCCAATTTACTACAATCAACATATTTTCAAATTGTACAGAAATTTCATACAAAACATCCCCAAAAGATAAAGGGTCTTCAAGAAGAAAGGAAGAAAGAGTGCCAAGGTGCTATTCTTGCTCAAGAAATTGGGGCATGTATTTCTATAAGCTACGGTACTGCCAGGGCTACAGCTCTCTAGATCCTCCAGGCATGTGCATGTACTACGGTTGAGAACAGAATTACGCTTAAAAATCTGAAAAAAAACAAGCTTGTGAGAATTCAGACAGTGGGCAAGCTGCAGCTTTCTTTTATTCTTATTATTCAATTCAACTCTGCTTGATTAATTTTATGGAACCAAAATACACCAGGAAGGAAGAAGAAGGAATATATTTCCATATAAAATGGGCAAAACTTTATGAAATTAAAGTTATAGAGCTTAAAATATTCCTTGAAGATATCACTTCATTTATATTGTTTATTTTTGAGAAATCATTATGCTGGACAGTAAAAGGATAATAAACATTTTGAAGGAATGAAATCAAACAAACACACCTTCTTTAAAAAAATAAAATAAAATGTGGTGCTCCAAAATAATTTATATGAGCAATTTTTTCATCTTTCTCCAGATCTAAGTATTATTAAATTTTAGTACAGATAAGACCTGTACTTGTTCCATGAACAAAATCAATTAGCAGTAAAACTACATAGAAATATCATATTAGGACATATCATATTAGTGGAAAAATTGAGTCAAACCCTTCTGATGTAGAATGTATCAAGTTCAACAATACAGTATGAAGTACTTCAGAAGTTTCTAAGGATAGGGTATTTTGAAGAAATACAGTTTCTTCAGTACAGTAAAAAGAACTGTTTAGGTCAGAAATTCTTTTAAAAAGGACCAGCATGAATTTAAGAAGTTATGTTTTCATTTTTGCATTATTTTATCACTGAAAATAGTAGCTAGGGATTAAAACAGAAGTATGTATTCTGCGGTTCTCTTCCCTCTCTCAAAATGTGTTGTTTTCAGACAAGTGCAACTAGGGACCACAACTGAGGACTGAATTACCCTTAAAACCAGCCAATCTTCTCAGAAGTCAGGTCTAGACTACCAACTACTACTTCTATGGCTGGTCAATAAGGCTACTCACCTTTTCTCATGTCACAGAGACAGTCGTACGCATTTAATCTCCCCATCACGTAACATTATATGGGTAGGGAGAAACATGCTGTGCATTGGAGACAAGATTGAATCGGCACTGCATCCACGAGGCAGGTAACATCCAAACCATGGTACTGCTCCAAAAGAAAGTGAACTGACTTTCTGCGCTGCGCCTCCCAGCCAAGCAGGGGAAAGCTAAGCTGCTTTCAGGCTGGTGGTGGCCTTCCGAACACTGTTTTGTTGAGGAAATTGAAAAGGTCTATGTGATTTTGACAGCCCTTGGAGCTTGTTTTATGAATGCGGCTGCATCACATCGGAGCACCTGACACAGCAGGGGCAGCTGTGCTGCGCTGCTGCATCAGTGTGCTATTCCCCCAGCAAGAGCTTCTCCATCTGCTTTCGTACTCCCAGCAGTTCAGGTGCTCTGCCATCAAGGTCTGCCCCCAACACACTCCTACGTCTCTTAATGCCTCTCTAGTCCTACTCATGATAAAGGAACAGAGCAAGGATTAGGCCTATTCCTGATCTTTCTTTGTCTCGGAGAGGGGAAATAAAAACAAAAAATACCAAACTTTTCTTAAAAAGGTACCACACAGTCAGCTAGCCAATTAGACTAACTTCAGCATCAGTATAACTGTTTTGTGGGTTTTTTTCATGGGAAAGATGATAGAGGAATAAAGTAAAAAAAAGATCAACAAAAAGTATACCTTACATGGTAAGTTTAGCCAGGTCCATACATCTTATTGCTATTCTTCAAATACAGAGCATAAATCTACTGTTTGCAAACATGCAGATCTTTCCTCTGCCCAGACTGGCTTGTAAGGCACATACTCAGGGTAACACTACTGACAGGAGTCTGTGCAGAGATTTAAAAGAAATGGGAATATAGCTACTATATCCCTGTTAGAAGAATATTTCCTCATAAGTAATGAGGAAAGTACATATGCACACGTGTATACGCTGTAGATATTTAGCTCAACTACTTTTTTCCATGGTGCATGAGTAAGAAAAGCAGCAGCAGTCCGCTGCAGCTCATCATTAACAAAAGAACGTCAAGTTTTCACAATGTGAAATCTTGTGAAAGACTTCACAGTGCTCTGGCGTAGTTACCTCCAAAAAAGCAGCAGGATCCAGTATCACCATAAAACTGCTTTGGAAAGCAAGTGGGGAAGGTGTTACTCATCTAATCTCTGGGTGGTTTTTAGGTAGACAAAACTTGGCCGGATGATGCAGGTTGCGCCTTTCATCAAGGCCTTGCCTTTATGCTTCATGAACAAGACATCCTAGAGCACTGGCTCAGTACTGACTCAGAAGAAAAACACACACCTATAAGAACTGGCTTAAAAAAACAGCTTTTTTCAGTATCTAGATTTTCAGAGAAGTCTAGCCACATCTGACTGCGTTCAGTGCATGGAAAAAGAAGAAAGCTCCACACTGATTCTGTGCAACTGCACACTACATCTCTGAGGTGACAAAACCAAATAAAATTGGAAGGGACTGTTACATCACTGATCATTTAGTACTTCTTCTAACAGTCTAGATATTTCAGAATACTCTGCCATATTCTACTAGCCAGGGAGCACACAAATCACGGTACACTAAAGTCTGAAGTGATGACCTATTTCTAGTCTTTTACTGTTGCCAACGGGAAGATGCCACAAGGCAAGAATGAAGGACGGTGCAAAAAGCACTCCTCCTCTCCCCATGAAGCCTCCTTCCCTACTACATCTCTGGATTGTTAAATAAGGGCTAATGACTAGTTTATGTAATATATTCAGTCTAGCACTGGCAGCAGGAACAGAGTGGTAGGGCACACAACTGTGTTTTACTGCAGTGATGCTGGAACATCACTGAGCCATCATTTCTGTGTGACACTGTGCCTGAATCTCAAACATCTCCAGTGACCGTCTGTAGTGAAATGTACCTCAGTACTGCAGATGTTTGCGAGCCCCTGCTCAAATATGGCTATAAATACACTAGGAAACAGAAAAGCCAGTAATATCAGGAATTATTTTCACGCTGCCTTTGACATCATAGTGTATTACTGATGCAATGTTCCCAGGTACCTCAAGAATCAAAAAGTTTGAAATGTTCCACTACTTTCCTCTCATTTTACACTTTGACTACCAACATATTGGATGTCCTGATTTCAAAAGGGGGACAATTCCATTGCCTCAATTTGTAAAGAAGGCATCACCTAACCAGCACTATATGTGCTAATTATTAACTCTGATCGTAGTAAAACACAAAATGTTTTATATATTCCAGAAATACTCAATGGAACTCTGATTTTCCATTCTGTTTGAAAAGCATCATGCAGAAAAAGAGTCTGTTCCAGCAGATTACAAGAAAAGAAAGATACTGTAAAAATGATGTAACAGTACAAGTCAGGGAAAAAAAAAATCCTGAAGCTTGAAGGCGCCATCCATCACAAATTAAATACAGCATAAGGGTCAGTTATAAAAAAAGGAGAGGTGGGGCATTAGGGAGAGACAGAAGAAAAAACCCCTCATTCATTAGAGAAAGAGGAAAGACATTATTTATCTCCAAAGTGTTAAATTGAACTTGCTGCAAAATTGATCAGACCTCTCCAGACTCGGAAATACCCTACGGCAATTATTGATCAAGAGCAGTGAATGTGCTACAGACCATGTTTACGTGCCCTACCAAAAAAATGGGAGGGGAAAAGAACTAAAGTGTGTTTAAAACGTATTTAACTTCGAAACACACTCAACTGCTGAGTTAATGATTGCATGAGTTATTGCAGCAATGTGTATGAGGATAGATTATCTTCAGGAAAACATACCTGGCTAGATTGAATGCATCATCGATCAAGCCTGCTCGATTACTGACAGAGATAACCTGTGAGGGGCAAGCAGAAAAATTGAACCATTTAGGATGATGAAACAGTGAAGGTTCACCTACCAAAGCAGATTTTAGGGATGAGAAGAGGAGCTTACCTCATGGTTCCTTGTTAGCTGATTAATTAGCAGCCTCCAATTCCTAATATCATAATTAACTCTAAAGTAGCCAGTCTGGTTGATGTTCCCCAGCAACCAACTTGCCTCTTCCAAAGCAGGAATTCTGTGGTGTTCTGGAAACAAAGAACAAGATGGGAAGGGGACTTTGTTTTAAATTTAAAAATTCTAAAGACATATCTGTTAAATTCTCTCCTTCTTTAAACATCCATGAAGGCAGTAAAATTAATTCAAAGACTAACAAAATACATTGTGTTTAATTACTGATTTTCTTTATCTGTTCTGACATAGAGAGACACCGGCTGACATTCCTATGGGGACCTTTTACCCACACAGAACTCCAAGGGTGGGGTTTTTTCTGGCAAATACCATTTATATGAGAGGTGCCCATTTTAAGTCTGGCATCCTGATTCTGGCCATGCTAAAATAGCTTTTTCTACCACCATAACTCCAATAATTCAATGGATGTGCTATAGAGAGAAGACTAAACCTGTGCTTAAAAAAAATAAATTCTTAAGTGTTTCTGCATGTAGTCAATGAAGCTTTTATATTGGATTTTAAATTAAAGTATTTCCAGTTGTACAGCTTCTAGTTATTAACCACTGAGAGGCTCCCCTTTAGAGCTAGACCAATTAACCTTCTATCAACTAACCCGTTCTTCCTCTTTCCTCTCTTTTTAAGTAAGTAATCACTTTGAGGCTGAAAGTCTAAATTTATTCCAGTCTTTGTACAGTCAGGCAGCCCACAACTATTTGCAGGACTAGGGATTTCAACAACAAAAACACCCTGAACTCACAACACACAGTTCTTTCACTATGGAAAGAATCATCATGGAATGAAGCCTCAGGCTGCAATGTCTCTTGAAGAAGCCTTCAATCTAGTGAATTATTCTGACAAAACTGATCGTCCACCCGAACTCACTAAAAATTAAGTAATTTTTTTCCTACTATAATAAAATTAGTTTGTACACCGTTGACAAAAGGAACAGTCTTCTCATGCATTTTTAAAAATAAAAAGAAATACATAAAATTTGTTTTAAACATAATTCCATCAGGGAATTGTTTGGTGTGCTTGAATTCTCTGAAAGTAACGAATGGGGAAAAAAGTGAACAATACAGTCTTAACAATTTGCACTTACTATCTAGTATCTAGACTTACTGAAGAAATTGATTTGTTTCAGCCTTTCTTATAAAAATGTAATTTCTGAGGAAATAATAGATGACTAGGACTACAGATAAAAGTTATGCTTCTCCCTTCACTAAATATCTCTAGCAAACACACAAATAACTATCATTTTAAGGTGCAAAAAATACAAAGAGCAGCAAGACCCCAATCCTAAACCCACCTAATTATATGTTTAACTTTAAATTCATGGAGTTGCGTTATGCACACAAATTCAGATAAAAAGCTGCAGGATTAAAAAGAAAGTCCTCTTCTCACCTACGTAGTTCCGATATCATTAAAATTACTTAAAAATACACATCTTAGAAATGCTAAGTCCAGAATAACTCAGTTGTTGCCTATTCAATTCAATTCGTATTGCTCTTTTACAGTTTGTCTAACTGACTTGCACCAGTTCGATTTAATTATTCTATATAAACAATTAGGAAAAAAAAAATACAGACCCCTGGTTTTAGTTAAAATATTGATTACATCCATTAAGTTGTCTGTGAGAAACCACCAAGCAGACACATTCTTTAGGAGCCAACATATCCTGCACAAATGGGACTGAGAAAACCAGAATTAAGTCCTACAACTCCGTGGGCTTCCCAAGCATTCATACCGCCAAAGCGCCCAAGCTGCTTTTGCCACGCAATCTGATTTGGAACGAGGTTTTGACACCGGGTGTCCTTCCTTCCACAGGGATCTGTTACACGCTGGGCTATGTAGCTCAGTCCTAAGCAAACTCTCTTAGACTGCTATACTGAAGTTGCTCTTCTGTTTAAATCCTTTTTTTCCCTGGACCTGAAGTCAGAATCACCTAGCTGCTCCAGCCTACTTAGAGAAGACTTGAATCCTGGTTCCTGTGTAAATCACTGAATCTTATACAAAGAAAAAGATTACTGTAGAAATACTGTAAAAGATCGTAACAATTTACAGCATAGTGATAAAGGCACTTTCTTAGAACAGGTTTGGATCTCCTGCAAAACAGAGAGAGAAGGAATCTGAATCTGGATCTACCCCATCCTATTTAGTTTACTCAGTGTGGTGGTTACACTGAGTAACCTGTCACCCCAACAACCTGTCACCCCAAATCTCAGCTATTTTCCATATCGACCAAGTGGGTTTCTTAAGAGCAACAGCAAAAATACGCACTTCTATATCGAGGAGAGACCGCTGAGGGAAACAACAACTTTTAGAGTTTCTCTGGGTCCTCAGGGGCATACTGCCATGTGGGGTCAGGAGCAGGCTGCCCACGCCTGGCAGAAAATCCTACCACCTTAACACAGTACTGCTTTCTGCCCATGCTCTCCTCTTGCAAACTAACCTTCAAATGACACCATCACTGAAAGTAGCTACTTGTAACTGGTTAATCCCTGCATCTCTATGATACCTAAAAGCATACCAAATGGGCTATGAGCAACATTAATCAATATCTGGGTAAATAAATACATTCAATGGAAATTTTCAAAATCAGATGTAATAAAAAACCTACATACATTTTTTTCTTCTTTGAGTATTTGTATTAAATTTTGATCTCCAAACTGAGGAAATTACTTATGCTGTAATAGAGTACAGAATGATACTTGCCAGTTAAATATGACAAGTTCAAAATAACCTATTTCACAAGTAACAGCTGCACAACACCTCCAGCACATATTGCTTTAATGGAGAACAGTGTCTTTTCAAAGCTCGACGGCGTTATTACTGTTTTGGTCAGTTTAAATCCAACCATAACCCCTTGCTATTATTTTTCAATAAGACCACTCATGTGTTGACCTTTTCCTGAAATACAGGACAGGAATCTTTCACGCCTTTCCAGCTCATATAAGCAGGTGGGTATTTTAAGGGACTGCCTGATGTATGTGCTTCACATAGTTCTATATAATTTACTGGAATTTGATGTTTGAGTCTGTCAATTCTCATGCCTTACTATTACAGAAATTCTTTCTTTTGGCAATTACAGCACTGAAAATTTCTATACACCTGGGCAATTTCTCCACTTAACCACAAACACATTCATTAGTTTCCTGTTAAAAGTATTATAGTTAGGGAAAAGGTAGTCATTCAGTGTTAAACCCGGTATTAAACCATTCATGACTTTCTAAACAACAACAAGGATTTCATTTGGGAAGAAATCTCTTATGGTATTAGTTTACCTCTTAAAATTCAATCTAATATCTACATACAGTTGTATTTGAGATTAAAGGGAAATTTTTTTAATCTTCTTCCATCAGGAAGTATTTTTCCATGGTCATGTTTTGTCTGGAAACCTCAGAAAATAACACTGCTCTGAAACTTCCAGTTTTGCCATATACATAGAGGAGACATTTAAGAGGAAATGGTTAAATTTTATGACATTTGCTTTGAAGTAAGAAAATCAGTTAGGGTCTGACTCTCATTTTCTCTGCTCTGGAAGTGTGAGACAGTCCTCCAGCTGGTGCTAACTGCACGTGGCTTGAAGTTCTGAGCTCTCCCAGCTCTCGAGCAACTTCAACTCCATCAAAACCAGCAGGAATGATGGAAGCCTGCTCCTCCGCACGGCAACACGAGCACCTCGTAAGGCAGGTCTGGGCAAAGGGCACTCCTCTGCAAGACACTGCTCCAGTGCTGACAAGAGCGTGGGCTAAACACAGTTCTACTACCGTTTCAAGTGTTCAGACTCACAGTTGTTATTTTAACTCTTCATTTTATACAACCCCTAGCATACTAGGAAATCGGTTTATGCTGGTAGAAATCCTACTGGGAGAACTGACTCAATTTTCCGGTAAAAATAACTGCACAAAAGTAGCACAATTTCATGCCAACAACAGCAAGTGAAATTTTCCTGACAAAGAAAATGTTCGATGAGGAATTTCATCACAATCACAATATTTTGTGAAAAGGTACTGGCTTTAACTAAATTCTGCAAATCTTTTTGCAAGAACATTTCATACAGGGAGAAGGCAAAACAGAAGAAAAAGTTGTTTCTGTCTCACTTGCCATGTTGCTCTATCTCCATGTTGAAAAAAATGTTTTGGTATGGAGAACACCACAGTAAATGGACCACATCAGTAAATATGATCATGTTCTGTCTCACACACTCTTTCTTCAGACTACCCTTCCATCCATTAACATTCCTATATGATGAGACTGCTAATGTCTAAGGTAATCTGATACAGAATGTAAGCAGCAGTCTTCTGTTAGGATCTTTGCTCAGCTGCTAGAATAAAAGGAGTGATTCTGCCTCATTGTCAAAGTCACGCCAGGACTGCAGGTCTTGTATCCCTGGTCCTCACTATGGCTGGCTAAAGTTGTAAAGCAGGATCTATACATTATTTTACTTCACAGTGTTTCCCTTCCTCCCGGTTTCGAAAGATGAAAGAGTGGAGTCTGGAAGCAACACAGGTCAAGCTCAGCAGCTCAGTCTCAGAAAGGAAAAGAAAGGGTATTTTTCTAATGCTGCACTAGTGCTCTGCTCCCCACTGTGCAGCCAGCAAACCCCAGCTCAGAAGAAACTGTCTTCTACAAAACACTTCATGGAAGATAATCAGACTGCCAAGGGGCTTATAGTTAAAGCAGAGACTATCTAGTAGGAGGTGGCATGATATAGTAAATTGGGACTTGCTGTTTGGAAGGCAATTGCCCTGTTGAACTTTCCTTCCCCCATCTCTTGGCAATCCTGTGGAGATACTACGAGGAGTATGAATGAGAGTCACTTTACCAGAGGCAGGGAGGTCCATCAGAAGAATATTTCCCTGGGACATAACAAATCAGTCAAGGTACAGGAGGTGGGGATGGAAAGGGCAGGAGGCAGACTGTAAAGCTGCATGGGTCAGTTCAGCAGCACTTGCTGAGCGGCATGGAGATGTTTCCTACCTGGAGCCTGAGCGCCAGAACAATCATGCCCAGGGAATGGAAAGTATGTCTTTTTTTCCAAAGCCTTGCTCACCTGTTTGAAATGGATGTTAGCTAAACCTCCTCACTTGAGGTTAAGGTCACTTCTCCTGGATATGCAGAAATGCGACAGGTGAGCCTGTGCTTCCACACTTAGCATGCCTTCAGCAGCAATCGCCAACACCTTCCCACAAGCCCTGCTAAGCAGTCATCATCTGGGGATGGGCTGAGTTCAAAGCTGGTCCTTGACTTTTTACCCACTACTGATTTTGGGCTGATCCCAAAACACTGTGGACATTATGTTCCTACATCATTATAGTGACCACAAAAGAGGCAACTTATCTAGGAGGAACAGAAACAAGCCCTGGATCTATGACAGAGCAGAAGTTCATAACGCAAAAGATTTCCACAGTGCTGGTGAAATCTATCATTCAGCGGATCTCCAAGACTGTAACACAAAGAGCATTGTAGCGATCTTAGTGTGATGTCTCTGACTTCAACATGGATAGGAAGGCTAAACATGAGACGTCTCCTTTCTTTGTGACTGGTTTGGTTTTCAGAGGCTCAATAGCTGTGACTTGCCTGAAGCAGAGCAGCCTCATCCATGGCTATGGGAATGAACAGGGAGAAAGGTGGTGGTAACATATCTGTGCAGCACTCAGAGCAAAAGAGACAACTCCATTTCACAAGCCCAGACAAACTGAGCCAGTAAAAGGGTCATCTGATGGCTGGTATATGAACTGATGAGCAGAAAAATGCTTACATCAATGCTATGGCAACTGGTTAAGGAGAAGAGAGACTGGCAGAAGCACTTGCAAAATGAAAACCTTCCAAAACTATGACTATATACTTTCTACAAACAGGTGTGAAGAGCTACAATGAATACGAAACATCTTGGAGATTATGCACTTTGTCAGGCAAGTTGCCAAGACCTGGCAATGTCCTCTCTACAGCATTTGTTGCAAAGAACAATGAATTGCATCTCAGAGATGCTGCATAGTTGTAATTTCCAGTGTGTCTCTCCACCTTGGTGTTGTGAAGAGTGGACAGAATGAGCTCTGTTGCCAGCAGTTGGGATGATCTGCAATTATCTGAAGTAATCCTGCTCAGCATATTGAACAATTAGAGATCTCCATGCCTCACTATCTCTGCTATGTAACCAGACACGACCAGGATGTATAGAGAGCAGCAACCAAAGCATCCTACATTCAGTGGCTCTCACGAGACTGGACAGTGGCCTCTTATACCACTGAAAATGCCAATTGGCATCCTGCAATACCTTGATGAGGTCACAGACATGGTAGCAAAGAGGATGCAAGAATTAGTAATTCTCTCTCTTGTCCTTCTGCATGTGCATGAAGGAAGAAACTCTTCCATCAGCAACCAACCATCCCTGGTGAACTCTAGTGCAAGGCAGGGGGTGTACTCCTTTGGGAAATTGTTATTCAAACTACCACAAAAAACCCAATATTTCTTGATGGCAATATACGCAGCTATTTCAAAACTGCCATGGTTTCACTTCTCTCAGATAACACACACACAAGGTTAATTTTATTGAAAAATTTAAGTGATATGCCAAGATATCATAATGGTAGTCATTAACTTGGACCCTCTTCATTACTGGTAGTTGAAATGAGGTATGTGATCAATATTACATGACAGACAACAGACAGCTGTTCATCATCTCCTATCCATTCTTCCGGTTACACTGGAAGCTTCTTTATCACAGCAGTTTAGTCAACAAGAAGGAAATGCCCGCTCCTTCCTAAAGAGGGCATGGAAACCATCCTCATGAACAGCATTTCCTCCAAAGTTGATTTGAGTATCCACATTCAATTACACTCACTTGAAGAACAATGTGACCACTCCCAATCTTCAAAATATCCTCTGGAGTAGTTTGTTTCACCTCCAGCTTGCGGAGTCGTTCCCCGACTACTTGCTGGGACAACACTGAAACTGTGTCCTCTGCACAACAGAAAGTCTTCAGGATTCTTCCCGTCCACAAGAATCAATCCTGGAAACTGTCCTTTCCAGTCCCAGAATTCCCCCCCACACCCCCATGAAAAAAAGATACCAGATGCAGAAAATCTCCAGGAGTATCACAATATCATCTATACCAGCCCCAATACATCACAGCAAAGAATCATACATTGAGTACATTTGGGGATGTTCTTACTGACTTTTTTATGTCGAGGAATTCTCCAGCTGAGCTAGACAACAATAAGTAGAAGCAAGAGGACATCCTTGCTGTAGTCCTAAGTTTACAGTCTCATTTTCAATGAGGCACAGCAAGTGAGTGAGTGAGTGGGAAAGTAATGAGGAAGGACAAGGATAATGACAATAGATCACAGTGGCATTGATTCGTTACACAGGAAACTGATGACTCAGAAAGGTTCCTCTTTAATTTCTATATAGCAGCCACACCAAAATCATTGCTCACACTGGCCATCATTAATTTGTTGATTTCTTGAAGGCATTCCAATAGGAGCAGTAGATCTTAAAAGAGTAGGTAGTGGTTTTATGGACTTGTTCCTCCACAGCACTCTGCAAGTAAAAGGCAATGAGGAAGCAACTGTGCAGATAATAGTGATATACTGAACTTTCAAGGCAGGAGTGAAGGGAAGGAGGCATGCATGTACAACCTAATGAGATGAGATGAGATGAGATGATCAACTCTCTCTGAAGTCAGTGGGAATCTTTCTATTAACTTCAATGAGAGTTCAATCAAGCCCTAAAGGACAAAAGTAGAGCAGGTCATTAAGGCAGACTGTGAAAGTGCAAACAGGTTTTGAAGTATTCCGGAGGTGTTAATATTAAAAAGTATGGCCAATGTGATATATTTCTGCAAAGTAAGGCAGCACCTGTATGCTCTGACTAGAGTATGTTTCTCAAGTATGAAAAGTGCCCTGGTCCCGGGCACATTTCTAAATCATTATATCATGGGAGCAGCGTAAAACACGTTGTGTTCTGATTGGCGGCAAATGATCAGGGCAAAGAAACACATACCTTATACCACTAGAAAGTTGGGATACTCAAATTTCCACTGATCTTTTACACCATTCACTTCTACTCCTGCTGGCTGATAAGCTCTATGTGACTATTATCTTTTAGTGACTTAGAAAAGAGAATAAAAGGAAAAAAAAACATAGGCTCACACAAGTTGGACACTTTCCTCTCTCCAGCTAAACTTCTATCAGAGGGAAATCCCTATGCCCTTCTAATTTAACAAGAAGGGGTCAGTTCTCCCTCTGCAGCCTGTGTGTTGAGGGGATGCATGCATTCTTCTTTTCCCTTCCATCTAATCATTCTATTCAATTCTCCACATTTCTTCCCTCGCTCTCTTCAATTCCAGTCCAAAACAGTCAGCTGATGTAGCATGAACTGCTAAGGAAATAGAGCAATATTTCATGAAATGTCTATGGCAGGATTCCTTTTTTTAGGTGATAGAAAAACACTGCTATCTAGCCCTAGCTGTGCTCAGTACAATAACATGTACAATAACATGCAGGAACTGAGGAGGGAGAAAATAAGTAGTAAGCAGAATAATGTGCTTTTGTGGTCCAGCATCTGGTTATCTAATAGAGAAAACAAATACTTCGATAGATCAATAAGGAAACTTTTTAATGACAGTAAACATTTCTTAGCCCTGGTTCAGACTATGGATCGGAGTTTAAAGTGCCAGAATTCTAAATACTTTGCTTTTACTAACTCATACTCATCAGATGCTTTGCTATACAAATATTACATTTAACTTTCACCAATCAATAAAGTGAATTGCATTCATCAATGATTTGATATGTGTTGCTAAATATAAAATACTTAGCACTTAGGTACACATTTCTATGTAAAAGCTTTTCATTTTACTGTCTAACTTCTGCGATAATTATCTTGCTTGTTGCTCATCCTTCATTCCTCCTCCCTCCCTTCCCAACTCTCCTTTTTTTGTAATTCATTTCAAGTAGCTAAAACTGGGTGCAGAGCAACTAAACCAAACAATTACCTAGGATCAATTCAAGAGAAACAGTTGAGGAAAACACAAGTATGCTTTATGAGATTCCACTGGGAGGAAAGTTTATTTTTACCTGATTTGTTAGACACCCATATAATTGCCTCTGATGAGATGTGGCTCGTATTTCCTACTGCAATTGTTAATGGAATCTGCCACAAGTAGCTGCAAGACAAAGGAGGGGGAATCTAAGAACAAAAATACTGAACTGATTCTTCTCACAGCAATCAGGGATCATGTCAAAGAAATCAAAACACAATTTCAGTAGCAGTGTAAAGATGTGGATTCTAACAAGTTACTTTGATTTTGAAATGCATTTGCTATTAGCAATAAAACAATGAAGAAGTCATTCATCTTAAAAAAAAACCCCTAAATTATATTTCACATTTTTCACACACTATCATCATGCGAGGATTTTTTTGCAAGGCTTTCCTAATTTAACAAAATTATTCACAAAAGAGGAAATAATGATTTCCCAGAGAAAGTAGAATACTTTTTTACCTTTACTTAGAAAAAGAGAACCTCTAGGTAAAACATGCTTTGATTTATAGGGACTCCAAAGTCTGAAAATAACTCACCCTTCTAGAAACTTCTTAAAAAGCTATGATGAGCTTTCACAGCTGCTGGTTTATAAAAACAAAACAAAGGTATGGATCTCCACTTCTTTGCACCATTTATTATCACTTACATGTATGCAAACTAGAAAAAACATGCTACATGTGGATTTGGAGATACGCTGGTATAATCAGACCCCAACTTCCTTATAGGGTGTCACAAATTGTTTCTCATTTGGAATAAATGTTATCATTTACCTAAGAGTTTTATATAATATCTTTATCTCAATAAACAGAAATTGACTGTATGATAAAGTCAATCTTTTGGGGGAGAGACAGAAAAGGTGAATTCCTGAGTGTCATCATCATCTCTATTCTGAAACTTTCAAAAATAAAAAAAAAAGAAACCCTCTCATTCCATCAGCCAGTGAAAGAACAGGCATTCCCTCACAGGCCTGCCATGTCATTTTGTACACCAGTCAAGAGGAAGCACTCAGTAATGGTACAGGTGGTAACCTTTGCCCAGGGAGTATGTATGCATTTAAGCAAAGCAGCATGGCAAGAGAATGGTCCTGACTCAGACATCACTGTATGCTCTACTTAGATACCAAATAAGTACATAATTTTACATCAATTTAATTAAAATGGTGCAAGGATGAGCGCGGGCAATTTCTTGATGTCCACATCAGCTTCTCTCCTGCAAAACTAGCCTATGCTAGCAAAAATACTAGGTTTGCTCCTTTCTGCTTACCCAGAAGCCTGCTCCACTGAACTACAAACACCACCCAAACGTGCCACGACCACAGTTGACACTTGCTGGCTTGCAAGCCTTAAGCCTGGGAACATGCCTGCCGTTCGGCACTGGAAACCACGGGGATCACAGACCATGCACCACTGAATTCCCCCTGTGCTGATTCAGTGAGACATGGTGGAGTACTGCAGTAATTTCTGTTCCCTGTTACTCTCAGGTTTCATCAATAAGACAAGGATTATTTGATTCTATTATTTCAAAGGCCAGATCCAGCAAACTGTTCCAGACATGAGTAACTCCGCACACTTGACATAAAGGCGCAGCGAGCAGCCCTGTTGTGGGAGATGTGGCTGCTGGGCTCAGGGTTGATGTGACGTCCCAGCCCAGCCAACATCACCGTGGACTTGCCTGAGGACCCAGAGTCTGGGGTCAACCCAGCTGCTGCCCCCAGGCCTTGCTTGGGGGCTGAAGGAGGGAGAGACCCCTGACCTGCCAGCCCTGCTGCTGCGTTCAGTTCCCCACCCTGTCGCAAAGAGCCCCCGCACGCATGGGGGTTTGCAGTGCTCACAACAGAATCGCGTGTGCCGGGAAATGCTTGTCCATACAGCAGTGATTCAGCAGAGAGGGGGAGATATTTGGAAAACTGTACAGCTGAAAGAGCTATGAGTGACACTAGAAAGAAAACATGGCATTTATTGCCATATGGAAGAAGAAAAAAGGCCCCATGTGATTCTGGGTTCTCTAAATATTGGTATCATGACACACTGGGAAAAAGATTAGATTTACTCAGGCTCCACAGGAGCACATGCTCTGGCAGATACTTTTTGGATAATTAAACTGTGGCATTTGAAGATGCTACTGCCTTTATCAGTCTGCCGAATCCTTGTGCTGGATGTTACCACCCTCCATAGCACAGCTGGCAGAAAAGGATGCTCACTGGTGCATTAGCTTCTTCAGTTCTCAGTCAAGTCTTCATGCAAAGGTATGTTCATCGTTGGCTTAACTCATACTCTGGACTGTCAACTACAGTAATGAAGTGAAAACGTGTACTGTGTCCTGCTGCTTCGGCTATAGTGGCAATAACCTCAGAGTTCAACAGGTGAGGGCAGTCAAGAGACGCTGTGAAGTGATGGACCGGAGAATACTCATAACTCTCTTAAAAACCTTACACCTTACTAGACACCCACCCGTGTTTTATAGTCCAAAAATCCTTCTAGGAAAGATACCATCTTTAAAAATACATCCAGTTCTAAATACTCAGGTTCTCCAGAATAAAAAGGATGCTAGCAAACTGTGATTGAGAAAAATGAGGCAAAATTAAGCACAAAGCTCATATGTTATTTGAAAGATCAGGAACTTTGGTATATGAAAAAAATGAAAGAACTGCATTTGCATGATATTTTTATGACTCTTGAGATCAACTCCTACTGAAAAAGTTATACTGCAAAATAAAAGATTCTGAGAGCCGCCTTTGTAGCTTATTTAAACACATATATACACATACACAAATATAAATGTATGAACATAGACATGAACGCCTGTTATTTTGAGAAGGAACTTCATAAAAGGATATTCTGTACATTGCAATATCTATACAGAGAAGACATTATTATTTTATGTTACCTCCAATTAAGGTAAATCCTATTGAAATAAGGATAGATCCTTCTCTGAAAGGTGATCTACCTGTGGAACAGGAGTCATGTGAGCTATCCATCCTCAGAAAACACATGTGGACTTAGTTGGGAAGATACATACTGGTAGATTTAACTTTTATCTACCCAAGATGAGACACCTACTGATATTCTCAGCACTCTCCAGAACCTCCAAATCTCGTCCTCTTGCTTATTGGTTTACCAGGTGAACCACAGATTTCCTTTTAATAGACCTCTCCAGAAATCCACTTTTTCCTGCTTGTACTGCTGCTGTTCTCTGTATGTTTATCTGCTTTCCCCTTCCATTCCTCTTCATTCTCAGTGAAACTTCTGCCGCTTTTACAGAAGAAGCTGTAGCTAACTTTTTTATCTGTATGTGAGGGAGATCTATGTGGCTCACCTTTCAAGGATTTTTGTTTGGTTGACTTCTCCTACACACCATCTCTGAGTGATCCACATGGACTGTGTTCTCCAGCTGTGACTAGGAAGAAGCAAACTTTTTTGTACTTTTCTAGTGCACTCTTCTACTTTACAGAGGAAAAAAGGAAGAGGCCCCACTTGCCTGTTTTCCTCCTGCTTTGTCTGTGAGTAGTGCAGATCTTTTATTTATTCTTTATACATTGGGAGCACCACCAGGTAGCACACTCAGCCCCTGGGTGAAATGGAGCTAACAAACTGTCCAATCTGCCTGCGATGCTGCTGAGCTTCAGAGGGATTTGCACATAATGTCCCTCTGGATGCAAACCTGATGACCTTAAGAGAGAGCTAAAGGCAGACCACTTAATTGTGGGGAAACTAAGGGCTACTTCAGGAATTTAAGAAACCAGCTCTGAGGATGAGGACCATTGGAACAGACATGGTAAATATAAACTGTGCTGAACATAACATCATTCAGTCATAAATGTCTTGAAGAGATGTAGGAAAGGGGGATTTTGTTGAAATGTAGTATAAATAAGCCTTTTACTGTTGATTTACAAGTGAAAAACTGTTGATGTTAAGTAGGATAACATGCATAATTAAAGGAAATGCATTGGTGTGTGGTTTTTTTTCTGGTAGCACATCAGTGCATAATACCAAAGTATGTTAGCATCTCCATTCAGCTTAAAGAATAATCACAGGGACTTATTTGATAAAGTAATACCATCTTGCATCTGCCAAGGTACATGCAATACTGGAAGCTAGCTAATTATGTGTTCCTTGGATTATATAGATTTTTTTTGTCTTGAGCATTAGATAATGGCTACATAGCCAGTATTAGTGTACTTTATCTCACTCAGAAAATGATCATATTTGTGATGAGTACTTGCTTACACCTTGACTTCCAACACGTAAGAACTGAGATCCCTTCGTGGGCAAATTCTGAGACCATAAAGTATTAAGCAAAGATGATGCCTCAAACTGCTGCCTGTGATGAACAATAAAGTTGTAGTAACATTGGATTTTCAGTGGAACAATTAGCTGGCTTCTTTGCAGAGAGCTATGCAAAGCCAAAAAAGGGCAGTAGATTATTTCCTCTGTGGAAAAAAACAGAGATCTCAGGTATTAAAAAAGAAAAGGCGAGGTTCCTAGAGTTTCAGATTTTGCACACCTTTTCAAATATTTTTTCCCATTAATGAATGTTTTTGCTGAAATGTAAACCCGTATGTTTTCAAGATTCATCCTTCCAGTAACCATACTGTGCCAAGCTTCTACCACCGCCTCTAGTGAATACCACATTCTTCCAGTGACATTTCTCCTCTCTCCCCAGATTCAAATCTAAACAAAGAACTTCAGCTATTCCTAGTCATTACTCACAGAACAACTGATATCTGCTCAATATTCAGAAGCTTATTATCCTTGGCTGCATTATAAAGAGTATACAAGTAACGTGATTGCTTCATGTAAAGTGACAGAACATCTATACTGAAAATACCACAGCAGAACTTAGCTAACCTGCTTTTTGAAGGGGAGAGGACATGAACAACCACATCCCTCTCTGTATCCTTCTGCTTTTACAGACCTCTGGGTTAAAGACTCCTTATCTATCCTGCTGTTCTTCATACGGAAACTATACTTAATCCTTCTTATTGGATTTTTTTTCTATCTATTATACTCTTTTCCAGGTTAGAGAGCCAGACCTGCCCTTCGTGCCCCTTTCCTACTAATCCCTACTGTTCTATTTACTTGCTTGACTGTGTCTGCACACTGAGCTGATGTTTACAGAAAATTACCTACCATAACTTCAAGATCTCTTTTCTGAGAGAGAACAGTTTCTTCAGAACCCATCACTGAGCATCTAAGTCAGGACTGTCTTCATCACATGTACCACCTTTGCATTTATCAACATTAAGCTTCATTGGTCATTTTATCACCATGTCATCCAGCATTAAGGGATACTTCTGTAATCGTGGTAATTGACTTTTGGTTTTACTACCCTCACAAACCTCCTATTACCAGAAAACTCTGTCACCTCACTCTTCCATGCCCTTTATCACATCATTGAGTAGGAAAAAATTCAGCACAGGTTTCTCAAGAATTTAATGGGTTATCACCCTCCACTGAGAAATTCACCCATTTAATTTCTCACTTTTTGCTTGTATTTCTTAACGGAGATCTTCCCTCTTATCCCAGTACAGATTATCTTCTTTAGGAATCATTAATGAGGAAGCTGGACCTCCAAAAATACATAAAGAATAGTTAAAATGGCAAGAGGCTACATACGCCTAGATATAGAAGACATCTATTATTAGTCTTTGATTATACACTTAGTTAGAAAATCAAAGGAGGAGAACCATGACAAGGTAGAAGAACAAAACAAGGTACAGACTTCAGAAAAAACCCCATTATTTTTTAGTTCATCTAACAACAGAAGAATAAAGGGCAAAATTAAAATGCTATGCACAAAAGCAAATTAAGTGATCTGCCTCTTAGCAGGATATAAGACGCATAATTATTTTAAAGTGTAATGGCAGTCATGAACTTAAATTGTAAAACGGTTTAGGTGGGAAGGGACCTTAGGAGACACACCCCTCTGCTCAAATGTGCTAACAGCACAGGAAAACAGTTTCATTGTAGGTAGAACATGAGATCAGAGGAGGATGCACAGGCTGTACATCAGCGGCATTACACAAGGTCAATAAATTGAAACGTGGGAAATTATTTGCCATCTGCTTTTTTTCCTAATCCTTCCCTGTGCAAAGCATCTACAGAATTACTTTCAGAAAAGCTGATCAACAAAACCTGTATGTACCTTCAAAGAGCTTACTAGGCTGAGAAATGAAATTGTGAGTTGTCTATCCCTGGTTGGAAAAACAGAAATAATGTATCTTCCATCAGCTGGCTCTGGTGAAATCTCAGCCATCATTCTTCTATGACTTAGTTTCTCTGGGCTAAATTCAGTTGTGCAAGGTGGTGTTAAATGAGCTGCCGTGGGGTACTTGAGACATCTGTCAGGGGCTGAAAGATATGGCACAGCACCTGTGGAAACTCCCACCCATGCAGCGGCAGCACAAGGTCAAGCAAGATACCTGAGGGCACCTCCAATCGCACCAGTCACCCGTGCAAGCAACTAAACAAGCCCCTCTATCCACTCGATGTTGACGATAGCTTCCACAATTCCCAAGGAAACTTTTTCATTTCTAATTGAAACAGGCTAATTTTCAAAACCAAGCTGCTTATAAAAAAGAGAGGACTTCATCACAGATTTTCAACTACAATATTATAAACAGGCACTGCTGAAACATTTTATAACTACTATTGAAATAAAAACTTCCAGTTTGCTGATTCAAAATGAATTTTGGCTTGAAATACAAGTTAATTGAAGGGAGAAGTTAAAATGAGTGAAACTGAAATGTACTGAAATTGCAGAATTGAAATGAATGTTCTAAACCATTTTTTCCCAATTTTTTGCTTTGATTTTTGTCCTGATTCAGTACAGGGAAATGTTTTGATATGTTGAAAATTTCTGTGGGATGGGAATCCATTTCTTGCTCATCTGTAACACTTAGTAATCTTTGTATTTTGAGAACATAACAATCTGAGACTTCGTATCACTGAAGGAGATGATTAAAGCTATTTAACAAAGAGATAAAGTGAGGCATAAAAATAATTTATGAGTAAAAAGGATAAAAAGAAAATCCAAAACTAAAACTGACTGGTTAAGACACTTGGCTCCTTGTTTTAACCACCAGAACTTAATATCCAAAATGCCAACTCTGTCTCCTTAGTTGGTACATCTGGAGTGGCTGAAGCTGAGAAACAGAGACCAAGGACTCCTTGGCATTAGTTTCCCATTCTCAGCTCTCCAGATGGAGAATGCTGAAATTTCATGTACACAGAGACATAAGCTTGCGTAAGCAGTGCTGAGTCTGAGGAGAAGACACCATGCCAACAGTGAAGACTCTTTGATTAGGTCAGGATGCTGACAAGGGCGTTTCTTACTGAGGGAATACCTTGCTATTAGGCGTCCGCATGAACCCATCTTAGCATTTCAGGGACAAAAGAACACGAAAGCAAAGTAATGAAAACATGTGACCTTTTGGCAAGCAGGTAAGACTTACAAAACAAAATGAAAACTAAGAATTAAAGATTTGTATTTTTTACTTCACTTGCATACTCGGCTGATCTGCAGAGACATATACAAATAGTGGCCAGTAGAAAAAGCATTTAGCTGCATGGCTGCAAAAGTTTCTGGCTAATAACCTTAACGCCTACTATAAAATAAAGGGCACAGAAAGTTGATAACTTGTGAACTAAAGGACAGTGTGAAGTTTGGACATCAAATCAGTATAGCAGGAAGAGAGCAGAGATCTCTCATTTCTTCTCCTTGTCAAGACAACTGCAATTTCTGCTAGCAAGGGAAAAGAAGGCCTTTGTTTTCAGTGAATTTTGAACATTAAGATAGTGGAAGGTTCAAAGATAAATTGTTAAGGGAAAACCTGAAAGCGTATTCAATTAATCTACGAAATTACAAGTCTTGTTGCTGTGATACCTGGAAGCATTTATTCGTAGGCTGAGAGCACAAGTAGACATAAGGTGGTGAGTGGGAAACAAGTGGAAGCTGTTGAAGAGCACAACAGCTTTTGAGCTTCCTGCTACAGAAAGAGATTAATGTGAAGCAGAACTCAGCAGTATCAGGATAAAATCTGGTAAGCCACACTTTCTAGAGAGATTGTATTGGGAAAGATAATTTAAAAGCATCATAGAGATTTTCCCAGGTTATTATATAGTATAGTATCTCATTCAGTAAAGAGTATTTCAGGTTCCAGGGGAAGCTCATGTGAGTATCACAGGAAATCACATACTTTTATTAAGTGTGATTCTACAGAGTGTTAGTTCTGTTTAATGGCTAAGGAGCTGACAATATATTCACGTTGTGAATATCATTCTCACAAGACTGAAGAACACAGAGATTCCGTTAGATTTAATACGTGCCAGTAAAGTGATTGTAGGCTGTGCCCGGAGGCACAACACAACAGAAGATGTTATTCCTGCTCTCACAAGTATTACACCTCCAACGCTGAGCCAGGGTGTCAAGGGCTTCCTCGTACCCTGTCAGCATGGAAGATGGCAGATAGGAAGAGAAGATTTCACTAACTTTGTAGCAAAGACAAATACAAGATGAAAAATGGATAAAGGAGAACAATTTGAAGTGACTGAGACCAAATGAGCACAGCTTGGAGCATATTCACTGGCCTCCGGTTGGGATTCTGGGGTTCAAGGTGTTCTATCCTCACACAAGACTAACAGACTGGCTAACAAGAAAAAGGTAAGCTAATGCAAAAAAAAAAAAAAAAAAGGATACTGTTGTTAACACATGATTGTATGACTAATTAGAAAGAGATTGCAAGAAAAAGATTGTGAAGTGTTTACTCCATTATCCTGGACTATGCTGGGCAGAGGCATTTCCAATCCCTTTACAAAAGCAAGGTAAGAATTTGGACTGTGGTGGATTCTGAGAATTCCAGTGTTCCAGCATTGTCTTTAGGGCCTGTAACTGACTGCAAGACAGACTGTATTTTTTTCATCTGTGAATCCAAACATAATGAAGTTAGGGTGTCATGTAACACGCATGCAGTATTGTCTAAGCAGATAACAAAACTGCAACGGAGGCACACGTTGCTCAGAAATGAATGGTCTTCGTGTTACCATCTATACCCAAAAGTGTTAAAACCTAACTGAGCTTTTTCTATCAGCTTCTTTCTCACTAATGCCTCACCTATGGAGGAATTCAACTTTTTAGTCAGAGCAACCTACCAACCAAAACAGCCCAATGGGGTCAGCTCTTGATAGGTGCTGCCAGGCACAGAACAGCTTGACCGTCTGGTGGATCTGAATGGGCTCCACACCTGAGGTGTCAGGTTTTGAAAAGTATTGCAAGTTTTTAACAGATGTGAACTTAATAGATGCCTCATAGATGAGCAGAAATCAATTTGTAGAGCAGTCTTGCCTTTTACCTGCTAAGATTTATCTACTTTGAGGTTTTCAAAGGCTCTGATCAGATGTGTAGTTGGATCCATGTATTTCAGAGGGAAGCAAAACTTGGGGATTTGGAAGGTATTTGGAATTGTGAGCCTATTATAAATTTGAATACAAATTATACTTAGCTGCATACATGGAGGAAACTATGGATAATCTTTATAGTTTGGAGAAGTATTTAGAATTGTGTGAGAGGGTGACTAGGAAGTTTATATTCTAATCTTGAAAGATGTCATCTAGCACTTCTGAGTTGACTTGCTTCTGATGGTAAGCCTCTTTATTTGCAGTTCTGCCTCAGTACAGCTGCTAATTTTATATATTTGTCTATTATATATGCTTTCATTTAGAAACCCATATTAAAAAAGGCAATCATATTGGTATATTCTAAAATAACGGTTGATAGTTGCTTCTAAGAGCACCTATTTCTAGGACAGATCACAGATCGTTTGGGTTTTTTCTGTATAAGGATCTAAATACAAATATATGGAGGGAAAAATATTTTCAATGCCAATATGGTATTGCTGGAATGTATTTTCAAGGCATGTATTTTAATATAATCCTGATATTATAATTCATCTGTAGCCAAAACAGTAATTAACACGTTTAGCAGAAATGTATTACAGGTGCAGATTTTGTGGGTTTCCTTTACTCCGCCATAGTCCTAATTCTTCCTGGTTTTCACAAGAATCTTTGGAATAATTTTCAGCAATGACTAAGTACTAGAGCTGAAACAGGGAAAACAATTTGCATTCTTTTTGAGTCTTATGCCAAATATTATGCCTTACCAATACAATGAAACCAAAAAGCCCCAGACATAAGAAAAGGCTTCAGTGCTGTTACCGCAGCACTAGCATGAAAGAGCCCATGTACACCTCTGCACTGTGGGACTGCCGTAAGATGACGGCATGCATACATGCTGTTAGAAAACAGCTATATGTCTTTGGCCATCCCATATAAACCCCACTCTCCTTTGGTCTAATTGCTTTTTTAAGGGTGGACACAAGGTAATTTAAATGAGTTAATTTGAATTAAATTATCCATTTTGAAAAGAAAAAACCTGTTTTGTCTGATAATATAATATTATCTGATTACTAAACTTTCTACAAAGTTCTGTGTAACTTTAGCTTAATATTTCATAAAAAAATGTATAAATCAGGTGGTTATAAATATCATGGGGCTCTCTAAAGTTGACTCATTTCAGTGTCAGTGTTAGCAGAGTACCTTACTAAATTTAGAAAAATATTGTGGGCAAAGAACAAATAATACAAATTCTATGATTCTAAATTCTTTGTCAGTACGTGCTTTCTCCTCCCTGCCTAATATTACTCTTTTACACTAAAACACAAAAGGCTTTGTTTTCAAAAGTGACAAGCAATTTTGGGTGCTGAGTCAGAGATGGATACAAAGAAGCTGGGTTTAAGCAGTGTTAAGTGTCTTTTCTAACAGCTGCCTTCTTGCCCTCCAATAAAGGCTCTTAATCCCTCCAGCATCCTCTGTTCCATCTTGCACCACCGCAAAACGTCCTTGCAGAATAGCACATGTGGTGCTGATCATGGAAACCCCATCTCTGTGTTGTCCTTTACCCATGAGTGTAGTCCCTTGACTACAGAGTGCAGATCTGAGATTTCTCTGAATGCAGTGGAAGGATGTGTTATGGGCTGAGGAGGGACCCCCTCCAGCAGGCATAAGAGTAGCATTTTAGTTGTGCCTACAATCCTCCACTATGGTCTCAGAGACTTAGTGACAAGCGTTGTTCAGTGTTTTCCAATGTTCAGTTCTGATTTTTCCTCAGAATATTGTGAATTTAAGCAAGATTAAAATAAAATTCCTATGATAGTTTCTCTTTCCTCACTAAACTTCCTTAAGAGTCCCCCACCAAAGTATCTGCCCCATAAAATCTGAGATTTTACTATTGAGTGTGAAGGCTCAATACAGAGATAAGGAAAAAAAATCCATTATCAGCAACTTAAGAAAGCAAAAGGAAGAAGAGATAAAAAGGAAGCAGGTAAGTAGTTTCATCCTCTGATCTACAATAGGGAATCCACTTGTCTGATTTTTACAAAGCCAACAAAATATGACATTTATCCACCTTCATCCCTCCAGTTACCCTTGTCTCTGCCAAATGCTGTTTGGGCTTTCCCCAACCTGCTCTTTACTTCACTAAAGCCCTCATCTTACCCACCTTCTCCATTTCCCTGCTTCTCCGTATTTGCCTGTTCCAGCTACGCAACTTTAATGCTCCCAGTTCCGGCTCACGTCTGCACCCTGCCACAACGGCTTTCCCTTTCCCTCCCCCTGCGTGTTAGGCAGCTCCCCACCACCACTGCTGCCCTCGTTCTCCTCTTCCACTCTCCACCTCACTCTAAATTAAAACATAGTACTACCCTTGAGTACATGCTGCTGCCCTCACCATGAAACTGATTTAATTAATGTGAGTTAATTAACTAGTTTGGGTATCTGGCAATTCCTGAGAGTTAATATTAGCAAATAAGATGAGAACAGTGACACAGTCTGCAGGGATAATAAAATACAGCAGCAGGTTTTCCCTGTCGCCCTAACTTCTGTCACGATACGAGTGCTGCTACTGCACAGGAAGCAATGACACAATACACAATGGCAAATTTTTTTCTTCTTTAGCATTCTGCAAATTCTAACACTGAAAGTTGCCCAGTTCCTGAGCACCAGAGAATCCTGGAAGTTTGCCGAATGAGAAGCGTTTCTCATACATAGAAGCTGTGAAGCGGTTTTGGAAATAAACTGTTAAAATAAAATTGGCATTTCTGAGATCTTTGCTAGCAGCAAAATCTTGCTGAAGAGACATCAGCACAAAAATGTGCAGGAAAAAATTTTAAGAGCACTTCCCATTCTGATTTAATAATAATGCAACAATCAGAAGAGCCTTTAAAAAATAAAAAGGCAAGACAAAGGACTGGGGACTCTCCAGTGGCTTCTATAGCAAAAAAAAAAAAAAAAAAAAAAAAAAAAAATCCTATTGTAACAGGCAGTGCGCAGCACAAGTATTGGGCTGGCAAACACCAGCATCCAACAGCAAAGGCACTGCTCCCGCCCACGCCGCAGGCAGCAGGCTTCCTCCAGGTCCCTCGCAGAAGCAGCTCTTCTGCCTGCCCGTTTGGAGGAGCAGCACTCTGCACAGCACTGTCCTCTCCTGGGCTGCTGGGGTTGAGGTCTGGCCCTGTACACACTGAAGGACAGAATCTCTTGGTGTCATAGAGCTGTCCTCTACTAAACATCAGAGGACATGTAAAGAGAAGGAGCTCCCCACACTTTTCCTCGCTCTTCTGCAAGAACAAGTATATTCAAGTCCCTGCTTGACCAGCAAAAAACCTATTTAAATCAGGATCTGACTGTGTTCACACACAGTTCTGTGCTTCACTGAGGATTCTTGATTTTTTAATCTCATTCCTGATAATTCCATTTCCTCTGTGCCTAACACACCAGTACCTTCCTCTCCTGGAGCCCATTCCCTTCATCGTTATTATAGCCAATGTAGAGGCACTCAGGTCAGTCAAGATGAACCAGGCTACCACATCTACTCCCTAGGTAGCCACACAAAAGTTGCTTCTCGGAGAAACGCTGATATAAGCGCAATCTTTCAGGTATAGTAAAGATGAAAGGTGTAACAAGAAAACACTCAAAGGACATGAGAAAATGGAAGATTAGAGGATATTTCCCAGAGACAGGGAGGTAAATGAGTACTTCTTTTTCTATTTATATTTTGTTAGCCCTTTTTCCTCAGCTTATGGAAAAATATTTGTCCATATTATGGTCCTTTTTATTATATAATTAATGCTGCATTATTCCACAATTGCCCTAAGAAGATCTCAAAGATACTTATCAACATTCCCCTTGTGCTCCTAACATTTTGGTTTGTGTTTAACCAGCCCCTCAGCTGATAAGTGGACAGAGTAAGTTCCCCATTGCTGCTCAATTGATAATGCCATACAAATAAGTAAGAATACACATGGCAATATTTGAATACAGCTATGCTTTTACTATTCAAATAATTATCAGTAAAGGGACAAGCACAACCCTTTCTCTGCAAAGCCTGAATAAATGAGCTTTGTGTAGGAAATTCAGAGGAGACTTGAAGGGAAATAAATTCTGCAGTTAATCATTCATCTTGGAGTGGAGTGACTGCTGAGCAGCTCTGCTGCCTGTTGTAAAGCTTTTCAGTTGTAATTACTACATGGTGTTAGACCCATGAGTCTGTACAGCTCTAGTTTTGCTGGTCATGCTCCTGGCTTGCACCGTTCGACTGAATTTTCCCTGGTCCAGCCACACAGAGAAAGGCACAGAGGATTACCACACTACAGCATGTATGAATATCCTGTCCCTATCCCAATTTGTACCTCTTCCTTTTTTCTCTTTCCTCACAGCTAGCTATGTTCAACACCTAGCAAGACATTTCCCTTTAGGATATTATCACGAACAAGCAAGGATTAGCTACGGAAACTGCATGCATGATAAGAACACTCTACAAGTGAATATTACCTCAGCAACATGAACTTAATTATTTTGATAACATTGGAAAGGTTATTTCTCCACTTTTGAAGAGACAAGCTCTGTATATTTTTAAAAGGCAAAACTGATACCCATAACCAGAAAGCTTTGGTCTGCTCTTCAATACAGCATATAAAAGGTTTATGGGTTTCATCAAAACCGATTAGTTTATTGTCTAGACCACAGATTATTTTTCATAAGATTTCTTGTCATATCTGTGAGCCATTCTTGTAATGATGGATGAGACCAGTGCCTTAAAATCATCATTTTCTCTGTCAGTAGGGAAACCCGCTGAACCCTGTCAGATGGAATATCACCTCATCCCCAGTAGCCTTATAATGTAAGGGCATAATCCGTTCTCACAGGGGTATACAGGAGTCCAGGACTGAACCTACATATAACTAAAGGATTGTTATTCAGGGGAAGAATATGAATTATACAGTTATTACAGGAGCTTTTGCTTGGATAAGCTGAAATTGCTACTGAAACATTGTACCAAGGACAGGCTTCAACATTCAAATCAAAACTGGTGATTTTGGCCCTTCTGGGGAATGGCATTCCTAGAAATGGTGTCTGTCATTGTTAGTTTTATTCTCTCATAAAATGAGAAGTATGGATCATGTAAAAGCATAAGTGCCAAGTAAAATCTATGTTCAGTTTGCAAAGAAGTGAAATTGTATACCTTCTATAATTTCAGGCCAAATGTGAGAGCTTAGCATGCCATACAGTCGATTCTATGCACATAAATAAATCACAGCTTTTATATGTAGAGTCCTTGAAACACATTTTTCTGCAGTTATGAAGACAAGGAGTCCAACTGCACACGAGATGTGAAAATCAACTATATGTAATCATTCTCTTCTGCAGTAGAATTAAAGACACTTATAGTAATGGACTGGGCAGAAGTAGGAGTAAACCACTGTCAAAGGTATCAACTATTTTCACTTTCACCATTTATCACTTAGAAAAATCTGCTTGCTGCTTGTCTATTCCTCTATATGATTTCAGAGGAAAAAAATTAAATGTGCTGCTTCACATTTCATTTTTAACAGTTAATTGCTGCATAAATACATAGTGTAAAGAAAAGCACAGACATTTTACAAAACTAGAACAGTTCTGAAATATTCCGTTTCCTCTTCATTTACATTTCTTATGCAGCAGATACATCTGAAAGATCTACTCTGAAGTGACTCTTTCTAAAGGAAGGCAAAGCTACATTTGCCTAGAGAGTGTCTGAACCAGAAGTTTAAACTCCTCATCACTTTGAAGGCAATAGAACTGACGTTTATTGCTGAGCCATGCCGAACTACAGCCCCACCTCTGGATAACTAAAGACTACGTGGCAGATGGATGCTTTAAGAGCCTTCCCCGGAGCCTTCCAGTGCATATCATCTTGTCTGTTTAGATGATAAACTCCTGGAAAGGCCTGGACCGGTACATTTTTCTGTGTTTTGTGCAGCTCTACTATTTACGGTGTTTAAAATGATCATCACGATTAATCCATAGATAAACCACCCTAAGGAAGCCAATGTTGCCTGCTCTGCAAGAGAAGGGCCTCAAATGTGGCATAAATACCATTTGTTCCCCGTTATTTACAATGCCTATTATGGTTCCCCAGGGAGCCATGCATCCAACGCCTAATTCATGGGTCACGCAGGGGAGATGAGCACTGACTTTATTGGACTGTGAATTAGGCCACCGATACGTAACACCTCCAAAGCCTGCAGACTGACGTTATATATGTGTGTGTATATATATACACACCTATGTGCCTCCCATATCCTCCTGTGTTATCAGGCCCAACTGAACATCACTAAACCTTTGCCAACTTCCTGACCAAAGCCACCTGCAGAATCAGCCAGAGCACTCCATTTTGCAATAATGCTGAATGTCCATCAACGTGCTGTTTCCATTCCAGTTATCACCCCTCTTTGTGTACTTGTAGAAAAACTGACCCCTCTATATCATGTCATGCAAACTTCAGCTCTTGCAATGTTAAAAACTAAGGTAATATATCATGAATTATCAAATGGCATCACATTAATGTGATTTTCCCTGTCTACTGCTTTCACAATCATTCAAGCAATAGTGACTTTTCCAATGAAATAAAAAACAAAACACAAAAAAACATTAAAAAGATCTAGGTCATTGCTGGCATAAAGATTAAATTTATTTTCAGTATGTCAATCTTGGTTTTCTACTTAATTTGATGGTATGAAAGGACATTTAATGACACAGAGCCATTGTGCACACCAAGCCACACGTGCCTGTGGGCAGTGCACCGAGTTGCATGGTCATTGTTATAACACTCTAGACACTAATTTATAACTAAGCCATAGGACTTTAATATAAATTGGTGGATGACTTTTGAAAGGTGAATGGCACAGCCAAGTTTCACCTTTTGCTAAATGTATATGGTTCCTGTTCTTTGGTATATATACTTACATAACATGACTTTCAAATAACTTCAACTGGGAAGTGGCAAATTAGCTCCGTCATCCAACTGCCTCGACTAAACATCCCATCTGTAAAGCCTTCCTTGGGCAAGGGGCTTCCTTCCCATTTGTGGTTAAAAGGACATGGAAGCACAGAGGAAAACATATCCAAAGAGGGAAGAGAATGCGCAAGAGACTTGCCAAAGGAGATACATATAGTATATATTGTACTGCCTGTTAGGACAGTAAATTCCTAGCAGGGCTCATTCTGATATCTTTCTCTGTGCTCTCTCTATAGCGCTAAATATTACTTCCAATGTTTAGAAATTATGATTGTGAGAAAATCTGTAGACAAAACCTCCTAAGAAACCCAGCATAACTTGCCCTGCAGGTGTAGAACACTACTGTTCCACATATAGCAAGATATAGTTTGAATTCTGAATTAATGTCTCATAAGAAAATAAAACTAAGTCTAATTCTCACCTATATTGAGTTTGTGTAGCAAGGGTTTGGTAGGGGGGGCTACAGCCATGGCTTCTGTGAGAAGCTGCTAGAAGCTTCCCCCGTGTCCAATAGAGCCAATGCCAGCTGGCTCCAAGACGGACCCGCTGCTGGACAAGGCCAAGCCCATCAATGACGGTGGTAGCACCTCAGGGATAACGTAGTTAAGAAGGGGAAAAGCTGTGGTGACACAGCAGCCAGAAGAGAAGAGTGAGAAGATGTGACAGGAACAACCCTGCAGACACCAAGGCCAGTGAAGAAGGAGAGGGAGGAGGTGCTCCAGGCACCAGAGCAGATCCCCCTGCAGCTCGTGAAGAAGATCATGGTGAGGCAGGCTGTCCCTCTGCAGCCCATGGAGGTCCATGCTGGAGCAGAGATTACATCTGCAGCCCCTGAAGGACCCCACACCAGAGCACGTGGATCTGCCCAAAGGAGGCTGTGACCCCGTGGGAAGCCCACCCTGCAGCAAGTTCCTGGCAGGACCAGTGGCCCTGTGGAGAGAGGAGCCCATGCTGGAGCTGGTTTGCTGGCAGGACTTGTGACCCCGTGGGGGACCCATGCTGGAGCAGTTCATGAAGAACTGCAGCCTGTGGAAGGACTCACGTTGGAGAAGTTTGTGGAGGACTGTCTCCCGTGGGAGGGACCCCACGCTGGAGCAGGGGAAGTGTGTAAGGAGCCCTCCCCCTGAGCAGGAAGGAGCGGCAGAAACACCGTGTGACGAACTGACTGCAACCCCCATTCCCCGTCCCCCTGTGCCGCTGGGGGGGAAGGAGAGAAATTGGGAGTGAAGTTAAGCCTGAAAAAAAGGGAGGGGTGGGTGGTTTAAGATTTGGTTTTATTTCACATTATCCTACTCTAATTTTGATTGGTAATAAAATTAAACTAATTTCCCCAAGTCAAGTTTGTTTTTCTCATGACAGTAATTGGTGAGTGATCTCTCCCCATCCTTATCTCGACCCATGAGCCTTTCATTGTATCTCTCCCCTGTCCAGCTGAGGAGGGGAGTGATAGAGCAGCTCTGGTGGGCACATGGCCTCCAGCCAGGGTCAACCCACCACATCACCCCTGATATTCCACCTTACAAATCATTTACGCACCCAGCAGTCTTTACTCATGAATTACAGCAGCAGTTATTACAATCAATACTGAATACCTAGCAAATCTATTGAAGAAAGTCTCTACAATACTTAAAAGGCTTAACATCTCTGTTAACATCAATCAAAAACCTAAATAATCTCCATTTTTCTGAGTAGTAAAATCCACTTACATTACATTACATGTATATACACTTGCACAAAAGAAATTTTCAAGTGAATAAGGGAGAATCTCTCTCACGCTGTACTGAACTGTGAGTCATGAACACTTCCAACAGTCCACATTCACTTGTTTTATCTCTTTTTCACAAAGGAACTCATTTCAGCCCAGAACTTAAAAAGATGCTTAATACCCTGCTAGGTTCCAATACAGCCAGAAAAACAACCATTTACTCTGTGTCATGTTTGAGTTCTAAAATATTCATGTTCTAAAAAAGGATAATGAACTTCTAAACATTTGCCAATAAAGGTAACTATATTTTTAGGCCTTCCTCAATAGGAATATTCTATAAGCTCCAGATGTGTCAATCAAAATTTGGTATTAAATGTTACCTTTTAATGATTTAAATCTACTGGACAAACACAGAGTACTCGAGGTTGACAGCGTGCCCTCTTTCCCACTGAGCATGAATAGGTGAACACAGAAGCTTCTAAGGCTACCTTGTAATTCTCTAGCATCAGCTCTATATTCTTGGCCTTCAAATATGATGCCAAAAGTGCTCTGAGGTAAGATGAGGATTCCCCAGCATCAGCCAGGAATGTCAGCTTGTCCCTGGTATGAAGGAAGTATGTGGAGTCAGCTGCTTGGAATAGGAACAAAACAATTTAAGAAGTGGAAAAGGGTTATGTGCCTGCTGATTTCAGCCAGGGTAACAGTCCCCATTGGACCAGTTCAGCTGGCTTCAAAAATGGAACAGCTGGAACCCCGTTTGCCTTGTACAGCGGTCCAGTTCAGTTCGGGCTGCTTCCTGAGTCAAGCAAGGTATGTATCTGGCACACCTGCCTACATCTGCCTACTCAAATGTACGAGCATGCACAGGTCCACTCCAAAGACTTAGTTAAAAGAAGTATCAGACCTTCCAACCACATCCCAAATCACTTCATGCAGTGTGACAAAATCAAAAGCAAAAGAGGAAACAGATGTGTGATATAAGACATAATGCGCAATCACAGAGGGAACTGTCAGGATGCAAAAGGGCACATTGAAAGCTTTATCTTGTTGTCCTATTTAATGATTTTTTTCAATTCTTTGAACTATCCTCATCTTTACTACAGTTCAAATGGAAGGTTCACCACATGCTACTGATATCAAGAAAGCTCAGAGATTTCTAAAGAGCTATCTTCATAAAAATACACACATGAAGCACTTACGTAAACAACTACAGCCTCTT
This sequence comes from Balearica regulorum gibbericeps, assembly GCF_011004875.1. Taxonomy (NCBI): domain Eukaryota; kingdom Metazoa; phylum Chordata; class Aves; order Gruiformes; family Gruidae; genus Balearica; species Balearica regulorum. The sequence continues at coordinate 41,177,365 of NC_046184.1, read as the reverse complement.
GAAAGATATTCATTGAGAAATGTAAGTACCTGTTGTCTCCAAGGGCAGGATCCTTGGGTTTAGCATCACTATCATAAACAAAACGCTCTTGGGAGATCACTATGACATTGTCTGTAGTTTCATTTCCCAAGATAGTGATAACAGGATAACCCATCTGTAGTGTCCACTGATCCATTACTTCTTGGATATTTACAGATTTTCCAACCCTTTTTAAAGCCTTCAAGAAAAAAGAAAAGTTTCAATATGTTGAAGCAATATCATCATCCAACATATAAAACTCTTTTTTTTTTTTTTTTGTCTCAGAGACCATAACAAGTTTTAGAGGTTTAAATAACCATCACACATGCACACACATAAACTTATATCCAGTACACACACACCACATAATTTAACAAACAGTCTCCATGTATCTTAAAAATAAACATTGGGCAATTTTGCCAGAGAAGAGAGTGACAGTCAGAAAGTTGTTTCCCACATCATTCAGGTACTTTTGCTGTAACAGAAGAAACAACTTGCTTTACAGGGTTTTAACAACAGAAATACTAGGTGGCTGTCTCCAAAAGATAGTCTTGACTAGCTAAGGTTAAAAAAGACTCAGTATTAGTTGATCTAGGGTACCTACAATAAGGGATATTCAAAAAGGCCTGGTTTCTAAAAGTACAGAGTTTTTCTGTTCTGAAAATCAAATGACTAGTTATTTGAAAATACTGCCGCTCATGTCCAAAGTGAGGCCATGTATACCAAGATATCCCCAGCTCCTTCATAAACTGCACCTGTCATAACACACAGAGGATTAATGTGTTCATATTTGATACCATATGTCAAGAAAATGCTATTTTACAAGTGGATTTTCATCTGAAACAAAAAGAGATACTATGGCATCATGGGAGATGAGATTGGGTATGAGGAGAATGACAGGCATCATTTGTTCTTCAGCAATGGAAATGTCCCTAGCTGCCGAACAGTCCTAGATCACAGACTGAGCAACCTCTGATGATTACAAGCAGAACCCAGCAAGAAGTCTTCAGAACTGAAGCTGCAATTGCAATACATTAGGAACAAAGCAGCTGGCAACAAACATGCTTACAGGTGAGGCAAACGGAATTATTAGCCTTAACAATAGATGTGAGCATACAGTATAGCTGTAGTGGTTATGGACCAGAATAGAGTCTCATTTTTGTTCTATTTTATTAGCTGTGGGTTCTGCTGTTCTTTCAAGATGACATTCATCCCTCTGACCTCTCATCGCCCAAAATTGTCCCAAAAGCTTTAACAGAGGAAGATACCAGCGGAGAAGCGAGAAAGACTTTTAACTTCAGATTAAGACATAGATTTAAGAGCCTGACTGAATGTTACACATCTCAACTCTCATTAACAGTCAGTATAGACATAGGATTCAGTTCAGGCGCCCACACACAGGTGGCTAATGTCATTTGACCTTGACCTGCCACTCCAGAAGAGTACAAATTTCCCCACAGATCTTGTGTTGAATCAACTAGACCCATCTGTATGTCTTGAACACCCTACTGCACCTAATCTGGCACTAGTTGCCTATATTTGAACAACTATCTCAAGTCCCTAGTCAACAATCAATGGTTCATTTTAAATTAATCATGTAGTGGCTAGTCAACTGAATTGCTCTCGATGCTCTGCTGACTATATTGACTAGATTTCTGGGACTCCAGTTGTTCCTATTCACCAAGTGTCAAGTGAGATGTCCTAAAATATTCAACACATTCTTGCAGAACTGGTGGACCTACAACAGACATGCTTATCTCATGTGGCAGCTGGAAGCCAGGTAGGATAAATTGTTAGATGTCTATGAACAGGCGATTGAATCCAGTCCTCACTGACAACAGTTGGAGCTTGGACACCTAGCTTATATGTATATACTTGCCTGTCTAGATAAATGCAGATGTCTTGACCTCCAGCTGAATCCTAGCTTTGGTGACAATAGTTACAACTAGATTGACATGTTTACACATGGCTGGAGTTGGTGCTTTTGCCCAAACTCCCAGACTGTACTCTACATTGCCTTGCACTCTGTCTTTATTCTGGAGTGCCCAGACTAGCCCTGTAGGTGAGAAATTCAGGTATGCTTGGCTCACTTTATGAAAATTAAACTCTGCCCTTATAGATCCCTGGACCTGGCTCTAGAAACACAAACTGAGCTTGAGCATAGCAACCAGAGGGAGCATGCAACTATAAGTCTGTACAGCACGCCAAATGTTACAGTAAATACTTATCTGTTTACACCACGCTTTAAAGCTTTAATAGTTTTGTCCTTCACCCAAATCATAACTCCATACAAAATCACGGACACACCTGATGTAAATGCCAAAGCACAGCACTTTCATCTGCTTTCCAGCTTACGGGCGTCAGCGTGCTGCCACTAAAGTCAATGATAACGGATTCCATGAAGTATCTTTTACTGCATATCAGTGACATAGCACAAGCAAGGAAATATATTCTAACATAACAAAGAATAGCAATGCTGCAAAAAACGTATTTTAATGTTGCCACTAGGTTAACTCAAATGGAGTTTCTTTGCACCACTTTTTATATTTGCTCTGGGGTCTGAAGGATCTCAATATGTATTATTCACTCCTAACCTCACCAAGAAAAGTACCACAGTAAACTCCTGCTTCTCCCTCAGTGCAATAGATTAAAGCATTTTACCTTTGACAATGTGTTCCAGAGATCATTTCTGGCTGCATTGCCATACTTGTGAATGGTTAAATAGTCCTACAGAAATAAAATAAAAATACAAATCAGTATTACTATACACAAGCCAAAAAACTAGAGCTGTGAATCACTGCTATTATAAGTTAAATCACATTAATGTTTGCATTTGTCAGAAATCTGGAAATATACAATATGTTCATCCTAAGGGAGTAAATAAACAGTTTCTTAAGCTCGTTTACAATGCAAAAATTGTTGCTTAAAATTTCATTTACAGCATTCAATGCTCTTCCTTTTCTGTGTAAGTCACTCTAAAAGCTAAATATTTTGAATATACATTAAAAATACTTGTCTAATCTCAGAAGGGGTTACTCAGTAATTCTTGGCAATGAAAGGAGAAGCTGCTCAAACATAGTTCCAGTTGCTATTTTAGTAGGTCATTCAAAAATTTGCTCACTCGGATGATAGCTAGATTTATTACAAAAGATTTAACTGAGCAATAGCCTACCTGAACTACAAACTCTTATCTAGGGACATCCTGGTGCTTCAGTGTGAACATACATCGTACTGACAACTGGGGCTCTAGCAGGTTATCACAAAGACTCTCCACAACAGGGAGCAGTGGAAGAGGGGTAACGGGAATCCAACTCTGTGTTTGTGCACAGGTACGTACATGTGTGTTTTCACAAGGTCTGGGAGGTCTGGGGAGGTTATAAACTGAATGCTTTCACCTACTCAGCCGCAGCTTCAATGACTGAGGGTCCATTCTTCTCCCATAGCAACCAGAAAGATAGTGTCTGATAAGCTATCATCACATCAAATTAACTTCCCAAATTAATAGTTTAAGCATATGACCAGGTTATGTCTGGGCCTTTCAGGCACAAAACGCTTCTGTTTTTTAATGACATCTGGAGAGTCAACACTGTTTGATTGGAAGAATTAAGTGAAAAAACACATCAGAGGTTGTAAATCAATGGGTTCTCCGGCATTTGAATTTCTACCATCTTCACTTTACACAATGGTAGGAGACAAACCCTAATTTACAGCACAATGATAAAACTGGGACAAATTTGCTGACTCTGTTATCTGCGCTTTGTGTGAAGTAAGATACTTTGGGAATAATTAGTATTTGGAAAGCAAATTTTCAGATACACAAATTGTAGCACCTGTGACAGATTTAGCTTTTGTCAGCCAACTCATAGTACAGCAAGTAGCAACTCCCATTTAATCACAAGCTAGGAAGGCTAAATGAGAACACTGACTCTGTAAATGCAGTGCCTAGTCTTAACAAGGTCATGAGAAGAACTTGGAAGAAAACACAGTATCACATAGGCTGCACCTATAGCACACTGTGCTTCCATTTTGTCTAAAAATACAGAATCATCTGCCGCACAGTAAAATATTCAATAGCTTCCAATGCTAAAGAAGTTGAATTGCAAATTAAAAAGCTAAAATAAGAATAAACAAAAGTGGGACAAGGTAAATAAATAACAACAAATATACACATACTTCCTAAGTGGTACAAGAAAATGCTGCATGTATTGGTCCTTCTGAGAGTTGCTTTCAGAATTGTTACACAGCAACATAAAATGGGCGGAACACTTGAGGATTTACTCCATCCAGGCAACAATCTTGTTTACCAATCTACCATTAGACATTAAATCTGGCTTTTACATTTTGCATTCAGAAAGACTGAAAAGAGATGAAACGCTTCTGTCCTTTTCTTTTGTTTTTTCTCCCAATACACAGGTTGGGAGGTTTAGATATGGCTCATCACTCAGTTAAAAATTTATTATCCTCCAATCTAACATGTTTATCATACAAAGGAAAACAAAAGGAATCCTAACATTTACAATGAAATAAGTAAACACAATGATAAATACAACATGAGTACAGTCCTGGCACCATACAACTCGATCATCCATTTTTTCATTACTTCATGAAAGCTGAATTGAGACCATATACATAGCATCAAACTAGGAGTGTTATCGAATGCATACTACACAAGAAGCAGTCCTAAGTGACAGTGTGCATCAAAATATTCTTCCAATACTAAATCTACATTGCAATTCAAAATCTGAGTGCACTTTCTACAGGCACAAGAGCATAAAGCTACAGAACCAGCTCCCACCAAACGTTCTCACATATCAGTATCCTGTTTTCAATAATAAGCAGTAGCAGACACCTAGAAAAGGTATGAAGCAGGGCAAATATACAGTGATACTTCACTAGGATGCTCTCCCATCATCCAGCACTCCATGATACAAGGAACCCTGAGCAGATTAGTTAGTATCTTTGTATTTAGCTGTTATCTTCTGTGAATTTGGCCAGTTGCTTTCTGAACCCATATAAATGTTTAGCATTTGCAACACCTTATAAAAAAGCATTTCCCCCTTCAGTGATCTGTTGTGTGAAGATGCCCGTGTTTCTAACATCTGCCGGTCTGCTGGTGTCATCTGTTACTCCCTAGTTCTGGCATCAGAAGAGACGGTGAACTACTGTTCCCTACTTCACTCTCCCCAAGCCATTCATGCTTTTACAGATCTCTACCGTATGGGTCCTCATACCAGAGCTTGCTTTTAAACTGAGGACACCATCAGACCCAAACACTGCCCTCTATGCTGTAAAGTTACACCATCCAGGCTGATGACTTCAAAGCTAGATAGGGTTACCATGACCCAGCCTGAGCTGTCATTACCAAATCAGCAGCCTCTCTTGAAGTCCCGTTCATGGACAGACACTCAAAAAGGAAGAGAAAAGGCTTATACATATCAGTATCAAATACATCCCAAGAAGTATCAAAATAGGAGCCAAAGATCTAAACATACCCTGCTTGTCTGTTCTAAGAATGGAGTATAGCCCTTTTTTCCTCCTGGGGACCCATATCTAAGTTTTGAATAGCTTGAAAAGGGGCAGAAGACATGTTCTCATACACTGTAAATCTCCAGGGCAGGAATATTATCCACTCCTTTGCCTTTACATTGAGTAGAAAAGAACCAAATCAAACAGAAGAGAGATGCAAGCCACAGAACAGAAAGGAGGATGACACTGAAAACACAGCTGCCTGACTCTGAGCTGTGCTCATGAGGCACAGCTCCAAAGGAGGTGACTTAAACCCGCTTTCTCACAAACACATATGCCTAGAACCATCTGGCTGCAAGGCTGCTTCCCATCATAAACTTTCAAGTCTATCACCTTCGAAAGCTGTTCCATCAACTGGAGCATGCTGGAGCATGGAGAGACGTCTCAGCCACCTTCCTAACTCTCTGCTATAGCCCTATGGTATGTGTGATTAGAAAAGATGGCATGAAAAACTCCTTAACAACTCAAGACTCTACAACTCCTCCTTTCTCTCAGTGTAATGCCACTTCTAAACTTTTTCTGTGCCACGGGGAATGTTGAAAGAAAGTTCACAGATACTGGCATAGTGTCAGTCAACATGAAAATTAATCAAACGCACCCACAAAAATGATCATTTGGTTTTACATTTACAGCAAGCATCCTCTTGTAATATTCTTCTTATGATCCTGGCATTAAAACATGAAGCCACTCTTTGCCAAAAAGAATAATGGAATGTGATCCCTTCACCTTTATCAATAAAAAAAATTTAATCAGAAAATGTGGTTTTGTGACATGTGTTGTAGTAATTTTTAATACCAAATTAAAAAAAAAAAAATCCAGAATCTGTCATATCATGAAAACAAAGTCCAATTAGAGCACAACTAAAACCTAAGATCTTGCAAAAAAACCCAACAGATTTAAACTATAATGTTTTGCCACATAGTAATCTTAATCCCCTCTAAAAAAATTAAAAGGCTCAATGCTTTTGAAATTATTTTATTACTTGAATACTGAAGCAGATATTTTGATGGGTAGTACAAACAGGAGCACAGTGAAAAGTGCTAAAGGATTTTGAAAGATGTTTTTAGTAATGCTGTATTGATTAAGCTTGCAGGCCCTTTATTGTATTTGACCTTTTTTAAGAAAAAGAGATTGTTTATTTAAAAGGAAAAAGTCTTTTATCCCTTTGCAATCTTAGTTCTCTCAGTACTGCTAGGGATTGAGCGTCTTGGTTTCAAATAAATGAACTACCCCACCATCCAAACATGATAATGCTCACAACTAATAAAAGGTAGTGACTGATAAAGGCAAAGAGGTTAAGCAAGTGTAAAGGGGGAATAAGTCTCCAAACATGTATCCTACTTTCAGAGGAGACTTCAGATCTATAACCAAGAACTGAAACATCAATTCTAGGACCAAACTCCTTTCTCAGTTTAGCTGTACAAAGTCGATTGGTTGGCTGAAGGAACAGCTCCCAACTTATACCAGTGATGCTGAGATCTGAAACAAATGAACATTCGATAACTTTTCCTCCTAAAGATAACTGGGAAATTCCACTATATGAGTGAGGAAAAAGTAGCTAAATATTTTGGCATCAAATTCTTGTGGCTACGTTCCTCTGAACGCCCTCATTTCTCAGGGCTCAAGCAAGAGCAGTCTTGCCTCTACCTCCCTCTTTTGTCTTTTGTTGCTACTCCTGGGTGCACATTCTCCTCCCTTCAGCCTACAATATGTTCTTGTTGAACAGTTTTATACACGACTGCTGTATCTCACCGAAGATTTAGAGCTACTAATAAAAACATTTAGTTCAGGTGGAAATCAGGCTCTAAGGCTCTGGCTATCAAATCCAGTGTGTTTTCCCAGAAATTTGTCTACTTAACCTTAAGCCACCAAACACCATCTGACAGATGCTGACTCATTGACTATAACATGCCACCTTTTTTCCCCCCTTTCCTTCACACTGCTAACATCAAAGCTGCTATTGCATATTATCTTGACATTGCCTAACATTCAAATAAAAAAGCCGAGGCAAGGGTCAGAGGGAGGAAGCTACTGCATATGTTTGCAATGGTAAGTGACAAACAAGAGAACCAGTGGTAAAGTACTACCAGCATGCTACAAAGAAGTGAAAATTCCCGTAAGAGAAGATGACTAGAATAGAAAAGCTAATATAATCAACTAAGTTTGTTGCATTTTTCAGCTGTACAACAGACTAACCCTTGAGAAAGAGCCTTATGGAAGAGAAGGGATCACCCTCCTGGCTGGGCAGTCAGACAAGCAGTAGGGTATATTCATCTTATTGGTCATGGTAAACATTGTATAAGGCAAATCAGATGGGGGTTAACTCTGTGTCAGAATTAATTTGTACCAGTGATTCAAGCTGCAGAGCTAGCTCCAAATTGAAAGAACAGCTGTGATCAGACCACTTATCAAAGCAGTACTGCAAAGCCAGCTAAGAAAAAACCTGGAAACAGATTTTTCCAGGCCAGGTAAGCCAAGCAACTTCTTCACCTTTTACATCAGTTTTACTAAGAGTGCCCAAAACTGCTTCCAGGCAGTCTTGTCAGAAAATGCCAACCTACAGAATACACTAGAGTCATGGAATATATTTTAACTTTCATGAGCGAGTTCTACCAGAGGATCAAAAATGTTGATATCCTTCCTATACTTTAATCTACTATTGCATTAAAATGTGTTCCTCCAACAAAAAATTAAGTTTCTCACTGGCCAACAAGCCAAGAATCAAACTAATAAAAAAAACGTTTCAACTTAGGATAACAAAAAACAGCATCAAAGTGTTTGAAACAGCAAGCATATAAGGAATGCAAGGCCATGCCTGCAGTGCAGATAGTCCCCACCTAGTACTAAAATTATCACATCTGTTTTATATACAGACACAGCATCAAAGGCATTCCTGTACTCCCCTTGCTCTACAGTTTGATGACACTTTGGTGGTACAGCCAGACTAAATACCTTCCGCAACCTCTTCTCCTCCTTGTCCCCATCCCCCTATTTTTAAGGCTACTTTGCAAACTAGACATCTGAAATGGCCTGCATAGGAAGCAAATCTATCATTCTGCACCGAGGGTGCCCTTCCTTCCTCGATCAAGCACACCAGAAAGGACTCCAAACTCTTCCAGTGGTACAAATGAAGTGGTGCTGGGTGGCCATGCATGGATGGGAACGAGCAGCTGGAGGTAGCATTGAGGAAAACAGCACGCTGGCTTCCTAAGCCAGTGCCCTCTCCAGCTATGTGACAAATATTAGGAGAGAAACCAGGCAGAAAGAAACACAGTCATGATTTCAGAAGAGAGTTAAGAGAAAGATTATCAAGGTATCACATTTGAGGGAAATAAAAACTTTATTTTGAAGTGTATTTCTCTAAAGGAGACGCTCCACTGTGCAGCTAATGGTTGTTAGTATCATTGCTCATCAATAAGCTAATTTTTACAGTGAATTAGTTAACCTTCATGAAACGTTATGTATGGACACAGTCATTTGGAAATGAAGTAGACTCAACTCAGTGACTTCAAGTCACAATGAAAACACTATCATGAATTAAAATAAATGAAATACAGTTAACTTCAGTTATGAGTGTCCACATGGAGTTACAATGAGGTTTAGCTAATCCAATTACAATTCACATCTTTAGGTACTTTAGAATGAACTTTTGTGTGTCCCTCTATAAACACAGCTTAAACCTCATTTACTTGGCATTTAAAACAGAACTCTGAATTAGCATTTTAAGCAACTTTGAACAATCAAAGCACATAGCTCCAAAGGATAATCTTTATTTTCTTATTATTTCTAATAATTCTACACATACCAGTGGAGGTACTGTTGAATTTCTTCCAAACAGAAATTTCTGGGCTAACATACTTTAAAGTTATTAGTAATTTTATCTATCTCTTCATTTTCAGTTGTGTCCCAGTAAGATGTCCAGGACATAGGATTGAGGGGGTTTTTTATTTTTTTAATCTTCTCAAAATCTTTTTTTGTCTTTTTGTTTAAATAATAACACAAAAAAATATTTTATCTGCTCCATATACAATCATACTTTCTCAATTGCTAATTTATCCAGACTGTATTTGTACCATTAGCTGCATTAAGCAATTAAAAAAACTTAAGAGCAAGTAACACTTTCAATGCTCGCAATAATTCTACCATGGTACCACAGGAAAGCCGTGTTTAAAATGTCCACCATACACCATCTGACAGATCTATCACGAAATTCTTAGCTAACTTCTAGATTTAAACTCAAAAATAGGTAAAAAGACGTTAAAAAAAGGCCTGATGAGAGGTGTGCAACATACTTCAGAGGCATCACGCAAGTATTCACTTTAGCTGTGTTTTGCCTGCTCTTTGGGCTAGTATCTCAGTCAATGCATAAAATCCTAGAGAAGGAAATCAGTGGAATCCCATCAATGTACACCAGCTGAAATTCCAGCCCTTTATTTTCAAAAGGTATATTTAGATTTTTTTCACACACAAAAGTGATACAATGCTCGCAATCATCAGCAGCTGGAAAATATCCACTGTCAACATGTCATATCTGCAATTAAATCATTATATCCAAGCAGCAAGCTGTAACTACTAATCAGGAAGAGTGATACTGGAACCATATATGGAAATAAATCTTAATTTTCTCTAGAGCCAATGATGCTGAATAGGCCACATTATAATTATAGTATTTTACTTTGTCCTTTTTCCTTTGTAATTCGTAATACTCCCCTACGCTGTAACAATAATCAGATCAGCAGAACTGACATCTCTGGCATTATATGGGTCAATGGGATTTTTAGCATTGATTTCAGTGGGAGAAGAATTAGGGCAGTGTTGAGAGTATCTCATCCACAGTTTTGGAAGTCTAACATTCATTTAGAGGATAGAGATTGGACCTGCGTCCTGTCCCATCCAGGCTGAAACACAAGAGAAATGAGTAAGAGAAAAAGGAGGCAAGAGCCATCATTAAGTCAATGGGACTGCTTTCTTCACGCTACCTGCTTCTTGTTGATAAGAGACCAGTACTGTAAATCAGAACTAACCCAAATGAAATCAATATGGCCCTGTCATTTTCATTCCAACATGACAAAAGAATCAAACCTCAAACCACTGTAAGAAATGCAATTTTGCAATTAATACGTCTTCTGCATTGCAACTCACTGAATCCAACGTGAATGGGGCATCTAAAACAGAGTCAAAATTTGTACTCAGGCAAGTTTCCAGCTACTTTAAAATATATCCTGCTTTGCTGGGAATCCTTATTAAAAGATCAGAATTATTAAATGGAGAGGTTTATTTCCCTTGTAAAATTCAGCTTCATCTATTACCTATTAAGATGAAGAGGAAGGAGGTTCCATTTTGAAACACAGCAACAGCAATTGCAGTGTGGTGGCAAAACAGTTTGCCTGTGAAGTCTAAAGGGAACAGTTAGAAGGATTGCAGAGTTATTGCCTAGCAGAGTCTGATGGTATCTCCCGTGCAGTGAGACACCTGCTAGTATATTAAGCTTGGCTTTACAGAAAAATGGTTTTGATGTATTATTTGGTAGTGGTACTAAACCAGTGAGCTAAGAACAAATCTTACAGAAATAAAGTACTCTTTGAAATTGAACTGCATATATTTGACTGAATTTGTACATTCATTTTACTTCTGCCTTGTTTGGTTGTCTAAAACACTTGAACCTAAAACCAGATATTGCTCAATAAATATATTTTTAATGCACACAAAAACTGATGGAGTATTTTCCAGAGACATTTGAAGGGCACCTACTAATTGTGACAGGTTGGCTGCTGATTCCTCTGCATTAACTTGAACTATGCCCAAGGATTGCTAACCAGGCAAAAAAATCTCTGCTGTACTTTTCTGCAATACTTTTTTGTATAGAAACCCCAGAATTAGAATGAAATTAATGCTCCTTACTATGAAAAGGTCACCATAAATCACTTGAGAAAACTTATTATGATTTGCATGTTGCTGTGTCTAGATCATAATGATCTGCAACATTTGTACAGTAACAATGAGTAACAGATAGGAAAGCATTAACAGCGGAGCTTTGACTTTGCTTATAAGTTATGTGTTGTTTGTATCAACTGAGCAAATGTTTTTCATGGTGCAAAAGACCACTATATAATACAGTCACTAGAGCTGTATTGAATTCTGCAAAACGAAGACACCTTAAAAATCATTAACATTTACATCTGGCTATGTGATACTGTGTTTATCTAGCTATAGTAACTGAACTTTAAATTTGTGTAGAGAAAGAGAAAGGAAGAAAAAGGGGAAGAGGGAGGAGGAGAAGGAGGGAGGAGGAGAAGGAGGAAGGAGGAGGAAGGGGAAGGAGGAAGGAAGGAGGAAGGAGGAAGGAGGAAAAGGAGAAGGAGAAGGAGAAGAAGGAGAAAGTTTTGATGATGGCCTGTTTTATCCAGTAGGGATGCAGCTTTTTTCTGAATGTCCTTCACTGGGCTGAATAGAAGTAGATTTATTTAATTTCCGATGTGTATTAAGTGTCAACTAGGAGTTCAATCCTGCAATCTTTTTGCTGGAAATACCCCCTGACTTCCAAAGAGCTAATGGAAATTTTGATTGCATGAGGATGGCAGAATGGCGCACAAAACATGTACTTCCAGCACCCTGTAAAGTCCATTGTGCTGCCTCATAGCAACAGAGGCGAGGTTGCCACCGAGCTCCTATCAGGAAAACAGTCTAATTTTATTCCAAAAGAAAACATTTTCTTAAATAGCTGCTCAGCCTGCTGACGTTATCTGAGAATTCATACCTATCATTCTTCCTCTTAATAATTCCTATAATATAAAATGAAGGAGAAAACAGTCATAACTGCATTTCACATGCAACAAAATAAGAGAAGCTCACTGAAAGCACGCCGAGTGAATACGTACGCAGTACCTGTAATATGACTGATTGTAACACAGTCATAAAGGGTAATCCTGTTCTGAGGAAACAAACTTAACTAAATCATGTGTATACTAGTCATTTTTCTTTTTGTAAGAAGCTTTAGCAATGGAGCAACAAAGCAACATTTTATCCTAGCTGAAGGACAGCACAACTTCCTCCTAATGAAGGCGACACCGACTGTAACCCTGTTCTGAACGTGGGCACCGCGGACATCGCCGGCTATTGAGGCTCAGCAGCACCTGCCATTATCACTCTATAACTCTCCCTGCTGGGACCTCCAATGTGGCCAAAATGTAACAGTTTGTGCTGAAATCTTATCTTCAGAAAGTCAGTTTCTGAATTCTTCTCCAACATTCCAGTCAACACCAGAAAGAAAGTATGGAAAAATATTGTATTTTACCTTTTCTTGGCGCTCGTTCCTTTGAAAAGCTCTGCTCTCCCCATGCACTGGAGCACAGGTCTAAAGGTCTGAAGGAAAGTGATCTTGTTTCAGGAACCTGTTTTTTTCCTACTACTTGATCAACTGTAGGTGACCCAGCAGCTGGAGAGTCCCCCTCTCTCCCTGTACCGACGGCTCACAGCTGCCTGAGCTCAGAGGGAGGTCAGGGCCCTGAAGCAGAAAGCCAAGAGCCCATCTCTCCCTTCTCTCAGCGATCCCCAACAGACGAGGAAGAAAACTGTCTGATCCAAATGCTCCGGTAACAAAAAGCAGAGCAGAAAGGAGGGAAAGGAGTTAATATAACCAAACAGGAAAGTTCTGCTAATGTAACATTTTAGGAAAAAGCTCGGTCTGCACAGGACCTATGTTATACCAGACAAAAACCACCAGCAGTCATGACAGGTGGCTGCTATAATTGTGGGTGCATTACATATGGCCCCGCAGCCTGATTTGTAGCAGAGCTGGACACTGTGACTGAACCTGATGCAAAGTCTGTTCTGAATATCTGAAATACAGTTTATAATGCTAAATACTTTGACAGAACTTCTTCCTAAGTTTCAAAATAGATATCCAAATTTCACGGATCTTTTTTATTTTAATCACATATTGGTCCAATTTCCCCCCTATATGTGCAGGCACTCACTCTCACTGATTTATTAACAGCAACATTAATTGTATGATTGACATTTTTTGGAGGCCCACCTTGGTGCCCTAGAGGCTGAGGTGGAGCCACGCTGAGCACTCACAGCTGACGATGAAGCCAGTGGAAGCTTTGCTTTGAACACATAAACTCTTCTGATCCATAAGTGCTAAGACACATGAGAGGGAAAAGTGCTGCACTGGGCATCTCATATTGCATACTCCACACTTGTGTAAATTTCAACTTAAATTTCTGTGGGCCTAGATCTCCATTTATAAAATGAGGCGAGGACCGCCCCTTTCCTCCCTTTGAGGTTTATGTCTTCTGTTCACTAACTGTTCGTGATGCACTCATACCATACTGGATGGCGTTTAAGAAAATTTTATGTAGCAGTTAGGAACTGGGGCTACAAAGCAAATGAAAAGTATACAAAACTATTGAATAGAAGGACAATTCAGTTAGCACGGTCCACTTTGTGAAATGAAACAGACATTGTCCTATGTAGAAAACACTGGGCAACTGCATAATTAAAAATCCTGGTTAAGGTGCATACAAAAGAGGAAAAGAATGCAAAGATAAAATTAACTTTAGCATTTCTCAATAACTGTACATTTAAATCATGCATATTCGATCACATTTTTTCTTTAAATCGATCATATTTTGTCTTTAAACAGAAGCATTTTGCTATATACATAGGATACTCAAATCCTCCCGGAGCTAGAGGAAGGAATTCCATTTTTGGTAGTGATATCCTAGTCTGGCCATTACTATGCTGTACATCTTTAACACTTTCAAAGGAGCAAAAATATTGTGACACTGCAACTTACAGGAGTTTCTTATTAAACTTTTAATTAAAAGTTTCTTCTTAAACTTTTACTGACCTGATTAATGGTCAGTAAAATGGTCATAGTGGAAAAAGCTATAAAAAAAGTCCATAACACTGAATTAATTTAACAAATGTAAACGTAAAATCCAGAGTGATGTACATTAGAAGCATGAGAAATGCTGAGGGGCCAGAAAAGGCAAAAGATGTTGTCAATCTCATATGACATGCAGTGTAGAAAACAGTGATGTAAGCTCCTATGAGATTTCCTATGACTTCCTATGTCTTGCCTTTAACACGCTCAAGTTATCTTGTTGACAACTGTCAGTAGAATTGAGACAGTTTAAAAAATAAAGGGATCAGTAGCAACTAACTTAAGGACAGGTTATAGCCAGTATGCCCATGGCGATACTTTGGTGTTCACCAAGGTCATACATACACTTTGTGCTCTTCTAAACCAGAGGAGATGGGTGCAGAATTAGCTGAAAAGTACTTTACTCAATGTCTACTACATGCACCAGCTGCAACACCAGAGGTACTCCAGCTGTGAAGATGCTCTCGCCTAGTGGCAAAAGCTACATGCTCCCTCTGAGCAAAGGAAGACGCCAGGCAGTTCCAGGTGCACTGTTGATCTGGGGACAGCATCGCAGCTCATTGCTTCACTGAGCCTGATCCTAAGTTGTCTGGGGTTTTTTTCTTTTTACAGAAACTCTATTAAGAAGTCTATAAGGTTTTCTCATTTTAAACAGCATACGGCTAACTGCTGTGAATTGGAAATAAAGATATAATAAATAGGTATGATAAAATGGGTACACTGAAACCTGATTAATATACTATGTAAAAAAATAATTATAAAATACTCAGGAAACAGACGAATACATTTCTTGTACTGCTAGAGTCTTGGACAGAAGTGGCAAACAATATGGAAAATAGCACATTAGAGCTTTATTTTACACCTAGAAAGTTTCTGATAGGGTTTCACATTGACTGCCACACTTCCAACAGAACACAGGCATGCACAGAGGTGTCTAAAAAGCAGGAAATACTAAGCAGTGTGGATGAAAGAAAGTCTAACTAGCCAGTTTTATGATAGTAAAAAGTGATTGAAATCTGAACCTTGCTGTATTTAACAGCCTGCACATCACATTTCCCCAGACAGCTCCTTTGAAAGGTTGACCAATTTGTTTCAATACAGTGGCCACTCAACAGCACCAAAAAAGACAGCATATATCCAAAGCACTGTATGGAAATTCTTCTTCCAAATGTACAATGTGAAGCCTAAAGTACAAAAGCAGTTAATTTATCACAGAAGCAGAGATTCCTACAGTAACTAATTCAAACTGCTGATGATGCACTAAATCAGAGTGAGTGATGAACACATACATAGCAGCGAGTGAAGTTCAAAAGGATACAGATCTATGTGATCAATGAGCTGCCACATGGCAAATGAAATGCAGTGTTGACAAACGTACAGTAATAGAGATGAGGCTCCAAAATAATCTAACTAAGAAAAATTTAAATAAACAAGTGCAGAAATGTCTCATTAAAGAGCTGGAGGTGCCTCTTTACACACATCTAAGTACCAGATATTCAAATCACTGGGCTTTCTATATTTAATATGAAAAAAATATACCTTGCCATAAAGCAGTAAAACCTTCCAGGAAATGTAATACAGTGACACCAGTCATGTAAGCAACTGCCTATTTTAAGGACATAGACTAGAAACAACAGCCTACAGATGAAAATCTCACACAAATCTAATATTATATTGCATACTACTGCATTGAGTGATGACTGAATGATAAGGCCAACTTATGTCTTCTTCCTCTACCAATCTATGCAGTTCAGAAACATAATCAGAGCCAGTGGTGCTGACCAAGCCTCTTCATACTCTAATCACTGTCCTAGCTGATTAATGGCTTTTTGACTGTAAAGCAACAACACTTTGTAAGAAGAGTACTGGCATTCAGTGACATGCACCTCTTGAATTTCCCCGGAGCATAAGCAACTTTTCACATCATGAAAGATGTCGGGACTTTTAACAAGAAAGAAACCATCTACTGTGAGAAGGAAAGGTTTATTAGACATTTTCTACAAAAACAATAGCTGTGACTTTCTTGCATGCAAGTGTTACCAGCTATGGCCATTACTGTCATTATTCAATTATTCATTACAAGCAATATAAATATTTTTTCTTTTGGTTTTGTCTGTGGAGTGCTATGTGAAAACGGTGTGAAAGTTCTGTCTTTGTTACTGAATTATCTGTTTGAAAATGTCACATGATTCAAGACATCACATGTCTTTGAAGAGCTTCCAGAAAATCATACCTTCACTAGGTAGTCTCTCGGGCTGCAGTTTTATTGTGGAACTTCCACACTATAATCTAACGGTCTTTCACAGTATATTTACCGTGACAGGAACAGGCCAGTTAGTCTCGACAGATATGAATCTCTCTAAAGCCACCTGCGCTGTAAAACCGAGCATCTCTACTACAATTTTACCTCCTTGCAGACTCCTCAACAGAACTGTTAGGGATCATATGTACCTTTGTATGTTTGCTCATATTCATTGTTAAAGAATATCCAACAAAGAGCCCCACTCTCCTTCATCAACTTTTTTCTTCCCATTTTTAACACAATTGATTGTTTTCTTTGACATATAAGGGATTTTTCTCCCCTGAGCTATCTTGATCTGCTCTTCAAAAAGTCCACCTGCCAGGTGAGAGCATGTAATTAGATTTAAGAAAAAAGTGGTAGGGAACAAAAAAGGTAGCTATCCCATTTGCTTCTTGCTCTAAATTTTATCTTTTCCTCCCCTTAACCCAAAGGTCAGCTTATTTGTGGTAGCTTCTCTTATATAAAAGCTCTAATTCTGTAGCTCTTAATTAGATGACGAATCATACCTTGATATCGATGAAACCACAAACACTCAACGCAAACACAAATAAAGGGTTACTCATTATGGTTTACTAGTGTAATAAGAGTACAGGAATACTCTTTTTCGTCATCTGTGAAACACTAAGGACATACTTGATACACTAAAAAGAACTGAAGTAATATTAATGTTATTAACGCTGATGTGGTCCACGTACTGGAGGCTAATGAAAAATAAAGCAAATAAGATAAAGTGAAGGTCCTTCAGAATTCAGTTACTCAGCAAGCCATTAGAATGAGCCAGGAGGAATGAAACATCAAGTGCTCTTTCAGAGTATTTGTTATTTGAAGAGATTTATAAATAGGAGTAATAAAGACTTGATTTTGCAGCTATCCTTGAGAAAGGCCATTTAATTGAATGTTAGAATTCTATGATAAAACTGGATTCAAAGGAACACAATGCTAAATCCCAAGTAATGGTACCACAGCTAAAGAGCTAAAAAGCCTAAATGAATGCATGATAGAAGAGGTAAACTAGTCCTCCAGTTCCCTCTATCATTAGCAAAGCTAGCCACCCAACTCTACAGTGGAGGAGCGCTATTTTGTTAGATCTACAAAACAAAAAGAATTAAATAATTGACAGACATTTCCAACTGTAGAACTTGAAGCTTATGAACAAGCTTATGAACTTCACGTTGTTCAACTTGGAGACATGCACATGGAAAATCCATATCTGGATTTCGAATAGTTTTTATAAAAGAAGTTAGAACATCATCTTCCTACTGAACTGATGCCAAGACTTTCACTAGTCAGCTTTTCACAGTTAGAGTTTTCATAGACTTTCATTAGCAAACAGAAGAGTGTCTATTTAGAGCAGAACTGGTGAAAAGCAGAAATAATAGGAAACCACTCAAATCAAAAAACAAAGCTCTATTACAACTTCATGGTAATTATGATTATTTAATCCTTGCATAGCCCTATTCTTTGATCTGAACTTTTTTCTAAATTTATTTCAGGACAACTTTCACACTGTTATTTCTCAGACAAACGTATAAGAAAATAGAAAAAGGAGGTTTGAGATGTATGTATAAACACTTTCCCCTCCTGAAACCCTAAGTGACATACTTTTTTTTGCCAAAAAAAAAGTGCTATTGAATTTCTGTATGAATATATTTGTGCAGGCAAAAGCTTCTGCCTGGAATATGGAATTTGCTGGACTAAGGACAGAAGTCTTACTGGCGTAAATGAGATGATGGTTTTACCCTTGACATAAACAATATTTTACGAAGGAAACTTTTGATTTCAAGTTTTCTTGCCTGGATAAGAAGATTAACTAACTGATCTGACCTGGTGTTACAACTAAGAAAATGAGCCAACTGGGTCCTGTGAATACGTTATCCTGCAAACCCTGAATGTCCTATAAACTCTCCAAAAAGACATATTTTGCTAGCAGCTTTCCTTTCATTGCCTATTGCATGGAACACACCTCTCTGACACAGCCAATGCATTTATTTAACTTTTGTTTTATATTTTATCTTCCAATTCATTTTGGTTAGAGATAGAATTATTCTGTTAAAAAATGACCTGATCCCAGATGTAGTTTATTTAAATTTCAAAATGAAAAGCTTACTAAGAACAGATAAGATTGATTGCTCTTTCCATCTTAGCATAATTGTATTTCAGGTGAACATCAATTTACTTTAAAGGACACTTCTAAGTAGCAGGCTGCATCATACATAATTCATCAATCACAGCTGCCTGTAACATGATTTACTCAAGCAGATTTCAATGGAATAGAGGGAGTTGCATTGTTTTTTATGCTTTAGCTTGTTTGTTTTTAAATAGTTTACAAAACACTCATTTGTGCTGAATTATTGTTGAAAAGAGTTCATCCTTGGCAATCAGCATGTTGAATTTCTTTCTCTTCGTACAGAAATGGTACCTCTTTAAATTTCTTTTAAAAGGCAGAGCGAGTTTTCAAAACATCATTAAGGTAGAGAGCATTCCATGCTTATCAAAGGTAAAAATAAAGCTCAAGGATTTTGCTATGGGGGAAGGGAAGGCAAAAATATTTATCTGAAAAGCATTACTAGTTTTAGGGCTGTGTATTTTCTAGCTGGCTTGACATCACTTGTTATTATTTGTTATACCAGCATACAAATGCAATTGAAGAGAAGCAGCTCTTTCCTCAGGTAGCCCTTCACACAGTTGCCACATGGATAAAATGGCTTTTACATGGCAATCTACACAAAACAGACGCAAAACTGTGTGCCAGTTAAACTGCAATCGCTTGACACACCAAGAAATACAGGTAGAACTGGGGGCACCGCCTTGTGTGTGCCACTACTCAGCATCTTCCATCAAATTCATCTTCAGGGACGTGTTGGTGCTTCAGGCGGTACTGAAGTAAAGAAACATTTCCACAAATAGATGCAAATACAGTTTAAAAACAAAAAAGAGAGAAAGAGAGAGAGAGCGCAACTGCTAGAAATGCACACCTACACAAAGACAGAAATGCCTTTACTTACTTGTAAGCCCATCTGAAATACAGAGTGACCCATAAAGTTAGCTAACATTCGAATAAGAGCTGCACCCTGTGGGAAATAACAGAGAAAAAAAGAAGTTACCAGTTCTGCATGTCAGTATTATACAATAATAACAATCTGAAGTAGCCATTTCCATCCTACATTATCATCTTAGAAACTTGCGATTAATATATTCCTTACTTGTGCTGGAATGAAAAAGAGAGAGATGATAATGCAAACGCTTACAAGGGGAAGTGAGGAAGCAGACTGATACTGTTACTATCCTGCCTTGTATACCGAATAAGGTGCAGGTCATAAAACACACTCTCCACTGCTGGAGCACGGATGTGTCAGCTCCACAGCTGGGTTCCCCCAGCCCTTCTGTGCACTCAGCAGTACTGCACAGTTTTAAATGAGGGCAAAAACCAATGTCTATGCTAAATTCTACCATAGTGATTATTCATAATTCTTTTACCTTTGTTATACTACTGTAAATCAGGATTTAGTGATACTACTTTCCTTTGTAAAAGCCTTCAAGATCTGATGATTTGGAAGTGGATCGTTTTCATGAGAATTTTATAAGACGTGGATATCCATATTTGACTTATTAATAGTCAGATTATTCCCCACACTGTCATGCAAAGAGGTAAGTGCTTGCATAACACTCTTTCTCTACTTATACCAGTTCTTATCCCTTTGCCCCTTCAGGCAAAACAGACAGATGTAAAAAATTTCTTTTGTTTGACAGGTGATTCTAATTCTCAGTACTTACACCAAGGAACAGATAGACACTTGCCAGAGCAGCTTTCTTTAAGACATCCCTTTTGGGTCTTCTTACTCCCTCTCAGAACCACAATTGCTGTGTATTTTCCCCTTGCAGAAGTGCTCCATTTCAAGCAGAAATATCTTTGAAGATCGCATTTGATGATTTACCTACAGTATCCAGCTTTGCAACCCAATTTGAAGGCAACAAGCCTTCCAATCCCATTAATCAAATGTTATACTTAGTAGAGATCGCTGCACGAGAGGGAGGACACTTTTGATTTAACGTCAGCAAATCAAAGGCCATAAGAAAACATGGCGCTAGAACTCAACAACCTCAGCTACACATGTAGGTTCAGGAATTAGACCAATGCTTAATTAGAAAATAGTTTTAAAAAAAGAAACATTTCACAAATTCAAAAATTCACAGGTTCTAAAGCCAAAAGGACTATTACAACAATGTAATCAGACTTCCTGCATTAATAGGGGTCAAACAGTAATTTAGGTAAAAAACTTACTGCTTCTCTTTACACAATAGCATCTATTTTAGGAAGATTCAAGAATAGGGAAATGTTTCACAGTACTACATAACTTGTCACAACTAATATTTATTGTCACCATGAAAACGTGCACCTTTTTACTAATTTGATTTTCTCTAGCTTCAGTTTTCAGAAGAAGATTTTATGTCTTTTTCTGCTAGATTAAAGTTCAGAATAGTTTTGGAATTTAACAGTTGTCCAATTTTTAGACCATTTCACACAGGTTCCACTGATTTTCTGTAAGTTCACTATTTCTGAAGTACTGAAGGGATTACCTGTAATAACCAACATTCTGAAATAATGACATAAATAAAAAAGATTTGTAAATTATTAGTAAATTGTAAGAAAACACCACAAATTCTTCACACAGGCAGCAACAACAAATAATATATAGTTAGCAAAGTAACCGAAGCAAAAAAAAAGAAAAAAGAAGAAAAAAATCATTAATTGAGGAGACATTTGTAGTTGCTTGTAAGAACTGAACAGTGTATAAACCAAAAGATGGTGTTTGCATTATTAACACTATGCTATGTTTTTATGGTGGTACATAATCTTACTGGGAGACTAATCATATCTGGAACACACAGCAACATAGAAAATAATCCCTATCGAAACATTATTACCTGAGTGGACAGGACCATAAGTCAGGAAGCATTATTACTCTTATTTTACTAGAGGAACAGAATGAGTAAAGTTCTCAGAGATGTTTAAGCAGATGAACAGCAGATAAATCTGTCTAATCAGATAAACAGGAGACCAAAAAAAAAAAAAAAATAATAAATAGACCCTATTTATCCTATAAGTAACTTGGGCAGGAAAACAAAAAACACCTGGAACAGAGCCAAAAATATATAAAATATAAAAAAGATCAGCCTAAATACTTAACAACAAAGACATTTTTCCACTCATCACACATCTCTTTTCCTACTCACTTGTTAGCATTCCAGGGTTCCTTTGTTTCTTTTTCACAGTTTAAATTTCACATAGTGGCAATGGACATGTATTTATATAGGCACCTTAACTCTACTGATTTCTGTGAGAAGTAAGCAAGCGAACACCTTCATATGATCTTGCCCATAGAGTCATCTTCTATCCAGAGACCAAGAACTGTCAGATACACGTAAAAAAATTATAGAATTCCTCTCATAGGTAACATTTAGCCACATGTTGGATGGAACTATGGCTGGCCTTTAGGCAGCAAACAAAATTTAAAAAGCAAAGACTGAATAAGAGATCCAAAGTGCAAAGGCAGGACTATCTCAGGATCAGTCTCCTTTCACAGCTACTTTAGAAGTACTTTCTACCAATTAATTACCTTCAGGAAACCCAGAAGTCCTCCTTACAGCTTCCAGAACAATACGCTTGTCCTAGTTCTGCCATCTTCCCCACACAGGGAAAGTAAATGCCTTCTTGACTTACTTGAGGAAGGGATTCTAAAAAAAAAGGGGGAAAACACAAAAACAGAGAACCTCAAGAGGAAAAAAACTGTCTTGGGGAGAAGGGAGGAGAAATGGGAGCAAATGCAGACCTTGGTGCGGAGGGAAAAGAAATGGGAGGAAGAAAAGGGAGGAAACCACTCATTTCACCTTTCTTGCACTTTGAGAGCAGGCAGAAGAGAGGACAGGGATACATTTGTAAGAAAAGCAGAAATAATCAATACATTCCCAGCTGTGGGAAGGAAAGGGAAAGGCAGTAAACACTGGCACTCTGACTGGAGATGCAGAGAAATAGGTTTGCAGGCAGAATGATAAAAAGCAAGAGGTATGCAGAGTAAATGGCATAAAGAAGAGGGGCTTATTAAAAAGAGGAGCTTGGAAGATGACCCTAACCAGAGGGTCCTGGGAGGTAAAGAAGGTATGTGCAGTAAGTTCAGTTACAGGAGTAATAAAATACATATCCTTGGGGTCATCTGAATGTCCCAGTGTGCTAGCATTTTCACTGCCTACCTGCCTAGGAAGCAGTGAACTAGATGGAGTTCAGAGGACCTACACTTCCATACCTTCTGAAAGCTTCTCTGACCTAGACCTAAACCTACAGAAAAATCCTAAATTACAACAAATCCGTCCTGCTGCAGAGGATGCCCTTTGGAACCTGTCACCATCGTTCCCTGAATGCCCTGGCACGCAACCGATCTGCTCCCCATGTCACTCTCAGGGCCACTTCTGCTCTGCCAACATTTGTCCAACCGAGGACACAGGGAGTCTTGAGAAGCAAACCTGGCTCTCCTATAGGGCAGGATGGCTATTTATTGATGATATAAGTGCTTTCCTCCAGGCAGTGGATGACTCGGTACCTTGTCAAGAGCTAAACCACACTGGTTTAACAGGTCTAGTGGAAAGCAATTCTTTCCTAATCAAAAAATGTACCTATGCTCCTGCCAGTGTAAAATCTGACTCACCTTAAGCCATTGTACCCCATCTTAATAAAAGTCTACTCACAAATACACTAGATATTCAGTCAATGATTAATGGCACTACCTGGCTCTGATGAAGCACTGCTCATTAGCAGATCTCATAAGTGCTTCGTAAGACATTGATATCAAGATGCTCCAAATTAAAGGGAAACTGAGGCATGTCATAGTGAAATTATTCATTGAAGATCACCAGCATGCTCCTCCTATAAGCTGTGACACAGTCGACGCTTCCTCAGCCTCAGCACTGTGACTCCACTGCGATAGGAAAGGGGGGTAGCATGTGTCAGCTACTCCATGGAACTTAACTGCACACACAGTCCTGCTCTGCAACTGCTCTTGGGAAAAGGCACGCTCGCGGGCAATTAGCCGACGCTGCCTGAAGTGCTGTAAGTTTATGCTCTTTCTTTCCCTGAATAAACTTGTTTGCACTCTCACACCATGGTAAAGACCATCCATAACTAAAATTAGGAGCAAAATTCCTTTATGTATGAGTCTTTGTCTTTGAAATCTACAAAATACAGAGTCACAGTTAAGGCATTCAGTCTAATTCTCTCCATGCCAACATAAAATACCATGATTGCAACCTTGATGTCAGATTAAATGAACCTAATTTTTAAAGACCCACTCCTACATTTTTTGATCCTGTAACATCACTACAGGTCACAATTATTTTAAGTTCATTTAATTATCTGACTTATTGAATGATCCAATTTTATTATATCTGAATTCTTTAACTAATTGTTTCACTTGGAACTTGCATCCTGTAATCATTTCTTATACAAAAGAGAGTACCAAATGAAATTGTCTTTAACAGGGAAAAAAAGAAAAGTCTGATGTATGAACCCACAAAAGTATGAACCCACAAAAATATGACTACTGCCCACAACACAGTACCGTTTTACAGCCAGATGGGAGGGGATACGTCTGACTTAATGCACGTATCTTTAGCATCTGTGTCTACAATTACTTCAGTTATTTAGACCTCCTTTAGTCAGTGAACAGCACCGGTCACTCCTGGGTGCACTTAATCTCATCTTCAAGTCGACCTCCAAACAGATCAGGAGAATTGTACCCTAAAAGCACCCATGTCTTGTAATTCACTCCAAAAGTAGCCTTGGGTGACTAGCTCATATGTACATATCTGCATTGCTGACATCTAAAGCGAGGTGAGATGATTAATTCAACTGCATTGTCCAAAAAGGCCGTACAGAGACTGATTCCCCGCTCTGTTACAAAAGTTCTGTACTACTAAGTAGTTCCCAAGAATTTCTGAATTGCGGAGATAGAAAACTGGTGTGTCGCCATCCTTTTCTATATATACATATATCATATCTTGGTTTATTCTACATGTCATACTTACATATAAGAAACCCAGCAAAGACAGGTATTCAAGAGGGGGCCCTCAAGAGAGGGCAGTGTGGTTGCTAGCTGAAGGTGGATGTTCTGTACCGAGCAGACAGCAAAGAAAAGCACTTGAAATAATGAACTGGTGAAGCAGCTGCAGTGAAGGGAACAATACAAAAATCAGTAAACCAGCACACAGGATTATGTAGAGGCTAGGAGGGAAGGGCAAGGGGCCATGTGTGAAAAGATACGAATAAGCTGGAAACTTGTTCAGTGTTATTCTTTTAAGGACCAAAAATTTTGTCGGTATTCTAAAAAGTGCTAGCGAGAGAAAAATGTCACCAACACAAAACAAGAACCATGAACTACAGCTGACTCTTGCGAGGGTGAAATAATCTATCGTTTCGTAAATGTGTTGGAGTGGGGGAAGGAAAAGAGACCATAAAAGGCTGACACAGAAAAAGCATAGCTCTTCCATCCTCCTTCCCACCAAAACTTGACGTTTTTTCCTAGAACATCAACTTCTTTTTTCTTTTTGGTTCTGCTTTTGTGTGTTTTGTTGGTTTTGATTTAACCATAGGATTGAAATTCATCTGACTGAACGCAGATGCCTACATTGTAGCTCTCTGATGCTTACTCAGTTGTATACAGCTGAGCCAGCTGCCTAGACTCCCTTTAAAGGCAACAGAGAGAGAAGCAAGCACTTCAGCTCATCCTGATTCATCTCATGCAAAGGCATGCATCTAAAATAGGACAGATGAATTTCACCCTAAAAGTGCCGGTTCATCTTCACTGATGATACAGGGACGTTAGAGTCAATTGCAGGAGTCTACACAATGAAGATCCCAAGTGAGATGATGTGGTGGGTTGACCCTGGCTGAGGGCCAGGTGCCCACCAGAGCCGCTCTATCACTCCCCTCTTTCATTAGACAGGGGAGAAAAGGTACAATGAAAAAAAACTTACGGGTCGAGATAAGGACAGGGAGAGATCATTCTCTAATTATCATCATGAGCAAAACAGACCGAACTTAGAGAGTGAATTCATCTTATTTATTACTAAGCAAAACAGAGTAGAGGAATGAGAAATAAAACCAAATCTTAAAAACACCTCCCCCGACCCCTCCCATCTTCCCGGGCTCAACTTCACTCCCGGCTTCAACCTCCGCCCCCCTCAGCGGCACAGGGGGACGGGGAGTGGGGGTTACGGTCAGTTCATCACGCGGTGTTTCTGCCGCTTCTTCATCCTCAGGGGGAGGACTCATCGTTCCCCCGCTCCAGCGTGGGGTCCCTCTCACGGGAGACAGTCCTTCACGGCCTTCTCCAACATGAGTCTCCTCCACGGGGTGCAGACCTTCAGGAGCAAACTGCTCCAGCGTGGGTCCCCCACGGGGTCACAAGTCCTGTCAGCAAACCTGCTCTGGCGTGGGCTCCTCTCTCCACGGATCCACAGGTCCTGCCAGGAGCTTGCTCCAGCGCGGGCTTCCCACGGGGTCACAGCCTCCTTCAGGTGTCTCCACCTGCTCCAGCGTGGGGTCCTCCACGGGCTGCAGGTGGAATCTCTACACCCCCTCATCCTCCCTCCATGGGCTGCAGGGGAACAGCCTGCTTCACCATGGTCTTCACCACGGGCTGCAGGGGGATCTTGCTCCGGCGCCTGGAGCACCTCCTCCCCCTCCTTCTTCACTGACCTTGGTGTCTGCAGATGTTCTTACATCTTCTCACTCCTCTCTCTGGCTGCAAAAGCGCTCTCTAACTGTTTTTGTCTTTCTTAAATATGTTATCACAGAGGAGCTGATTGGCTCGGCCTTGGCCAGCGGCGGGTCCGTCTAGGAGCCGGCTGGCATTGGCTCTATCAGACACAGGGGTAGCTTCTAGCAGCTTCTCACAGAAGCCACCCCTGTAGCCCCCCCGCTACCAAAACCTTGCCACGCAAAACCAACACAGATGATATGAATCCCTCTGAAGATATTTTATCCTGCAACTTAGAAAACGTGAAAGCGTAAACAGTGCAAAAAAACCTCCCTGAGTTTGCGAAGTCTGAGACAGCATCTTGTAGGCTCACCTATCCATTTATCTTACATAACGCCAAATATCAGGAATAATAATTACACAGACCTCAATATATCTCTTTTTCACTGAATGTCCACCTTGCCATCCCTGTTTAAGAATGAAAGCTGTTTATTTTTATTTAGTTCAGAACGATCCCTTTTGTGACATAAAAACTAAAATCAGGAAGTATGCTGGTATGAGTAACACCATCATGGTATCCAAGGTGTAAGGAGGGAGTGAAGTGCTGAGGAGAGGAGCATTGGACTACCAACAAAAAATATATAACTGAATTTCTAAAAAATAAAAATAAAATATACGTCCATTTTCCACAAAACCTCCGCCCATCCATTTTGCTGCTTCTTCTCTCATTTAAAAAAAAAAAAAATCCAACTAAACCCAACATTGAATACAGGTGATTTATTAACATTCTTCTATTGTGCAGTAGTCAGTTCAAAATCAGTCTTGATTAATATGTAATAGCACCACTTGTTTTCAAATACAATGGGACACAGATAGGAGGCCTACAGTTATTTTTCTGCATGCTGGTATCCCTGCAATTCAGGATTAGGGTTACTTTCTCTCTAACTATGGCAATGTGAGTTACTCTACCCTCTATCTCAATTACACTAGATTTTATTCATACAATTGTTAGAGCTATTATTATCAATAATGTCTTATAATCGCTTTCATCTTCATCGATTAAAACAAGGCTCAGACCACATAGAGGCATTCACAAAGGTACCATTCCTTCATAAAAAGCTCCTGATTTAAGATGAGAATCACTACACAAAGTTGGATGGCTATTAATATGTACCTGATATATACTAGTATTCTTTTTTTTAATGAATCAGTTACACTATATGTACATTAAAAAGTTCCCTCCTTAAACTATTTACCCTGAGCTATAGGCGAGGTGCCTTATCAAAGCCTTTTTTTAAATCCAGTGTCTGCTAACTCCCCCCAAGAATGCCAACTGGTTAGTGAGAGAGAATCTCCCTCTGCAACAGCTACGTGCAGGCAAGACCAAAACATGTATCCATGTGCTCAGTTACCTTACTCATTATATCCTTTGGAGACTCCACCTCGCTGGAGAAGGAAGTCAAACTCACCAGCCAATAGCTCCCAGGACCTCCCCTGGAGCCCATTCTGTATATGTGCACAGTTCTCTGGCACAGTGGCCATTTGTACGGATAGTCTACATCACATTGCCGGAAGGATTGTCTACGTCACTGCAGCTCCACATCTGGTAACCTTCAGAAGGTGTAGGTGGATGCCACTCAGCTCTGTAGACTTCCTAACAACTAATTCAGCTCTTTTAGTTAGTGTTTCCCATATATCTACCTGAAATTGATAGTACCTGCAACCTATCTGTTACGAAGAATAAACCGAGCATGGGAATCAACTCATTCTTCAGCAGGAAAGCCCAATACAACTAATTCACTGCACTTCTTTGCTATATGCTTAAAAATCTGAGTCCCCCTTTTACACTTTAGCCATGACATGGCTCCGCACCCAGTAAGACAGAACCATACCTGCTGTATATACTCAAGTAAGGCATAAACTATCTTAGCAGAATCACTTAAGATCACGAAAAACTTTCAAATTTTGGCTAATGTGTTTTGAATAATGGTTGAAATGTATCTTTTCTTCATGCCACGTGCTGAAGAAAGATTTTTTTAGAACTGCTAATGTAATAAAAGCAGCATACGAGTTGGGGTTTTTTTCTAAAAAATGTTGAACATATTTTTACAGTACTCTGTCAAATAGCAGACTAAGGGCATCCACAATCAAATGGGTTCTTAAGTAAATGAGTATAATTTCATTTCAGTTCAAAGTTCCTGAATTCATACATTATTCTTTATTTCTGAAAATCTTAGATAATTCTGTGATTCTAAGTTCATTTCAAATATTAGAAGAGCATGTTACCAAGCACTCATACAAAGAATGCACATTTGCACATTATTTTTGTAATGTGAATACTAGCCAACAAGTAATATCCAAGTCACGTTTTCCAAAACAATCATTCTTTGTTGGTACTAAGCAACCACAGCTGGATGCCCCATGAAATTTAGCTTATTGGGAAAAACACAGCATGAATTAAAGTGAAAGAACAATGTACATCAAACATGTAGCAAAAATGTGACATTTAAAAAAGAACTCTTATATAGAATTAAAAACCAAAATGAAATCTGTCAAATCCTGGAGAAATTTAACACAAAAAATATGTTTTGACTAAGTTACATCTGCAGAATTTGATCAAATGCAGATACAGAATAGTGCATATGTGTGTAAATGAATTATTTAAAAACTTGGTCAACTGAACTGCTGTGTAACATGACATGTAGCGCACTGAATTAACTGAACTGTTACCCACAGCACGTTAAAGAGGAGGACCAAGACATGGGAGAAGTCTGTCTGTAATGTCTGTTGAGTGACTGGTGTGACCTTAAGCAAATCAATGGACTTCCCTCAGTTCTCCTGTAAGAACAACTGAAATCTGGGTAACCACTTTCGAATCGAGGCATTGCATTTAAACTGTGCTTCCTTAAGCAAATATATTCACCACACATTCTTGCTTTTTCCCTTTCTCCCCAAGAGAAGTCCAACTATTCCTCAGCTCCCACTCAGAAGGTCATGCTGAAATGTATTTTACCTTCCTACCTTTGTAATCTGAACCATCTTTCATAGTATATGGCCTTACCCTGATCGTCATGGAACAAGAGTGTCCTGTTCATGCCATCAGTTATAACATGGTACTGTGGCAGACTCCTGAGAGACCTTCGCTAACGTCCTCCTATCGAGCTGTAAAAGCAGAGATAATTGCAAAGCCTTCTCTGGAATTCTTCAGCTGTCTCTATCCAAAATATCTCATCTCTGGGAACTGCAGAAGTACTCACTGAGAAATTCTTTTCAGGGAATTAATTAGACTGTATCATGAATCACCAGCACTAAATCCCTCTTTCATTTTCAGATATTGAGCACTGTAACACACCAGTTTGGCTGTTTTCTATATTCTTCAACAGCACCTCCAAATACTACAAGGAAAATGAAACTTAGTGCGTGTGAATTTGATGGGTGTGAGTGCTTCCTTTTTTGATTAGGATAACAGAATGTATATGTTTAAAAAAGCAAACATGTGCCTATGATTTCCTTCCTATGGCAGGAATGTAAAATGTTCAAATGAATTCCTAGAGGCTTTCCCTTTGGAAAACCACATAAAAGCCATAAGAAGAAGGAAGGAAGGAAGGAAGGAGACAGGTATATGCAGACGATGCAGCATACTAGTAAAAAATGTGACATAAGCCTAATCCTGAAGTTCTTAGTCCGGGCCACCATTTAGTGACATACTGAAGTACCTTAAACATGTAAGCAACCCAGCTTAAATTCCACAGGTTACATACATAAAATTAACCGTATAACTACGTACCTGGCTGAATTTGGGTCTGACTGGTTTCCCTGCACTTGGTAATAAATTGTTAAAAAGTAAGGGACTACACTCATTAAAAGGAGCCCAAAAAAACTATCCCAACTTAATTTTAACAGTACAGACTAGAAAAAAAAAATCATTTAATTTATCTTCTTTGCTTTTTAAAGTAACACAGAATTTCCAAATTATATTTGCTTATCAAGCAGTGCATACTCACAAGTTAATGTGTTGTTGATACTCAGCAATAAAAA
The DNA here is from genome assembly GCF_011004875.1 of Balearica regulorum gibbericeps. Lineage (NCBI taxonomy): Eukaryota > Metazoa > Chordata > Aves > Gruiformes > Gruidae > Balearica > Balearica regulorum. The sequence goes on along the minus strand of NC_046184.1, from coordinate 41,146,842 downwards.
CAGGCTATCTTTTAGTAAAGAAATTAAACTCACACTATTTTTAAAACTTTACGTACAGCGTGGATGAGCCAATATTTTTAAAATCAGCAAATATACCTATAAACCTGTAATGTACTGTGCTAAATCATCAAAGATGCATAAAGGCATCTTATGTTGTTTTTACAGATTGTAAGGTCATTTTTTCTGATGCCAAAACATCACTGAAAAAGCAACATTATATTCAAGGAGAGCTTTTCACTGGGAAATCATAATCATTTTCTATTCTGACAAACACAGCTGTTCTAGGGCTGGATAATACCAAAATGGTCAGATGGTAAGATGAGCTTTGGTGAAATGTTTGTCTTTTAGACATAAATTCTGTTGCAAATTTTAGGAGCACAACACAATGAACAAAATTCAGGGGTAAATGACCATAACTAATCATGTTCTTCAGGTGGATATTGTCACATCATTTTCCTTGAATAATAAAATGTATCGGTCGCCTTGAAAAAATGCTATCGGGACCCCATTTACAATAGGAGTTTTATTTGGCCTTGCTACCAAAATCTCTCTTACATGTTCTGACACCACTGACAAGGACAAAAGCACAGTACACTTTTTCATTAACTGCTTGTATGAGGAAATCTTCAAGGATGGACAAACACAAGAGGTTGACAACATTATTTACATAGATGGGCCATCATCAGAATTCAAGTAGCAAATAAACCAGCTATCTTAAAATCCACTGTATTAAGAATCTCTTGTAATAAAACTGGCTCCACAAATCCATGTTTTCCATTAGAAGTAAGGGACAAAGATTTTCCCTTTGATGATGAATACTAACAGAAGTGTTTACATGGCCAGTTACTTCACTTTAAAGAGGAAATGCCTCACTATTTCATCAACCGGTTCCGCAGAGAATCCAAAGACAAATTAAGTAAAATAAAACTCAAAATTTGTGATGATTCTCCATTGAAGACTACCTTGGGGATCAGTATGATCTCATAGCTATCTATTAAGCCAGCCAATGTGTTCTGTAGTGATATTGTACAGGACTGATGGGTTTTTAACTAGAGTATTATGCCACAATAAAACAAAGATTTTAAAAGTCTATGTCTCAACACAATTTATCATTACCAATCACACACTTAATCTTATCAAAGATTGAAATCAGGTCTGTTTGACCATGTTTGTTTCCATGAAGCATGAAGATTAATATCCTTTTTTTTTTTTTTTTAGTTAACTAAATACCACATAAGAATCTCAATCCACTTGCCTAAGGCTGTTTTGCAACTAACTATAGTTAAACATGTCATTCTACTTGCTCTTTTTTAAAACCTCTTTTAAGCTTCAGAAATTATCCAGTACTTAAACATACCTTTAAAAAACAAGAACAACAAAAAATCAGTGTGTCAGAGATTGGTCCAGACTCTCCTCCTGAATAGAGGTCCTGCAGAATCGTGTTTTGATCAAAATATTGGTCATATTTTTATGTCAAGTTGGGTTTTTTTTTTCCTTTTACTCTATTTCATTACCTCCAGTTTATTTACTATTTTCAATTCTTACAATTTGTTCCAAGTTACTTTAACATTTGTAATTGTTGCTCTTGTTTTACTGATTGGAACTAGTACGTGTGCCAGCAAAAGTTACCCCTTGCCTTCACTCTGGCATATTTGCTTTTTGGAGTCCTTCAGGCAAAAAAATGGAAACTACCTGTAGAGGCTTAAGAAGGTACTTTCTGCTTTGTCCTTTTCTGAAAATTACCATTACAAAGCAGAGCCAGAGAATGGTAGTGTGTTTCAGGAACTCTCGTGCAGAGGCTGGTACTTCTGTGTACATCCACTTTTATTAACGCTTTGTTTTACTCCACGGAAACATCCAAGACATGGACACACCATTTGGTTCCCTAGGCTCCCTGTTGGGGAAAGGAGTATGAAAAATAATGTCAGGGCATAGTGTCTTCAGCCACCATTGCTATTTCTGCTTTGATCACCTCCTCCAGGCCTTGGGAGCTGCCGTTTGCTGCTGCCTTTCGATGGGGAACAGGCAGAAGAGAGTCTTGTACCACAACAGGTTGCATCTTCCCAATCGCTCTGCCTTGTGTTGGCCTGACTGAGCTATCTAGTCTAACAAGCTCTTCTTTAAAATACAATGCTTTTATTAACATTTGTGCTCCATTTTTATTATTTCAATTGAAACCCACATACAGTTCTCCTCAGCATGGGGGACGTAACGTTGCTGAAGCACTGTAGGTGCACACCTGTTTATATACCACACACAGCAGTTTCTACGTGTCTTCTTCAGAAAATACTTAGCACACGATAAAAAACATGATAAGTTAATGCCAGTTTGTTCTGAGTCAGGAAGGTGCTCTAATGCCTTATTTAAGACAGGTATTTTAAGTATCTTGAAGCACCTGCCTAATTTTACGTCCTAGCAGCCACTGGCTGGAGCGGGACAGCCTGTGTACTTCAAGTCAGGCATTCTTGGGACAGCTCTGAATTTGAACCTAAAGCCTTCACTGACTCTGAGTTTTGATGGCTTTCATATTGGAAGCAGTAATGACCTACAACCTTTTTATTTAAATGGAAAGAAACTATTTTCATTACAAGATACTTCCTCTGCTACAATGCATTACGAACAAACGGCTTCTGAATGCACCTTCTGTAATCTGGGCACTGACCTGCTGCGCTCACAAGTCATGGAACAGAAACCAGCATCACGCAGATGCACACCCAGGACATAATGGCATTCACAGATAACATCACGGCTAAATTAGTCAAGGAGAACAAAAAGCTCTCCCTTTACACTGCGGTGAGGGAGTGGGTTGTAAAGCCACCTATATTATATTGTAAGACTTCTAACTAGCTGGATACCATCTTATGTTATTGATTTAGTTAAGTGAACAATTAAAAATAAAAACCTATTTTACTATTTATAAGTATTTATGTAGTATTTCTTTCACTGTTAATAAGCTGCTCTCACTTTTCTGTGGTCATTTCATACATGCACATTGTCACAATTTCATTGCACTCATGAATTGAGTGGATTTCACACTGATACTAATCCCAGTTTTACTGGGCAGAATAGATGTTTTCTGGGGGGGTGGGGTGTTGTTTTATTTTGTTATTACAGTGCCAATAAGAACAGAAATAAAAAAGCACAAAGTTTTAAGAGAGCCTTTCCAGTGACTGCAGTTAGCCCTCCTGTTCTTCTGCATTCTTGCAGAACATGTTACCTGTAAACATTCAAAGGGAATTACACTCAAAAGGGTGAGCAAGCCACTTCTTTCAATTTTTTAAATTCTCCTTTGCAACAACTGTTATTGCAACATACAGGGAAGCTGAGCGTTTTTCTTTGTCCAAATTTTTAGTTGAACAGATTTCCTAATGCAGAACATTGCCTTTGAGGGGAGGCAAGGAGCATGGTCTCCCTTTATTACTATTAGAAATTTATCTTCCTTCCATCATTTGACAAAGAAAGCAGGAAAAAGCATTTTTAAAGCAGCAGCATACAGTTAAGAAGGAGAAGGAAATTATACACACAAAGGTTTAGGAAATAATGACTTTTTTGCATTACAAAGCCAGGGCCAGTAACTGATCTCACTGTTGAAGTTAATTTTGTTTACAGGGAGGAAAAAAAAGGAATATTCTTCCCTATTCCAGTCATCCTCTTCCTTGTTTTGATGATTGTTTGTCACTTGCCAAGACATATTCTACTGGGGTTACTTTTATAGTTACGCTCCATCATACTGGTCTTGCCTGCTCTGATTGCTGCCAGAATCTTCAACCAGCACACTTCAAAGCATGCAGCAGGCTGACGGAAACTACTTCAGATATTATCTAGCTCTCTACAGTGTCCTTGGTGCCCTTTCATCCCTTCTCTTATCTGGCTGTGACTGCTCGTCTAGGGCTATGACTCCTTTAGTTCTGTCTGGGATCTCTCTCCCTCACGCCGTTCTGGGTCTGGCTGCTCCCTTGGAGATGCAGCTGTCTTGTTTCTCCATTTTATTACAGCCGGTTGTTCCTTGCTGATTGTTGCTCCTCGTGTTATTCTTGCTGCACTCTCTCCTCCTCTGTTGATGCAGCTCTCCAGGGCTATGATTCCTGCTGTCAGTTATTTCTGGTATGGAAAGGCTGTCACGCTTTTTGCTTTGATTTAACAATTCTCAGATCCACTCTTGTGTTCAACAGGCTATATTTCCTGCTCCACTTGGGATATAACCACTTTTCCCGTCATCGTGGGAGGACACTATCTCACTTCCAGCTGCACTAGGAAGACATATCCACTCTCTGATGTAACTTGAGAGCCTTGAATCATCTATTAGTACTGTTTATTAATGAACTATCACGACTTCTCATTTTTCTCTACATATTTGTGGCCCTACTGGAGGATGACACACTCCTATCTGGAGAGTGACTAGTAAGATGCTTTTGAAAGAGGCAAAACATTACCCTCAACAGCTTAAGTGGAGAAACATTGTGTGCTGTTTCACTCTGCCTGTGGGATTATCTGAATACCATTCTTCAGGGGTTTATGCCATGATATTTCTTAACAAGTGCAATCACCGAGGACAAGAAAGTGAAAATGAAAAATATATTCAGCTCCAAGACAATTAAATAGAACAATTTCAATGGTCATCTCTGTAGTGTATAGAAAGAGTAAAAGAGGCATATCTTTAAAATGACAGCTGAGTGTCTAGCAGAGATGGGCACTTTAACGGTGTCTAATTGATTTATGCCATATTGATGACAGTAAAGACAATGAAATGGCAATGACATTCTATGACTGTCATCTCACTGAACAAAAATTAGATGGGAGAAAGTTTCATCATTCAAATATCGTGCAGAAAATTGTGAAGAGAGTAAACAGATCACATGGACAATTCGAAGTCCCACGGAGCACAAGGTGGACATTTAAAAAAAAATTAAAAGAGAATGAAAAAAAAAATACCAAAATTTTGGGAAAAGACACATAGTGCTAGACTGTTTAAAAAAGAACATTTGATTTAAGACAGTAGAAAAGTCCTCACTGACGTTCCTGATCCAAAGTTCACTAGAGTCAAGAGAAAAAAATTCCAAGAACTTAATACTTGACAGCAATTTAAAAAATAAGCAGCAAACAACCAAAAAGCCATCCCAAAACACCAGCAGCAACATCCCTCCAGCATGGGCTAGTTGTGTAAGGAGGGCTTTGAGGCACATGAAAATATCTGAGCACATGTCTGAGCAGGTAAAAGCCTTCAGTATAACAGCTTGGATTTTATCGACATACCATTCATCACAGTAGTTATATTGGCAGACACTAGAGAGATAGAAGGATAGGGAAATCTTCTAGCTATCTAATAAACGAGCTTGTTTCCCTAGTTGATTTTAAGTGCAAGCTATGCATGCATGCATACAAGGTTACATAGGAATGAAACAATGTGAGATCTACAACATGTTAAATTTGCTCTAATTTATCCTCAGAAGGAAACAGTGTCAGGTATTTGGAGGAAGGTACAGAAACAGTGAAAAAAGTAGCTATGACATCAGTCATGAAAGTTTTTTTCCTATTAGATTGTTTGTATCTAAAACAAAAGGATGAATGGTTACACAGAATAGCAGACAAATTATCAGACAGGAAAACTAAGACCTCATGGGTGAAAGAGTTGGTCTTTTAATTTCTTCACCTATGAAAGTGTGTCAGTAAATTCTTCCATTGCCATTCCTCACAGTGGTTTGCTAGATCTGGTAAATGGGTTTAAAATGTGCAGGATTGGGCCCCACTATGAACACATTCGGTGTCACCCAGGGTTCAGGAGAGCTGGCTGGCCATCAGAGAGGCTGAGTGAAGATGCAGTCGTGTCCACTGGGCATGGCCCCCCGCTACACTGAAAAAGGAACCTTTAAATGGACAGGTACAAGACAGAGATTGTACTCTAATCTGCACAGAAAACAGAGTGATCCTATTAGCCTGCATAAAATAGCTAACAGTATACAGATGTGTCCTACTGTCCTATTTGTCATTTCAATGTAAATGAAAATTACTTAATGTTTGCAAAGTGTTCATAAGATGAAAAGATAAGTGTCAAGTATTACAGTTTACTGTGTGATATTACTATTATCATATTAATTAGAAAAAATAATTAGCTTGAAATATTAAGATGCTGATGTGAGATAGGCCTCTGAACCTATCGAGGTTCAGCTATCACCAGCAAACATATGACTGAAACATTTAAACAATGAGAATACTTCAGTATGCTAAAAGCTGCTGGCTATTATAGCTTAATTGACCAAGAGTAATGTTTTCAAAGCCAGCTAAGGGATTTTTGAAAATGTTACTTGGGCTCTTGACCAACTCCAGCATTTTAAAATGTTTTCCTGAGTATTTTGTGTTTGCTTATTACATTCCATACCTATTACATGGACACATACACACACGCTCTCATTCGCCCATCCTTAAAGGCATAAGATCCTTTCATGGAAGAGGATCAAGTTAAAGTTATTGCTGTCTGGGAATAACTGATGACTACAAGAGAGGATACACCTCTTCTTTAGCCCAGAATGAGCACTGGATAAACTGGAGGCTCGGTAGCAAGTCAGTGCTGTGCTGCTGCTGTCTTGCTACAGTCTGATGTTAGGCAGCCAATGACGCAGAAGAAAAGATTATCAAACGCGAAGGCAACAGTCAAAAGACTCTTGTAACTGAATCATCAGCAGAGAGCTCCAGTACAGCCTCACAGCAGAATGCTGCAGGCACCAGCCTCTGCGTCACACATCAGTCACGACAGTAGGGCACAGCATTACATCATACCAAGCAGCACAGAATAATCATGTGATACGATGGAAACCACCAGCTTTTCGGCCATATGGCAACAGCCACCTCAGTCATATGATGGAGAAGGTGGAATTGTGCAGCCCTCTCATTCCTCCACAGAAGCTGTTCAGTCCCAAAGCTGGCCCAAAGGCTTTCTGGTCATTGAAATACAATTTGAAGTTGCCTGAATTTAATACATACTCCTTCACCACCTCAGAAGGCAGTTCCTCCACTCTCACTGGTCAGCAATGATTTCAGAGTTTTCGCTAGCTGACAGAAAAATTCTCATGCATAGAAAAAACATAAAAAACTTTACATTTAACTTTAGCACTTGACAAGTTTTCTAGAGTTTCAACTACACATCCTTCCGCTTTTTAAAGCATCTAACACAATACAGATACTGCCACAAAATAAACAGTAATAAAAACCCCCAAAATCTTCTTGCTGAATTCTGACAGCCTCCCAAGTTTATTTACAACATTTAATAACCCTGAATGTGTTGAATGTAATTGGCTAAAATCACTGTAGTATATTCCACACAAATTAAAGTTTCACAACCAGTAGCCACTGTAGTGTACATATTTTTACAACAGGTATTTGTTTTACAGATGGAACATGATCTTCTAATAGCTACTGACACAGCTATGTATAGAGATAGATAGGTTTAATTAGTCTTACCTTTTTATAGGCAATCCAGTCAAACACCCTGTCAATGTCTGTGGCTTGCTGCACCTCCTGGGATACTGGATGTGAACTGGTCAAACCATCCAGCAACATCACTTCATGCAGGACATCTGTCAGAAATCTCTGCTTTTCCTGAAATACAGCACATGCAGTAGTATGGCAGACAAATACACACTTACAACAATACAGAATTGATGCACAGTTATCAGAGGCAGTTGATTAATATGACAATGATGGAAATCAAGGATGAAAATCAGACCTTCTGGTTTGAATGGAAGCCACCATGACCTCCTACAATCTTGAACGTGTATATGGAATAGACTCTGACTTGAGATCTTTTGCTGCAATGAAACTTGACTGAAATTAAATTAAAGGCTATTAAATGAATCAAAATGTATCTGTAGGTGCAGACTGCAATTCTGATTATGATTATTCATTCACAGTTATGAGGGGTGGGGACAGAGGCAAAATGGTGTAGCCTTTGATCACAAAAATGTAAGGATGCTACGAGTCATTGAGGTCATTGCACATGTAGGTATGAAAACTTCGGACAGAGATGGAGAAATACAATTATTACTGCTTTATTTAGTGAAGTTTAAGTCACTCGGCTCTTAGTGCCAAGTTCACATGGCAGGTTGACATGGGACAGGACAATGGAGAGAGCCCACAGCAGTGCCACAGCAGGTGCCTGCATTGTCTTCCATAATTCTGGTATAGAAATCCTTCCTCCACAAGAGCTTGTGAGCTCTACTTCCATCTAACTTCCATCTGAAGGAAACCATTATTACCTCTCTTTACAAGTGGGACAATAGCTGCATGTAGAAGTTAAATGACAAAGTCACAGCTACATCAGAAGCACTTACAAACCCAAACCACATCCAACATACTAATTTCTTTCCATACCTTCTACAAATCTATAAATATGGGTTGCAGAGGTATGTCAAAACTGCTGCATATTTACTCTGGCAGTAACATTAATTAAATGTTCATGTATACTCTATGAACTGTGCTGCACTCACTTTTACAGTGCAACTAGATGGGACTTTCTCAGCTGAGAAATGACATGCCTTAAAAACTCCTCATATTGCATTCATATAGATGTCTCTAATCCAAAAGACTGTGTCAGGAAAGAAGAGCTTCATTTACTTGTTTTTTCAAGTCATAAATAAACGCAAAGAGTGAATTAAAAATTATGGAACATTTAAATAAGCTTTTTTCACCCTGAAATGGCGTACCTCAAACTTTATCTAAATTACAACAGTTCCTGAATTAATGTCAACCTAGTGCCATAATATAAAGAAACTCTAGGGAATGCTGCATTTTTTTTCAAAAGCCACCTTAATGTCCACAAATAAAATAACCACACAATTACATAATAAATTCTATGTTTAATTTCTTGGGTGGCAAGGTTTTGGTATCAATGTGTTAATTTAAATTATATTTATAAGACAGTTGAAAAGCTCTTCCAGTGCTGATCCATCTGGAAATAAACCTTTATGTTAAAATTCATTAGAGCACAAGAAATGTACCTTGAGCTGATTGTATATTCAGGCAATTAAAAACACGGGATGCAGGAAAGCCAATTACCCAACACACTCTTAGTGTTCTCAGCTGGCTGCATGAGGTAAGGTTTGTGAAGGGAAAAGTAATGTCTTGTTCATATTATTGTTCATTTCCAAATTTTCTCAGGCATACACAGTAACTGCCCTTTTTTTATGGGGAAAAAAAAAAAAGGTGTAGGGAAACAATTATTATGACAGTCCTACTCAGGGGAAAACTGCAGAGGTGTAAAGGATTGTAGATGCTTTGGTTACACCTCACTCACATTCTCCATTAGTCGGTAACAGAGCCCCAATTTCATCAGATGTATGATATGTAATACATACAGGTAACAGCACACCTGTCTCCAAATTCAAGTTTGCATACCACAATAGACAAACAGTTGTGGGAGTGGATTGCTACTGTTTGGAATCAACTCATTAAAAACACCCTTGTTAATCACAAATTAATACTTTAAATACAGAATATGGAATCAAGAAAACCAGCACGTAGGAAACATAAAGTGAAGCTATAAGAATACAAAAGATATAAAAAGGACAGGCTATATTTTGGTTTTCTGTTTGTTTCTTTAGCTATCTCCTGAAGGGCTGAAAAGGAGCATTTTAGATTCATGATCACTCATTCAAATTACCATAGCTGAAAAGTCTTCCTTGAAATTTATGGCAGACCGTCACACTGCAATACAACCGGAATAGCTAGTATGCCTCCACACATGTAAACCTGCATTTTAGTGAGAATTAAGAAGGCTTTTCACCTATAAAGCTAAATACATTGAACTAATAGGATTTCCAAAACATTCCCAACTTTTCCCTTTAGTACGAAACCTCTGAGCACAGATTTCACTCAAATATGACTCCAGCGGGACACAGAGAGAGCAAGAGAGAGGAGTTTGCTGGTTGACAGGGGGCCTGCAGCTTAAAAAGGCAACAGGAAACAGATACGCAGAAAGAAACTAAAACTGCCTTAATTATGTTGAAGAAACTCTACCTCAGCTATCAAAGTCCTATCAGCACAGTAAGGGGAAAAGGCCAACAGGTGACCAAACTGCTTATACTGATGGAAGAGGGGCTTTCCATTTGTTAGTTACTTTACCCTACGCAGTACGGTGGAATTGATCTGTTTTAATACGATACCTACAGGACTAAAGAAACACCTAGCACAGAAATTGTAAAGAAAATCAATCCTGGAATGCATTTAACGAGGCCAGTGAGCTGTCAACATGGCAGGTGACAGGTTTGTAGCTAGACATGAAACAATGAAAAAATGTTGTTCAAGATAACCCTCCTTCGAGAGAGTTCAACTGCAAGAGAAAAGCCAGAGACTGTGATCCGCCTGCAAGGAAAAGAGGGCTTCGGGTGAGTCCTGAAGCTTTGCTTGGAAAGTGTCTGTAGCTGCATCGAAGAGCAATGCTGTGCCGTGCTAACACAGGGCCAGGGCTCTGAGCAGGAGTTGGCAGGGCAGAGCAGAAGCCTAGTCTGAAATGTGCTTCCACTCAAATTTGTGCCTTTCTTTAAAGGCAAGCAGGAAGCCCCTCTGCTCCTTATCTTTCTACTGCCCACTTGGAGTCCTCTGTCCTCATCTCCCCTCCTCAGAGCCCTCCTCAAACTGTGGATAGTCAAAGTTGGGGAGACCAGACTTGTGTTGAGGAGGAAAGACATGTCAATTATTTCTGGTTACTTTCCCTCTTACTCTTGAGAAAGGTGCAGGGACTGAAGTGCTGTTATCTGATGAACACACCTTTCAAAGATTTAAATTTTCGGATTATTTCCCAAACATCTGTGGTCACAAGATTCAAGTATTTGTCTCTTCATAGGAATGACTTCTTTTAATCCTCACCAATAAAACCCTCTCTGTTTGGTACAAGGTTGTCCTGAAAGACCTACCCTTCTCTGCGCTCTTCCCTCCTTAGCCAACATTTAACCATTGTGAAAATTCAAATTTCACTGCTTTGGGTAAAAGTAGCACAAATGCTACAGGTAACAGGGTCAGAAACCTTCCACGTATAGCAATTCTTCCACATTAAGGAAATAGTCTGGAGATTTTTAAATGTGGATCTGTAGTGTTTACCATTCCACAGCAAAAAAGAATCAGGAATAAGAAACCGGCTAACCACAAGAAAGCTTTCTGGTTCTGGTTTATTTTCACCATGTTCTAGGGAGGAAAGTTTATGGAAAGGTAGTGGTCACTCTCTGTGTATTATTTTCCAACAGGATGTCCACCATTCAACTAGTCTACATCTAAATGGAAAGAAAGCAATAATGAAATAACATTTTTTGGCAGAAAAGACTGTACTTTCAAGAACCATTAAAAATTTATTGGGCATAACACGATAACAATGATGTAATGGAAAGGGGTTGCTGCTGCTGATTTTACAGTATGATATTGAGGCATAATGTAAGAGTACAAGTTAGCATGACAATAATGTAATACTTAAAGTTAGTCATATAAAAATAATTTCTAAAAATTAATATGAAATACCAGGGAAAAGAATCAAAATGAAAAAACTGGAAAACATCCAACAGTGGAACAAAAGGAATAGCACAACGAAAGCCAAAACTGATAATTAGTATGCAGAAGAGATCAAAGGCCTCAATATTAAAGGCATCACCTTTGCTCTGGGACAGCCATTCAAACAGTTTATGGACTGAGAAATCTACATGAATAAAGCTTAATATTGGTGTGCAAATCTGCAAGTAATTTTCCTGAAAAATTTGCTGGAAAAATCTTCTCCAAAATACAGAGCTTTACTAGCCATCAGGAATACAAAGGAGGTAAATGATCTCTCATGCCTGACAAAACAAGCATTTGCAAGACACAATGCTTGGGTTTATAGGGAAAGTGCACACTAGGGAAAAAGAAATAGGGGCAAATTTTGAAAGCAGGCAAAGAACACAGCATATACACTACCAGCAGTTCACTTCTAATACAATATATTTCAGGGTGAAGCTTAACAAACTACAGAGGAATATCATCTATGAGGAAACCTAAGGTTCAGTAAAATACCTTAAGGCCAGAAAAGATCCACTGGGGGCCAAAAGCAAGTTCTTTCTGTCTACATCCTTACAAATCCTAAGTTGTTATAGCACAAGAAGTCTCCTGAGTACTTGCAAATGAAGGCAACATTTCTTTCTCTTTCTCTCTTCCCAACAGTAATTTTTTGTAAATAGTTTGAGCAGCTTACAGATTGCTTTTTTTTTTTAATTTATATCTCTGCATGTGTGCTTCAATTATGTAGTTTGTTGAAGGAGGCCTGCAACACATTCTACATTTATTAGCTGTGAATATGTCATGGTTCTGTGTCTACTTTCATAACCCTCTTTTCTGCATTTTCAGTCAAAGTTCTTGCAAAATTTCTGTCCCTGTGCTTGAGAAATTTTCACACTGACTGAAAATTTTTGCTGTTATAAAGCAACATAGATGTTGTAGAAGTTCACAGCTAAGGAAGACCAATAGCTTTGAGTATCAGCAAAGAGAATTGGGTATGTATTTTCTTCTCAATGAAGTGCCAAACCAGATATTCATGACCACCCGCTTAAGTTACCAAGCAGATGGGTAGTTGATACGGAGTTTTTAAGCAATTTCACTAGCTACTTCAACTGCTATTTCCTCTCACCACTCAGTTTTTCAGGTATAACTTTGATTTGTTGTACACCAGATCCATTATGCCAAATGTAGGCCTAAACAATGGGAGGATGCAGTACAAAGAAAGCAGCATTAGAAAGGGAAACAACACATACTGATCACAAGCACTTAAAAAAAAAAAGGCCAGTTTCACTCTCCAAGATCGTGTTTTGTCACCTTGTATGTAGCTGCCTTCACAGAAATAGAGTCATTAAGCAAACAGATGAACACAGATCCACCGTCTCCTCGTGCATTTGTCTCCAGAGCATTTTAAAACATTAGGCAACAAAGTATGAAGTTTATCCTCTAATTCAAACTCCACAGGGGGATTCTGTAGAGGAAATTAATCTCAATTCAAGAAACAGTAAATAATTTTTAAATGAAAAGTGGCTTTGAAATGTGATTGGTATACCGAGGCAACTGCTAGCAATAACTGTCAGCGGACAGCATCAATGAGAATACTTTTCAGGTGCTCTAACACTTGCTGTATGGATTTTGCACACCTAGACTCTGTTTCAACCTGAAAGCGATGCTAAGTTGTGAAAGTGAGCTAAGTTGTGAAGGAACCAAAGATGTTTTGCAGGCACACCAAAAATTACTCACCAGCTTGTGCTCCAAATAACTGCACACTGCCACAATTTTAAAATAAACAGTGGCAGCACGTTCAGGACAGCTGAAAATTTGAGAAGCAGAGTCTTTCAGTAAGGATGCCCTCAAATATGCAGATATAGCTTTGCCATTGAACTTCCCATATAAACTATTCTTCCTGATAAAGTGTGTATTCTTGTTTCAGTAGAGCTACCCTGCAGTGAGTTCTTGCCTTGAGGTAAAAGTTGCCATGAACTTTCTTGCTCAATTTTACTGAAGACAAAGTGGTTACTAATTCAAAATTATGTGAAATTCTGCCAGTTGACTGAAGTTTCTTTCTGAAACCAAAGCTTCATCTAAAACCTGAACTCAGGAGATTTGAACTCACATGACCCAAAAGCTCTCATCATAATGTCATTTTAACTGCTCTCTCAAGATGAGCAAATAATGACATGAAGAAAGAAGAGACACTAACATCCTCCAAACCTGTACTTAATCTCTTGAATAAATGTTTCATCTAAATGTTGATATTCATTTATGTCTGATCTCTAAATGTTAAGAGTTAACTACTTAAAGTTAAGAATTCCATATATTAATCCACCTTGCCAGAGCATAAAAAAAGAAACTGTGTTAAGAAAGACCATGTGGAGATGGAAATTTATTTTCTTAGTTATACGCTAAATTTAGTATAAGGATTTCTAAACTGGTATACTTTAAAAGGACTAGTAATTAGCAATCAGAAGATCTTGCAGCTTACCTTTATATATCTCTTTTTTCCTGCCAAGGTCAATTATACATGAGATTCTAGTGAATTTTACATTGAAAGCTTCCCCCATAGTTGAGTTAAAACAGAAAATATACAAGGACTGACTTCACTGAGCAGTTACTGGGGGAAAAAACACTCCATGTGGTATTAATTAAAGGCTTACTTTATACTGGCATGGGGAGCCTTTAACCAAGAAAGAAGAGATTAAAGCAGTTTTAAAAAATGAGAGGCTGAATCTCTCTCAATGCTGAGCCAGCATGATATTTATGTTGGGTTAGAAGGATCAAGCAGGCTACAGCTCAGGTCTGAAATGCCAAAATAATAATGAAATAAATCAAAAAGGCCCATGTCTTAAGTCTACTTCAAAACTTATAATGATTTTCTGGTTTTTCTATGAGTCAAACAATTCCTAAAAAACATTACAGATGGAGACAAACGCTTTAGGAGGCAATCTGAGTCAAAGCACATTAAAGATATGCATGTGTCTAATGGCCGTATTCACTTTTATTATTTCAACTGAGTCAATGAGAAAGATAGGCAATTAAAATCATTTATCAAGAATTTGGGCAGCATGTTACGTGCTGTAACTTAATATAATGAAGTTCAGTTAAATGGTTTTCTATTAACTTTTTTAGGCACAGGTAATTTCTTGCAGCGTGTATTTTTAAAACAGAAATGTTGATATGCAACCTCATTATTATTTTCAGCTGCCTCTAGTAATGGCAGGATCGTCTAGACCATGGAACCTAATAGTGTGAAGGAAGCATGGTTCAATTTAAGAAAGATGAAAGATGTCCTGCCACGTAGACACAAAGTTTTACTCCAAAGACTTTAATCGTAATTGTTTAATACTAAGAAAATTTCTGACAAATATGACCATCCTTAATTATAAAAGTAGTAAGCACACAAGAAAGTGGGAGAACATATCCCAGGGCTTCAATGGATAGAAAAGGCAAAGGATTCAAAGCTATCACTGATGTACTACACCTTGACTCATCCAATAAAGTTGTCAGCAAAGCTGACTTTGATATAATAAAGAAAAGGGAGAAGGCCTCTGGGGTCTGTGAAATGCTTTCTCAGCATCAAGCTGGGTACTGACCGCTAAAGTATTTGACGCTCGTTTGATGGATGAGAAAGAAAATTATGTGCCAGTAATTCCTGCTGTCATAGTCCTCAAAACCTACCCCAATACCAGAGACATTCAAGGACAAACATGATGGTTCCTTCTACCAGAAAATAAGAAGGCAAAAGATCAGTCAATAAATTCCTGGATCTGTAAGCCTCAGTTGAATTCCTTCCTTTACAAAGCCACATACAAAGGACTTCAGGATAATGAGAGAAACAAGCAGAGAGGAAGATGAAATATATAGTTGCAAACGGGTCTCTGAAAGGAGGAAGGTGAGCAGGGTAGATGAGATAACTCAGGGCTGTGAAGTGGAAATTACCAGCATGTAGTTTTCTGCTGTAATTTTCTCTTTTCTCTGATCCTAAACCAGCAGAGGCACCTTCCACAGAGGTGAGATTACCTTGTTGTATCAGTCATAAGATCTTACAGCTCAAGAACTCACATCCAGCTGCTGATGCTTTTTGATGGCATGGAGAGACAACCAAACAGTTATACGGTAAGCCTTTAATACTGACACCTCATCTCTTTCTAAGTGATGAAATAGCAACAGCTAGGGGATTCACATGCAGATGACTACTCTAAGTACACATGATCAAGCAAAATTCTCTGATCTCTGGAGAGAAGAGTCTATAGTGCCAGCTTTCTTTTTAAAACCATCCTAACACAGAAACTTCCAAGACCTTGAAGAATGAGATTTAAGAATAAGACATTTCAGAGTAAGAATTTCAAAAAACTCTTAATTTGGGGAATAGGCAAGCAAGAGGCTGAAATGGGAAGAATGGTGAATTCATTTCCATGGCAAGTGTCTAATGACTGTGTACTAGGAACATATTTCCTGCAAAATCAAAGGTAGCTTCACCTTCCAGAGGTAAAACGTAACATGCAGGGACTTATTTTTTGGCTGAAGGAAAGAAATGAGAATTTCTAGCTTTGATCTGAAGTAACTGAATTTTTAAAAGGATATTAAGACCAGTGGTGGAACCATGAAGGACCTCAGTATAGAAAGATCACTTTCCTGTTTTAAAACCAGCAAAACTTCATCCACTTACTTACTCAGGAGAGTTCTGATGTATCTTATATTAACTATAATGGATAATGGACACCTCCATCAGAATGACTCTGTTCATTCTGTTCTTCATCCAAAATTTTAATAGGAGGATCCAGTGCATAAGGGTTAGGTAGGTAGGGTTTTGATAAGCAGCACAGAGTCTAGTTGGAAGCCTGTAGCTAGCGGTCCGCCCCAGGAGTTCAACATATACACCAGGGACCTGGGCGAGGGGACAGAGTGTACCCTCAGCAAGTTTGTGGATGATACTAAACCAGGAGTGTGGCTGATACAGGAGAAGGCTGTGATGCCATTCAGTGAGACCTGGACAGGCTGGAGAGCTGGGTGGAGAGGAACCTAATGAAATTCAACAAAGGCAAGTGTAGGGTCCTGCACCTAGGGAGGAATAACCCCAAGCACCAGTACAGGTTAGGGACCTACCTGCTGGGAAGCAGCTCTGCGGATAAGGACCTGGGAGTCCTGGTGGATGTCAAGCTCTCCATGAGCCAGCAATGTGCCCTCGTGGCCAAGAACGCCAATGGTATCCTGGGGTGCATTAAGAAGAGTGTGGCCAGCAGGTCGAGGGAGGTTCTCCTCTCCCTCTACTCTGCCCTGGTGAGGCCACATCTGGAGTTCTGTGTCCCGTTCTGGGCCCCGCAGTTCAAGAAAGACAGGGAACTACTGCAGAGAGTCCAGCGGAGGGCTACAAGGATGATTAGGGGACTGGAGCATCTCTCGTATGAAGAAAGGCTGAGAGAGCTGGGTCTGTTTAGGCTGGAGAAGAGAAGACTGAGAGGGGATCTCATCAATGCTTTTAAATATCTAAAGGGCCAGTGTCAAGAGGATGGGGCCAGATTCTTCTCAATGGTGCCCAGTGACAGGACCAGGGGCAATGGGCACAAACTGGAACACAGAAAGTTCCATCTCAACATGAGAAAAAACTTCTTCACTTTGAGCACTGGAACAGGCTGCCCAGAGAGGTTGTGGAGTCTCCTTCTCTGCAGATACTCAAAACCCACCTGGACGTGATCCTGTGCAACCTGCTCTAGGTGATCCTGCTTTAGCAGGGGGGTTGGACTAGATGATCTCCAGAGGTCCCTTCCAACCCCTACCATTGTGTGATTCTATGATTTCAGAACTACAAGAGAAAGAAGTTAACTGTCTAACTTTCACAATGCTTTAGAAAGAAAGAGGATTTTGGCATATTACTCTTTGTTTTCCTGATGCAAAGAGCTGTGGTATCATATACCATCATATACATCTTTTATTTTTATTTCACAGGTATGAATTACTGCTGACAAAAAACCACCCAGAATGTTGGAATATTGCTCTGTTAAACCATCATTACAGAAAATAAGGTTTGTAGTTCTTGTGTTTGCAACTGATTCATGAAGTTTGTATTGTATCCTTCACTTAAAAAAAAAAAAAAAGTTGTTTGGAACATCTTTCCTTTTATAAATACTCGCTTTTTAGTTTTTCAAGTTTACAAATGTCAGTATGATCTAAACAGCAAATGTGCTTTATATCAATAACAAAAATATCCAGCAAGTCAAATTCCAGTAACTGTAACTGTTGCTTCCTCTTCCTATAATCTCTGTAAAAAGGCTAAAACTTCAGAATATTGATTCCTACTCTAGTCTGCAAAAGAATGCAGCATGTTTAAATCATTAACTCCTCAAGTGTTCCATCTTGCCTCCAATTTTCTAATTATTTAAATATGCCAGTATGGTTATTTTTATATCAAAGGCCAATGATATCCAAAGCCTTATGAAAAGTTTATGTCTACCTTCTTTTTAATTTAAGGAAAAACTTGACAGATTAATAATTTTTCAGGCACAGCAATATTACTGTAGTTAACTCTAATTTATGCAGCACGTCTGATTTCCCAGTTTAACTGTCATACCTTGTTCAACCCGTTCGTTTTGCCTGTATTCCGCTAAGATGCCAGAATTTCACGTGATGGGCATGTCATTTGCATAACAGTGAACATTATATTCATGCCACAGAAATCTCAAGTAAATATTCTATATTCCAAATCACTTCTAAAGCAAAGTTATTCTGGATTTGTTAAATTGATTATGTGAAGAACAAATGAGTGATGATTTGAAGATAAAATTCAGTGTATAAACGTTGTCATCTATGACATTTCACTATGCTAAAATCATAAAGGCCTGCCAGATTTCATTGCATTCATAATTAGAATGATTACATTGTAATTCAGGATGTGTTTTTCACAAAGACGAAGAGAATGAGTTTTAATACAGCCAAAGCCAGGTAAAACGAACAAGCCTACCAATGCAAGACAGATGTCAATTCAGATAAAGTTTATTTTCCTTTTCATAATGCAATTATGAACCAAAATTGACACCTGAAAGAAAAAATTTAAATACTGCAAAGAATGCAAACTTCACAAGAAGCGAACCTATAGCAAGAGTACTGTATACAACTATTTCAAAAAATTAGCTTTAACTCATAATTATAGCATCTTCATTTCATGGCAAACAAAAATGAATAGGATAATACTCCATAAATCTCTGAGAAATGACAAAAAACATTTCAGAAGTTAGTGTGCAAAACTTTAAGCAAAACATTCAAGCTACAACAAATCTCCAGCAGGCAATCTGTATTTATAATAAATATTTTGCCATATAATTAAACCTGTGTAAACACAAGAGGCTAGCAAACAGAAGAATTTCTATAAAGTACAATGAAGTCTATATAGCAATCTTAAACATGGTCTTACACACAATGTCCTTGTCCTGAGGTTTTGCTCCTATCTCTCATTTTTCTTATAAGCATATTTGTAGACTACAGCAGTTTATATAAACCGGGACCTGGCATGATATGATATATGATATGATATGATATGATATGATATGATATGATATGACATGACAGAAAGACTCCAAAAGAATGTCCCAGCACAGTCTTCCCAGTTCACCCTCAGAGAGAGATCCAGTATTTGTCCATCAGTTCACAAAGCATGTTCAACTGTGTACAGCTGGAAGTCGTACTTAAGCCTAGATTCTCAATTAATTTCCCCCATGTCAATGTAGTACGTACTGCTAGATGGCAAATTGATGGCAAAATAATAGCAGAAAGATAAAAAGAGTAAACTTAGAGATAGAAGAACAGACTACTGTAAGAAAAAATATGCTCAGTTTTACAGTATGTTTTAGCCAAGTATTTCTTTCCAATTCATTTTGGGTTTGTGGATAAAATTCAATATTCTGAATATTTTCAAAAATGGTCCATGTTAAATTATAACTGCCTTAATCCAAAATGTTTCTGAGCAGAGAGACAGTAGTTATTTTAACGTTGGGTTATGATAGACATGACCTTATTTCTTTTGTAATAAAATGCAGATAACAGTTTTGGAATGCTGTCAAATTATTTCACAGCTAGTGATTTTGCTTTATTGGACATCTGATACTTGCATGCATCATTTGGTGTTTTTCAGCAGTCCCTGTCTATAACAAAAGCAGGAGTATAACAGCAAAGCAACTCTTCTGTCAAGTCTCCAAATTAACAAAATAAAACTCACTTACCATGTTCCATCCTGGGTAGAGGTAGTCTGTCCCAACAAATTCAAAATAGTGAGCAAAACCTTCTTTCAACCACACATCCTCCCACCAAACTGGAGTCACAAGGTCACCAAACCACTGCAAAGAAAGATCAAATAAACAACCTTTAGGAAACCATGTTTGCATACGTCTCATTTATACAGAAGACATTCTTCACAAGTTTTAATAAAAACAGTAGTATGTACCACCCACTGAAACCCTGAAAACAGTAACTTTTTTTCATGTACTAATGAATTAAGCCTTTACAGGATGCACAAGTTACTGAAGAAAACATTAGAAAAGAACAAGCAGGGAAAAAGAAGCATTGAGGAGAGTATTCATAGTGTCTACTTTAGTTATCTACGGCAGATGCTCACCCAGGTTTAAGGGACTAACATATGCAATGGACAGAAAAAGGCTTCTAACTCAAGCAATCTGATTCATTACCTAGAAACTACACTATGTATAGCGTGAATTTCAAAAAACTGGGAACACAGTCTCCAAAATCAAGACGTAAATTTTAGCATTTCTTCCTCCACGATGTCTGCCCACTAAGATTTACAATACTACTGATGCTCCGTTCATTGGCTGGTTTCCTAAAGAAAGCAGTTTTATGCAATCGTGCCATCTCTCTGTGAGCAGGACTCAGATGCTTAAGAGCAGCTAGTTGATGCCACAGGGATTTCAAATAGCTGGGATGATCAGTGGAAGAGGAACGAGGACAAAAAATCAAAGGAAATCAGGCATCATCAATGGATGACGGAAGGATGACCCTGTTTAAATGATTGTAATGGACCTGTGCAACCTGGATCATCGTAACACCAGTGGTAAGAGCAGAAACACATATGCTATTACAAAAACATATTTCATACTCTCTGTAGCGTCGTTTTTGCCAAAACAATATGAAAACTTTCAGTAAAATTCTCTACTACTTTTTTTCTTAATGTGATTAGAAATGAGATTAATTCATAATCAACAGAGACAATTTTGAGCTTTCATGGAGTCATAAGATCTGAAAATACACAGCAAGGGAGCAGCAAACAAGTACTCCAGAGGGAGAGACTCGTGTCAGAGCAGAGGACTTGCTGCTGACACTGTAATGAGAGTGCAGAACAAATGAAAGCAGAGCTGGCCCGTAAGCAGTTTGCTTTCATGACGGTTGGCTTATTTGAAGGCTTTGTCTGGGACCTGAAAGAAAGATCTCGCTTCTGTGCATGTCTTTGTGGAGTGAGAATAGCACCAAGGAAGAATCAGTGCTGCAACGAGGATCCATAATGAAGTGAACACAGGGGCTCCAAAGAACAGACTATGAAACTGAGATTATCAGATTGCCACACAATGTTCAGTAAACAGGATTTGAACAAAAAAATGAAGTGAAATGTGACAATGATTGTCATTGACAACGAACTTAAGAATTTAGGGAGAAAAATGGGGTTGACAAAAGTCATATTCACACACCAAGTGAAACTAAACTTAATGGACACTCAGTGATTATAATCTAGTTGAAGGCTATCAATAAAGACAGATCCTGATACTTAACTGAAAAGACAAACACTGGAAATGCACTCATATAGATAATGCACTTTTCACAATTTGAAATGTTAGAGTAGCATACTACCAGAGGAGTATGAAAGTTACATTTATATTAGAATAGGTTGATTAAATGATTTCTAATGACAAATGGACTAAACACAATAGCACAGAGTTTATTTCTTGAATTACAAGAGGACTGCTGAACAAATATGAAACCAGCAACAGTCATGGTATGTTATGACTTTTCAGAGAGAGATTTAAAAAATAGAGGTTGTAAAGTTCATAATACATCCTCCGCTGACTCAAAAAAAAATTAATAACATTAATTTATGATGTTACAAAAGAGAATTTATAATACTCCTTTGTGAGTTTTCCAGGTTTATTTATTAATGAAACAATTAAAAAGTATTTGTTTAATTATCCACCTAAAGGCAGAAGTGTTTTACAGGCATTAAAACAGCATGTGATACCAATACGAAAATGCAGGGAATTTGCTTAACTAGTCTTGGAATACTGTCAGTTATAGTTATGAATGTCAGAGAAAGAGCAGTTCCAGAGACTGTAATTAATGAAGCCAAATTTTCCAGCAGAAAGGTGCTATTATCTTCCTAGGTGTTACATGTCTGAAAGGAAAACATTAAGTAAAGCACTTCGTTTATTTAAGTAATTGTTTATTTAGTTATTTGTGTATTTGACTACGGACACTATTTGTCTGGAGTGAAGATCGTTACTTCTTTTCATTTTGGAAAAGACGAATTGAAATGTATTGATTACATAAATTTCTCATCTCCCTCAGGTATTATGTTCAGCCTGACATGCAGAAGGCACTTATTTTACAGACACACTGAAAGGACACTCTTTCCTATATGCTTTCTTTACATATTATTAAAAAAACATTGATTTAGAAATTTTTTAATTTTTTTCATGCCTCTTTAACTCAATCTGTCACACCAAGTTTTGTACTTAGGTGGGAAAACGATCACAAAAAATTATGATGCATAAATTCAAATTACTCTTTCTTCAAAGGCTGTAGGTGGGACTGATCTATGATATGCAACTAAAACTGATTAATAGCTTAACGGAATTATTTTAATAAATTATGGTAATTATTTAGAGCTATCAACTTAAGCTGCTAGAAATATTTGCATTTTGACCAATATCTCATTTGTGCTTTGAGGCTTGGAGGAGAAGGTTTTATGCTGAAAGACTCCTTCTTCCAATTATTATTTTTTTAATTAAATCCATAAAATGTTCTAAAAGACTACTCAAGCTGAAATATCAAGCACTAGCAACCTACGAAACGACTAAACTAAAGCTACCTGTGTAACTTTAATGTGTCCCTCCTAAAACATGTACCTAAAATAAATATCTGGTCAAGCATTACAAAGTGACCTGTGAAGAAATCTGGTGTAAAATTCTTTCTTACACACTTTTTACCTCTATTTTGACAGCCACAGAATTTCTTTGTCCTGCAATGCTGTCTCTCATTTTCTATCTGTCCTGAACACTGTGCTCAAGCATTAATACCCAGCAGGTTTCAGAATGCTGATTTTAAACAGTCATATCTAAAGGTAACAATCCCAATTCTTTAACATTCACCTCATTTTTCTAATCTTGGGAACAACATTAGCAAAGAAATTGCTGTGTTACTTTAAGTAACAAGGGTCTCATGCAGGTCAGTTTGCTACACGTTCAGACATGTTCTGTAAGTCTCAAAGTCATGGGTTTAAAATCGGGGGGAAACAGGACAATAATATAATTCTTAAAAAAAAAGAAAAATTTATTTTAGGAAAATATTTTAAGAGAGTTTGCTTTCCTCTTACCTGAAATTTTAAAAAGTCAATAAATAAAAAGTAAAACTGGAGATGTGGATTCTACTTGTGGCTGCACCAGAAGTGATTTTGGTTAATCTTTGTCATTCTACGTGTGAAGACGAGTGAAGGGGAGGAATATTCATGTGCCACCTCAGGTTAGCAGGCGAGACAATGCACAGCAAAAGAGGATGAAAAATTCAGTGCATAATTAACAATTAAAGAGTGGAGACAAGAGATCCTGGACCCAACCTGGTCTCAGTTCAATCCATTTTCAGCTAAGTGAGTATTGTTTACCGTTCCTGCTCTGTGTTATCCACAGCTAAAGTCTCCTTGAGAGGCTTCTGAGCACGGTAAGATAAAAGCAGAAAAAAATGGCTAAATAAAGACAATACTGCAATGGAGGTGCTAGATAGTGTTTTGTGGCTTCTATTTTTGGATGGTTTCTCCCTTTAAGCTTTATTTGCAGATGAACAATCCATGTTCTCTGTGACTCAATTCAGCATCTAAAAATTGGAAATAAAACTTCTTCCACCTGAATATTTTCTATCTTGTCTAGTTATCCAGTGAAGCAGCTGAGCAAGGACCTGGTCTGCATGGTACTAATACAGAAACAGCAGCAACGTGAATGGAGGAAGATACTTTAATTAAGCGAACAGCACTGGAAGTAATATTAACATAGACATCAAGTAAACTGTCTCATTTGCACTTTTAAGGTCACTTAAAAGCACTCTATGACCGCATTGCTAAAATACAGTTTTCACCAACTTTGTGATCCTCCAATATTCCCAGAACAATGTAAAAAGGCTTCGGTTGCAATGAGAATCAAATAAACAAACTTGGCAAGTTACTGATGTGATAATTGCTCACATCGGAAGTATAAATTGCTTTGGAAGTAGGGGAAATTATTAAAGCAGTGCAAGAATAACTGGAAATAATGGAATGACTTCAGAAAAAAACAAGACTTAAGCTGAACACTAGGAAAAAGTTATTGACCATCATATTTAATCAAAAGGTTTTAAGGGAAGAGGTATAACCCTGTAATCAGGAGCATTGAACCCACCACTACAAAATGCACCACACAGAAGAATCTAATACTAACAGGAGCCGGGATTTGATGACCTAATACGTGTTTTCCACACCTGATTTCTAAGGCACTGTAATTTTTCTAGCTGAACAGTGTTCTACTCTATTGTACTGCACAATAAAGAGCATATAAGAAAATCAGATGATCGTATTGAGAACAAACCAGCAATAACTTTCAATAAAAATTTCATATTGTTGTCGAGGACTTCATATTCATCGACACATTTAATGTGAAACATGAATATGAACCAAACATTATTATTTCCAGGTTCATCTACCAGAACTCCATTACAAAGGCTCCCTTTTATATGGTACTTTTTATTTGCAGAAGGTGTTAAGAATTTGCGTTGCCTTTTAAAGAATACTGTGTAAAGTCACAGATGTAAGCCATGCTGATTACACAGTAGGATTTCATTTATTTTAACCTGAAGGCTATGATTATGCCTCTTACGAGTGCAAGAAAGGGCTTCCTGCCCCTGTAGCAAATTTCTTCAATAACATTTGCATTCAACTCAATATTACTAAACACTCATAATGTGTTTAGTTTGAGATAAGAAGATGGAAGAAATGTAAAATTAATTGTAATATGGGTTTATTACAAAGTTTTCTCACTGATACAAAAGTTTCTGTACACATAAAGACTCAATTATCCACCATTAGTGAACAGAGGGTCAATTTCAAATTAAAAAAAAAAAGGATAAGAAAAAGAAAATGGAAATATGTGTACATGTAACAGAAAAAGAAGATGACTATGAAATTGATTTCAGCCAAAACATTTCTTGACGTGAACACGAAACTCAGCACGAATCTGCTATAGTTCTGCAATAAATCATTTTCTACAGTTATCAACATGTTTAGTCTACACACCAACACACTCACACACAAACACACAGAATATAATCATACAGAAGACAGGGAAGTTGTTCATTGCTACTAATTTTCTCTTTTTTCCTCATTTTCAGTCTTCCCAGTTTCTGTATCGTAGTGATGTATCTTACAGATCTCTGCCTTATTTGGACTATAGTTACAATAAAAGTTGCAACTGTCTATGTGAACAACACAAATTCATTTTCAGTTTTGGAAAAGAATGCATGGTTTCTGACATTAATACAAATATGCGAACACCTTTAATACCTGATGACATAGCTCATGTACAATGACCATGGTGACATCCAGTAGGTATGATATAGAAGAAACGCTTGGATCTAGCAGTATCCTTTGCTCCACAAAAACACTCAGTCCCCAGTTCTCCATAGCAGCATATGGATGTTTAGGCACAGCTAACAGATCTAGGAATAGAAAAAAAATATGTTAACTCCTTGTGGGAGCTACTATGCTGAAAAGCTATTATAAGTAAGGCCATAAATGATCACGAAAAGCATTTTAAATAACATACATTTTAAAACAATCACCAGAATCACCAGCTCCTACAAAACAAGGCATCTTTCAGTGTGCACTGTTGCTAGCATGCGTCCTCTGAGAACAGGACTGCCGACAGCCACCTCTCAGCCTCGCAGGCTGGAACAATGGTGCCAGGAGTATTACTGCAGTTTTGTATTCAGTAAGTGACAAAATATTAGGAAGAAGATGAGAAGGTCCTTCATCGGGTAAAAAAAAAATCAGTGTGGAATTTCTCTCAGTGGCATGAGGTTGAACGAGACAGTATTACCATGTCTATCCATGTGTTAGAAAAATCTTATTGCAGAAGATTGAGAAGGAACTAAAATTGACTATCAGTCTGGAAATAAATCTAAAAATTACAGTAAATTGACATAGGGAATAAACCAATACACAATACTGCTTCATGGCAAAAATATCTGAAAGAGCCCAGAAGCAACTTCTATTTCTACAAGGAGCCCAGTGCAACCTATGTACAAATCAGCCAGAATTTTGGAAGCTACACTGTCACATCAGCATGGTGCTCCCTCCAGTCAAACTAATTAGCCTGGCTTCTTAATTAATTAGCCTGGCTGCCACACTCCTCTCATTTGGCTGTATTACTTCTGGTTCCACAGCTACTTCATTCACAGTTAACAAAAGTATATCTGGGTGGTACTTCACTGTGTGGGATGAACAGTCTCTGGGATGGCTTCCTAACTTGAAGAAGAAAATTATTCTAAATAATACTCTAAATTATATCAAAGCACAGACACCTCTGCTAAGTTTGTCTATTTTGGCTTGCTGATACAGGTGGTAGAACTGGCTTGCAGAACAACCTGACAGCAGGAGCTCCACTTCAGGATTCAGAGGAAATATCAGGAATGGGGACCCTGGATATATTCCAGCACTCCCAAAAAGAGCCTGCTGCAAGAAGCATAAAAATCCCAGACTTCTAATGGAAGCACAGAGAGAGTCTACCAGCTACATCCAAATATAAGCAAACTGAAAATATCCAAATTGCAAACAGAAACATACAACAAATGGCAAAGAATAAATATTTTCTATAAAGGCAGACACTAAAACAAGAGCCTAATTAAAGAAAATAAAGCAAAAATCCAAAACGTGCTGTTCAAGATTAGACATGCAAGTAAATTCAAAATTACATGCTTTCCTTTTCTTCTTCACTTGAAGCTTCAACTGTACTAATTTTTTAGCTTACCTACATTTTTTTATAAATGACATGCAAAATGAAAAACTCTTGTCTGCAAGACAAAGAAGGGATGGGGATGAAAAGGAGAGGACACAAAAGCTACTGGGTGAAATCACTGAAGTTAATGGCAAATCTTCATTACCATTAAACAGAGATCTCTCCCGTTCTCAACTCCATAAAGCAAGCCATAACTTCCCCTACAGCGATTAAACTTTCCTTCAAAAGGCATCTTCAGAAGAAGAATACAGAGAGACTGACTCTGTTCTTACTTATACCAATTAAGTTTTCAGCAATTCCCCTCAAATAAGCAAAGTGACACTGAAATACAACTAGCGTGAAAGCAAAATCAGTCCTCTACTCTTAACTGATCCTTTTGTTTCCTTTCTCTCCTTTGTGTTCATTTGTAGTTTTTGGTCTTTCTTGCCAGTCATAATGGACAGATTTTGTCGGTGTCAGCCAGTAATAAACTGGAATAACTCTGTGGAACTGGGAAACCAGGGTGAGGTCTCATACGGAACACCTTTACAGGCTAATTATAGACTTTCTTTCAGTATTTGTGTCATTGGCATTGGTCTGCTGGTTCAGACCGATACTTTATAGCACTGACATACCAATAAAACCTTCCAATCTGATGGAGGGCTAACTGCCTTGCAGGTAGACAACCGCAGAGGGATATTCTAAATCACTTTAATCCAATACAGCCCCATTGCTCTGCAAGCCTGGAAACTCCTCTCATGCATCAGCTAATGCTTAAAGGGCTTTTCTGAACAGCCAAAACAAAATGTAATAGGTAACCGTGTTGGCTTCCAGAATGCTAATCCTTGCAGGTGACGTGAGCATTCCAATAATGCTGAACGAATTAAGAAGTGTACTACAACGTATGAACACAATCCTACCTTCTCCTAATGCAGGGTCTGATGCATTGCACTTTAATGCCAAAGAAGAGACTTTATCTCCAATGACTGGCAGAATGCATTCTGAATATATTTATTATCACAAAATGAGAAATCTTTTGCTTCTCATTGTCTATGTCTAAACTCTGAATGTCCAATCTTGGTGTTAATTTAGAAATGAAATTCTTCGGTGGTTGGTCTTGATTGCTCCACAAATTTCTACTACCTTTAAATAAAATTCCAAACACGCCTAGTTTTGTAGTAAAAGACACAATAATCTATATCCTTCTCTGGGGAGTCATAAATGTTTGATTTCAGAGGAACGATGTTTGATGTTCAAGTCTCAATGTGAGAATTTGTATTTCCCTCTGTTTATCACACCATTAGAGCACGGAGGAAGGTATCCTGTGATCCTGGAGGTGACATCAGTTAAGGTTTAGGGTAATTTTTAAGGAGCAAGTCACGAAAGGAGGGGTGATGACGCACGTTTTGATAGAAGTATCATTCACACATTGTACTGCTCAAAAGCATTCTGCGCTAACTGCAAAATGTGAACCACTGAATATATAACAGCTTGTGTGCATGCTGCATCCAGTTACTCTGCACACTATTTAATTAAATTCTTTGTAAAGCACTTGTGAATGTTTGATTATGTGGATATTGCTGGGGAAATAGAAATGCGTGTTATTGCTTGCAGAGAATAATATCCTCATACATCATAAAACTGTTACTTGAGATTTCCTGATAGAGCAGTGCAGAGAGTCCTGTGTACTGCTGGAATAATGGAGGGTTTCCACCTCTTGGCCTTCACAGAGACTAAATTCATGACCAAGAAGTAAAAACTATACGGCTAAAATAAAATCACCAGAAAAGCCATCAGGAGAAAAACATGTTGGAACTTCACACTAACATACTATACTGGTACAATTATTTGAATACAAGGATAGCATTTGCAGGTTTTTTTAAATCTATTTCTGTGTGAACCTCATGAAAAACATTTGAAGTTATAAAACTCGTACATAGCTCAACAGTTTCTTTTGTTTCCAAATGTTTAATTAAGGCATTATGACTATGTGAGCTTACATCAAAATATAATTGTCTGACATTATTAGCAAGTATCATCATAGTGCAAAATGGAAATTAGCAATTTAACATCTAAGTTGGTCACAAAGAGAATCCACATTTGATATTTTTTTTTAACTTTATCTATGAACTTAGTATCTGTGTACTTTGAACTAACGATATCGTTTATCCTTTTCCCCCACTGTTATAGCATTTTCTAGACACCCTTAAAAACCATTAAATTTCCCAAACCACACAACTGGGAGCATCACTCTTGCTTTAAATGAGAGCAGGACTAGAATTGGATAGGACTAAATGCAAAACAAGATCCAACTGTCTCATGCAGAGTACCCTGAATTTGAGGGTCCTTCCCCCCGCTTTATCATCCTACTCTTTTACAACCATCACAGCACCTTCTCCACCGCTATCATTCCACTCTGTTTAACCACCTCAGTTTGAAGCCTGATGAGGATACTGGTATAACAAACACACAACCTTACTACTATACATATGAGTGTGTGTATAAACACAGCAAGACAGACATCCACACACATGAACTCATTTCAGAATATTACGTGCTGTAATTTTATTTGGTGTAGCGGCTGGTTGAAATGTAACTGAGGGCTAGATCCTGCAGAACATACGACAGTAGTAAATTTCTAATACTCAAGATGGAAGACGAAAAGCATCTACCAGGGGGGGTGGCGGAATAAATAACTGTGTGAACAATTTCTGCAAATTTTCTGTTATCATACATGATAAATCTCCCAAAAAAATCTGAGTACCCTGAAACAGTGCAACTTGTAAATGAGAAAATACAGTGAGAAACAAGAATTTTCTGCTGAGCGTCTTTACACATATATTTCCCTTTATAAAACCAGGAGACACACAGAGATAAACTGTTCACTCCATGAACTCCATGTTTTCCCCTTATAATCCCTATTTTTGTTGTAAAAATGACACTATAGAAATAATTTGAATTTACCTACGTGCCTCTCTCAACATTATTTTCAATCATTTATTCAGAGAAGCTTTCTTCAAGATTTCCAGTATAGATTTCTTGCTACCAGGTATTTAACTTTTTTTGACAACAATTTCAACAAATTAAGAGAAAGTATTGACTAATATAGTTTATTTTAGTCTTGACAAATGAAAACCCCAAGTATGGTTTTGCCCTTTCCTAATGCTGCATAATGCAATCAATAGCTTTATTAAATCTCCCTAAAGGTCTTGCGCAATTTCCTAAATGAATGTTGTTGTAGAAAAACAAGAACTATTTACTAAAAGGGCTTGTATTTCTGCCACTCAGATTCCTTAATCAAAACCATTTATTTTACTAAGAATAAGTAGCAGATGCTTTTCTGTAACAGAATACCATTTAATGATTTATATAGATTTTAAGGAACAAGTCAATCACAAAAAGTGACAGCTTTGGTTAAAGACTGTTAAGTCAAACAGTAGTTATTGTAAGAAATATCCAAATTTTCTACTGATGAAGAACTACTTACAACAGTACTTATAAGAAATATCTAAATTGGCTACTGAAAAACTTTCTTTTCTGCACTGTTTGCTTGGTATATGACAGAGATGTTTGTGCTAGAAATCAAAGTTTCCATTGTATATACTTTCATCCTCTTCTTAAAAAGTTCTTTGGGGAAAACAAACAAACAAACCAAAAAACCCCAACAAAAAATAATCCCACGAACATCCCAGGGCTTGGTGAAAGCTCTCTGAACAGGAAGGTCTCCAACTGACTGCACCAGCAGAACAAAACGAAATTAATGGATTCGAATGTTCACCTTGAGACACTTTGAAACGCCTGATTTTCAGAAAATACTAAGTACATGTTTCCTGAAAACTACACCATTTCAATATCTCACTTTTGGCAGTTAGGACCTAGGTACTCTAAATTAGCTTTTTAATTATTATTTTTATTTAAACTACTACATAATAGTAGTTCTATAGATCTTCTCTCACTACACACAAAGTATTCAAACACACAGAAGTCACAAACATCCTGGATGACAGCCCCATGGGAACTCTTCGACTAACATTTCTGTTTACCCAAATGCTTATTCTGGCACCCATCAGTTTTTACCTCTGGGACTGCACCACCAAAATCCTTCTGTAAGCCTGACACTTACCAACGCACACGGACATTTGCCTGCAGAGATAATGCAAAGGTCTAAAACCGTTTGCCATTATTTCAGTCAAATCAAATGGCTTGTTGCAGACCCTGAGGAGAAATCACTGACACACAGCAGTTTATTGCTGGGGTTTTTATTACTTCTTATTGCTGTACAAAGTATTACTTAACATTAACCAACATAAACAATGGATGGATTTCCAGAGTGCTTGATATGAATAGCAGCTGTTTAACGCAATGTGAATACTAAAGGATCCAAGAGGGAAAAAAAATGTGGGAGAGAAAGCTGGAGGGGAGTAAGGGGGGGGAGAATAAGCAATAACATAAAGAGAAAAACTTTGCTATTTTTTCAAGCAACTGAGCCTTGATATTGGGTGATGGCTAGTTTACAGTTTAAGAAAATAAAATAGAACCTTGTTGATTTTATTTGACATGCATATTATTAAATTGCTTTCAATTTTCATAACCCCAATCTATAGATCATTGCTTTGTTATTTCAAAGTATATCAAATGATTCAATGTTGAAATGAAAAATGAATGCAATCGCCCATTGAGGCTGAATTATGTATCATCTTGGTCGTATTGATCTCGAAATGAACAATGCCTTTCTTTTAAATAATACCTAGACAGATCATTATGAATTGCTGCACAGTAACAAACAAGGAAAAAAAATATAAATCTTTTACAAAGTTTCTGTATAAATATAAACCTTTTTTCCCAGCCTTCAGTCTAATGTGGGCATTCTAAACCCTTCTTAGAGGTACATTAGAACAAAGAGTTACATGGAACAAACCAAGACACAGTCTGAAATCAACTCAGGTTTCTATTACGTCAACTTACAGGGCTAGTACTGTATGTGCATCCCTTACAGGATATACACAATAGATGAACAGAAAAAATACATTTCATCTCTCAACACCGAAAGATCTGGAGAGAGGAAAAAACAAAAAAGGCTTTTGTTGTCTTCATAAATACTGTTTCTAACGTAAATACTAAGAGCATTGACATGATGGAAAATTGCCAACAGCCATTTTCCTACCACCACAGTTAATAGAGCATGAGGATTCTATGGCTGAAAACAACACACAACTGATTACTGAGCACTTCCAGTAGGAATATTGCTGCAAAGAAAATGATCAAGTGCCGCTGCTGTATTCCTTCCCTTCGCTGCAAAACTGAGGTACAAGTACACAGAAAACTCCAGAAATCCATACTACTTCAGAACTGTAACAATGGGGTAAAATAAATCTTTTCATCTGGCATACATAAAACTGATTTGCATTGCAGCAATAAAGATATGAATGTTTATATTAGTACAACACACTATATATCCAGATTTACCTCTTTCGTATTTGCTTTAAAGTGAGATAGTATTCACAGATGATGGGAATAGTTTAGCAGCGAAAGTAGAAATAGGAATTTTGGGAAGGCAGGCAGGTGTTTTGCATTACCAGTATCTCAAAAATAAGTATCGCAATATTCCACCTGGAGATAAAATTACAATATAGCTAATCATATGCACTACATCTGAAGACAATGTTTTTGTAGGGATCGTATCTATTTCTCATCTCCTCTCCTCCAGAGTAAGATGAAGAAATATGAATTACTCTCCTGGATAGCTCCTGAAGAACTGTTTTCAGGTCTTGCTGCTTATCCTAAGCCCTAAAAGAAAGTCTGACTTACATTCTCATGCAAATTCTTTAGATAATATTACATTAAGATAAATTTTTACTATTTTAATAAAAATATTTGTTCTCCTTTTGCTGATTTGTTAGTATAAGAGTTAAAGAAGTTATGAGAACACTTTCTTTGACAAAAGACAGCATGTACCTATCCATCAGTCTATTTAATACACCAAGAATCTGTAACTTTTTGTGACGTATCACAAAAAAAAAAAAATCACCCTAAATTCTAGAGAAACACAAATAACAGAGGACTCACTCTGTTCTTGTCCAAGCCCACACTCTCCCCTGCCCACTCGTGCCTGAGGATGTAACCACTTAAACTACGTCTGGCCACAGAATCCATATTCACCCTTACAAGCGGCTCACAGGAACACCCCGATGGTCCGGTGGGACCAAAATGAGAAAGTTAAAGCTGAACTTCTTGGTACATTTAGATATCCTAGAGAGACTGAACTAAGTGAATTTGCTCCTTCATTCTGTTCCAGGTCAGCATGGGCACAGGCTGCCAGCAATGTGCTGTGCACTTACCCATCACAAGTGAAAAATCACAGTTAAAAAGCAGGCGTGCAAGATTGTGACAGAAAAAAACAACATCCGTCTCTACACATTCACAGATTTGCCACAGTAAAATGCAGCGCCAGGACCTGAACCTCTAAGAAGCTTTGCTTGCCTGGTGCAGGAAAGCTGAGCAGCGGGCTCTGCTCAGCCTATGTCCTGGTAGGCTTAGGCAGGCAGTACTATGTCTCTGAATAAAGAGGGTCTTTCTTAAGCATCTTCAGCCCAGAGTTATTGCTGAACCCCACATCATTATCAGCAGGGGAAAATTTAAAAAAAGAAACAAAAGAAAGAAGCAGGATGGAAAAGCGGAGTAGCTGAAACCTCCACCAGAGCTGAAAATCTCTCTGAGCATGGAAAACAATGGGAAGAGATGGACGTGGTGCTTCGTGCTGCACCTAAAAGCAATAGGTACTAGGGAAGAGAAAGACAACAATTAGAAAGTAGCCTTATTTCTGACAATTGTGGTTTCAGATATACTTGAAGTGTTTAATAGTTTCAATTAACTCAGAGAGTAGAACCCAGTCATGAAAATGTGTTACAAAAATGGAAGATTACTGCAATCCATATTAAAAAAAAAACCCTTTATAAAGAAATGTTTTTAATCTGAAATTACAAAAGAAAAGTGACAGACTAGAGAGAAGCTGGTGACTGATACAAACTGAACGGTACTCCTGAAGTTTGGCAAGGAGCTAACAAGAGCTGAGAACAGAAGAGGTTGTGACAGACCTGGGACAAGTACTTCAACAACACACTGCTGGGAGACAGAGAAGGAAAAGCAGAGCCTGACAAACAACAGGAGTCATCCAGTCCAGAACAAAGTTTATAGAGATCAGACAGATCTCTGACACAGTGAGTAAGATTGATAATCCAATATCCCACCAGAAAAAAAAAAACTTGAGACAGAAAATCATGCAGAGCTCAGAGAATATGCGGAGCTGCACACACTGTGACAGTCTGGACAGGCGAGACTACTCTTCAGTGCGGGGTAAGAAATATTGGAAAGGTGATGGATTAAATCTCTTCCCTCCACCGACAGAGTGAGTATATGCTGCTGACAAAGGGGATGATGACAGCAACACCAACTCCTATTAGTATTTCCTGGATACTTTTATGATACACAAATGCCCTAGGGTATGCAATCGCTACACTTTTGCATAAAATATGCCTTGTTACTTCCCTTAAATCACAGTTAAGCCAAATTAAGGTCAAAAATAAGTAACGAATTTTATCAGTAACTTTCAAAAGAGGCAACACTGTAACAAATGCTTACAAAAGTTACCACCAAATAGACAAAATCTATGTTTAATGTATTTATATTGATCCATACTTACATCCATATTGAGCTGCCACTGACAAGCAGGTAATCACAGCTCCGGTCCTTGTGAACACCTTATGTTTCATGTTTTCCCTATCATTGAAAAATTATTCAGAAGTTCTGGTCTGAGAATTCATCTGCAAGAGATGAACTTCTCATGGAGCACTTCCAGGTG
The DNA here is from genome assembly GCF_011004875.1 of Balearica regulorum gibbericeps. NCBI lineage: Eukaryota > Metazoa > Chordata > Aves > Gruiformes > Gruidae > Balearica > Balearica regulorum. The sequence continues at coordinate 41,112,258 of NC_046184.1, read as the reverse complement.
CACTCCTCCACTCCCTCTTAGATCTTCATATTCCTGCACATCCCTTGGTTAAACCGCAACAGGCTTTTACCAATCTCACCTTTGAAATGTCCCTGGGATCTAAACACACTTAATCTTTCATCCTGAGTCATTCCGTTTCCCACATTTTCGAGACACAGTCTGTCCATTTTTCTTAATAGTGCTCGTTCACTTCCTTAGATATGCAAATATCTATTTGTTAGACTAGAAATTATCTTCCGTACTAAACTGACTGGTAAGCAGCTTCTTACTTCAATGACTTCAATGAGGGGATAAAAACATTTCTCCCTCCCTTTGGTAATTCATTTGCATTTTTCAGTGTCTAATGTGACCTCCACTGGAGCTTACATTCTGTATCAATCTTTACCTGCATTATACAAACATCTAAATAGAATAAAATATATGCAGCTCAATACTGGCGGCTAACTGAGAACAGTAATGCTAACACACCGGTAATGAACCACTTCGGGATAGCAGTGGGCTTGCAGCAACTGATCCCTGTTGCAGCCTCACTGCTCTCCAAGTCAGAGAGCAGAGTAAGACGACATAAAGAAGGTATGTCTTCCCTTGCTTTGCACAAGCAAGAACCCATGCAAAATTGGAAGGGTTTGGTGTTTTTTTTTTATTGCCTGCAAGGGGAGATATTTTGAGAGACCAGTGATGTAAAATATTTTTATGTTAGATGAATACACAAAATTCTGGCAGATGCCATTTGAAAAGGTTATGCATTCATCTCTGATGGCAACTGATGCTGTTTTACACAGCAACACTTCATCTGGGAAAAAACCAGGAAGAGAGAGTGGCAAGTGGCTTTGGACAACTTTGTAAAGACTAAAAAAATGCCAAATCATAAAGGGCATACAATGGAAGTACTGTACTACAAGTACGGAAAGCTGTTAATGCACAAAGGTGAACAAGCAAACCACGAGGACAGCATTATCATCATGTATAGACAACAGAAAACATACCGAGATTCCTTGGAATAATGGATTAGGTGATCAAATTTGTGCCAAATGTAGGTTTTTTAATCAGCACCTACTGTAAGGACTACTGAGAAATCCCATTTACATGCATCAGAAAAGTCCATGAAAAGGCAACAAGAACTGAAAGAGTTAGACAAAGAGATCTCCCTGTAATCCCACAACCAATTCAGAGACAGTATGACAGGAAACATAAAACTAAATTCTAAAAGTATGTTTAACATGGTATCAGTGCAGTGCTCTAACAGAATCACAGAATGGTTGAGGTTGGAAGGGACCTCTGGAGATCATCTTGCTCAAGCAGGGCCATCAAGAGCTGGTTGCCCAGGATCACCTACAGATGGCTTTTGAATATCTCCAAGGACTGAGACTCCATAATTTCTGGGCAACCTGTGCCAGTGCTCAGTCTCCCTCACTGAAAAAAAAAGTGTTTCCTGACGTTCAGGAGGAACATCCAGTGGTTTAGTTTGTGTCCATTGTCTCTTGTTCTGTCATTGGGCACCACTGAAAAGAGCCTGGCACCATCTTCCTTGCACCCTCCCTTCAGGTATTTATACACATTGATGAGATCCCCCTGAGCCTTCTCTTCTCCAGGGTCTCCCAGCCTCTCCTCATAGGATTGATGCTCCAGTCCCTTCATCATCTGCATGGCCCTTCACTGGACTTTCTCCAGTATGCCCACACGTCTCTTGTAGTGTAGAGCCCAGAACTGGACACAGCACTCCAGCTGTGGCCTCACCAGTGCTGAGTAGAAGACAAGGATCGCCTCCCTTGACCTGCTAGCAACACTCCTAATGCAGCCCAGGACAACATTCACCTTATTTGCTGTGAGAGCACAGTGCTGGATCATGGTCAACTTTGAGTCCACAAGCTCCTTTCTGAAAAGCTGTTTTCCAGCTGGTCATCCCCCAGCATATACTGGTGCCTGGGGCTGGTTCTCCCTAGGCACACGACTTTGCCCTTCTCTTTGTTGGACTTCATGAAGTTCTTGTCAGCCTACTTCTCCAGCCTGTTCAGGTCCCTCGGAATGGCAGCACAACCCTCCAGCATATTAGCCATTCCTCGCAGTTTTGTCATCTGCAAACTTGCTGATGGTACACCCTGCCCCATCATCTGCCTCATTAATGAAAATGTTGAACAGGACTGGACCCAGCATTGGACACTGCTAGTGACTGGCCTCCAACTAGACTTCGTACCGCTAATCATCACTGTCTAGGCCCAGCTGTTCAGACAATTTTCAATCCACCTTACTGTCTGCTCATCTAGCTCATATTTCATCAGCTGCTCTATGAGGATCCTATGAAAGACAACATCAAAGACCTTATTGAAGTCCAAGTAGTCAATATCCACTGCTCTCCTCTCATCTACCAAGCCAGTTATTTCATCATAGAAGGTTATCAATCAGCTTGATCAAGCATGACATCCCCTTGGTGAATCCATGCTGACTGCTCCCAGTCACCTTCTTGTTCTTCATGTGCCTGAAAATGGCTTCCAAGATTAGTTGTTCAATCACCTTTCCAGAGATTGAGGTGAGGCTCACTAGCTGACTAGTTCCCTGGATCCTTCTTGACCTTCTTGAAGATGGGGGTGATACTTGCTTTCTCCAGTCCTCAGGTACCTCTCCCAATCACCATGGCCTTTCAAAGATAATTGAAAGTGGCCTTACAATGACATCAGCCAGCTCCCTCAGTATTCATGGGTGCATACTGTTAGGCTCCATATGGTTAAAACTAGAGAGCACTATCATGAGCATTAAACATCTGGAAAGTCAATATTCAAGAAGAGAAGGGACTTCAATAATATAACATAGATAAGCTGCTTCAAAGAGATCTTGAGTTTTGTTTAAAAAGGTGATAACATCTTCCCTTTTTTTCCAGAAGATACAACTAAAACTTTTTTCTGTGTGTTACAAATGTATGAATCCTAATTGCTGGTTTTGGAGATAGAGTTAATTTTCTTCATAGCGGCTAGTACAGGGCTGTGTTTTGGAACTGTGCTGAAGACAATGTTGATAATACAGAGATGTTTTTGTTATTGCTGAGCAGTGCTTACACAGCGTCAAGGCCTTTTCTGCTTCTCACACCACCCCACCAGAGAGTAGGCTGGGGGTGCACAAGGAGTTGGGAGGGGACACAGCCGGGACAACTGTGGAATATCCCTGACCAAAAGGATATTCCATATCATACGACGTCATGCTCCATGTATAACTGGGGAACCTAGCCAGGAGGCAGGATCACACCTCAAGAACCAGCTGAGCATCAGCTTCAGATGGTGAGAAATTGCGCTGTGCAGCACTCGTTCTGTATATTCTTTTACCATCATCACTGTCATTGTCATCGTTATTGTTATTGTTATCACGCTCATCATCTTCCTTTTCTGTTCTATTAAACTTCCACAAGTTTTACCTTTTTTTTTCCTTTTTGATTCTCTCTCCCACCCCACTGTGGGTAGGGAGAGGAGTGAGCAAATGGCTGTGTGGTTGTTTTAGCTGCCAGTCAGGTTAAACCACAACACTAGTTCAAATTTTTGTAGTTTCAGAAAATCAGAGGAGTGCTCTGGATTAACTGACAGGTAGGCAGGGAACAAAATCCAGAGCTAGATACTGTCTACACTAACAATAAAAAGGTTGCTATCAGAGAAAATATGGCCCTTGACTTGCCAGAGAAGCCTTTCAGACAGTAATCAATGCTTTTAGGATAGGATAGCCAAGGCAGCATATTGCTGTCACTCCAGACAAGTATTTGCTAAGGATAAAGAGGCACACTTTCTACAGTTCCTTAAAAGAATGAAGAAATAAGGAAAGTTGTCAGACAATCATAAAAACTTAAGCAATCAATCCTGAGACAGTGAATTAACCATCTCCACACAGGCAAAATACCAGTATTTTATGGTAAACTCATAAATTTGAGCAAATCAGGGATTACTTGTACACTTTTCCTAAGTTTGTTTTGTGAGTATGGTTAAAAAAAATGGTTAAATGATTGGTAAATTTATGTCATCTGAATGTCCCTGTTATGTTATTATTACATTTTAATAAGAAAAACCAGACAGTGGGAATTTTAGCTGTAAGTGGTTCTGCTTCCTAGACAAAATTATTACAGACAGGACTCAGTCTAAGTCCGTGCTCTGATCAGAAAAGTAAGTTCTAGACACGTCTGTGTAGACAGGTCATCCTGAATTTTATGTGATGCACACAACAGATACTTCCATATTTAAACCTATAGGCAAGATGCTGCTTCTGAGGCATTTTTTGGTGAATGAATGCTGGAGGCAATGTGCCTCATAGCTGATGGCTATGTGTAGGGTACCAGGGTCTCTCTTCTTCACGTTTCTCTATATTCTTCACCAACCTCATTCTCCTAGGGCTGAGACCTCACCCAACAGGAACCCCACCCCATGCTAGAGACTTCACTACTGCAAGCCGGCACTGTAGTCTGTGAGCATGGTCCTCCTCTCATCACCTCTCTCTTCTAGTACAGTCCTCCAATCCAGCATTCCCAGTTGGGGAACTGACTCCAGGCATGTGAGGACAGTATTGGTCAGCTCTTGACAAAGAAATCAGCTTGGAGGGAAGTCAACCCAGACAGGATAAGAAAGACCCAGGTACAAACCTATTATAAGACATAAATCAATAACATCAACATCTATTAATCTGTAATGTAGAACTACTTAAATTTGGAGTTGCAATACAACCATTCTGTTGACCCATCGCTGCTATCTATAGGGTGTGAATTAAACCAATTTCTTCAGTCAGTATGTCCATTTTGACTTCTGAACTAACAAATCTCAGCCCCTCAAATTTAGTTCTGCAACATCAATTGAAAAGAGTCAGCTTTCCTGTTTTTTCAACTCCATGTTGAACAAGTCATGGAACTAAACTAAACAGAATAAATCAACATAAATAAAGCTTTATTCTTCCAATAGCACAAGAAGCTGTAACTACGCAAAACTGATACAACACTTTAATATTCTGATTTTATGGGTTTTAGCAAATGACCTTTCCAAATGTATTTGTCTGTCATTATTAAGACTTCAGCAGAACAATAAACTGTTTGAATATTACCTTAAATTTAAATTAGCACAAAAGAACACAGGTCAGTCAGGCCCCCAAAAATCCACTACAACTTACAATCTGAGTTCAAAAGAGAATATTTTATGCTTAAAATCTGATTTAAACTTTGAAAAATCTGATTTAAATTATGTTTTAAATTATAGTATTATGTATATTTTTACTAATGTATTTGCTGTAAAACTTCTGTTAGTTATTCTTTTATTCAGAATGCTACTTTGGAGTAAACACAGAACTCTTGTAATGTCCAAATGAAATATTTTTTTTCTGTACTCAACAACCATAAGAATTACAGAGAAACAAAGACGTTATTCCTACTTCTCCAGATATTTTGTGTTTCACAAATTTCAGAGTGATGACCAAAGAGCTAAGAAGGTAGCCTGGAACACCAGAAAAGCACTAGCTTGAGCTAAAAAAGACTGGATTACTTCTGAAGAAACGAAGATTCAGTGCTGACAGAACCGAAAGATGCTGTCTCAGAGTACCAAGAAATGCAGTGGGAAAAGCTCAAAGGTATTGCCAGAAGGCTTGAGAGACACAGTTGAAATGGGTGAGAAACACAGACAGACAAACTGAGAAACAAGTCAGAGAAATGAAAAATTTGTCTGAGACAGCCAGTAAGGGCCCAGAAGCTGAGGAAATCTTGCCGAAGGGACTATGAATACAAACATGAGAAACGTTTTGAGGGGATGGAGAAAAGAGGGAACAAATGAAAGCAGAATACAGGCTTAATATTGTATACATGATTTAATTACACTTACTTGAAGACACCTTGTTAGGACACATTTGCAATTCCTCAGACTCATTGCAATGAGGTTTTGCATATCTTCAATGCAAAGAACAAGAGGAAACAAAAAACCCGTGAAAAAATCTCATCTTTTCCACTGCTCAGGTACAAAGAGTTGAAGGAGCTGAAGGTTGGTGAGGTATTGAAATAACTCACTTCAGCAACTGATGGTTATTAACTGGAGATGTCCATACTTTAGACATTCATGCACTCTGCCTTTCTGAAGAACTTTACATAGCCAGAAGGGGTGCAGGTTTCTCAGGAACTCTGGAAATGAATAAAACCTTGGGAGAACTACAGCTTGAGGATTACTGAAGGAATAGCTTTACATGGTGAAGTTGTATTTGAGAGTAAACTATATAGACAAAAAGCAGTGATAAAGAGAATTCAGTGACCACATGAGCATCAGAGATGTTGAAGGAAAAAACAGTAGTTAAATAAGCTGAACTAGCAAAAGAAGACATAAAAAAAGATTTAAATAAAGTGAACGTAAAGCAGATATAGATAGAAATTCAGTACTACCAATTGCACCTACCAGGTAACAGAAGCTGAGAACCTTCCTGATCAGCCCTTTTATTGGCAACAAGAAAGAGATGTACCAAAAAAAACAGATGTAGCATATTCCTCTAAAGGAGCTCTTCTTGTCCAAGTACACTCTTGTCTATGCTCCATGTTATACTTTGGCATTACAAAGTCATGGAGATAAATGTCTGCTCTCAGTACTACTAGCCCACTGAATACATAAACTTTTCCAATTATACAGAAATCAGAATGGTTTCCCCGAGTAGAATTTCATTCCCTGCATCATAGATTTAAACATTAAAGTTATATTAAAGAATCATAACAAAGTTAGGTTCACAAACCTCATCTAAACTTGATAACCTATGAATAATTTACACTAAAATAATATAGTTTTCATTTTAAAGTGTTTCTATTATGATGACTTTTCTCTTTTAGAGTCATAACTTTTCCATACCATCTTGCTTCATTATTATTTACAGAAAAAACAAAATTTCTGATCATTCCACTTAAAAGAAAAAGAATCCAATTAATGATTTTGCTGCATCAGTAATGTTTGATGAAGACCATGAAAGAGCATACAGGCTTTTCTTTTCAGAAAAATGTAAGAATTACTTGCACAAAATAAGTATTGCAGAGTCTGTTAGGAGAAAGAGAATAACCTGATCGATCTTCAGTATAATGAAAGGCAAAAGAGAACAACCAGTATGGGATCAGGATCTAATAGGCCTTGAATCTAGAAAGGCTCTTTGTTTTGGCTAGTATCAACACATTTCAGACGACACAGATAATTCTATGTGCACAATGGAAGTGTTCTTAAAAATCTTAATAATACCATGCAGAGGACCATCACAGTCCTGTAGTGAACTTAGTAAGCCAGCACTCCAGGTCATCAAATCATCTGCACGGAAAGTATGCAAGATTCACGCTGAAGTCTAAGAAACAAGTTGTCCTTTACACTGAAGACATCATCTTCTCCTTCTAAAAGAGAAACTATAAAAGAGTCTGAATGAAACAGTTTTTTCATGTGGTTCCTGGTCCTTTTTCAGTGCTTGAACAATGTATAACAGTGTTGGTTCTAACGTAAATCAGATTCAAAAGGGCTAAGGACTTGCTTAAAGCAAATGATTAAGTATGTGGAAGATCAAAGCCTAGCACTTCGCTGACATCTGAGAATGAAATGAGAGATGCAGAGGAGGATGAAGAAAAACAAAGGAGAACTGAGAGATTCTTTCTTGGCGCAAGCATTAACAATCTACTGGTTTAAATTAAACAATGACAAACACATTAGTGGAGGAACCCTCTCCTTCTCTCATGGCTTTACTTGATGAAAGGCACATTATACTATTTCTATAAGAGGACAGTTTGGTTTGGGTTCTCATGCTATTATTTTGATACTCCCCAAGAAGATATTTTACTCTTAAAGCCAATTTTGTTCTCCCTCATTTAGCAAACATTGATTTTTTTCCCTGTCTGCATTTCAAATAGAGCTAAAACAAGCAAGGCTGGTTTTGTTTAATACCTTCAAAGGTGCTGAACCTCCTCTGGCTATCTGAAATAAAAATCCACAGCTGTGACTAGTTCTTTATGGATATTCCAATCCCAATTTTCTTCTTTTTCAAAGCTTCAATAGCTGTTTAAAAGAAGTACAATGCATCCTTCTTCAAAGATGACAGGAAAGGTACTGCACTTTGCATTACCATACACGATCTCAGTACATTCCTTCCTGTCTGCTCTGCCTGGGAGTTCGGCTTGATGTCAGCATGCAGGTATTACAGTGATGACCAAAGATAGTCATCCACAGAGACAAATTACTAGGGGCTTCAAGAATACCAGCTACCCTGCCAGCAAGAAAAAAATGAAACACATATTTATCAAAAGGCATTTTTGTCTCTTGCCACAGCTATACACAACACAAGGAACTGCTATTTCATTTATAAGTGAATTGCAGCCAGTTCTCTTCAACGTCTCTATCAATGATCTGGACAAGGGGATCGAGTGCACCCTCAGTAAATTTGCAAACGACATCAAGTTGGGAGGGAGTGTTGATCTGCTTGACGGAAAGCTCTACAGAGGGATCTGGACAGGCTGGATCAATGGGCCAAGGGCAACTGGATGAGGTTCAACAAGGCTCAGTGCCGGGTCCTGCACTTGGGTCACAACAACCCCAGGCAACGCTACAGGCTTGGGAAAGAGTGGTTGGAAAGCTGCCCAGCGGAAAAGGACCTGGAGGTGGAGGTCAACAGCCAGCTGAACATGAACCAGCAGTGCGCCCAGGTGGCCAAGGCAGCCAACAGCATCCTGGCTTGTATTAAAAACAGCGTGGCCAGCTTGACCAGGGAAGCAATCGTCCCCCTGTACTCGGCACTAGTGAGGCCACACCTCGAGTACTGTGCTCAGTTTTGGGCCCCTCACTACAAGAAGGACATTGAGGTGTTGGAGCGTGTCCAAAGAAGGGCAACGAAGCTGGTGAAGGGTCTAGAGCACAAGTCTTACGAGGAGCGGCTGAGGGAACTGGGGTTGTTTAGCCTGGAGAAAAGGAGGCTGCTGAGGGGAGACCTTATTGCTCTCTACAACTACCTGAGAGGAGGTTGTAGCCAGGTGGGTGTCAGTCTCTTCTCCCAATTAACAAGTGATTAGACAAGATGAAATGGCCTCAAGTTGTGCCAGTGGAGGTTTAGGTTGGATATTAGGAAAAATGTCTTCATGGAAAGAATTATCAAGCACTGGAACAGGCTGCCCAGGGAAGTGGTTGAGTCACCATCCCTGGAAGTATTTAAAAGATGTGTAGATGTGGTGCTTAGGGACAGGGTTTAGTGGTGGACTTGGCAGTGTTAGGTTAATGGTTGGACTTGATGGTCTTAAAAGTCTTTTCCAACCTAAACGATTGTATGATTCTATGATTCAGTGTTGCAGTGCTAACACAAATTTCACTGAATGGCGTAACACGCTTGACAGTGTTGAAGAACAGGATTATAATCTGTCCTTTTAAATTTCAGCGCTTGAATTAACCAACCGAAAATTTTAGAAGCATGAGACAAAAGATGAATAATCCCAACCCTCACTTTGAAATCCAGAAGAGCACATTCATCCATTTGGTATTTAATGTCCTAGATACCTACCTTTTTCCACAGACATTCATGATTTCATACTAATTATTTTGTGTAATAAATGTATGAGTTAGCTTCATTTGAAAACACATGTCCAAAAACAATGAATAAATTGTATGCAGTTTATAATACACAGAAATGCATGGATCATGTAAAAATATTCTAGCAACTAATGAAGCAAGGCAAGGAACCCTCACAATAACAAAAGTTATCACAGAATTTTGCTATTTAGCCTGTACAGTAGAACTCTGTGTGACAGTGGCAAAGACTGCCATTCCTAGAGAATCCACCTCTTGAAGTGCTTTTTCAAAATCAGAGATGTCTTGACTTGTATCAGAATGCAATCTGATCAGAATAGTACTAGTGAAATCATAATTAAGGGAGCATGTCTGCAGGCATCTGAATCTCTGTTATGACTTCTCCACTTGGCCTGCAGAAAATCCAAGCTTCTCCAGACATTCTGGCCTCCCCCCAACTCTCATTGTCAATTCCAGTGTATCTCTTCCAGGTCATATTATTTGTTAACTCCTCCCCTCTTCTAGTACTTTAATGATGGTTCTCTCTTGATCAAAACCCTTTGTTTCCTTTTTGCCTGTATCAGACTACTTACCATCTTTCACAACCTTAGGTGTATTTCCACTACCTCAATTTACTATGTTTGGATGCTGGAAGAGACTGAAGAGAGAACTGAACCTTGCATGACTCCGTAAGAAAGAAAAGTAGTGGTGTCATCAGTCCTCAATTGGGTGTATGTAATCACAGACACAAAGGAATCGCCCATGGAACAGCTTTATCAGCCTTTCTTATGCAGCATCAGCAATTGCATCTTTTTGCTGCCCTGTTAATGTACCATCCTGACATACCAAGAACCTTCCCCTAGGTCACACTGGCACAGGTCAATAGTATTTTTTCTGATCTAGTCTATTGAATAAGCTATGATCAGCTTATCAGGCTCATATGGAAAATTATGTTTAACACATTTCCAGGTACCTCTTGGTCTCCCCTGCTTTCTTCGCAACTTTTGAGGCTTTTACCTTTTCGTACTAAAGGTTTTAAGTACTCTGCAAGCAGTTGGGAAGCATTTTGTGGTTTGTTCTGAACCAAAAGACTATTAAGTAAGTAATCATCTGCAACTGAAGGTGACTAGATACGTTTATTCAATTGGTTTCTTGCAGATCTGATAAATTCTCTGTCCCTCTCTCTTCCTCCAGCACAGGATATCAGAAACCCACAGATATATATGTGATTAGATTTGAGGTTGAAGGTTGCATAAAATTGTAATTACCTGCCACTTCATATACTTCATATTCTGTTGAGGTCTACTTTTTTCAGTGGGCTACTGAATTTGCAGGAGTTTGGGTGTTATTTTGGCCAAAGCAGGACCACTGATCTTTCTTCTTCCTTGTAATATAACGCGTCTAAAAGAGAGGTCCTGTTGCGATGTGCTTTTTCCTGATTCTTTATGTGAGGTTTCTGTAAAGGTACCTGAACAAAGCTAGTGCTGGAGGAGTAGAAAGGATTAAGCCAGAGTGCTCAGGAAAAACATCAACTTAACGCATACTTGAAGCATCATTTGCCTGCACAGTTCCAGGCTACATCTATCTCCCCTTGGCAGGAAAGCCACCTGATGCAGAGCTGCATCTGCCGGCCCACATAGGAAATATGTTGGAGGTGACTGAATGGCTCATCCAAATATGCTGAACTGGCAGGCATTGCCATCTCATTGTAATTTTGCATCAATAAATCAACAGTTAAAAGGCATATAATACGAGGTGACTTGAAGTGGCTGTCATTAATTATGTTCTATCTTTTGCTTAGTAACCACCACAACACAGTCTTCAATAAAACTAATCCTAATTACAGTTTGACAAGTTTCCCAAATTATGCTTATGATTTATTTTAGCATGACAGTTTTGGAAACTACAAGAGCTGTTCATTTCCTTTTTATTTCACAAGTATATCAAGCAGAGGTACAGTCAGAGATAAACAAACACATAAAAAGTGCCATGTAAACTTCGAGGAACCAGCAAAGCCAGTGTTGGAAGACACTAGTGTACCATGAAAATATTAAAAAGTAAACTTGTAGTAACTACAGTAACAGTTTCAGAAACTGATAAAAAGGTGGCAACTTCCTTCTGAATTCTTACTGAAACAAATTAATCAAAAATTCTCTTCTGTGCTTCACTAGCTACTCCGTAAAAAAGTATTTTCTTTTATCTGTTTTAAACCAATCTCCTACCACTTTCAATGAGCGTCACATGTAGTAGTGTCCCTTGCAGGATCTTATGAACCGTAGTTCTGCATAAATTCATTTACAGTTTTATTTTTCCCTTTAATAAACTCTCTGTGAAGAGCTCCTTTAATAATATATTTTATACTCTCAAACTAGTTTTGGATAAAAATAGGAAAGACTAGAAAGGAGTTACACGTATTTTTAATTTTAAATTCCATCTCAGAGTAATTCTTATCTGAATCACTTCAATGTTGTGAAATACACTTTTCTTTGTTGCTAGCCTCCTTTTCTTCCGAAAACAAAGGAATAAAAAAGGATGTTACTGGTTTTGTCCAGTTTACAAAAAACATTCAGGACAAAATGTTACAAGGGGTGGGGGGGGATCAGTCTTCATTGCTGAAAGGTACAGCCAAATGTGGAGAGCTATGTTGATGTAATATAGTTTTATGAACTCTTAATAGTTAGCTTATCAACTAGCTTTCTAAACTCCTATAAACAGGACTGGAACCTTCATTCTCCAAAGCAGCTTTTCTGCAAAAATGGCAGCCAGAATGAAATAAACCCCTTAAATTCATGCACTACAAGAAGAATTTCATAATCACACTTCAAAATCATGAGTATGCAGCTAATGAAAGAAGTGTCACATCTCCCATATTCTCTGGTCACCCATACCTGGCACTGGTTCCTGGGAAAGGCAGAATCCTTGAACTGGCTCACACCTGGCTGCTGTTCTGCTCTCAGCTTTGGTAGAAAATGGCTTAATTATTAAAAAGCTAAAGAGAAAATATTCTCTCTACCTTCAGTTTGAAGTGTACACACACCAGCCTTTTCTATACATTTTTGCCTTTTAACTGACATTAGTCATAGTGCGGCATATGCTGGAAAAAAATTAGATAGTGCTGGCTGCATAACTGTAACCTAAGACTGATTCCTGAGAGGTACCAGCCTCAAAGAAAACTAATGCCCTTACCGCTTTACAAGGAGATTGCAAGAAACTTGCAGGACCAAGCTTCTTTTCTCAGCAACCCGCTCACACCAGTGCAAAGGCTCCGAGCATCGCTCCCTGCTCTGTTTGCATTGATCCTCAGCTGCTACCTGGGACATTGTAGATAATCCCAATTATAAGGGCCTCAGACTCCAGCAGCATTTGCTGAGGAACCTCTGCTTGATCTCACTCCCAGCAAAAGGAGGCTGGCATACCTCATGATACAGAGTGAAGCAACAGATGGGAAGGAGGGGAGAAGAAACAGAATCAAAGCTGTTCCACGCTGTTTGCTCAGAGGTTGCCACAACAGGCACTGACAGCAAGTAGCCATAGGGAACTGAGGATGGAAGTCCTAATTTCTCAGCAGGTACAAAGCATGGAGATAGCATTTTAACACAATCCCCTAGGAAACCCTCCATTTTTTACCCTCTCACTGCCTTTCTTCTTTCTTTTTTCTTAAACAGTTCCATCCCTTAACAAACAAAACTGCCAGCGGCTTTCAACTTACAGCAACAACCTGGAGGCAACTCATGAGTACTTTGTCAACAACACTAATCTGTAAGCCAAAGAAAAAATACTTCCATTTATAGGGTTGTTTTTTTTTTTAAAAAAAAAAAGTTGTTTTCTCTGCAAAACAGACTTAGAAAATGTAAACTGATGCAATCAGGTCCCTAGGGCCTGCAACAACCTAAGAGTTCTGCTTCTGTTCCAGCACTGCAGATCTTTCTTTGTCTTGCTCTGTCCCTCTCTCCTATGCATACACATTTCTATTATAGTTCACTTATGCTTGGCATGTATCTCACAGAAATCACAGAGAACGACTCTGTATGCTTCGGTGTGCAGACGTCCCCTTAACACACACACATATTACTGACCACATGGCAAAGACTTTCCCTTGTTATCACTGGTCACTGCGGGACACTTCTCCCAAATCAATGAATCAAAAACTACCCAATGCCATCTAAGGGGAAAAGCAGCTTTTTTTTATGCCCTTGAATTTGGGGGCTTTATTGATAGGGTCCTGCAGTACCCCATTTTTAAAGACAATTACAAGCAATAGGGAGTATATTGATGTCAGCTAGTTATTTTTAAATCAGTCTTAAATCGAGTTAAAGTGAAACAAACATACTAATTTTCTACATTCAAACACCAGTTTGCATAGTTTAAAAAAAAAAAAGTATAATGATGATTTAAAGAGACAAAGCAGGCACACATCTACTTTGCACTTCAACCAGCTTTAGCAGTTTCTCCCACACCGTACGGTTTGGATAGTAAGCCAGTAGTTTTTCTGGTTGAGGTCTGTGATTTTCACACGTGCCCTATATCCTAGGGTGGCCTTCACCAGAAAAGAGCCCAAATAACATGATGCATTCTTTCTTCTAGAACCCAAATCTATCATTGGAATCCTTCACATTCCAGTCTCCTCTCGTTTCTCCATCTTCTACCAGAAAACCTCTTACTTGTACATTTCAACCCAGGCAGGAAGAAATCTAGTATCTCCACCCATCACCTTGCCAGGACCTGCTTTGGAAGTGCTAATGAGCGAGGTGATACCCAAACAGTCTTAGCTGCCTGGGCTGACAATGAGTGAACCCTCAACAAGTTATTTCCCACGAGGAATAAGATTCCTTCCACTGGAGCAGGAACCATTCCATACTCGTAGCATGACGCTGAATGAAACGCGTTAATCTCTCTTATTTTATAGAGAGGTACACAGGGGATGTGTGTGACTCACAAAAAGGCAACATTTTTTACCAAGAGCAGCTATGGTGGTAATAATGCTCTTCGGGATGATAATGAGTTTGGGATGAACTGATCTTAATCTTGTTTGGAAGGGTCCAGTGATACCCTAACAAGTATCTTAAAATGACTTTGCACCCACAATTAGAAAATTCAATCCTTCATCCCCTTCAGCGACCATGTAACTCTCGCATCTTGCTTTACCCAAATGCATCGGTGAGCAGCACTGAAGGAACAGTAGAACTGGGAACGAGCAGTTGTAAAAAACCCACAGCACAAGCTTCTCCTTTTTTCACTTGTTAGCCTCTCTCTCCCTTCAGCCCTTCCCTCCCTGTCAATCACTAGCCGTATTGTATGCTGAAGCATGAGGGTTTACATCTCTTACAAAGTCTCAGATAAACTACTGTAAATGAATGGTTTTATTCATCTCTCTTCTTTTTCAGAATACCTGCAAGGTTCTGGCCTTGATGAGAACTGGAATCACCAGGTTTTACAAATGAATCTGCCTCCCCAGGTACAGTGTGGATTTTCTAAGATCCAGCTCTGGGGAAGAACTGCCTGTAGTAAAGCTGGTCATGGCCCGTATCAGTACATGAAAAAGAAAGAAACTGGGAAAGGTGTGGAACTGGCATAGTCTGAAAAGGAGAAATAATACAGTACCTAGTGAATACACACTTAAATCAGTATTCTAGTATCCCACAAAACAGAAACAACATGACTGATAGTAACAGTTACTGTTACTTCTGGACCTGAGTTGTGACATCTAATTTAAGTGCCAAAAATAGGACATCTGTATTTTGTCTTTAATGTTTTTAAAGTAGCTATTGGTCCCAGGAGGAAAAGACTTGTCAGACTTACCCTTGATTGCCAAGAGACCTTTTTCTCTGATTTGTTTCTCCTTTCTGCTCCAGGCTTAAGGTATGGCACTAAGTCAAAAGGTTTCACTTCAAACCAATGAACTACCACATAAGGTCTTAAGTTCAGTCTTTCCCATTTGCACACTTTCCTTCCTGCCCACTCCTTACAGACCAATGAGGGCTATTGAGTCTAAGTACTAAACAGCTATTTGTTCATAGACAGCTCACCGATTCCTCTACCAAGTCAGGATACATTTTCCGTGGAAGAAAAATCAAAATTTTATATGCAATGGTTTATATATAGTATGCTTTAGAATAAATATTTTAATTTTCTTCCAAAAAGTAATGCAAAATCAAACATTCAAGGTCATAATGATCTTTGAGAAACTAGACACGAAGAATCCTACTGGTGACTGCAGCTAGAATTCAGACTCCACAAGATTCACTTCTGTCAAGAAATTCTGAATCCACAACATTTTCTGGTAGGAATATCAGAAGCAGAAGACTCTAGACGTATTTAAAGTGGAGTTGGGTGAGTTGCTGATATGGCTTGCAGTCAACCACAAAACCAGGACTGAGTGCAATGACCCAGGAGTTTCCTTTCCAGGCTGTGTCCCCAACTATGGGATGCATTCTTTCACCTGGCCCTAACAAACACTGCATTTTCTCCTATTCAGGGTGGTCCCACAGCAAGTCAATTTCTACAACTGTGAAAATAAGTCTATTTATTTATAGCAGGTTTACAAGTTATCTTTCTGAAGCTGTTGCCCAACAGCATTTAGAAGAAATCTCAATCTTCGGGGAAAAAAAAAAAAAGCCTAGTGGTACTCAGAGATACACAGCTATTTCTGATCGCTTGTGCTTGCTTCCTGGTCACTTATTTGAAGGATGCCAAGAAGAGTTAACTGAAGACATTCTTGGCCCTTTTGGAAACCTTACACCAAAAGGACAGTTCTGAATGTTTCCTTTAACACACAGTACAAAAAGTAACAGCTTTGATTCTGAAGAGTCTGATCCATGTATCAACCAGCATACATAAGCCACATGTATGCTGTGGAAGCACACACGGAAAGCAGACAGAAATATTACTAAAAAATGTTTTCATCACTTGACATTTCCCACAGTTAATACGGAGAACAAACACTGTCCCGCATACTTGAGAGAGGGTTTGGGATGCTTATGCAAGCACAGCAGAAGTAAGATATTAATAGCTAAAGTAAACGCTACTTTTGCCTTTTTCGATTCCTTTCTTTGATGTCTTCCAAAAGGACACTGCACTGAAAGGAACACGCTCCTTGGTGTTCAGACTGAAGTGATGGATGGGAGGAAGCACTCACTCGCTCAGCATTTCCCCAGATAACATAATCTTTGACCAAAGAACCTACTTCTAGAAATGCCGATTCACTACTGAGTGGGATAATTTAGCAGCAGCAATGTGCATATGACATTGGCTTTGTCTCCCACAGTTCAAGGGACACAAAAGGTTATCTAGAGGTCATACTGTTGTAGAATAATGTCATCCTTGTCCTTATTTCCTCAGATCAATCTGCAGCCAAGACATGTGGGTTCTGCTATGAAAGAAAAGGTAGTGGTGTTAATCTATCTGAAACCAAGGGAAGCCTTACTGACAGGCTCCTACAGAAACCCAGGTGCAAAATTCAGCTCTATTCCCTTGACGCAGTGAGAAGACTCGTCTGTTTGGAGCCGAAGAACCCGACCAGCAAAAGGTCTGCCTTGCGGACAGATTTCTATGCATGTACTCCGTAGCCTGTGCAGAAATCCCTAAGTCACTTCTCCAGTCCAGAAGGAAATTCAAATTCACAGCTACTATCAGTGAATTCAATGACTCGGTGAAGTCTGAAGAGGCTTTTGCCATGTGCCGCATTGTCTCCCAGTGTTCCACAATTATGCCTCTAAGAATATTTAGAAGCACAGTATTATTCTCTCTCTCAGTAGCCCACTAGGCACCTCTTTTTTGCAATGCCCAGCAGCCCACCTAAAACACAAAAGCACAGTAGACCTACTTCACATGAACAACATGGCCAGTTTAGGAGGCCCATCTACCAAAGGGTGGATCTGCTCTCACAAAAGGATATATATTCAGCTATTGCACTGAGACTGCTGTCTTGAGAATCCTGTTTCCTAGTCTGATGCAGAAAGAATCAATCACTAATTATATATAAAGAGACAGATTCTTTCTAGGGATTTGTGTAGTGTTTCCCTGCAATAAAGAGTGTTTCTGGCCATAGAAGAAAGCAGCAAAGGTCAGACAACATTCTTTGGTCCTGAGCCCAGCTTTAAGAAATGGATTAGAGCTCATGAAGAAATTCTGAATTTATAAAATTGCTTGATGGAAGCAGAGTGTAGCTTTTTTCACACAGAACAGTTGCAAGAAATTGGCTTGCTGCTTCTGCCAGCTCAAAGCTTTGAATTGATGTCTGCGGACACCATTTCAGGTTTTTCCCATTGACTCCACTGGGCATGGAATCACACTTCAAACAGTCTGTATCGCTAAAGCTCTAATTATCTTGCTGCACCTGAAGATTATCCCTTGGGCTTTTCTCTGCAATTACTTCCTCCAGGTGCTTTTATTCTAACCTAGAAATCATTTAACAAAATAACGTAAATTCTCCGCAACACCATAGAAAAGACAGTTTGCTTTCTCAGCCAGTAAAAAGTCAATGGCAAATGATTCTCTTTTTACATAATTTACTTGGCAAACACTATCTTTTGATGTCAGTGTACAGGGGACTATATTAGTTCTTCAAGGGACTACAGCCATATCCTTCTCAACAACCTTTTTCACTGCTATCTTGTCAACATGAGCTTGAAGAAAGATCTCACAGAAAGAGAGAGAAAACATAGAGGAAAAACATTTCTCAGCTGATTAACAACTTTCTAGCAACAATAACAATCTGTCCCTTTACTTCTCCAGCTACCTTAACATTATCCCAGACACACTGAAAAGCAGTGACTCATTTCAGGCTCATTTGCAAAGGGAAACAGAATTTTCAACTACTTATGCTTTTGCACAGAAATGGCAAGTGTGCATAGAAAAACATTTGAAAGGTAATAAAATATCAGTTTGTTGGCAGAAAGAAAAAAATATCACAGGAAAAATCTGACTCTCAGAAAAGGGTCTGACAAAGAACAACACAGTGTTTATAAATCTGGTTTAGAGAAATGCTGATTTCAGTCCACTGCTTTTACATTTTGAATAAGTGATTCCAGACACTCCTTCATGAAATATTGTCTTATATTAATATGCAACTTACTGGGGCATGGGGGGGTGTGTCAAGTGTTTGCTGAAAAGTATTTTTTTTCTTCATGTATCTTTAAAAAAAGTAAATGTTTAAGTGTATCTTTAAAAAAAATCCAAACGTCCAGGGGAATCTTTCCTAGTAGCTTATTTTAACCTCTGTCATTTCAATAAGCTGATTTACAGCAGTATCCAACAAACAGTTTTAATGGACCACGTGTGGAGGAAACAGGAACAAGTAGTAATGGGCAGAACAGCTTCAAAAGCCAGATTTCTGAAGCCAATGTATGGTACAATCACACCCCAAAATAAAGTCTGAGAGAACCCACAGGAAAGATTTCCCAGACTTGCAGATTCAAAAAGAGACCATGGATTCAAAAGCTCAACTGAAGAGTTCTCAGTCTGGAAAGCAAACTGATTTTTTATTTAACCTGAATCTACATTTGAGTAATCTAAGATTTGGTCCTTAAGCTAGTAAATTCAAAGAAATTCAAGTGGTGATGGAAAGGCTTACTGATCTGTTACTCTTGCTACTTATATTTCCAGGACGGGAAAATCCTGATGGAGACAGCGTTATGCAGAGCTGTGCTACGTTGAAGTGCTGTCCAAAAGAGCCAGAGATTCCTCAGGCAGGTGTTAGCTGAGAAGGTGACCCCAACCAGCTGTACCATGCACCAACAAGAACATTACTACTCACGGATCTCTGACAGTATGAGACATCAATTAGCAGATCACTTTTTTATGAACTACACATGGCACTTTAATATAATTTCCAGTTTACTTGTAATGTATGCAACAACACACAAACCAGGAATCAGCTAACAATTTGAGAGGAAAGGATTACTTAGAACTGATAATCTAAGACTGAAAACCCATATCAAAAATTCCATCAAACACAGGTGAAAAGTAAACTTTGTCTGGAGTACCTTCAATTAACTGAAATGTTCTAAAAAATTCTTCTTTTGTAAAGACTATTGAAGGAAATTTGAAAAATGGTTTCCTCTGCAATCAGAGATACCAGAGAAAAGCTGTTTGAAACTCTGTCATAAATACTGGTCATATTTTTACAATGAAAACTTACTATAGCCAATTGCAAACCATTACTTATCACCTATGTTTTTTCCATTCTTATGAATTATAAACCTCAGCACAGTCAAAGCCAAAAAAGGTACGCGCACTCATTTGTTCAAAAATGAAACCTCTTGCTAGTAAATAAATGTGTTGCATCTATTTCAACTTCTTCTTCATTTATATTTTATTACATGAATTTTAAACATTTCTTGTGTAAGCACGTTGATATGGACATTTGTCAGCTACCAAACATTCTGTACATTTAATACCACTGCAGATAGAAATTACCTGTTGGCATCTCCCAGCTACTTATTTAGAAGTTCAGGGCAATGAAGTACTTAAACATGTTAGGTTTGAATCAGTAAAAATAACCATGTACTTAAATTCAGTCAAACACACAAATTGTTGAAATAGCTCCTGAATTGAAATCTCCATTGGTAAACTATTCATTTGAATGTATGGGCTGCACAACTCTCTCTCTTCTATTATGTTCTTACTGACAAAAGCAGCTATTTTCTATGTCCATTGAGGGTATGCCAGTTAACAGGCCTAAAAACAACACCACTGTGTACATTTTAAAACTGTTTTTCTTCCAAAAAATGTCTACTGCTATTTGAAAAACAAAAATTAATAGTATTATTTTTAACCATAAAATACAAGAATTTTTTCCAATTGTTATTCAGCAGGGATGTTTTTAACGTATTTAGATATCACTCTACACTTTAATGTTACCCATTCCAGAAAATCACTTTAGCAACACTGTTAATCTTTTTATAAATCAAATTTGCAAGCT
Organism: Balearica regulorum gibbericeps; assembly: GCF_011004875.1. NCBI lineage: Eukaryota > Metazoa > Chordata > Aves > Gruiformes > Gruidae > Balearica > Balearica regulorum. The sequence continues at coordinate 41,091,837 of NC_046184.1, read as the reverse complement.
GTAAAAAACTTATAAAACCTACAACCTCATAGTCATCATACTTCATAATATGTCAACTATTTCTGGTCACAAAGATATTCTTCCAGCTTTACCCATCACCATATGAAAATATATATGGGATGTAAATTATTCTGACATTTTTAGTACAACATAAGACTTTCATTTCATAATCTGTTCTACATATATTCAATAAACAATATATAGAATAAATTCTACGCATCCAACAACATCATTTCACTGAAGAAAAAACACGAGTACAAATTGTATTCCATGGGAAGTATACAATTTAGGTTGAGTAACAGTGAGTGATGACAGATTTTATAGCACTTCAATGCTGACTTAATCACTTCACTTATTATTTTGAAGTGATTTTGGATTAGTGGGGTTTTAGATGCTGAGGATTCATTTATATACAAACACAATTTACACTATGCAGGAATTTCACCAAATGTAAGCATCCATATTTATCATCTCCCAAAATGTACAACTATTTTAAGGCATGACGTGGTGAAGGATTTCTTTGGTTTGTATTTCATTCTATTTAAAAAAAAAAGAATTGAGTTGGTCAGAAACAGAACATCATCAACTGAATTAAAAGACCATTCTACCAACAGGACAGCCTCCATGCAAATTCTGACTGTGCCTAGCCATGTTTGATTTATGATAGCTGATGGGATTATGGTCTAGTTGTGGCAACTCACAATACACAAAGGTGCTATTAGTAGCCATGGTACATTAATCAATGGTGATGAGTGTAAAAAAAATCTAAACTACTCTGATTTCAATATGTTATGGTTTTGCTCAGTTTTAGTGCACAGTAATGGGAAATTTAAGCACAAATCCATGTGCACTGATCATACGCTAAATCTTAATTGTACATTCAGCAATGCAGTTGTTCAGAACTCTTTTAAAATACTCTGTGTCTAAATAAATACAGAATATGAATGATCCCCAATCCCATCTTCTAAAATTGTACAACATTTTCGCTTTAGATAGTGAATAAAACAGTATAGTAAGAAATTAACTTTTGTTAATTACATCAAGATTTAAAAGAAACATAAAGGAAGTGAATAAAGTCTGATCCAATTGAATAAAATCTCCTAACTGAAAACATTCTAAATCACATTTATGGTAATTCCAAGGCTTAAATGGGATATCACCTTTTTAAGATCAAGCAGACAGAACATTATCTTCATGTCAGAAATCATCTTTTTAAAGCGTATGTATTGGTGCAATTCCATTTAAAACATAAATCAAGTATGCGTACTGAGGACCAAGGACAACCAGCTGGTATTCCACAAGTAAAGTCAGGCGGTTTATATTGATTCTCAAATCTGCAACTCATCCCAGCTCCTGGCAGCTCTCCAACCACGTGCTGAATTTCAAGTCTAACAGCACCTGGGATTCCGAATCTCACTGCTCATCACAATGCATAAAAACATGAAGGGAAGATGTCAAGCAAAGATTGCTGTAATAGAAAAGTGCTGCATATTCAGGTTTGTCCTGGTTTCAGCTGAGAAAGAGTTAATTTTCATTCTAGTAGCCGGTATAGTGCTGGGTTTTAGATTTAGTATGAGAATAATGTTGATAACACACTGATGTTTTAGTTGTTGCTGAGTAGTTGTAGTGTCTACACCAAGTCAAGGACTTTTCAGCTTCTCATGCCCTGGCAGGTACAGAAGAAGCTGGGAGACCACAGCCAGGACAGCTGACCCAGACTAGCCAGAGGGACATTCCATACCATAGAGCGTCATGCTCCGTATGTAACTGGGGAAACAAGCTAGGAGGCAGGATCACTGCTCGGAAACAGATTGGGCATCGGGTTGTTTTTGTTTCCTTTCACATGCGATGGGCAACTGCATTCGTGCATCACTTGTATTATTGTTATTATTGTTATTCTTTTCCATTTTTATCCGATTAAACTATCTTTTTCTGAACCTAGGATGTTTTTTTCCATTCTCCTCCTCATCTCCTTGTGGGGGAGGGGTGAACGAGCAGCTGCATGGTGCTTAGGTACCAGGTAGGGTTAAACCACGATAAGGTTTAAAGATGGAGAGTTGGGTTCAATGTTAGAACAGCTCCAGTGGATGCCAAAATAACATTGAGAGCAGACAAGGTTAAACAAAAAGGTTATTTATATGCTGTTGACTTCTACAACTATGCTGCCTTCACAATCATGTTGGCAGGGATACAGAACTTAACACAGTAACATAGAGAAGCTAGTATTATCCAGAGAGTCAACTGTTCAGTCTACCTGGCAAACTAAACGCTCAAGGCAAGATCCAAGTAAATCCGTAATCCCAAATGTCATAAGGTGGGGCTTCAGGTGAGATAAATAAAGGAAGAAAAACAAATCCTTTTTCCTATTTTAACTGCTAAAGAAAAAATTCTTTAAAGAATACAAATCTTAGTATGCTGCTAAAACCCATCAAAACTTTATTACATTTTGAATACATATAAATTTTAAATCTCAAGTGAATCCCAGATGATAGTTTTAATCAGGTACAGGATTCAGCTTCAGTTTTCTGTTAACCGAGTCTGAAAACCATAGTACACCATAGAAAAGTATCACATACAAATGAGAAAACAGCTCGACTCAGAGCTGACTACTGTCCTGAAGTGGCACACCCAGAAAGACCAAAAAGGGATGACAGAGGCAATTAGCTCTGTAATTATGACACTCAGCAACCGGTCTATACAGTCAATCGTCCCCAAGAAAGCAAAAAGGAGAAAATACAAAGATTAGATTTTAAAGTAAAACTGTGATTGGTATAAAGAAAAATGTAAGCTGAGGTTCTAATATTTCTTTATTACAAAACCCAATGTGTGTATCTGCCATTCGATTTTCACTACCTCTGCTAAGGAAAGAAAGAATTTTTACAAGCACAATTTTGTAATATAGATGATACCAAAACTACAACCCATTCACGCTGAAAGAAATGTGGCATACTCTATTCCTTTGAGAATGTATCCTCTGTAAGAGATAGGTGAGAGGATGAAGAAGATGCCTTTCCTTTACTGGGGTACTCCGCACACACCTCTAGAAAAGTGTCAGTCACAAGACAACAAGGAAATGCATCCAAGATGAATGCACAATGCAATGTCTCCATCAGAGCAGGAGATACAAAGCTCCTGACAAAACAATTAGAAACTTGCATATTGAGGGAACACCACCAACAAATCAAAACTCACTGCCTTTCTATGGCACATACATTGACTAGGATGCTTAGTATAAGGAAGAACATGCTGCTAGAGTATTAGGACAGAGAAAAGATGTCTCATTGAAAAGACCCATCCACATGTGGGTGTTTACCTAAATCCAGTTTTACAAAGGCCTACATCAGACATGAGGTTTTAGTAACTTGAAGACAAGAAAAGCTGTATCCTGTATAATGAAGATAGATGAAGACATCCAAAAAAGCTTTTAAATATACTACATGAGTGGGTTTGTATTTTAATACCATGAACTAATACTGACATTATCAGGAATTTTCCATCTTTACACAAAGAAAGAGCAACACTGCGCCACCTGGACTTGGTCATAATCCTCAGGTCAAAATGCCTCGATCCTGGATGTGCAGTGAAGGCAAATTCCTAGCTAGGAGTGTTAAAATGAGTTTCAGTGAAGCTCACCAGTCTTACAGATCAAAGTATATGCTGTCATAAGACTGGTTCTGCATGGAATTACCTTCCAAAATATAAAATAGCTTGCTTGTCAAGTCAAAAGTTTTGATATGGAGAGAGACATTTATATTATCTCTAGTCCTATTATCTCTCTGTAAGAGCCCTCTTCCTAAATATGATTATTGAAGTGAAACAATTTTACAGCTTCTGTGTCTGTCAACTTTTACTTATAGGCTTCTTGAATAATGGAAACAAGCCGCTGGTGGTGGAGTATGAGACAGTTCTTTCTCTCTAGGTGAGATGACTCTGCCACCTTTATTTTGCTAACAGGCAGCAACCAGGGACTTTCTGATGCTGAGGTCCCTGATTTTGATAACACAGACACAACACCCATTAGAATCTTTGCATATGAATCTTAAAGAGTTACTTTGGAATTACACTTAACTTTACCTTACTGTACCATCTGTGGCTATAATCTTCCTGGGGTTATAGTTTCATGAATACCGGCAAGCAGAGCTGTCTTAAGAAGTTCCGGATTTCACTCACAGCCCAGCCATCAGTCCCCATCTCCACATTACAGCTCACTGCTGCTCAGCAGTGCAGCTACTGTGGAACCAGCCTGAAAAACAGATCTCTGGAAAGAGGTAGTTAAAAATAACCTCCCAAAAATCAAAGGGAAGAAGATGACTTTACAACACTGAAGTTAATGTCTTATGAAATTGCATGTAGGACAGAGTCTGCTTGCCTCATCTTTCTTGGGTCTGATGAGAGAGCACTGCAGTGAGGATCTGTAAGTGGACTGGGCAGCTAGAAAAAGGTCAGGAGACTTGTGAAATAAGGGAAGTCTAGCCTACAACCAGTAAACAGGACCTATTATCCCCATGAGACCTTCAGATAATGGCCCAAAAGCAAGCACGCTGCCCCAGTTCTCTAATTATCCACAGACCCAAACTCAGCTAACGCTTAGAAGTGACATCCCTGTTCCCAGACTCCCTATCCCACGGTGCAAACACTTCTAGGTTCCATGGTCAGACTTGGCCCCATTACACGTGAAAGCAGAAAGGTGGGAACTATGGCCTGGGAGAGCCTCCATAAAAGTCTGTGGCACCTGCTGACCAGAATTTTATCCATAGATGAATAGTTGTATAACCTTAATTAATAGGATTATAGTCATATGCACATAAAATATAGCCAGGATAATACATATATATATATGTTTGCATGTATCTATGTATACATATGTATGGTTGGAAAGATAGATTAACGTTAAAGGAGCATTCACAGACAAATACATGTAAAGTCTTGAGAGGCTAAAACCACTTGTAGGAGGAAGATCTGCTTTTATTATTTAAAATTGCATTACATTCACTTGTACTGTTTTATTTCTCCACTTCACTATTGCAACATTAAATTATCCTTCAGCTGAGTACTTGGATTTGACCATTTTATACTCCATATCCACAAATATCAAGGTTACCCCACAGCAGTGGTATTTTGATTGAAAGTAAACATTTCTCTTTTTTTTTCTTCTTTTTTTTTCTTTTTTTTTCTTTTTTTTTTTTTTTTTTGAAGAAATACACTAGTAAAGATAAAACACAGTGAATTCTTCTGGGGCTGGACTTTCATCCAGCTGTCCCCAAATGCAATATAAGCATTAGAGAAAGCTGTCTGTTCACTGCTACCCTGAATGACTTACAGCAATTCCTGAATAGCCTTTAGTGTCATCTGACAACATTCTTATCGTTGAAAGGTTTTATTAAAAGCCACATTATATTATTCTGTTATCATCATAGCTTGTACAATTCGGATCCTTTTAATCACTTGGAAACTGTTGTACACTTTCTACAGAAATACCTGTAGAAATGGCGTGTGGCATAAAACTGCATTTCTAATGCATCTGTTTGTTACTGAGTAACAGACATGCTTCTTCATAAAATTCAATTGTCTGTGATTACCTTAAGACAGAACCAACACGCAAAACATTTTGAGAATATGGAGAAAAGATGCCTTTTACATTAGCAGTGAAAAGACATATAATGCATTTTTCTATGTATCTAAGTTACGGCTGGCAGTCTCATGAAGCTTGATATATTTCCACGCCTGAGAATTAGCACCCTAGGAAGAACAACTCTAAGACCAATTTTAAAGTAGGAAATATTGGAGTCACTTGTATGTCCCTCACATGAAACTGAATAATCAATACTTAATTATGAAAGGATGCATGATCCAACTGCCTTCTGTTTCAATACATACTGAAACTTTATCTGACAAGTGAACATTTTATACAGGTCTGATCAGCAAAACATCTGCCTGCCTTCAACTCTCAGCACTCTGGCTTTCAGCTCTGCCTCTAAACAGGAAAACAGAACCATGGTGCTTCTCCATTTGCAAGACGCATTATGTGTAAACAGCCAGTAGTGATTATAAAATGCTTCGGTACTGTGACGACTATGGAAATATCTCATATAATTTCATATGAGGAATTCAACCGCTGACTTTTGTTATTGCTTTAGGAGTCACATCACAAACATAGCCAAGTGTAATTAAAGTTCTGTCAAAATGCCTGTGCTTTTCAATCATGACTCTCAAAGGAAATCTACCTGTAGCTAATGTCATAGTGTTGGTGGTAGACCAAACCCCCTGCTGAGTAAAATACATATAGGAGCTCTCTTGCCATCAGCTCTACTGACAAGTGCCCTATCATTTCAAGGCCGAGGGATCTGTTACAAAGCCACAGACTGTTTCCAAAGGTTTATCTAAGCCACCCAGAGAGACAGCAATAGCTGCAGAAACTTATGACAAGGGTGTCCAGAATACATTTCTAAGTTCTTGGAGCATCATCGTGCATTTTTAACCTTGCCCCCCCTTCCCACTCGCTCTGGGATTCAACTGCCCAGTAACGTACAACAGGAGAACTACGCTCAGCCAAGCCAAAGCTGAGCACACCAGGAGAAAAAGGGACTTGATTTCTCTTTACTAAAATATTGCCTGAGTTTCATTTCAGTGAGGAGTAGCATATGACAAGGAACATATTTTTGAGTTGAACAGTGGGAGTTGGTTTAGCTTAATACACTTTCTGAAGTGTGCTATCACTATGACAAATATATATCTTCATGAGGGCAGCTTTGTTAGAAGTGTTACTGACAAGAATCAGAGAGAGCGAAGGAAAACGCAGCCTTCACAGAACTGATCCTGAATCTGGAAATGTTACGTTTTAAATACACAAGCAGATGGCATTTAAATAAATTAGATGAAAAGAAAAGAAGAATTTATACATAGCAAGGCAGAATAGGGAGAGCAAGTTTAGCAGTATCTGCTGGAGATCTCCACAGCATTTTTATTAAGTGATTCTTTTAAAGTCCATATACCATTTTAAGAAGCTTGCCAGCATGCAAGAGAAAAAAAAAATCTACAGTGACAATTCACTTGTTTTAATGAAAGTTGTTCAGCCATCTTAATATTTTCATCTTTACACTGAAAATCATTGGTTTCCTTAATGCAAAAATGAAGTTGCTTCAGGCATGGTGCTGCAAATGTCGCATAATTCATTGTGTTAGGATATCTTTTCAGTTACAATATCCTTAGCAAAAGCAATAAAAGGTGAGCACATACATCTCTTTGAATTTCAGTAGCTTACAGAAACTAGCTAGTACAGGTGGAAGGTTTATAACTAAGCCAGCAGAATCTAGGCAGCAGCAATAGGTTTATTCAGCTCTGTAGTTATACACTTCTTCACATCTTTTGTATGAACAGAAATCTCTGGCCTATTTAAGCGCCACTTTAATGTGCTATAATCTTTTTCAAGACACTGTCATAATCTCTTGAAAGAAACTCCTCATGCTCTTTGATGATATATGAAAATGTATCTTCTTTACGTCTGTATCTATGGGTTTTTTACAGTACAGAAGATGTGAAAGCTCATTTTATACATCTACATACAGACCTTGAACTATTTCTAATATTCTGGCATTATCAGTAAGTGATTACTTTTTTGTAACTCACTGAATCAGTAATGCATAACCCTTAAGTTTTAGATCTATTAGGAAATAAGGATATTAATTGTACAGATATTTGTGTGTGTGTGTGTGTACTTCCCTCATCTATCTTCTTTCTGGAACAAAAGATTCATAGTGAAGAAGAATGTTCTTTTATGGTAGGGACAATTAAGCAGTTGTCCTGATCTTGGTGCTACGGTAAGCATGAAAAAGGTCAAAAATTTTAAATATATATGCATATTTCAAGATAAACATAAGAAAATAAACAAAAGCAAATGCATGTCAGTTTAAGTGAGCCAGTAGACAAAGTGCTTTCTCATCAGTTTTGCCTAGTGAAACTTCAGTTTCTCAAAGTAATACATCTGGTGCCCTCAATTCAGCATCTAATGGAAAACAAACTTTGTCACAATACCATCTGGAGAGCATAACAAACTACCCCAAAGAAGCACCATCCTTCTAAAACTGAAAGCATGGAAAGTTAACAGGAACACTTCTCCAGTGCTCCAGCAAAAAAACCCAACCAACAACTTGTTTTCCACTCTAATTTAAGTTTAACAATGATATCAATGTGAAAAATAATTAAAATAACACATTCTTAAAAGTCCTACTCAGCATGAAAATTATGGTAGTGTTTTCAAAATTGCTGTGAAAACACTTACAATGTCTGAAAAAGGAAGAATACAATGCAAGTATTGTTGAAATCTCCTCTTGTTCTCATCCTTTAAGTCTTTCTGCATGGAAGTTGTCATTCCAGCCATTTAGAGACTCTGAATAAGTGGTAGAAGTTACAGGTTAGCTCTGAAACTATAGCCAAGCACCCTAAAACACTTACCTAACAACTCTTCAAACATCAGGCCTACCCTAAGAGAAGGAAGGCTGGGAGCTAGGCAAATCATAACAGCTCTAAGTGCCTGGAGTGAGGGGAAGAGGCAAGAGAAAAGTCTTTTAAGCCTTTCTAGCTTGGCTCAACCAAGGAAATAGGCTATATTGGTGTTGCCCTGCAAGTTTCAAGCAAAATAAAGTTGTGCTTCTGAAATAAGAGTCTGAACAGGCTTTGTCATGACATTAGCTCTTCCAGGGTTGGACAACCAATGCATCAGCCAGCTACAGGGTTCACAAGCATAACGCTAGGCAGAGCTAAAACTTGTTCAGAACACACGTTTATAGACAGGACTGGAAGAAAGAGTCCATTGATTACATTTATATATAATTTATAATTTATAGCTCCTATTAGATTCATTTGAACTTCTGTCTGAGTCCAGTCTGAGTCCAGCCTGAGTCGTCTTCACTTTTCAAATGAAATGCAGAAGGACAAAAACTTTTACCACAACATTGAATGAAAAGAAAATACTACTGAAATATATTGCTGCTGCTCCAGTATGTAAAACTACCTGTTTCCATGAATTCCCAACAAAAATTCATATTAAGAATAAAATTGTCCTGTACTCAAACTGCACGTACAAAAAATAAGTCTGAGTGAACTATGTCGGTGTTTCATGTGGACAATACTCTCATCTGCCACTTCTTTTTTTCCTCATCAGCACAATACCTCGATGTTACTGTCATGGCTTAATCCAGAAAATGAGCACCACACAGCTGCTTGCTCCTTCACCCCCAGTGGAGTAGGGGGAAAGAATCAGAAGGGTAAAAGTGAGAAAACTCGTAGGTTGAGATAAGAACAATTTAATAATTGAATAATAATAATAATAATAGTAATAATAATAGTAATAATAATAGTAGTAGTAGTAGTAGTAATGAAAAGGAAAATAACAAAAAAAGAGAGAAATAAAACCCAAGAAAGATAAGGAATACAAATGAAAAAAAAGAACTGCTGCCCACCAACTGATCAATGCCCAGCCTGTCCTCAAACAGCAGCCCCCTAGCCAACTTTCCCCCTAGTTTAAATGCCGAGCATGACATCATACGGTGTAGAATATCCCTTTGGCCAGTTTGGGTCAGCTGTCCTGGCTGTGTCCACTCTCAACTCCTTGTGCACCCCCAGCCTCCTCGCTGGTGGGGTGGAGTGAGAAGCAGAAGAGGCCTTGGCTCTGTGTAAGCACTGCTCAGAAGTAACGAAAACATCTCTACGTTATCAACACTGTTTTCAGCACAAATCCAAAACAAACCCTCATACTAGCTACTATGAAGAATATTAACTCTATCCCAGTCAAAACCAGCACACTGAGCTTCTTTCTTCAGGCAGAAAAGTCTCTGCTTCACATATAAGACAGAAAAAACAGAAGTCACCATAGTACCCTTGTTCTTTCCCCATACTTGAAATTGCAGGATTAAATGAAAACTGGAATCTGCATGAATTCAATTCAAAATTATCTTTATTTAAAATTTGTCATATGATTATGAATATGAACCAGATACACCCAAAATTACAGAAAGTCAAGTAAGTCCTCAGTAAATTCATATTTACTCAAATGGTAGCACTATGAACATGTTAGTGTTATTCTGTTAGCTCTGTCTGTGGATATACAGCTATCTTGAAGATGCTGTATAAACACCACTCACTGCAGAAGACTGGATAGGTGGACCATATGTTTCATTAGGTCAACAACAGTCATTTCCCTTTTCCATCAAAAGACAATATACTTTAGCAGATTGTATAACACCCCTGTACTCTTTCAAATGTAGAGTATCAGGTTTCTACCTCAATTCTGAGAGAAAAGGCCATTACTTTCTCCTTGGTAGTCTAGTTAATTGATAGAGACCAACCACATTACGTAATTTCATTCAAACTAAACATTATAGGTACAATTTTTAAAGGGAAAATTTACTAGTTTGCACATCCTACTGCAATCCAATCTTCCTACACACTGGCCAAGGATTCACCACACCCCTCTTCATGAACTCCACCTAAATCTATCACAGTATCCTCAGTGATATAATTTCTCTTTCTTCCAAACCCTTCTATATTTGTTTTTCTGCCATGCAGCTCTGATCTCCACATGCTAACTTCCATAGTGCCATACCACGCACAGAAAGTAACTCTCCCAATATCCTAATGACGTACAGCCCCTATTCCATAATAAAAGCCATAGTTCCCAATGCCTATACAAACATGAAGTTCATTGTGGGGCCAAGGCTTAAGCTTTTTTTTCTACATATGCTTCTTTAAGACAAAGCTACAGTTGTTGGTGTAAAGGGTTTCAGCTGCTGGTCAAAGTCTCTGATGAACCCTCTCAACTGTCAGATCTAACAGGTTATTGACAATCTTCAGTAGCCTCTTAAAAAAAAATAATCAAAAGCTAGACATGGTCAAGAGGATTCTGGTTCCAACAATACTATTTTGCAGCAGAAATCAGTACTACCCTTCAAAAATCTGATATTCATAAGTGAACATTTCTGGTCAAGAACAGTATGATTAAGCTAACAAAAAGACAATCACTAGCAGCCCTGGAGAAGACAATCAGGGATGACAGCTCTGCTCAAGCAGAGTGAAAGGAGCTATAATGAAAACTACTTCAGCCATGGCTATCTAAAAAGTATTTTGGATTCATGCACTTTTAGGCTTTTAACCATCTCATACCAGGTAAAAGTTCACACAGTTTCCTGGTGATTCCCATAATTTCTGTGGAGTTTGTGTCTGTCAAAGATCTTATCCTATTTTATAAATTCTAGAGAAGAATTCACCTCATCTTTTAGCCATCTAAAAATCAGAGATCAAATTTAAACTAGCCAGATTAGTGCCCTCTCTCTCTGTAGTCAGCAGACACCCCTCCCCTGGTACCTCCTAACTTATGATAAACTGCATCATTTTCTGAAGGTATCTATGTTTTCCAAAAGGTAAAGAACTTAAGAGTAGACACTGCTTTTAGATGGCTAAAATTCAGTGCATCCACTTCTACATTGGTGGTAACTATTCAAATGACTTACTGCCGAGCAGCTTAGAAAAACATCTGTTTACATTCAGATGAAGGATTTTCATGGCTCAAAAAAGCCCTGACATTTCCATTAAGTCTCCTACCATCCCACATCCTCTAACACTCTCATAGCAACAGCATCATCTTCTTTTTTCTTCTTTTTTCTTTTTTTTCCTTTTTTTTCTTTTAATTAATCATTTAAAAGTCAAGATGATTTAGCTGAGTAGCCAGTGGGGACGCTCTTGGATTTCGTCACTCTTTTATTATGGGCTGGCTGAACTACTACAGGCAACAGTGCTACTATCTGAACATTTTCCTTGTTTGAGCGCTTTGGATTCTATTCATGTCACAATTAAGAAGGGAGGGAAATTGCTACATAATGAAAACATTTCACTTTGAAGAGGATTATTTCCACCAGGGCCCATTCATCTTTATTCTACATAAAGCTGCTTTATTCCTATATGTAACTTTTCCTGTCTCCTGCAAACAATATCAGACTTGTTGCACCAAGCCACCAGAGAGAGATCAGGTTCCTGTCAATAAACTTCCAAAACCAGTTACAATGCCCATTATGAGCTGTATTATACTACTTATTGGAATGAATTGGCTTAGTATTTAACATAGTTTAGAGCAATACAGTAAGAAAAAGTCCAAAGTGAAGATTATTTTTTCTTAGCATCATACTATGGGCTGGTTTCCTATGGACTATTTCATATGGACTGATTTCAGTTTAGTAACTCATAGTTCCTTTTCATATTTCAAAGCATTGCTCTGAGAAAAAACATTGCTTTTTCCTATGGCTGCAGCTGGAATTTTTCCCTCTGGAGCCCTGACCAGTTGGTGTTTTGAAGTGCTCAGAGCTTAGAAATTTAAAAAGAAAAAAAACAAACCACAACTTCAAAACAGAGGCTTCAAAGGTCAGGGTAAAAGTGACACAGTTCATTCTGTGTACGAATGCTCTGTATCAACAAATAGTCCTCTGTGTGCAGAGGCACTAGCCTTGTTTCAAGTACCTGGTCAAAGAAAATAGTAGGTTTCAATTCTGCTGCATAAATACAGATCATAGCCCCAACTGAGATGCTCAATGTTATTAAAAAAAAATCCATGAGGAGCTGTCAGGTATGGACCAGCCATGGACCAATAGGATCTTACCTGGAGGCCAGCAGGAGCAGCAGCTAGGGGTCTTCAGGATATCCAAAGGCATTTTAAACAGTACTAGATAATTATGTTTAAGTACATGAATCGAGTCCTTAGTGCCTCCTGTCCCACCCTTCCTCATACTAGAAGTTGTACGTCCCACTCCCAGACCATCTCCCTTCCTACGCTTCCTTCTTCTCAATTCAGAAGACCATATAACTAACAACTCATTCAGACTCAAGAGTCTAATGTTGCTTTCCCTCTCTCCTCCAGGGTTGTGATGGCTTCTCTCTCAGCGGAAGAGACTGGACATCTTTCAGAAAGACTCTGTACAGTTCAGACAGATACTGCAGTTATCATGTCATAAGAACACTATAAAACTCTACAAGCCTTGCCATGCTGGAGGTCAGATCAGATCAGCATTTCTTAAATTTTAAAGTTGGAAACCTCTTAATCAAGAGGCAACCAAACTGACGATCATTTTCAACTACCGTAAAAAACAAGATCAAAAAAGTACTAATTATTGTTTTCATTTTACAGATGGAGAAAGAAAAATTAGTTATCTTGCTTCCTGTAATACAGCAATTCCAGGTCAGAGTTGGACAGGTGGCAGGAAGAGGCCACCTTGCTAGGGAGAAAGACAAAGACAAGGGTAGGAACTGCAAAACTTTTAGCAGAACTAAAGCCAAGAATGCAGGTAATAACATGGAGGTTCTTCATAGAAGGTGCAACAGAGACAAGTGGAAGGACAAATGAAAGGGATGTAAAAAAGTACTAGCAGCAGAAAGAGTGCTGATGAAAATGATGGAAGATCAAGCAGGGCAGAAGGCAATATAGCAATGAACAGGTTAGCAATATGTCAAAGAGTAAAGCAATTAAATCAAAACAAACAGTTCATCACTAGTGCTCACAGCAAGTCACTTGGCCATCCTACAACAGCATTTCATGCTTTTATTCTAGGCCTGCAACGCCTCATGCAGCAACAGGTAGCAGCACTCTCTCCCACCAAAATATTCACGGTCAACAATCAGGGAATGGAGCGGAGCTACATGAGTTTCCTTTAAAAATCAGAACAGTTCCCTGTTGAACTTTTTCTTTACATGGCTATTTTTCACATCATAAGAAAGAGTTTAAATTCTTCCATGACACACTTTAAAAATTGAATCCTATTCTCCAAAAGTATTCAAAGAGCAAATGTTAATGGTCCAATCTTGTCTTCCATTGTGCAGCATGTACACTAAATCCCTTGGAAAATGATTTTCTGAGACTTTGCATTCACAACTTTAAAGTGGTTTATGCTGCATAATGAAAAAACAACCATATCATTTTTGCATGAACCAGGTAATTAGTACCTTGAACATACCCGTAAGGAAAAAAACCCATTAAATACAACAGATGTAACCCTAAAGTTTGCTATACAGTAAATGTACAGAGACTTCCTAAAGTCTACAGGGAAAAAAATTCTTTTAAACATATATTTTAACACTATAGTGCTCACACAAATTGCAGTATTTATAAATTAAATATTGATTCATATCCAATGACCTCAAGACAAAACAGCAAGAGCATTTACTTTCACCCAGCCTTTCTGTAACATATGCAGCCATGTTCCAAAGTGGATTCCTCAGCTGTTCATACTTCTATCTTTCAGGACACTTTCAATGGGGAATTAAAAGCTTTCTGAGAAGCCCAAGTTCTTCCCAATCCTATTCACAGCTCTCCATCACTAAACTGCCTTAGATATGTCTCCTTCCCAGGTCTGCACATTGTGAAAGTGGTACAAATGACACTTAAATTAATCTCAGGTGTTAGAATAGAATAGAATAGAATAGAATAGAATAGAATAGAATAGAATAGAATAAGAATAGGAATAGTTCAGTTCGAAGGGACCTACAAGGATCACCTAGTCCAACTGCCTGACCACTTCAGGGCTGACCAAAAGTTAAAGCATGGGAGTTAAGAGCATTGTCCAAATGCCTCTGAAACACTGACAGGCTCAGGGCATCGACCACCTCTCTAGGAAGTCTGTTCCAGTGTTTGACCACCCTCTCTGTGAAGAAATGCTTCCTAACATTGTCTGAACATTCCCTGATGCAGCTTTGAACCATTCCCACGTGTCCTGTCACTGGATCCCAGGGAGAAGAGCTCAGCACCTCCCTCTCTGCTTCCCCTCCTCAGGAAGCTGCAGAGAGCAATGAGGTCACCCCTCAGCCTCCTTTTCTCCAAACTAGACAAACCCAAAGTCCTTAGCTGCTCCTCACACGACATGCCTTCCAGCCCTGTCACCAGCTTGGTTGCCCTCATCCGGATGCATTCCAGGACCTTCACATCCTTCTTAAATTGTGGGGCCCCGAGCTGCACACAGTACTCCAGGTGAGGCCACACCAACGCTGAATACAGTGGGATAATCCTCTCTTTTGGCCATCTGGTGATGTTGTGGTTGATGCACCCCAGGATGGGGTTTGCCCTCTGGGCTGCCAGGGCACACTGCTGACTCCTGTTGACCTGTTGCCAACCAGCACCCCCAGACCCCTTTCTGCAGGGCTGCTCTCCAGCCACTCCTCCCGCAATTTATACCTGTGCCTAGGTTACTCTGTCCGAGGTGCAGAAGCCAGCATTTGGACTTGTTAAATTTCACGCCATTGATCATTGTCCAATGTTCCAATATATCTAGATCCCTCTGCAAGGCCTCCTGCCCCTCAAGAGAGTCAACAGCACCTCCCAGTTTGGAATCATCAGCAAACTTGCTAATTGTTAATAAAACATTTTTTCCCTTATCTAGGCAGTTCCAGTGGGACACTCTGGATTTGAACCATGCCCAGGAAGATCTCCCCTCCACCAATGAAATAAGGAACCCAGGGCAATCAGCTTGCTAATTTAGACGTGCCAGTTGAGTGCCTAAAGTTGAATGAATCCAAGCAAGGTGCTCAGTGCCTAACTCAAAGGCAAGTGACCCTTGAGACACCCAAGTTCCTTTATACAACCCATAGTGGTTACACTAATTACATGGGCATCTAAGTACAGTACTCAGAATAAAATAAATTGAGTTGTAAAATTCAGAGAAGGAATAAATGTATCCCACTAACACTGTGATACCGCAATATTGTTAAGGGGAGGAAAACCAAGGCCCAGAAACCCAAAAATCTTCATGCAAGTGGCTCGTTTATGCACCACGCATGAAGTTTTGTCAGTCTTTCATAACTGGAGCCTTATAAAGGTTCAAGAAGTATTCTGGAAAAGAGATTCTGTGGCCCTTTAACAGAAACACTTGGGAAACTGGAAGACTATGAACATACAGATAACCTTGCTTGCTCAGACACAAAGACTGCCTAGCTCAGTATTCTCTTCTCCAAGAGCAGCCACAAGCAGATGTTTCGGAAAGAGTAAGACCAGGGAAGTATAAATAGCACTCTCTTGAGTGTTTCCTAGCTTCTATTTTCAAACCATGGGATTTCCTCCCCTGGAACACCTCTCCAGTCTTCGTCCATGTCTCTCTTTGGACCTGTACAATCTTTTTGCATCTACGATCTCTTTTGACAAGGACTTTCACAGATTTACCACTTGCTGCAGTAACTGATCTTTTCTTGGTCTTGTACCCATCTCCTGCTAACCTCAATGGGTGGCCCTTGAGTCTTGGTTGGAAAAGGCAGTTAACCCCTCCACCCCAAATCATTCACAGCTTAAGAGTCACAACTATCCCATGTAAAGAGTGCTTGCTTACCTAATCATTCCCCATAGGGAAACTATTCCAGCCTGAAAGATCCTCATAAGAAAAAGCTCTATGCATACAAATAGATTTTTTTTTTTGTATTGCAACCGGGATTAAAAATAAATATGTGATACAAATACAGAAATATATTTTATATTCACCAGCCATAGAAACACAACTAAAACCCCTACTGCATATCCTTTTAGAATTAATTAAACCGAATGCTTTATCCACTCCTCATTTTAACTAGTTTTGATATTATAGTCTTGGAAACATCTGGGGGTTTTAAAGACCTGACTTATTTTTCAGAAATGAAATTTGTACAAAAATTATTAGTTTAAAACCCTACACAAGCATCTTCCAGTTCAGAGTACGATGGGGGAAAAAAAGCACATATCTACAAGCTAAGTAGAACTTTTAACTGTGGAAACTGGTTATTCAAATGAGAAAAATCCCTAATTCACATTTATTACCAGAATTCACATCAATTGGTAAACAAATCTACCATTCCAATGCATTCAGAAGTCAGTACAGGCCATATAAGACCTGAAAAATCTTAGTCATTGGGTGACAAAAAGGTTCTTCCAGATTCTCCACAGCTCCCAATAGTAACAGAGGCTGCCAAGAAGTCAGAGGAGCCCATAACTGGCAACAGCAAGCACAGACATCTGACTGCATGTATAAGTGCAGTAAATAAGCCTGTTTAAAAACAGTCAAGTAGTTAAGAGTGTCAGAAGAAAGTGGTTCCTATAGAGAACACTAGCTGATTTATTACAAACTCAGATGAGGAGCACTAGTTTCAAATGCCAAGGATCCATGGAAACGGACCTCAATGACAGAAGAAGTGAACAAATGAACACAGGTCCCTCTGATACAGTAACACATCTGAAGCACCTGAATGTCCTCGGATATTCCTGCCATAAAGTTCAAATGGATGACCACATAGACGATGGAAGTGCTTCACCAAGAGTTGCAGGTCCCTTGTCCCCACACACACCCCAGCATACAGCACTGACACTAACATATTGCTCAGTAGCTCATATAGCACCTGCATAGTAAGCTGGTCAGTGTTTTAAGAACAGAACTCTTTTGAAAAAATAAAAAGTATTTTCAACCAAAATAATTACATTTGGTTTAGTACACTCTTATTAGAACTAGATAATACATGAAACAAAATTTTTCATTTTTTAAAACATCTACGTTTGAAATAATAGAACATTTTCTACAAAACTGACACTGTCATTACAAAGCTTTTTAAAGTACATTCTTCAATTTTCACTCCCACTTGAAGGCATTTCACATTTCATTTATAAATAAAATGAAAAACTCCTAAAATGTCCCACACAGAAAATTCTGATTTTTCTTAAAACCCTAATGAAGTACTCAATCATTTGCAGTGATGACAGCAGTGTATCAAGTGATAGTCCCAAGGTTTCAGAGAGCACAGGCGTGTTTCCTGTATCAACGCATCCTCCTGATGTACACTCTTTCCACTGCTGTAGCTAATGCTGTTTTGTTTCTCCCCTCAGAAAATTCGTTAAACTAACGCAAAATCACTATCAAAGAAAGACTACAGTGTTTTCATCTTTAGTCTTTCTATTCACCCATCAGACTATTGTCCTTAACAATTGTCCATTTTCCAGTAAAATAATAAAAAATTATTCAGCACTCCAACAACCTGAAGGAGTTGCTTACATGCTTAAATGTAGTGATCTTAGTGTTCTGCTGAACTGAGAACAAACATACCTATGTTCATATGCAAATCAAATTTTCAAAAATATTTACATCATAGTTTTCAAATTTTCCTTATTTACATTAAATACATTCAAGCTTATTATAGCATCACAAACTTTGCAAACTATTTCCTATAGTAGCATTACAGAATAACTAGAAGTTTTCAAGCCGTTTTTCATATTAACTCCACAATTTTACTACAAATACGTGATTAAAAAATATAATTTTACTTGTGACTATTCCTCCTGTTCTATTCCAAAGAGATCCAAACTGGAACATATTCATTTCCGATGAGACGTTTTTAAAAGATATGCCACAGCATAATGATAACGCATACAGCATGTTGAGTTGAAAGACCGTATGTTGCAATTGTGCAAGATATTCTGAAGCAGATACAGTCACTACTGCCTGCTGCTACCTGGCATCCTCAGTAAACTACCTGAAGTAATAGTTGGAGTCCCACTGTTTGTCCTTTGTATTCAATGGGAAGTTTTTTATTATTTTTTTTTCTTCTAAATTTTTGGCACTGGTAAGTCTACAACTTCCTTTATGAAATCATCATTACATACCTGAAGCCAGGTATGACAGGACACACACACAGTCTGATGCATGTGCCATGTTTAACCCACGGCACATTTCTCCAGGACTACACTGCTCGTAACTCATCATTTAAAGATGACAGGAAACAAATACCACAAAGTTCTTATAAAAAATTCATGCAACACCCTCATCTAGCAACATCAATTACTTTATCTATCTCCTGCACCGTTGGCTGTAAGACTAATAAAGCTACTCAGCAGGCAAGGGATTCAATGAAATATACCCTGAGCTCCTGGGAGGATCACCTGTGGTTCCAACTCTAACACTTCTGATCAAATGCAAGCTCTCTTCCTGCTGCTGAGCAATAGGCTTTTCTGGATCTTGATCAAACACGCTCCAAAGGAGGGAGGGTGTAATAATATGGTGTAAGGTATTCAAGTGTGTAGGAGAACAATTGTTGTGGGGAAAGGGAGGAGGAGAAGAAACTATTTTAAAAATACTAGAAATTGACAGCTTTTACATTTAGGTCACTTGAGCAGCAAAACAAGTTCACAGCAATTCTTTCAATAAGCAACAATATAATTAAGCTTATGTACTAATCATCATTAATAAACCACATAAACCAGCATAAAAAAATACTGCCTTGCACTGTTACAGGTTCCCAACTTCCACATATTTTCAATTCTGTTCCCTATCTAAGGCTGAGGCATCACAATACGAATATTACAGAACAAATATCTCCCAGTGGCTACCTAATTAAAGTAAGGACCAAAATAAACAGCATCAGAAAAACCCCAACTCACTTATCAGTGAAAGGTGTCAAGTCCTCTTCCTAGAGTCCCACTGCCTAACAAATTTAAGTACCATCTGCTTCCAAGGCTGGAAAAAGGACAACTGGACTTACCTTTCTCTGCAAGGAAGAGATGAAAAATTCCTTACTTATTCATCCTTCTTAACCCAAACATTTCTTACCTTGAAATCTAGTACATTCCAGTCTTAAATTTCCTTTAAAAAAGCTGACTCAGTCTCCTGTCTCTGGGTGAACTTCATGTTCTAGGGGAAATCTTACCTAGTTTTGGCAGGGAATAGGGCACTTTAAAATAATCTTCATAAAATTCAATGAGTCTCCTTGTAATATTTAGAGCATAGTCCCCCGATCCTCTTCGGATTGCATCAGGCCTTGCATATAACCGTACCTGTTAAAAAAACAAAGCAAAAGACTGATCATTTCAGCATCTACATTTTGAAGCTATCCCACCTGCAGAGGTGAGCTATTCTAAGGTTGTTGTGAGGTTGGAGGATTACTCTCTTAAAGCCAAATATGACTGTCGTACATTTGTCAAAACATGTCATAGCTGAAAATCAGAACTTCCACAAAGGTTACAAAGTTGAGAAGTCACAATCTCCTACTTGTTTGTGTTGCCAAATAAAAGACTTAACACTCCTTGCATCAAAATAAATATTCAAAGAAAAACACTTACATGTGTTTGCTAGAGATATGATGGGAGAGTGGATTAGTATAATGGTTCTCTGCCTACACTGAATGTAGGCGGGATGCAGTGGCTCAGTAGGAGAGAAGTTCACGGTTTGTTAAAGGCACATTATATCAAGCCCTGAAAGTATTAGTAGACTGTGGAGGGGGGAAAAAAAAACATTGTTCTCTTTTCTTTTCTCTGGCAGTGACACAGTTACTCTCGATGAGCTATGGAAGACTGCAAAAACAACCATTTATAAGCTCATTCATGTACACAAACAATTAACATTCCTGAAACCTCCATGACTGCTTCAGGCCTCTGTTTTCAGAAAGCAGTAAGTTAAAGCTGTTTATACAAGCCCCCGACTGCTGCGTTCAGGACAAAACAGCTCACACCTCTGACTACGGGGAGCCCCCAAGTGTGACCAGTTGCCCTCCCCATGCACGAGGCATCGGAAAGCACTGCCAAGTTATTCATTATTCCCTGTCCTTACAGTCCTTAACGCTTCCTTGGTGTGAAGATGACATACAGCTAATGAGAACTGTTAACCAAGAAAGGACAGACACTTTTCGTTCTCCTTCCTCATACATGGTCTGATGGATGTAGCCAAGGGGAAGCAGTGTGTCTCTAGTGGTTGTGGCAGAAGGTCTCTCCCTGAAGTACATAATGACCTGATACAAATGAGACTCTATCAGTCAGTCCTAATAATAGTATCTGACTCGCTAATACTTTCTGTGGTAGGATTAAATCCCAGCCAGGGTTCCGAGGAAAGCAGCAGGGCAGAAATCAGAAAATATCAATGCAAACATGAAGCAGAAATATCAATTTTGAAATGTTTCTAAATGCTCTATTCTGGACCAAGAAAAGCCAATGGGATTTTCAGCTTCAGTGAAAGCATTACCAAGTATTGCTTTACTGCTCTTTTCCTCAACCAGTTCAGTTACCCAAGTGGAAACCAGATATCAAACCTCAGTACACTGTACCTGTCAGTTCGGTTTTAACCCACTATCTCTTTGTTTTCAGTATTCAGACACAATATTCTGCTTTGTTACTATGTCCACCTTCATATTTTTATCTTTCTGTTGTATTAGACTCAGTGCACAATCAACCATAGTTATCATTTGTAAAGTAAAACAGATAACACTGTAACCTAATGAGACATGTAATAAAGCAGACTTCTCATAATCACCACCTGAAAGCATATAAACCGTTATCTGAACACTTCCAAGTCACTGTTTTTGTTTATTGCTTCCTTCCAAAGTTAAGTGACATGTACATTAAATGTTGCTTTATCTGCTAAAGTAAATATATTTTTTTAACAAAATAGATATTAACCACAGAGATCCTAATTCAAACATCTTAAAACCTTTAGTTTACGGAAGGATGGTAAGAATCACAATTAGATTTGTGATGAACACTGTTTTGTATCATTAAACCTTTATACACAATTTTGCATAATTGCTTTACTGGCACAGTTGACTGTATCAGCAAATTAGGAAAAAAAGAGTCAGCCAACCAAGTATGCAAAAAATCATTCAATTTGACAGTGGCCAAATGTGTCCATAATAAGGAATAGGACAACAGAAAGAAAGAAAAAAATAGGTACATACAAGAAAAATCAAGGTTCAACTTACTGCATTACAATGTGTGTCTTTTGGCAAATGCAGACAAGGCATTTAATGGTGTCTGAGACGGAGCCCAGGTACCAAAGCTCAAAAACCGCAATGCTGCAAACTTTCATTTGCCACCTGCCTAATGCTGAATATAGTTTTATTTTGCCTGTAAAGTTTCCCTGTGTGCCTCTCTGCCTGCCTAGAACAGCTCCGGACTGCCAGGGCTGCATGGCTCACACCAAGGTCACCCCTAAACTGGAACACAGTTGAGAAATTACCAGTGCCTTTGCCCAGGTCTCTCAGGGGCTTTGAGGCAATAGGTAATGCCGAAGCACGCCAACCATCCTCAACTGCTGGGTCTGCTTCTGCCTTTCACCCAACAACCACTGAACGGGAAATGTACGGAGGAACCTTAGAGGCACCATCGTGGACTTACCGCTTGCCTCAGCATATTCCCTCTTGGTTAGCAGAGGGCTGTGGCAGGGGACAGTCTGTGAGATTCTGCCTACCTGGCTGGCTGGTTCAGATGAACACCTCCTCAGGTGTCATCCATGATACAAGCAGCTTGGTCCAGAATTCAGTCTAAAGGCTAGGACCTATAAGCTTGAAATTGAAGCCCCTAACTTTCACGCACCCATGTCTTTTAATGTGTATAGGCTTATCTTGACCAAGTTTTACCTCCAAAAATGGGGATTACATGATTCCCTTAGCTTATACGAAGATTCTGAGTTGTTAAGTAATAAAGACTGTAAAGTTCTCAGATACTGCTCCAAAGAGAAGCTTAAGTAAATAAAACAGAAAGAAGATTAAGACATGAGATTTGTTTATCATAATTTTGTTGTTTGTTTGCTGCTTTCATTTCAAAAGGCAGACAGGTTGTGTTACTTTATAACTATGTTGGACCGAACAATAATGCGTAATTATTATTTACTTTCCCACAAGGTGTTTGATCACTATACTAAGAATTTGATTTTACATTAATTTAAATAACAAAAAGAACAGACTATCTTCTGCAGGGTCAGATTTAAATATAAATAAAAGTTAGCATGTGTACTCCTACAAAAGATAAATAGGTTTCTAGCTTAGGTGCATAATTTATCACTCACTGCAATGGCACCTACTGCCCCGCAAATATTACTGAAGCTCTTTTTCACAATCTTTGCAAGATTAGGTTGTATTATTATTTTCATGTAAGACAGTGGAGAACAAAGAGAGACTGAGACTAATTCTAATGTCAAGTATACTTAATAGTTTTATTGCACACACTTAAAGCACTGTTCCCCCATTATATCTTATTGCAGTGGTGAACACTTTATACAGCTTTGAGTCTGGTCACAGGTGCCTTAGTTTGAGTATTAAGAAAATTAGTAACACGCAATTAGTGACTAAATGAGACAGTGTCAGTTTATGTGATTTGCTCAGCATCTCACAGCAACTCTGGTGGCAGATGCAGGGAGGGAATTCAAAGATGGCCTTCAGCCTGGCAGCCACCTGACAATCTGCACCAAGCACCTTCCACATTTAGGAATTAATAAGGTAGGGACTGTTCAGACAACAGGCGTATACACAGCATACTGGTGCTGTCCTGATGCAACATAGTTCCTTGTGTGTCTAAATGATAAAAATACCAGAAAAATATTATGAGGGATCATATTAGTAATGACACTGTACCTATGAATATAAAAAACTTCACATGGTCAACCTAAATTCTGCATTTTTTTCTTAACTCATAGAATCATAGAATGGTTTGGGTTGGAAGGGACCTCAAAGCCCATCTAGTTCCAGGTCCCCTGCCATGGGCAGGAACACCCTCCACTAGACCAGGTTGCCCAAAGCCCCATCCAGCCTGGCCTTGAACACTTCCAGGGAGGGGACATCCACAACCTCCCTGGGCAACCTGTTCCACTACCTCACCACCCTCACAGTAAAGAATTTTTTCCTTATATCTAATCTAAATCCACCCTCTTTCAGTTTAAAGCCATTATCCTTTGTCCTATCACTACATGCCCTTGTAAATAGTCCCTCTCTAGCTTTCCTGTGGGCCCCATTTAGGTACTGGAAGGCTGCTCTAAGGTCTCCCCAGAGCCTTCTCTTCTCCAGGGACAACCCCAACCCTCTCAGCCTGTCTTCACAGAAGAGGTGCTCCAGCCCTCTGATCATCTTCATGGCCCTCCTCTGGACTCACTCCAACAGCTCCATGTCCTTCTTATACTGAGGACCCCAGAGCTGGATGCAGTGCTCCAGGTGGGGTCTCACAAGAGCAGAGCAGAGGAGGAGAATCACCTCCCTCAACCTGCTGGTCACGCTTCTTTTGATGCAGCCCAGGATATGGCTGGCTTTCTGGGCTGTAAGTGCACATAACTCCTTTGCACCTACATTTGTAACCATTACCAATCTTTCAACAGAAGTTCTGACTACTAAGAAAAAAAAAATCCAAACCTCTCATTTCTCTCTCAAATAGAACCAGACTGACCCCCTCCTTCCTACCGCAAGTTTGAGTACCTAGGTTTGCACCTTCAGCCCTACAACTCAGACCTCTCCTTTGACATTTATAAGATGCTATTGTTTTTATAACGCAAAACCACTGATGTAGGATACCACAAACACTTTGCTAGAAATAATTTACACTTTTGTTTACAGCAGAGCAATAAGTTATTAGAAATCCTAGATGACATCACTGCCATGTGTATTTTCTTATTCTTTTCTGAAGTGAGCAAAAATGTAAGTTGTTTCCCCTTGTTTCCTTTCCAGAAGCCCTGGGCTATTTTCATTAGAACTTTAAATAAAAACAATACAATAGCCATACTCAGATACCACTACAGAAAAATCATCCTGAAGGATTAATTTAAAAATATTAGTAACCTAACTAAAGTTCTTAGAATTACTTTGGCAGCATTATCAGAGAAAATACTAAAATATTCCTGAAAAATTTTATGGTAAATTCCATATATTTGTTATAACTGATCAATAGTGTACCGCTCCGTAGCAAGTCAAAAGTATTTGCTGTACAAAAAAGTGTACTTTCACAAATAATTTGTACACTCTGCAACATTTTTTGTAGTGTCTCTTAATATTTAAGCATTTGTTACATAAAATAGTCAAAGTAATTTAAAAATAGTTGTAATACCAGGTCACCAGAACAGATGAATGTGTTTGTAAAGTAAGAGTTGTTTGCCATAATGAGGGACACTTGCGATATACACTAAGAAATGTGCAACAGATTTAGAACAAATCACATCTAACTGAAGTCAGGTTATTAACTACTACGCATGAGAAAATCTTCCTGCCTACAGTTGCTAAAAATCATTCATCAAAAAGAAAGTCAGCACTTAGAAAGAAAGAAAAAGAGAGATTTTCTTATCTTATTAGAGTGTTTCAAAAATGTGAAGTAGTAACTATATACAAGGTACAACGGGTAAATTCTGACAAGCACAAACTGTAAATAGCAATGAACATCTTAATTTCTGGTGAATAGTATGATCACTAAAAATGTTTCCACTGTACCAAAGACTAGTGATAATTTCAGCATATAATGAAAAGAGGTATGGGTTCAGAAAAAGTAAAAGCTATCCTAGTCCTGGCATTTTAAAATCATGACTTTTTTTTCTTTTCTTTTTTTTTTCATTAAAATTGAAGTACGTGAAAAAAGAAAAGGATGAAAGGGATGAAGAATGGTAAAGAAAAACCTGCGATCATTTTTTCACATTCTGTAAAGTATTTCAGGCAAACTGAAGGCTTTGTTCAATTCTCCTTTGCAGGTAGGAGCAATTTGGAATACATTCAGTATTTTGATCATGGAAATAAAAAGTAAAAAATCCATTATTTACACATGTCTAATTCAAAAAAGACTGTTGTCCAGCCTTCTCCCTCTGCAGGAACTCACCAAAGATGAAGGAAGACGAGAGAGAACCACAGTATGTTCTCCTTCTGGCACTAGGAGAAGACACTAACACCTTTGCTAGAGGTTCCCACAAGGCTGCCAACCTGCTTCCCCAGGGAATTCAGAAAGCTGACAACCTGGCAGAAATCAGGATGCTTACAGCAAGAGCCTTGCAGGCCTGAAGCATGTCATACACCAGAGCCCACCTCTTACTTTAGAATTAAATATCCACTTCTACATTTGAAGCCTGTTCTTGAAGACATTATTCTCTTGGCTACCTTCTATTTTATGCATGCATCCCCTTTGAAACCTTAATTTTTACAGTGTTGTTATCTTTTGGGGGGAGTGTGACCTTGGCTTAATACCAAGACATATTTTTTTCTTTTATTTATTGTAACAGTAAAGTTTGCTGATCACAATAATCCCATGTAACACCCTGCATTAATTCTGCAAGGCACCTTTTCTTTATACATTTAGACATTTTATTCCATGTTTTAAGACAACTCCAATTGCCATCACTGCCTTCCCTGATGCCCTGGGGGGATCACAGCTCACTGGATAAGAAATACTGCTCCAAGGGAATAAGTGCACCTCTGGTTTAGGAAGGGTAGGCTTGTTTTAGAGCAGATGGCTCATTGGGCTCCAATGACCTGACACAACACCCGCTGACTTCAACTGAATGACTCCTGTTAACTACAGAGGTTTTAAATCAGACTTCCAGAGGAGGCATGACCCATCCAGCCCCTGGGAGAGGGACACTTCTGCCAAGGCAACCTTCACCAACAGCATCTGCCATGTCTAGAGTCCATGTTTTTAGATCACCACTTGAGTAGTCCTTATTAGGCAGTGCACTGGAAAAAAATGGGGGAAAAAATAATCCTTTATCTGGCAGTACTCTGGTCACAACCACTGATAGTTCAGATCATAAGAAGCAGGACCACTGACTGGATCTTAACTTTATATCCCATGTGCTATGAGGAAAATAGCTCTCTGCTTCTTGAAAGAATCCTGACATAGAATTTGCATAGCAGTAACCATAGCTGTATCTCTGTCACAGCATTAGGTACAAGGCCAGCTTTGTTGCTGACAAGGGGAGAAGATGCATCTGTAATCCCTGCCCTCGCTTCACACCATCCCATACTGTGGACTTTGCCACACACGTGACTACACAAAACCACTCCCGAAGGTACCCCATCCACAGAGAGCTTTTGCCCAGCCCTGAATGCCATCACGTCACGTCACATCACATCAGCCTGTGGCATCACAGACGCCTGAATCTCTCTCGCTGTTACCTTGGCACTATTACAGCACCTTTCCAAGCAAAGATAGTTACTGTTCCAAGGATGGCATCCACCTATTTCGCTACTGTCTAGATTTCCCCTCTCCCTTTTTTCTATCTTTGGTCCATGTTGCTACACGTACTTAAGTTGGAACAAACTGGGAGCGAAGGGGCGTATGGAAATTGAGCAAAAGTCTGACCACAACCTTAAATATTGTTTTCTCAGGCAAACACGGACTAGGTAACCTTGTATCAACACAGGAATCCATCTCACAAGTAAGGATAGTTTCCCCTCCCACCTACTTCAAGCAGAATTAAAAGGAACTTTGTCAGGTGTTTTACAGCAGCTCGGAGTGCTTTGCCATTATGAAGCAGATGTTTCTGCACACCCACTGGTGTCAGAAATGCCACCCTGGGAATAATGCTTGTTCTTTAATCCCTTCCTCAAAGCCAGCAGGCTCCACACAAAGCACTGTTCTGGGGAGGCCCCTCCACACTAGCTCTAGCCCAGAGCTGGTACATCTGATGATCTCATGATGATTTAAAAATCTCAGTTCAGGAAAGCACTTACGCATATGTTTAATTTTAAATATGTGTTTAACCTCAAACATGCATTTACATGTTTCAGAAGACCTTAACATTTCAATAGAGCAGCCGCTTACAAATTTTATAAAGGGGGAGGAAATAGTCTTATGCTCTTTATTCCAAGATCCGTAATACTTCTGCAACAAGTGACACTCAGCTGAAAACTGCATGTATTGCCTCTATACTTAAAAGCTTCAATTTACTTGATAATCTGAGATCTCTTTCATCCTTATTTTACTAATTGACTATTTTAGGCACATGCATTGGTGTTATTATTGTTACAGAGATAAATATATGTTCATATTACATGTTTAATATAGCAGACAGATGTCTGGATACAACAGTCCTGGCTGTGACCTCCTTGGGTCACTTCTGCAAACAAGGCATTGCATTTTAAATGAGTTTTTAAATCTGATAAATTCAAAACAAATTCAATACATACGCAAACAAGCTACAAGCCAGTTCCACCAAGAAGCTACGAGTTGCTTCACATGTGTGCATAGCTCCATGAGTTGTGTGTGTTCAAATGCAATAAAGTTTACAACTGACAAGTGAAGGAAAGAGAGAGATAGCTGTCATGAAATATCAATTTCACTGTAGTGAACATAGTTAAACTTCATAATGGGAAGAAATGACAGAAAAAATGCCTTGCTTCAATCTCCTATTCATTATTCATCACGGACAATACCCAAAAGATACTGTATGGTAATGAAATATGCTTACTGAATACCGAAGGGACAGCTCATCTTTATAAGGACATGACTTTTCTCCAAACTGAGCAGACATACACAGCACAGCACTGCACATTTTTTGGATATAATTATTACCAAAAAAGTTTTAATAAATTTAGGAAATTTTTTTTAAAGCTAGCTGGAAACGGGGAGAGTTCAATGACCTGATACTTTCCGAGGAAACACTGTTTTGCTGGAGATCGGGTGGAACTTTTTTCAAAGTAAACAAACATTATCTTTGCATCCTCATTCAAAACATCTTTTACTGGTTTAATAAACCAGTTAAAAGAAGAGAAGTCACCACTAAAAAAATATATATATATATGCAAGAAATGATGGGAGGGAGTTATACTAGTCAAGAAGTTTCTCAGAAAACTAAATGCAAGCACAGAGGTGCCTGAACATTGTTGCAGGGCAAGGGGAAAGAGGCTTTGAACAGACATAGCAGATGTTCCTGGATAAAAATTCATAGCATGACCCTGAAGGAGAAATAAGTGAAAGAAACTTCTGGGGTTCCAGCTGACAGTGGGAAAAGGAGGAATATTAAACAAAGGCATTGCCATGTATTTTCAGAGTTGTGAAGGGGGGGGGGGGGGGGGGGGGGGGAAGGATTCTCCTTTCAAATAAATAGGACTGCATGGGAGAAGCATCTGGTTGCCTCATCAATTTCTCATCTGAACAAAACCAAATGCAAGTGTTTGCTGACTGCTCCAGCCAAAGGTGCAACAATATATTCCACCAGGAGGCAAAACTGTCATGCAGACTTGCTACAATTTCTAACTTGGGAAGAGATCATAAAATACTTTGGAAAGTTAATGAGCTGCACTCACATATAAATCTGACCAATGCTCAGCTGGCATAAAATAAAATACTGGCTATGTCACTGACCACAGTGCCATTAAGATCAATTTAGAGCACTCAGGATCTGTATCATCTTGTTGAAATGGCTCAGGGACAGAAAGTGAACATGTTAACAACTAATGTGTAGCAAATGTAATTATGGACACCATTCCATACCCATTTCAGCCAACTAAGACTGCCACGATCCCACCACTACATACTCAGTCTTTTCATCTCAATTCTTCCCTTACATCAGCACTACAGCTCGTCTCACCTCAGAGGAAGCTTTCAACCAGATGAGTGGGCTAACTATGCCAGCCAAGTGGGCAGCGTCCAGGCAGCCCAGCTTCCTCACCTGGCCACTGTCCTCAACCTAGGAGGAAAAACTACGCAACTGTGGGGAATTCAGCATCTAAACTGTTGCAATTCCTCGTGGTTACAGCTCCTTCCAGTTCTTTGTAGAAGGAACAAAATCAGCATAGCTTTAAGAAACGAAGCAAAAGATTTACATTATTTACCTATTACACATAAAAACTCTGTATTGCCACACCAGTGGCAAGATGATGTGAGAATGGCTCTTTCCTCCAGGAAAAAATCTGCAGTAGATGTATCCCAAGGGCTAACGGGGCATTTCCATTTCCTTTGGTTGGACTGGGATTGGATTGACATTCGAAGAATTCTCTCATTCGGAGTATTTTTCATTGGTTATTTTATAGTCAAAGCATTCACATCGCACATCATTCATAAATAATATTTCACCTATTCTTGGATAAAAACTGAGTTACAGAAGTACACAAGTTTAAAGAAAGTGCTAACAAGTGACCTACAACATTCAGCAGCCCTACAGCAGGACCGATTTCACCTGGCTAGAGACTGCCCTGTCACAAGCACACAGATGTTACCTTAGAGTGATTCCATTTGAAATTATAATCTGCAACTATTGTAACTGCTGATTTATATTTCAGCATTGTCTAGAGGCTGTCAATATGACAATGAGGTTCCCCTGTGCTCAGCTGGCTACATAAATAGGAGCAAGGGTTGACCGTTGCTCTCAGATCTTTCAGTCTAAACAGAGACAGGCAAAAAACATGGGGGAAATTAACTGTTATTATCTCTATTTTATAAATGAAAGATGCAGAAAGATGGGCTTAATATCAACAAGAAAATCTGAAAAAGAGCTGGAAATAGAACTCAAATTTCCTCACTGCCCTAAACTGATAAATCATCTTTCCATCATAAAAAATCAAATTACTATTCCTAAAACACATTTTCTGGAAAATAGCCTCTTCCATTAAAAATTAAAAAAAAAAAAAATTTAAAAAATCCTATTTTCAGGTTGCTCAGTCACAACATGTTTTTCAAAAAACAGACCTAAGCTATAGCCCAAACTGTAGACTGAGATCCCTGAAATTGCTCAACTTCAGGAGACATTCTGAAAACTGCAGTTCCTCACATTCATTCATGTCTGCAAGTAACCATCCCATTCCAGTAACAACATCTTTTGTCAAGTGGCTACCATGCTGAGCCTATTTAGCTTTGTTTAAAGGAAAACACTATTTTCTTATTCATTTAAAATAAATTACTTTAAGAGATTTCAACAAAGTGGTCCCCTACAAAATAGCTACTAAGTAAAGTGATGTACTTGTCCAGAGCATAACAATAAACCTGGGAGGAGACAGAGACAGACTGTACATGACAATCCAACAAAGATAATTGCAAGGGCACATTGATACTTCCATGTTTCACATAAATTCAGCACAACCATAGTCTGGTAGAGATACATTTCACCATACTCATCATATGTTTGCAGTAAATCTTGATTGGTATAAGAAAAAAAAAATCTGTGGTAAATAAATGCATAGCTTATGATAGCAGCAATAAGCAAAAGGAACACAGGAAATTAGCTTGTGAGCTACGTGTAAACTTAATAGAACAACTGTTTGCAAGGTAAACAGATTAGTACTATAAGGTGCTGAGTTTTAGAGTACCCTTTAAAACTTGCTGGCATTGAGGAAACTCAGCACTTTGTAGCCACGTCTTCATTGTGCTGGATTGAGCCCACAATACTTTTGGAAAAACTGTACCTAGCCCTTAGAAGGGAGAAAAATACGCACGTGGGAAATTTTGTGCTCTGACTGGTATGAAATCCATAACAAAAATAAAAATGTGTTACATCAATAAGAGCAGCAACCATATTAACAGTGAGAGTTCCTTCAGGCTAAAAACTTGTCGGAGCAAAGAGACAAACAATTTGGTCAGTAAAAGCAAAATCCATAAACCGTGAAATAGGAAAACAAGAAATCAAACTTTTTGTATGGACACACACTAAAATCCAGTAAAGAAAACTTCATTAAATGCTCTGTTCCTGACTCTCAACTAGTATTTTAAATGTTTTTTAAAAAGCCTCCCAATCCACAGAACAATATAAAAAGTGGAAAAAAAAAAAAGCTAAACGTGCTAACAGCATCCAAACACTTTCACGCAACTAGCCTCTGACAAAACCATAGGCAGAATGAGCACTTCAGCCAGAGAAGATAAATTAGGGAAGAGGGAGTTATCTATCAATAACATCTCCAGTCCCCTTCTGGGCACACCAATCTGAGTGTAAAACATGAGAATTAGAAAGAAAAAAAAATCCAAAGGCAAATCACAATTACAGAGAAAGCAAAATAGAAGGGCTGAATCAATTAGACCATTATTCCTATCTCAGGCCTCCCATCTGAAAAAGATCAAGGCCACAACCAGGGATCAAAGTGATTAACCACCTAACCAGCAGCCAGCAGAGACATAGATGAGAAGTGGCAGATCATATACACACAAAGAATCTGAACTGGCAAACAGAGGCTTTTTGAACCTTAAGACAGAAGCAGCTGCAAAATTCAAGTACTCTGACATATACAAACTTAGACAAATGTGATAAACAAGACTCTGAGGCATGCTGGTTTTAATCTACAGAACACATGTTAATATAACAACATATGAACTGTTTAAATTAAAATACTATAAAATGTTTAACTGCAGGGTTATTAATCAAATCCCTTCCAATATATGAAATACTCAGATGTTTATGATTACGAAAAGTTCTTTTTGCACATTTTATTATTCAAATTACATTCCTCCTCTTAAAACCTCCACTACTCTGGACATGACAATGTCCTATTAGGACGATGTAAATTAATCAACGATATCCTCTGCATGCCTATGGAACAGGCTGTTTGCTAACACTTTCTGATCAGCCACAGCTCAAACACCGCATCTGGTTCACATCTGGAGAGCTAGCCAGTCAGCTAACCAGCTGAGATTAAACTAGGTCTGGATGACTATCACATAGGTTTCCCAAAATAAAATAAGTTGGTGAGAGCTGACCTCTTCACTCCTACCGATGTGCTGGCTCGCACTAGATTAAAATAGTTTGTTTAGAACAGGATCATGTCTAAGATGAAACAGGACTCAAACCCTTTCTTATAAAAAAGTTGGGGCAATTCCTTCCTCAGGAAGCACTAGCACAAAATGCAACAGCAGGGTCCAATGGATTATGGGAAGATTGAACGAAGAGAAATATTTCTGAAACCTGGGCTTTCCAAACTTAGAGATGCTGCAGGCATGGCGGTCACACCACAGACAAAACTGAACACACACTAAAGGTTTGTCTTAAATAATCGATCAATCAGGTAAACAGAAGCATTTTGCCACAATCATTTCTTTAATTCCAAGCACAGTAAAACAGACTCCACAGATATGTTCCTTTGCTGACAGTGGAGCAGATCGCTGCTGTTTGAACAGTCCTTCTTTCCCTCTTCTTATCTGATCAAGAAAGCTATTCCCCTACTTAGCTTCCAGCTGACATCCATGTCAATATAACAGCTTCATTAGTCTTTCTCTTTTTAACACTTTCCTAGAGTCTAAGATAACATTCCTCTCATGAGATATACCCTGACTGCACAGTGCAAGGTAAACCTTTAAAATAGCAGGCTTTATTTGCTCTCATCGTATCTGTACCCACAGCATAAACTGTGTCTACAACCGGAGGATTTGCAGATTAACAAACATTAAGAACAATCACTAGTGGCAATATCAACAACGTATGGGCAGCAAGAGCATTTGTGTGCTTTAGCAAGTGCTGACATAAACCAATACAAAATCTTTGGAAGCTTCCATGGGGTATAAACACTAGAAAAGATAAAACAGGAACTTTATAAGGGCGCTTTCTCTAGGTTCAGCGTTTCAGAACAGGACCTGCAGTAGCTTTTCCCCCCAGGTTTCTGGTGCTCGACTCTGGTGTTGGCAGGGCAGTGGAACAGAGGGACAACGGGTCTGGTCTGATCCTGTCCCCCACTTTGTGTACTCTAATTATTTGCAACAAGGTATCAGTGAGGCGTGGGGATCCCCGTGCTTAAAAATTTGACTCCTCCAAGACGCAAACTGCCACTAATGCCATGGGCATGAGGGAAGATTATTAAAAAGAAAAAGGGGACTGAAAGGCAGAGAAAGTATAAACTAATAACAAGTTGAGAGTCTTCAGATCAGCATAAGAAGTAAAGGAAACCACTCCCAAAAGCTTCTAAGAAAAACATTTGTATAAATATCACTGACTAATATTCTGCTACCAGTTTTGCCTAAAGCTCTGAAGTAGCTTGTTGCTACCGCCTCTAAAATATCTACTACGCTTTTCCCATGAGGGTCTTCAAAGCTGCCGTTTCCTATTAGGCAGAGCAAAGGGAAAAAAAATATGTTGAGGCAACAATAAAGAAATCCCAGGGAGAAGCATCACTGCTGGATCGCCTGCTCACAGTGCTGATGGAGTCATCCTTAAAGGCCAAGGCTGAAAGTGTCCTCAGGTTCAAGGACCAGTCAGTCTCATCATTAGTGCCCCACTGGATTAAGGCGAGGAGAGACCGCCGGCCTCCAGCTGCTGTACTCGGGGGACTCCCAACCACCACCCAGCCAGCTCCTGTCCCCAAGTGCCTCCCTGCATTCCGCTTGCTCACGAATCCAAACAGGCTTCGTGACTTTTACGGCTGCCCAGCCGATCATTGCCCAGCTTGCTCATGAAAAAAAGGTTAATAGTCACCAGATTATGGTAGACAATTACTAGGGTACTTCGCCCTTCGCCTCTGTTTTTCTTTCTAGTAAAATGAAAGGGCCTCATTACTCAAAAAAAAAAAAAAACCACAAACAAACCCAAACTAACCACAAGATCAGTGCAGGCCTGTAGATGGTGAGCTGAGTCTCAGCAAATTGTAAGTTTTCGGAGGAGAGGGCACGTGCACACATGAGCTACCTCAGCAGCAGCGTGGACCGTGCTTGTGAGGAGAGAGCTCCCCTCGACAGCAGAACATGGTGCAGAGGAGTTAGCAGGCACGCTGGCATCGCTGCGTGTTACAATCCAGCATCACTCAGAGACACGTGTACAGCAGAGGCAGAGCCGTGTCTGAGCTAATAAGCCTTGACTTGCAGCACAGTAAATGACCTGGGACACGATGCTCTGCTGACATTGCTATCCCACTCTCCGTTCCAGAGGCAGCTAAATCAGTGCCAATTAAGGGATCACCATGCTGTACTTGCGCTGTACTCCACTGAGGATTACTCATATCGCCCTAAAAAGAACAGATGTGCTTTCATTCATTTTACGCCAATGCAGGAATGGGGTCAAATATGAGCTGTGCGATAGCTGTAAGTCAGCTGAACAGCCATCGTTCCCCACATTTTTCCCCATCATTTTCTGTATCCGGACGTCATACCACAGACCCTTAAGCAGCAGCAGGAAAGGCTGCTCTGTTGATCTTCTCTGACCCAAGTTTCACTGATGCACTTGCACACTCTGCAAGCACCCTCAAGTAAGACCCTGAGAAATGGCTCTTCTTTGAACGCTGATTTTTACTTTGTCGTTACGACTGAGATGGCTAAGGGTTTTTCACCCTCTCAAGCAATAGACTTCTGAAAGCTCTAGGGTGGTACTGAATGGAAAAAAAAAAGCAGTTTAACAGGTGGTGGCCTTTGAGTTCATAAACACTGAAGCATCTTCATCACATGCTAGAAAGAGCAGGTATTTTGGAATGAACTCCAAATCCTAGGTCACTGAGGGCTCAGGAATTACAGAAATAGATGAAGTTACTAGGTCGCTCACATAAGAAAGCCATAAGCACAGCAAGGAAAAGATCTGACAGCACTTCACTCCCTTTTGGTCCTGCTGCTTAAAAAGAAAACTGAGCCAAGAAAGCAAATACAAGATTAAGTGTTTGTCTACATTGAATGCTGCAATGTTTGAAGACTTGATCTGCCATGCATTTACTCCCACATTACACAGCATGATCACAACTATGCAGTCTCTCAGTTTAAATTAGTGGTGTTTCTACACCTGACCTTAATGAGTATGTTACCTACCCCTGCCAGTTTATATATAGGTAGCTTTCTTAGCTGTACATTGCACTGCATTCATAGGGAGGTATTCAAGGACTTAAAAATCTACAACAATCAATATCAACACAAATATTTAGAAAGTACAGGAATAGATGGAACAATATGACCCTGTGAACAATTCTGTCACATTTAACTCCCATGATGAGAGAGTTAGCAGCAACCTGAGTTCATTCTGTGCACACAAATACAGGGCTCCCAGCTGGTTTGTACATTGTTATCTTCTAATCTGAAAAGAAAAAAGAGCTCTGGTTCAGAAGTTTCCTGTACACTTGTGGATTCTGGGATTCAGTTCCTAAAATGAAGAAGCTGGAGAAGAACAACCCAGAAAACGAGTGTATTGTCAGCTGTACAAGGTGTTTGAAGGCCATTTGCAGTCATCTGTGAGCTATGATAAACAACCAATAGCATATTATACTAGTATGAAATCCTATCCAGAACACTGAATTTCCACTGGGAGGGAAGGAATTTTATTATTGCTATTATTATGATTATTATATTATTATATTGCATATAGGTACTGTGGAGACACAGCATCCATGATTACAGAGTCTGTGATTCCACAGTCAGCTATTCGAAAAGAAAATTTCAGCTTGCAAACAGTTTGCAGATGTTCAAGACTACATTCATTAAAAATACATTGTCGGATCCAATCAGGAACAAAATGCAAGTTTGCAAAAGTCTTTCAAAGTTGTTGTGGATTCCTTTTCATGTTTTGATTCCAGTATAAGCACATTCTAAAATGAATTATGTTTCCATTGTGCATTTCCCACAAACAGTGCAGCACTGTGTTAATGCACAATAATTTGAAACATTAATATTATCTGAAAATAATAAAGGCACTTTTATTATTTCTTTCAATAAAATGAAATTGGTAAGTTTGTTAAAATTATTTTTTATATTACTTTCAATTACAATGTAACTTGGTCATGTAACTAGTACCACTATAGCCTATAACCCTCTCCGGTAACTCTGCTCTCATCACTCTGGGGTTCAGCTGCCTGCATGCCAAGGTCCAGCTCTGATATTGCCTAGCTGTGTAACTACTGAAGAAGAGCTATGAGAGAGTCTGGAGGCAGATAAAAACATGAAAGTTACAGAGGTTAAGATTATCGAGACAGCATCATTGCTAGCTCAGGGATTCAATAAGAAAATACCAACACAAAGGTATAAAACCATAGAGGTTAGCCAGCCCCACTGGGAATCATCATCTCCAGTCATCACCATCATCAGTGTCATCAGAGCTGATGGAAAAAGGCAGCTCAGCCACACTGAGGGTCTATTGGAAGGAGTCAAGCAGGACAATCGTTCCCCCCCCACCCAGCCAACACCTGCCAGGCCAGCAATGGTTGTAAGCAATTGTGAGCACACTAACACCGAGCCTAGTAGCTCATTAACTCCTAGGTATCTTTTGTGTGCATCATGAAACAAATAATTGTTTTACACTTTCAAGGTGAGCGTATCCTGCTTGTAGAATCTTTTTATACCCAGCCCCAAAAAAAAAACCAAAGAGGGGTTGTAACAGGACTTACTTTGGCAACAACAAAATTCCATTATTGGCAAAGTCAATAATCGAACAGACACTAAACATGTAAGTCACATTCATTCTTATGCCTTTAGGGAATCAGGATGTTTATTTTGCCGGCAATCAACTAATAACAAAGTCATTTATCTTTATATGAATACAAGAATAAAATACCAAAGACATGTATTTTACTTAAAACATTGTCTGGTGTTAGCCATACCGGGCAATTGTGCATTGCCGAGCACTGATTTGATTTTCATTATACTGCACTGACGGCAAAGTCATTTATCTTTTTTCAGCTCCCAGTCTCCTTTTATCTTTTTCTTATGCTTCTGTATTTTTCCCCTATCCTGCACTGTTGCTGAATGCTGATGAGCAGAAAATGGTACAAAACCACAGACAGTCTCTTTCAGATTAAAAGTTCAGGTATAGAAGGTCCAACTTTTTTTCCGTCCTGGAGTTCCCAAAGAATCTATATATTTGGCACTGTCCAAAGATCGGTTAAATATTGCACTAGCTGTCTTTCTATAGAATAGACAGACTTTCAAACAATGATATGATGTTTCTTTCATGGTTCTAATGTGCTCTCTGTTAAGAACAGAAATTAGCTTCCTGTCACTGCTGCCTTGGATGCTTTAACAAAAAATGAAGTGACCAATGCAAGAACAATTTTCCACATACCAGAACCACAATTTTTAAGATTTTTTTGTATTCAACTTGTTACATTTGTAGATTCTAGCATTCCACAAAAATCAAAAAACTGAAAATATAAAGAAAAAATCTTCCCAGTGTTCTAGTACTTAGCCTTTAAGTGTTGAGTTAGCATCTCACCAGGGATGTGCAAACAACTGACTTTTTCAGTTCACCAGCTGAACTTGCCGTTCTTAGTTTGTTGGTATTGAATCGAGATTGCCTTAACCCTGCTTCCCACCAAAACAAAACCAAAGTATTTAATGTCATGACAGACAATACATTCCTCTTGAAATAGAGTGTTTAATTTCCTAAGATTTGTTCAAAAAACAAATGTAACAGATTTAGTCAAAACACTACAGCTTATGTATGAAGAGTGATGCTTCACAAAGCAGACACCTCAGATGTCTTTCAGGTCCTAAAGGTCTCTATGATGTACATGTGTGCATACAAGATGGTATCTGTACTGACAGTGGAGGTCTGTTCAATAGAGTTAATAGAACCTAAAGAGGGATTCAGAATATTCCAGAACAGATAGACCTACATCAGATACACTCAAAATACGTTTAAATTGTTGAAGATGTCGGTCAACTTCAGCATAGCAATTGCAATTGCTAATGTTACTAGACTTCTCACACAGCAGTGACCTGAATCATAATTATCTATGACTTCAAGCAACAACCTTTATATTCTCTATTCACCTGCTTAGGCATGTTATTATCACATTGTCAGAATCTTTTTCAGCAAGACTTTTCAGTAAAGTTCCATCAAAGTTTTGTGCCACAAAACAGAACATGTAACTGCCACGTTCTTGCTAGCCATGGACTCTTCTGCCACACCAGCAAAGACAAGCAATAAGGAACGTGTCCAGAACTGACATGGACATATAAGCAGAGAAGTATGTAGTCTGTATGGAATTATTCAGAATAGTTGTATGTACAAAATGCTGCAGGTGAATCTCATGATACCGAGTGGCTGGTTGGTAAAACAGCAGATGAAATTCAACATCAGTAAGTGCAAAGAAACGCAAACAGGAAAAAATAACAGTAACTATACATACATGGTAATAGAGTCTAAATTAGCTACAGCTCACAGGGAAGAATTCTTGGAGTCCCTGTGGACAGCTCTCTGAAAATGTCAACTCAGTGCTCAGCAGATATTCAATAGGCAAACACAATGTTACAACTGATTAAGGAAAGAATAAAAACCAAAACATTATTATGCCACAGAACAAACTCAAGCACAGAAACTTTGAGTATTGCAGGCAGTTGTGGCACCACCCCTCTCTTTTGCTCAGTGTTTCAAAACATGCACTGTAGGACTTAAAAGGCACAGAGGAAGGTGATAAGAATAAGAAGAGATAGGAAGTGAATCCCATGCAAGGAGAGATTTAGTACTTTAGAGTTCTGAAAAAGGACAGCTAAACCATCTACAAAATCAGGACTGGTACACAAGAAGCAAATGTAGAACAATCAGTCACTAATCCGCACAGCAAAAGAAGAGGGCAGCCAATGAAAACGTGGAATAAATGCATTTAAGTAAACAAGACATTGTAAGTAAAATACAGATCTTGTTGCCGCCAATTGTCACGGAGAGCAAAGTGCAACAGCTTCCAACACGAATAATGTACATTCACAGAGAGCAGGTCCTTTGGCAGCTACTAAACTAGCGGCCCGTGCATAACTCCAGGTCAGGGTCACCCATAGCTGGAACCTAGGAGTAATACTCCACTGGTTGTTGTCTCTAAACTGGTTTCCATATAGGACACGGTAAAATATTTTCCCCTGTGGCTGTTCTTACAATAAGCATGGGGGTTTTTTTAAAAGACTGAAAAAAAAAATATTTCAGTGTAATCTAACACATGACTTGAAGGCCAGCTCTGGCTGTGGGTCCCTTGCACAGGGCCTCTTCCTAGTGGATAGTACAGGGGGTTTTTCTCCAACTGCAGTGACCAGCACAGCTAGACTCCAGGAAATAACTGAAAATGGGCTCCTAATAATCAGGAAGGTGACGTACAGATAGAGAAACAGTAAAAACATCTCACTCCTCTGAAGGGTCTCACTTGTAATTCACACATACCAAGCACCTGGCATTAACTTCTTCACCTGAGTATGATGAGAGCAGTCTGGATATGAAAGAGTAATGCTTCCACGAGTCACAGTGGCAAAATACTTTCACAGTTAGTTTTGTATTGTTCTTACTCAACAGTTATGATGGTGTATCACTAAAAAAGACAGTCGCCCTCCCAAGTTAGATCCACAGACTATCATATATTAGGTGAGATGGATGGTCAAAAGGTTATAAAATTTTTTTTGTTAGTTTCCCTTTGGATTACTGCAGTGGTGAGGCTCGCTGTTTAGCCACAGATCACCAGATCTGACAGAAATGATAAAGCAAAAGTGTGCAGGCAAGGGTGGGGGAAACAACTCTGCTCAGTAGCAGCCCTCAGCTATACTGTGTTACACACAGCGCTAAACTGCAACTTACGGTTCAGCAACATTATTTGAACTTGGTCTGCTGAATAAAAAATACAGAAGTCCTTGGACCTGAAAGACAGTGAGTCTGAGGTGACTAGATGCTGCAAAGCAGCCACAGAAGAAGAAGAAAGAAAAGGATATGAAAATCTGTGGTTAAGGGTTGGTAGGTAGGGGGGAGCTTGTCCAAGTTCAGGTGGCAGAGCTCAATAAATATTGAAGAGCAGTTCAACTTGTAAATGTTTATCATAACTGTTACAGTAGTTCAACTTCATGAAAACACACCAGCATCAGTAAACCTCTGCATTTGAGAAGAAGCACCTTTCAGAACTGAGAAGTTCTGCAGAGAAATCAGTTTTGTTCTTT
Source organism: Balearica regulorum gibbericeps (assembly GCF_011004875.1). NCBI lineage: Eukaryota > Metazoa > Chordata > Aves > Gruiformes > Gruidae > Balearica > Balearica regulorum. The sequence goes on along the minus strand of NC_046184.1, from coordinate 41,051,351 downwards.
TCTGGACTTCCTCATGTAGATACTGCAAGGTATCATTGTACTGGTGAGTTCAATTAGGGAATAGACTGTATAATTAAATGTATTTAAATACTTCAAATGCTGCTAAAACACATATGTATATACAAAACAGTACTCAGGATATTTCTTCTTAGCCATCAACCCCTGAATAACGAAACTATGAAACCAGGCAACTCTACACTACCAGCTGCACTATGATTCACTGATGCTTTTTATCCTCACAATACTTCATGGTAATATAATCATTCCTAGCCATGTGTGACTCATCAAAGTATTTTGTAGTAAAGACAAATGTTATAATACGCCCTATTGTAACCATGCAAATTACAAATCTTCATTTCCATACTTAAATTATGCTTTCGCTGAACTTTTTCTGCTGTTCAAGCAGCTCTCACAAGCTAGTTAGGCATTTCAAAGTTGTTTCACAGCAAGGAGTCCCAAGCTTTCTGAGAGATGGCCTTCTTCAGCCCCTTTCACTTTCTCAAGCTTCTACATGCTTTCCACATCACTGTTTTGAAAAGGTTTGCACTAGGTTCTTTACTCCAAGCTACCACGGTATCTCCCCTCTACGCCTCATGTTTCACGTGGCCAGAAGTTAATGGCACTTATCTTGGCAGACAAATTATACAATGCCTCCCACGGCAACTCTGAATGACCAGGCCCCTATGGATCACCATAAGCCAAGCGATACAGAGACACAACGAAAAGTTTCAAACTTTCTTTTTCTACACCAAGATATCATATTCCCAGTGAATTCATCTTTCTACTATCCTGGGGCCTATTAACTTTTCTAAACTCATTGCTATCCCTGTCCCCAACAGATGTAATATTTTTAAGTAGAAAACTTAATAGAGTCTACTCTATTTCTTAATCCTCTGCACAATAAAACTTTTTTTAAAGTGATTGTCAGGGACAACGGGTGACTGCAATGTAATTTCACAACTGCTCGTATTAACTGCCTCAATTTCCAGTTCAGACCAAATGGGCTTGGCTCAAGAATAAACATTAAACAGCTGCAAGGAAAGTAAAGTACAATCTTGCAGGGTTTTTTTAAACCAAACACAAAAAGGAAATGCCACTCCACATTTCGTGGGTAAAACAGCAGATCACAATAAAGCATATGTGTTGGTTTTGCGTGGCAAGGTTTTTGGTAGCGGGGGGGCTACAGGGGTGGCTTCTGTGAGAAGCTGCTAGAAGCTTCCCCTGTGTCTGATAGAGCCAATGCCAGCCGGCTCCAAGACAGACCCGCCGCTGGCCAAGGCCAAGCCAATCAGCGCCTCTGTGATAACATATTTAAGAAAGAAAAAAACAGTTAGAGAGAGCTTTTGCAGCCAGAGAGAGGAGTGAGAAGATGTAAGAAACTCTGCAGACACCAAGGTCAGTGAAGAAGGAGGGGGAGGAGGTGCTCCAGGCGCCGGAGCAGAGATCCCCCTGCAGCCCCTGGAGAAGACCATGGTGAAGCAGGCTGTCCCCCTGCAGCCCATGGAGGGAGGATGAGGGGGTGTAGAGATTCCACCTGCAGCCCATGGAGGACCCCACACCGGAGCAGGTGGAGACACCTGAAGGAGGCTGTGGCCCCGTGGGAAGCCCACGCTGGAGCAAGCTCCTGGCAGGACCTGTGGATCCGTGGAGAGAGGAGCCCACGCCAGAGCAGGTTTGCTGACAGGACTTGTGACCCCGTGGGGGACCCACGCTGGAGCAGTTTGCTCCTGAAGGTCTGCACCCCATGGAGGAGACTCACGTTGGAGAAGGCCGTGAAGGACTGTCTCCCGTGAGAGGGACCCCACGCTGGAGCGGGGGAACGATGAGAGGAGTCCTCCCCCTGAGGATGAAGAAGCAGCAGAAACACCGCGTGATGAACTGACCGTAACCCCCACTCCCCGTCCCCCTGTGCCGCTGAGGGGGGCGGAGGTTGAAGCCGGGAGTGAAGTTGAGCCCAGGAAGATGGGAGGGGTGGGGGGAGGTGTTTTAAGATTTGATTTTATTTCTCATTCCTCTACTCTGTTTTGCTTAGTAATAAATAAGATGAATTCCCTCTCTAAGTTCAGTCTGTTTGCTCGTGATGATAATTAGAGAATGATCTCTCCCTGTCCTTATCTCGACCCGTAAGTTTTTTTTTCATTGTACCTTTTCTCCCCTGTCTAATGAAAGAGGGGAGTGATAGAGCGGCTCAGCCAGGGTCAACCCACCACAGCATACTAAGAATGACAGCCTCATGCAGAATCCTAACTAAACCTCAAACTGAAGAAGGTCTCAGGTTGCAGAAGAAACTCCTGCTACGTACTCCTTCAAAAGAAACAAAGGGAATAGAGAAGAAATAATATACATTCGTTTCCCAATAGTAACTAGAATAGCAAGAGTTTTTAAATTCAAGTACAAAGGCAAACATACACTTTATATGCATCACAGATGCATACTCACTGTGCAAGTAGATGGACAAATATTTGCATGAATACAACTTGAGCATGGGATGACAGGAGGCTTCTAACTAAGGGCAGAATGCTACTACTTACGCATATGACAGAAAGGTGATAGAGTAAAAATACTGTGGACTGAAACATATCAGATATTCTTTGTGATCACTCTGTTCTCTCTCACACTGTAAACATATGGAGCTGCTAAGGAATGAAAAACAAAGGTTAATGAAGACAAGAAAACCAAATTTGGGCATCGCTCCCTTTCCATAACCCGAATCCAGTTAGCAGAACTTCAGTAAGGTAAGGAGAATTATTCCTTTAGTCTGGTGGGAGAAAAAAGCCTATGTCTTCTCTGATGCAGCAGTAGCCAAAAATATAAGTATTTATTTTATGAATGCATATGCATTCATACATACGACTTTAAATGAAACAGTACATGTTATCACTCATTGACAATCCCACATACAGATTTGAGATTCTACCTGAATTACTCAGGTGTCCTGGTTTTTGGCTGGGATAGAGTTAATTTTCACAAGAAGCTGGGAGGGGACACAGCCAGAATAGCTGACCCAAACTACCCAACGTGATAGTCGATACCATGACACCATGCTCAGTACGTCAGTATGCAAAGGGAGCTGGCTGGGGAGGAGGAGCTGCTGCTCAGGGATGGGCTGTTCACTGGGCTCTGAGGGTGAACAAACTGCGTTGTGTATCACCTACTTTGTATAGTCTTTTATAATTGTTGATGTTATTTTCCTCTTCCTTTACTGTCCCAGTAAACTGTCCTTATCCCAACCCACAAGTTTTACCTTTTTCTTCCAATTGTCCTCCCCATCCCACTGGGGAACGAGGAGTGAGTGAGCAGCCACATGGTGCTCAGCTGCTGGCTGGGGCTAAACCACAACAGTTCTTTTTGGTGCCCAATGTGGGGCACAAAGGGTTGAGATAATGACAGATCCGACCAGAGTGCGTTAAAACAAATTTGAGATATGCATTTATTATATTAGTTAAATAGTCGCTGGTCACAATGGTGTTTTGTTTGTTCACACGATCGCGTTATGTAAATCCTCACTTGCTGTATGTATACTATGCAGCACTGTTTATCACCTCTGGGAGAGGGATCAGGATTCTCATTTTGTTGTACTGTGTAATATCGACTTATGATACGATAACATCACTGGTCATGAGCTTAAGCTGGTATTCGTCTGTGGCATTGCTGTCATGCCCATACCTCTGATGACATCTCTTGGAATTTATTAATAATCACACCCAACCTATGGGGAAGACAGGGGATACTTTCTCCTGCTCTTTCACCTCCCCTTTTTCTATCAGGCTGGTTACAGCAGCTTTTGAGAATTCTGAATACCCTTGGATGTTCAAGCCAGCATGCTCCGATTGCTATGTCTCCTGAATGTGTTTTAAGTCCTGTTTAGGGTTACCAAAAGTTGTTTTAAGAATACCACCCAGAGACCTGCCCTGAGGCTGGACAGTCATGGGTGACATGGCACGTGGGAGAGTACGGGCAACTGCTCATGGTTTGAAACTTCACTCGTGAATAACTACAGGAACCTGATAAAGTGACAGAATACTTGAAAGAAAAATTCTGTAGCTATTCCAAGAAGGTGCAACTTACTGCACTGTGGTGGGCCCTGGCCACTATCTACCAAACACTGCTCGATATTAAGCAGTACTTTCAAGAGGAAGAGAGGGCAAACAGAGCAACAGGCACTGCAGCTACCCCAACTGAAAAAGAGATATTGGCAGCATATGAAGGGGTTCGAGCTGCTTTGGAGGTGGTTGAACTGAAGCACAGCTCCTCCTGGCACCCTGACTGCCGGTGCTGGGCTGGATGTTCAAAGGGAGGGTGCCACCGCCTGGAACATCACCCTGGGCCTTGAAAAGCAAGTCCTGTGGTGACATGGCACCCCAGAAAGAACTGAGTCAGACAATGGGACTCATTTCCGAAACAACCTCATAGACACTTGGGCCAAAGTGCATGGTATTGAGTGGGTGTATCACATCCCCTATCATGCACCAGCCTCTGGGAAAATCGAACAATACAATGGACTGCTAAAGACTACACTGAGAGCAATGGGTGGTGGGACCTTCAAACATTGGGACACACATTTAGCAAAGGCCACCTGGTTAGTTAACACTAGGGGGTCTGCCAATTGAGCTGGCCCTGCCCAATCAAAACTTCCATGCCCTGTAAAAGGGGATAAAGTCCCCGTAGTGCACATGAAGAATACATTGGGGAAGACAGTCTGGGTTAGCTCTGCTTCAGGCAAAGGCAAACCCATCCGCAGGATGGCTGTTGCTAGAGGACCTAGGAGCGGGGAGGGAAGAAGTGAGTGAGTGGCTGCGTGGTGCTCAGCTGCCAGCTGGGGCTAAACCATGACATCAGGTCAGACAAAAAACTATCAAACTTTCTCACCAGGCATAAATCAGTCTCCCTTTTTTCCCATGGTATTTAAAGGGTAACAATGAACTTACTCCAAAACAACATTACCAACTTTTAAACATATAGGAACACTTTTCAGAAAAAAACAAAACACAGCATAATGTACCGGTGTTCAACCATGGACTGTGATTTAATTAACCACAAGACTGGAGAACTACAAGAAACACATATATGGTATGCGAATGATTAAGTAGGTATACTTTGAAATTAATCCATAGGAATCCACTTCCCTTCTTCCTCGTCCACCTTCTATTCCTTTATCTTTATTAACTAAGGTACTGCTTGCTGTCCTGAGGATACAAACTCTAATTGAGGTTCCAAGCTGCTGTGACTACCAAACTATCCACTGCTCTCAGGAAAGGGAGGGTGAGAAGGAAGAAAGTGTGGGGACCCCCAGAGGCACCCCCCCAGTGAATGCTAATAACCACCTTTTGCTTCTTATCCCTTCCCCCACTGTAGTCATTTCAAATAAATGAAGTATTAGTCTTCTCATTCTGTCCCACACTGCCACACAGCTCCACTGCATGCTGTGAAACAAAATGCATCGCTATATATTTTTCAGGATAATCCACTGTGGGATAACTTTTTTTAAATACACTTTGGGTCATTTACCCTTCAAAGAGAAACATAATCTGCTTTCAAATTACACTGCTCCAACTAAGAAGATAACAGACTCTGTTCTCATCTCTGGCTGCTCTTGCTATGTCTCAACAGCACACAGCAGCCAGAACGCTGCCAGACAGGAGCAGTGGAGGATCTCTTAGGGGTACCGTTCAGTGGAAGCAGGCCAACACAGCTGGTTCTCTGCCATCTGTCCCCACCCCACTGCACGAGAGAGGTGCCAGGGGATGGGGCCACATGCAGGGCTTGAGCAGGTGGGCAGTTGCAGTAGCTGCTATGAGATGGAATAAACTTGAGAATGAAACCATCATCTGCAAGGCGGTCAAGAGTCACCCTGGCTGTTCCCCAGCTGCAAAGTTTGCCCTGTGCAAACGACACCCTTGCAGAAGAAGGGAAGGATGTGTGAAGCCAGTCTGTGCCAGGCTGGACCCCGGAAAAGCACATGAAGCTGTGCCATTCTGGCATCTGATTAAAAAAATCTTCTGAAGAGGTACCTGAAGTGTGGAAGCACTCCACTGAAAGAATGAAGGACTCTTATTAACCCTATGGACACCTTCATGGAAAAATCAAACAGACTAGGTCCTCTACTAGTCTAAGTGAGGGTAACATCCTAAATCATAGAGCCTTTCCTCTACTCCAGGCAGCAAAAAATACTGGGACAAAGGCAAAAATAAGATAGCATTTGTGCAGGTTTTCCAACACAAAAATTTTAAGTAAAGGCAACCCTAAAACGTGAATGTTATAGATATTTGTCAGAAAAGGAGGAGTTGGACTGGCAAATCTCTGAAATAAGTGGTTATTTTCCCACCATTGGCCATAAAAACTGGGAACAAATAGGCTAAATTTCTTCTTTCTGTATGAAAAATATGATTAAAACTTACCTAAACCCTAGAAGAGAGACTGGTCTATAAATAAATTAAAGCACGCATCACTCTCCTCCCTCACAAATACTGTGTCTGTCACTCAACTAGACGTCAACTAAGCCACCTGCCTCAGTAATCCATTATCACTGCACAGAGCGCAGTTACTACGGTAGGTATACGGGATAACACTGGTTTGACTGACACATGTTCAGGCTGGTGCAGGAACGTGTTCACCTTTACGTTGTCCCGAGGTGAGATACCTCCTACAGATTATTTGGCACTTCGTTTTTGCTTTTATAGCAAGAGCATGACTCTTACAGAAACATGTTAATAGACTCTTGCTACTTCCCTGGATGTCAGAAAGCAAAATTCATGTTGATGCCAAGGACAGAGACCTTAACGAATAAGCTAATGAAGTCAAATATGACAGCAGAACATAAGAGGCATAAGGAGACATGAAAGAATGTAGTACAGAAAGCAGAGCACAGCTCGAGTATTCACCTTCACTACAAGTTATATTGTCACAGTACGTACTACTAAGCATATGCTTATTAGTACATGAAAGGAAAAGGAAGTAGAGTCTTTCCTCCTCCATCTACCTCTTTCCTCTGCTTGTAATGTGGGAAATGGGAGGAATTGCAGGCACTTCACGCTACTCTCCCCTGAGCAAATGACAGGGCAGGAGTGGAAAGTACTAAGAGTCCCAGACCTTTCTTTTCATTAGCCAGAAGAGACCCCAGATGAAGCAATGTTCTTGAAGGTACAGAACTGCAGTGAAGACCCTGGTCTGATGCTTGTCATAACAGCAATCACAGGTGCTGCCTCTCTCTGCTCCCTGTTACTGCAAACAAGCCATAAGCCTACAAATTAACCATAAATTAAAAATTTACACTTTTCTACAGTCTTCTTGCTACTACATACAAAGTTCAGTACATCGCTGACACCAGATACTTACATGTGATCTTCCTAGGCAAAAACAAAACAAAACGTTCCCAAACTCAAGGCTTTCAACTCAATAATATTATTTGCAGAGTGCAGCTGAGAGTTTATGTTAGTAAAATAAATATCATATTTAAATACTGCATGTAGTACAAGTGCTGACAGAGAGCGTTTTTTAAAGGAGTAAGCACAATACATGTACAGTGTTTTCCTAGTGCATTCGACTTGCAAATTCAACCAGAAATCAATAACAATGGATTGCAAGTTTGCAATTTATGTTTTTAACAAATTCCCTGGCATATTCAGTTTAGCATGGATGCTGATCACATAGGTTTGTGTTTGTTTGTGGAATATTTTGTAGTTATAGTACTTAAAAATTAATAAACTAGAAGTCATTTTCAATATACAAACCTGAAACAGAATGGGTAAACAAATCTGAAAAAGCTACGATTTCTTTGGATTACTAATGTAGTATATTACAGTTTCCCACTCAACTAAAACGATTCACAACAGTAAGCACTAAACTGGGTAAAAGATACTTGTAGAACCAGCCTTTCTGTTGTTCGTACAGAGAAAATTTCATACAAGCAAAAGAAAGCACAAACACACCTATCCCTGTTTGCGTGTGTGCTTTTCTAGCTCAACAGAACTGCATACCTCCCATCATATTCTTTTACATGCATTTTACTTTTAACTGTCTGATGAAAGCTGTTTTGGGGAAGGCAAGAGTGGAACATTTGTAATAAAAAAAAAACAAAAAAAATCAATGAGTATCACCATATTACTATCAGAATAGCATTCCAGGACATATAAAGATAAAACATTACAAGTCTGCATTACACCAGGCTTCAGAAAGATGCCTGGTGCTTCCCACATTAGCTGCTGTTTATCAGATACACATGTGGCCTCCCAGTGGTAAGTGATGGGCTAACAAAAGTCGCTTTTCATGTATAAGTGGGCTTAGAAAGTAGAGCTCAACTCTGCAGCTGGACTAAATTCAGGTTGCAGAGGAAGAAAACAATTTTAATTGAGGACTAATTCTACTTTTGATAGCTAAATCATTCTGCTGTAACCAATTTGCTCACCCACAAAGAATGATCTGGTGTGTAATTGTTTCAATACTGATTAATAAATAATAACTGGTGGAGAGACTTTACTGGCAGTTAATAACCAGCAGCTGAAGAGAGGGCCTAAGGCAGAGCCTCAGGCCTTTAACCCAGGTAGTCATTAACTGACAGAAAATGCCTGGTCTCGAGGTCATTACTGCTATTACGTAAAAGTATTAATACATTTTTCAAATACAGAATAATTTTCTAAGAGCTACAGGCTGAACTGCACAATAAGTGCAGAGTTATTTTAGAAAGAATTGATGGCTTTGGTTTTTTCTAGTAACTAACAAATAACAGAACCCACTGGGGAAAAAGTTATTCTGAATAGTACAACCTGATTATTATTTTTTTTTAGACTATTAATGAAAGTCAGCTCTTCAGTCTCCTCAGACTGATCATCCCACTGCAGATGAGGGAATGCCCAGCTCAGCTCTCCAGCATCTCAGGAGGGGCTAGAAGCACCACACTACCTCCAGTCATCTTAGGGAATAATATAAAACCACGGTCCCATAGTGCTGGACCTAAACTAACATGAGCTGTTGGACATGCACTGATTCTGACCTAAGTCTGCTTATGTGATTCTGTTCACTAGCCCTTCCTGGACAAAAAGGATTCTTCACTCATGCAGAAGCAAGTGATTATTACTGCACAGATTCCATTTTTGAGACCACTCTTTTTGTGTGATGCTGAGCCAAACTGAGTGAGCCCCCCAAACACAAGAGAATTCAGTGCCAGGACATTTACACAGGCTCTCCACAAGCCACAAAGCAATATGGAAACAGTAATTATCTTATTCTCCTTTAGCCAGATTATTACAGCTCCTCCTTATTGGCCAGGATAAGATTTAACTGCACTGTAAGGTGAATTAAGATTTTTACTAACCGGGAGCTTGTGATCTCTAATTACATCTTAGATAAAGTAATAACAAAACAGCAGCAGCGGAATAAAGGTTGGCCTTATTGTGGTATGACTCTTCTCATAAGATCTTTCTTAGCCTCAAGGTCTTTCTCCGTATCATGACAAATTACTTGGCACTGATGACTCTACAGTCATGTTTAATGTAAGTAAAACCAAGATGTACGCAGCTGTAGAGCTCTCTTCTAAATACAACGCCCATGGATTCAGCCAGCCAGTGGAGGTCCTACCCTGAGCAGCCAACCAAGCTGTGGTCAGGCCCACACATTGCCAGTTCTGCAACATATGCTGCAACCATTTTGGAATAGGAGCAGGACTAGCAAAAGTGAAACTATGCAAAATTCTTCTTTCAGCACTGCTTTCCATCGGCATTCCTTCTCCCACTTACCACCACCCAGCCAGAGAGCCACCTCCTTTCACTGCTGCTCACTCCCATCTGCTCTAGAGCTGCCCGCACTTGCTCTTCTGACCCCTGCGCCCACAATGCCTCCTAACTCCACTCCCTTCCATGCGCTTTCAATTTTTTTTCTTTTTAGCAGACACCCGCCCTGACAAAAGCCAAATACTTCAAAGCTGCCAGTTGGCACTGTATGTCCATACCTATCTCCCCACCCCACCCACAGCAAAAGAGAAGAATCCTAGAAGATCAATCATCGTGAAACATCTCTTTCCAGTAATGCATTCATCTCCACTGATACACTCTGCTTTGTCCCTGAGTGCTCACTCTTTCTGCTAACTGAAAAGAGAAGGAATTAGCAGAAAGTAAAGGAATTAAAATAACTTATAAGACAGTGAGAAGGCATGCAGGATATAGTGATATTCCATGTCCACCTGACAAAGGAATGAGAAGCAGAGGGTTTGGAGAATAGAAGTACAGCTAAACATGAAGTACAGTAAAAATAAATCCAGACAGGGGAAAAATAAAGTAACAATAGCCGGACAAGGCCTGGTGGATTGAAAGCACAGATAAAGACAACAATGAAGGAAAGAGACACAGAGATGACGTGACAGACATTACAGTCCAGCCAGCAATATTTTGCTTTTAAGAATTACTGACCAACATACATAAGAGGTATGATTAGGAAACACAACATGAGTGAAAGCAAGCAGGCACATGAAGGTAAGTGGAGTTTTCTGGATTATTGTACTGTGCAAAGATGACAGT